>NC_092389.1:16619475-17303850 GCF_030028105.1 Mobula birostris
GCTGGAGACTAGAGGCGAGGCTGGAGGCTGGAGACTAGAGACTAGAGGCGAGGCTGGAGGCTGGAGGCTAGAGACTAGATGCGAGGCTGGCGGATGGAGGCGAGGCTGGAGGCTGGAGACTAGAGGCGAGGCTGGAAGCTGGAGACTAGAGACCCGAGGCGTGGCCGGAGGCTGGAGGCTGGAGTCTAGAGACTAGAGGCGAGACTGGTGGTTGGAGACTAGAGACTAGAGGCGAGGCTGGAGGCTGGAGACTAGAGGCGAGGCTGGAGGCTGGAGACTCGAGACTCGAGGCGAGGCTGGAGGTTGGAGGCTGGAGGCTGGAGGCTGGAGGCTGGAGACTAGAGGTGAAGCTGGAGGCTGGAGACTAGAGGCGAGGCTGGAGGCTGGAGACTAGAGGCGAGGCTGGAGGCTGGAGACTAGAGACAAGAAGCGAGGCTGGAGGCTGGAGACTAGAAACTAGAGACTAGAGGCGAGACTGGTGGCTGGAGACTGGAGACTAGAGGTGGGGGCTGGAGGCTGGAGACAAGAGGCGAGGCTGGAGGCTGGAGACCAGAGACAAGAAGCGAGGCTGGAGGCTGGAGACTAGAAACTAGAGACTAGAGGCGAGACTGGTGGCTGGAGACTGGAGACTAGAGGCGAGGCTGGAGGCTGGAGACAAGAGACTAGAGGCGAGGCTGGAGGTTGGAGGCTGGAGGCCGGAGACTAGCGGCGAGGCTGGACGCTGGAGGCGAGGCTGGAGGCTGGAGGCTGGAGACTAGAGGCGAGGCTGGAGACTAGAGACTAGAGCCCAGGAGGCTGGAGTCTCGATGCTGGAGACTAGATGCGAGGTTGGAGGCTGGAGGCTAGAGACTAGAGGCGAGGCTGCAGGCTGGAGGCTGGAAACTAGAGGTGAGGCTGGAGGCTGGAGGCTGTAGACTAGAGGCGAGGCTGGAGGCTGGAGGATGTAGTTAAGAGGCGAGGCTGGAGGCTGGAGACTAGAGACAAGAGGCGAGGCTGGAGGCTTGAGACTGGAGACTAGAGGCGAGGCTCGAGACTGGAGGCTAGAGACTAGATGCGAGGCTGGAGGATGGAGACTAGATGCGAGTCTGGAGGATGGAGGCTGGAGACTAGAGGCGAG
The DNA here is from genome assembly GCF_030028105.1 of Mobula birostris. NCBI lineage: Eukaryota > Metazoa > Chordata > Chondrichthyes > Myliobatiformes > Myliobatidae > Mobula > Mobula birostris. The sequence goes on from NC_092389.1 coordinate 16,620,593, forward strand.
GCTGGAGGCTGGAGACTAGAAGCGAGGCTGGAGGCTGGAACCTGGAGACTACAGGCGAGGCTGGAGGCTAGAGGCGAGGCTGGAGGCTAGAGACTAGAGGCGAGGCTGGAGGCTAGAGACTAGAGGCGAGGCTGGAGGCTGGAGCCTGGAGGCTAGAAGCGAGGCTGGAGGCTAGAGACTAGAGGCGAGGCTGGAGACTAGAGGCGAGGCTGGAGGCTGGAGGCGACGCTGGAGGCTGGAGACTAGAGGCGAGGCTGGAGACTAGAGACTAGAGCCTAGGAGGCTGGAGTCTCGAGGCTGGAGACTAGAGGCGAGGCTGGAGGCTGGAGACGAGAGACTAGAGTCGAGACTGGAGGCTGGAGGATGGACGCTGGAGACTAGAGGTGAGGCTGGAGGCTGGAGGCTGGAGACTAGAGGTGAGGCTGGAAGCTGGAGACTAGAGACTGGAGGCGAGGCTGGAAGCTGGAGGTGAGGCTGGAGGCTGGAGACTAGAGACTAGAGACTAGAGGCGAGGCTGGAGGCTGGAGATTAGAGGCGAGGCTGGAGGCTGGAGACAAGAGACTAGAGGCAAGGCTGGAGGCTGGAGACTAGAGGTGAAGCTGGAGGCTGGAAACTAGATGCGAGGCTGGAGGCTGGAGACTAGATGCGAGGCTGGAGAAGAGACTAGAGGTAAGGCTGGAGGCTGGAGACTAGAGACTAGAGGCGAGGCTGGAGGCTGGAGGCTGGAAGCTGGAGACTAGAGGTGAAGCTGGAGGCTGGAAACTAGATGCGAGGCTGGAGGCTGGAGACTAGAGGTGAGGCTGGAGGCTGGAGACTAGAGGCAAGGCTGGATGCTGGTGGCTGGAGACTAGAGGCGAGGCTGGAGGCTGGAGACTAGAGACTAGAGGCGAGGCTGGAGGCTGGAGGCTAGAGACTAGATGCGAGGCTGGCGGATGGAGGCGAGGCTGGAGGTTGGAGACTAGAGGCGAGGCTGGAAGCTGGAGACTAGAGACCAGAGGCGTGGCCGGAGGCTGGAGGCTGGAGACTAGAGACTAGAGGCGAGACTGGTGGTTGGAGACTAGAGACTGGAGGCGAGGCTGGAGGCTGGAGACTGGAGGCGAGGCTGGAGGCTGGAGACTGGAGACTAGAGGCGAGGCTGGAGGTTGCAGGCTGGAGGCTGGAGGCTGGAGGCTGGAGACTAGAGGTGAAGCTGGAGGCTGGAGACTAGAGGCGAGGCTGGAGGCTGGAGACTAGAGACAAGAAGCGAGGCTGGAGGCTGGAGACTAGAAACTAGAGACTAGAGGCGAGACTGGTGGCTGGAGACTGGAGACTAGAGGTGGGGCTGGAGGCTGGAGACTAGAGGCGAGGCTGGAGGCTGGAGACAAGAGACTAGAGGCGAGGCTGGAGGTTGGAGGCTGGAGGCTTGAGACTGGACACTAGAGGCGAGGCTCGAGGCTGGAGGCTAGAGACTAGATGCGAGGCTGGAGGATGGTGACTAGTTGCGAGTCTGGAGGATGGAGGCTGGAGACTAGAGGCGAGGCTGGAGGCTGGAGGCTGGAGACTAGCGGCGAGGCTGGACGCTGGAGGCGAGGCTGGAGGCTGGAGGCTGGAGGCTTGAGACTGGACACTAGAGGCGAGGCTCGAGGCTGGAGGCTAGAGACTAGATGCGAGGCTGGAGGATGGAGACTAGTTGCGAGTCTGGAGGATGGAGGCTGGAGACTAGAGGCGAGGCTGGAGGCTGGAGGCTGGAGACTAGTGGCGAGGCTGGACGCTGGAGGCGAGGCTGGAGGCTGGAGGCTGGAGACTAGAGGCGAGGCTGGAGACTAGAGACTAGAGCCTATGAGGCTGGAGTCTCGAGGCTGGAGACTAGATGCGAGGTTGGAGGCTGGAGGCTAGAGACTAGAGGCGAGGCTGCAGGCTGGAGGCTGGAGACTAGAGGTGAGGCTGGAGGCTGGAGGCTGTAGACTAGAGGCGAGGCTGGAGGCTGGTGGATGTAGTTAAGAGGCGAGGCTGGAGGCTTGAGACTGGAGACTAGATGCGAGGCTGGAGGATGGAGCCTGGAGACTACAGGCGAGGCTGGAGGCTAGAGGCGAGGCTGGAGGCTAGAGACTAGAGGCGAGGCTGGAGGCTGGAGCCTGGAGGCTAGAGGCGAGGCTGGAGGCTAGAGACTAGAGGCGAGGCTGGAGACTAGAGGCGAGGCTGGAGGCTGGAGACTAGAGCCTAGGAGGCTGGAGTCTCGAGGCTGGAGACTAGAGGCGAGGCTGGAGGCTGGAGATGAGAGACTAGAGTCGAGACTGGAGGCTGGAGGATGGACGCTGGAGACTAGAGGTGAGGCTGGAGGCTGGAGGCTAGAGACTAGAGGTGAGGCTGGAAGCTGGAGACTAGAGACTAGAGGCGAGGCTGGAAGCTGGAGGTGAGGCTGGAGGCTGGAGACTAGAGACTAGAGACTAGAGACTAGAGGCGAGGCTGGAGGCTGGAGATTAGAGGCGAGGCTGGAGGCTGGAGACAAGAGACTAGAGGCAAGGCTGGAGGTTGGAGGCTGGAGGCTGGAGGCTGGAGACTAGAGGTGAAGCTGGAGGCTGGAAACTAGATGCGAGGCTGGAGGCTGGAGACTAGATGCGAGGCTGGAGGCTGGAGACTAGATGCGAGGCTGGAGGCTGGAGAAGAGACTAGAGGTAAGGCTGGAGGCTGGAGACTAGAGACTAGAGGCGAGGCTGGAGGCTGGAGGCTGGATGCTGGAGACTAGAGGTGAAGCTGGAGGCTGGAAACTAGATGCGAGGCTGGAGGCTGGAGACTAGATGCGAGGCTGGAGGCTGGAGAAGAGACTAGAGGTGAGGCTGGAGGCTGGAGACTAGAGGAGAGGCTGGAGGTTGGAGACCAGATGCGAGGCTAGAGACTAGAGACTAGAGGCGAGGCTGGAGGCTGGAGGCTAGAGACTAGAGGCAAGGCTGGAGGCTGGAGGCGAGGCTGGAGGCTGGAGACTGGAGACTAGAGGTGGGGCTGGAGTCTGGAGACTAGAGACTAGAGGCGAGGCTGGAGACTAGAGACTAGAGGCGAGGCTGGAGGCTGGAGACTAGAGGCGAGGCTGGAGGTTGGAGGCTGGAGGCTGGAGACTATAGGTGAAGCTGGAGGCTGGAAACTAGATGCGAGGCTGGAGGCTGGAGACTAGATGCGAGGCTGGAGGCTGGAGACTAGATGCGAGGCTGGAGGCTGGAGAAGAGACTAGAGGTGAGGCTGGAGGCTGGAGACTAGAGGTGAGGCTGGAGGTTGGAGACCAGATGCGAAGCTGGAGGCTGGAGACAAGAGACTAGAGTCGAGGCTGGAGGCTGGAGGATGGACGCTGGAGACTAGAGGTGAGGCTGGAGGCTGGAGACTAGAGACTAGAGGCGAGGCTGGAAGCTGGAGACTAGGGACTAGAGGCGAGGCTGGAAGCTGGAGGCGAGGCTGGAGGCTGGAGGCTGGCGACTAGAGACTAGAGACTAGAGACTAGAGGCTGGAGGCAAGGCTGGAGGCAAGGCTGGAGGCTGGAGACTAGAAACTAGAGACTAGAGGTGAGACTGGAGGCTGGAGACTAGAGACTACAGGTGGGGCTGGAGTCTGGAGACTAGAGACCAGAGGCGAGGCTGGAGGCTGAAGGCTGGAGGTTGGAGGCTGGAGGCCAGAGGTGAGGCTGGAGGTTGGAGACTAGATGCGAGGCTGGAGACTAGATGCGAGGCTGGAGGCTGGAGACTAGAGGCGAGGCTGGAGGCTGGAGACTAGAAACTAGAGACTACAGGCAAGGCTGGAGCTGGAGACTAGAGACTAGAGGCGAGGCTGGAAGCTGGAGACTAGAGACTAGAGGCGAGGCTGGAAGCTGGAGACTAGAGACTAGAGGGGAGGCTGGAGACTAGAGGCGAGGCTGGAGGCTGGAGTCTAGAGACTAGAGGCGAGGCTGGAGGCTGGAGGCTGGAGACTAGATGCGAGGCTGGAGGCTGGAGGCTGGAGACTAGATGCGAGGCTGGAGGCTGGAGATTAGAGACTAGAGGCAAGGCTGGAGGCTGGAGGCTGGAGTCTAGAGACTAGAGGCGAGGCTGGAGGCTGCAGGCGAGGCTGGAGGCTGGAGGCTGGAGACTAGAGGCAAGGCTGGAGGCTGGAGACTAGAGATGAGGCTGGAGGCTGGAGACTGGAGGCGAGGCTGGAGGCTGGAGACTAGATGCGAGCCTGGAGGCTGGAGGCTGGAGACTAGAGGCGAGGCTGGAGGCTGGAGACTAGAGGCGAGGCTGGAAGCTGGAGGCTAGAGACCAGAGGCGTGGCCGGAGGCTGGAGGCTGGAGACTAGAGGCAAGGCTGGAGGCTGGAGACTAGAGATGAGGCTGGAGGCTGGAGACTGGAGGCGAGGCTGGAGGCTGGAGACTAGATGCGAGCCTGGAGGCTGGAGGCTGGAGACTAGAGGCGAGGCTGGAGGCTGGAGACTAGGGGCGAGGCTGGCGGCTGGAGTCTAGAGGTGAGGCTGGAGGATGGAGGCTGGAGACTAGAAGCGAGGCTGGAGTCTGGAGACTAGAGACTAGAGACCAGAGACTAGAGGCGAGGCTGGAGGCTGGAGACTAGAGACAAGAAGCGAGGCTGGAGGCTGGAGACTAGAGAGTAGAGGCGAGGCTGGAGGCTGAAGGCTGGAGGTTGGAGGCTGGAGGCTAGAGGTGAGGCTGGAGGCTGGAGACTAGAGACTAGAGGCAAGGCTGGAGGCTGGAGGCTGGAGGCGAGGCTGGAGGCTGGAGACTAGAGACCAGAGGCGAGGCTGGAGGCAAGGCTGGAGTCTGGAGGCGCGGCTGGAGGCTGGAGACTAGAGGTGAGGCTGGAGGCTGGAGACTAGAGACTAGAGGCGAGGTTGGAAGCTGGAGACTAGAGACTAGAGGCGAGGCTGGAAGCTGGAGACTAGAGACTAGAGGCAAGTCTGGAGGCTGGAGGCTGGAGGCGAGGCTGGAGGCTGGAGACTAGAGACTAGAGGCAAGGCTGGAGGCAAGGCTGGAGTCTGGAGGCGCGGCTGGAGGTTGGAGACTAGAGGTGAGGCTGGAGGCTGGAGACTAGAGACTAGAGGCGAGGCTGGAGGCTGGTGACTAGAGACTAGAGGAGAGGCTGGAGGCTGGAGGCTGGAGACTATAGACTAGAGGCGAGGCTGGAGGCGAGGCTGGAGGCTGGAGACTAGAGGCGAGACTGGAGGCTGGAAACTAGAGACTAGAGGCGAGGCTGAAGACTAGATGCAAGGCTGGAGGCTGGAGACTAGAAACTAGAGTCGAGGCCGAAGGCTGGAGGCTGGAGACTAGGGGCGATGCTGGAGGCTGGAGACTAGAGGCGAGGCTGGAGGCTGGAGATCAGGGGCGAGGCTGGAGGCTGGAGACCAGGGGCGAGGCTGGAGGCTGGAGACCAGGGGCGAGGCTGGAGGCTGGAGACCAGGGGCGAGGCCCGGAGGCTGGAGACTAGAGGCAAGGCTGGATGCTCGTGGCTGGAGACTAGAGGCGAGGCTGGAGGCTGGAGACTAGAGACTAGATGCGAGGCTGGAGGCTGGAGGCTGGAGACTAGAGGCAAGGCTGGAAGCTGGAGACTTGAGACCAGAGGCGTGGCCGGAGGCTGGAGGCTGGAGACTGGAGGCGAGGCTGGAGGCCGGAGACTAAAGACAAGAAGCGAGGCTGGAGGCTGGAGACTAGAAACTAGAGACTAGAGGCGAGACTGGTGGTTGGAGACTGGAGACTAGAGGTGGGGCTGGAGTCTGGAGACTAGAGACTAGAGGCGAGGCTGGAGGCTGGAGGCTGGAGACTAGAGGCGAGGCTGGAGGCTGGAGACTAGAGACTAGAGGCGAGGCTGGAGGTTGGAGGCTGGAGGCTGGAGGCTGGAGACTAGAGGTGAAGCTGGAGGCTGGAGACTAGAGGCGAGGCTGGAGGCTGGAGACTAGAGACAAGAAGCGAGGCTGGAGGCTGGAGACTAGAAACTAGAGACTAGAGGCGAGACTGGTGGCTGGAGACTAGAGACTAGGGGTGGGGCTGGAGTCTGGAGACTAGAGACTAGAGGCGAGGCTGGAGGCTGGAGACAAGAGACTAGAGGCGAGGCTCGAGGCTGGAGGCTAGAGACTAGAGGCGAGGCTGGAGGATGGAGACTAGATGCGAGTCTGGAGGATGGAGGCTGGAGACTAGAGGCGAGGCTGGAGACTAGAGACTAGAGCCTAGGAGGCTGGAGACTGGATGCGAGGTTGGAGGCTGGAGGCTAGAGACTAGAGGCGAGGCTGCAGGCTGGAGGCTGGAGACTAGAGGTGAGGCTGGAGGCTGGAGGCTGTAGACTAGAGGCGAGGCTGGAGACTAGAGACTAGAGACTAGAAACTAGAGATGAGGCTGGAGGCTGGAGGATGGAGTTAAGAGGCGAGGCTGGAGGCTGGAGACTAGAGACAAGAGGCGAGGCTGGAGGCTTGAGACTGGAGACTAGAGGCGAGGCTCGAGGCTGGAGGCTAAAGACTAGATGCGAGGCTGGAGAATGGAGACTAGATGCGAGTCTGGAGGATGGAGGCTGGAGACTAGAGGCGAGGCTGGAGGCTGGAGACTAGAAGCGAGGCTGGAGGCTGGAGCCTGGAGACTAGAGGCGAGGCTGGAGGCTGGAGACTAGAGGCGAGGCTGGAGGCTGGAGGCTGGAGACTAGAGGCGAGGCTGGACGCTGGAGGCGAGGCTGGAGACTAGAGGCGAGGCTGGAGACTAGAGACTAGAGACTAGGAGGCTGGAGTCTCGAGGCTGGAGACTAGATGCGAGGTTGGAGGCTGGAGGATAGAGACTAGAGGCGAGGCTGCAGGCTGGAGGCTGGAGACTAGAGGTGAGGCTGGAGGCTGGAGGCTGTATACTAGAGGCGAGAATGGAGACTAGAGACTAGAGACTAGAGACTAGAAACTAGAGACGAGGCTGGAGGCTGGAGGCTGGAGTTAAGAGGCGAGGCTGGAGGCTGGAGACTAGAGACAAGAGGCGAGGCTGGAGGCTTGAGACTGGAGACTAGAGGCGAGGCTCGAGGCTGGAGGCTAGAGACTAGATGCGAGGCTGGAGGATGGAGACTAGATGCGAGTCTGGAGGATGGAGGCTGGAGACTAGAGGCGAGGCTGGAGGCTGGAGACTAGCGGCGAGGCTGGAGGCTGGAGGCGAGGCTGAAGTCTAGAGACCAGAAGCGAGGCTGGAGACTGGAGACTAGAGGCGAGAGGTGAGGCTGGAGGCTGGAGACTAGAGACGAGGCTGGAGGCTTGAGACTAGAGACTAGAGACTAGAGACTAGAGACTGGAGGTGTGGCTGGAGGCTGGAGGCGAGGCTGAAGGCTGGAGACTAGAGGCGAGGCTAGAGGCTGGAGGCTGGAGACTAGAGGCGAGGCCTGTGGCTGGAGACTAGAGGCGAGGCTGGAGGCTGGAGACTAGAGACTAGACGCGAGGATGGAGGCTGGAGGCTGGAGACTAGTGGCGAGTCTGGAGGCTGGAGACTAGAGGCGAGGCTGGAGGGTGGAGACTAGAGACAAGAAGCGAGGCTGGAGGCTGGAGACTAGAAACTAGAGACTAGAGGCGAGACTGGTGGCTGGAGACTAGAGACTAGGGGTGGGGCTGGAGTCTGGAGACTAGAGACTAGAGGCGAGGCTGGAGGCTGGAGACAAGAGACTAGAGGCGAGGCTGGAGGATGGAGACTAGATGCGAGTCTGGAGGATGGAGGCTGGAGACTAGAGGCGAGGCTGGAGACTAGAGACTAGAGCCTAGGAGGCTGGAGACTGGATGCGAGGTTGGAGGCTGGAGGCTAGAGACTAGAGGCGAGGCTGCAGGCTGGAGGCTGGAGACTAGAGGTGAGGCTGGAGGCTGGAGGCTGTAGACTAGAGGCGAGGCTGGAGACTAGAGACTAGAGACTAGAAACTAGAGATGAGGCTGGAGGCTGGAGGATGGAGTTAAGAGGCGAGGCTGGAGGCTGGAGACTAGAGACAAGAGGCGAGGCTGGAGGCTTGAGACTGGAGACTAGAGGCGAGGCTCGAGGCTGGAGGCTAAAGACTAGATGCGAGGCTGGAGAATGGAGACTAGATGCGAGTCTGGAGGATGGAGGCTGGAGACTAGAGGCGAGGCTGGAGGCTGGAGACTAGAAGCGAGGCTGGAGGCTGGAGCCTGGAGACTAGAGGCGAGGCTGGAGGCTGGAGACTAGAGGCGAGGCTGGAGGCTGGAGGCTGGAGACTAGAGGCGAGGCTGGACGCTGGAGGCGAGGCTGGAGACTAGAGGCGAGGCTGGAGACTAGAGACTAGAGACTAGGAGGCTGGAGTCTCGAGGCTGGAGACTAGATGCGAGGTTGGAGGCTGGAGGATAGAGACTAGAGGCGAGGCTGCAGGCTGGAGGCTGGAGACTAGAGGTGAGGCTGGAGGCTGGAGGCTGTATACTAGAGGCGAGAATGGAGACTAGAGACTAGAGACTAGAGACTAGAAACTAGAGACGAGGCTGGAGGCTGGAGGCTGGAGTTAAGAGGCGAGGCTGGAGGCTGGAGACTAGAGACAAGAGGCGAGGCTGGAGGCTTGAGACTGGAGACTAGAGGCGAGGCTCGAGGCTGGAGGCTAGAGACTAGATGCGAGGCTGGAGGATGGAGACTAGATGCGAGTCTGGAGGATGGAGGCTGGAGACTAGAGGCGAGGCTGGAGGCTGGAGACTAGCGGCGAGGCTGGAGGCTGGAGGCGAGGCTGAAGTCTAGAGACCAGAAGCGAGGCTGGAGACTGGAGACTAGAGGCGAGAGGTGAGGCTGGAGGCTGGAGACTAGAGACGAGGCTGGAGGCTTGAGACTAGAGACTAGAGACTAGAGACTAGAGACTGGAGGTGTGGCTGGAGGCTGGAGGCGAGGCTGAAGGCTGGAGACTAGAGGCGAGGCTAGAGGCTGGAGGCTGGAGACTAGAGGCGAGGCCTGTGGCTGGAGACTAGAGGCGAGGCTGGAGGCTGGAGACTAGAGACTAGACGCGAGGATGGAGGCTGGAGGCTGGAGACTAGAGGCGAGGCTGGAGGCTGGAAGCTGGAGGCTGGAGACTAGACGCGAGGATGGAGGCTGGTGGCTGGAGACTAGAGGTGAGGCTGGAGGCTGGAGGCTGGTGGCTGGAGACTAGAGGTGAGGCTGGAGGCTAGAGGCGAGGCTGGAGGCTGGAGGCTGGTGGCTGGAGACTAGAGGTGAGGCTGGTGGCTGGAGACTAGAGGTGAGGCTGGAGGCTGGAGGCTGGTGGCTGGAGACTAGAGGTGAGGCTGGAGGCTGGAGGCTGGTGGCTGGAGACTAGAGGTGAGGCTGGAGGCTAGAGGCGAGGCTGGAGGCTGGAGGCTGGAGGCTGGTGGCTGGAGACTAGAGGTGAGGCTGGAGGCTAGAGGCGAGGCTGGAGGCTGAAGGCTGGAGACTTGAGGCGAGGCGACGCTGGAGACTGGAGACGAGGTGAGGCGAGGCTGGAGGCTGGAGGGAAGAGACTTGAGACTTGAGGCGAGGTTTGGCTCCTCCTGGGCAGGGTGCGGATTACCTGGGCAGGGCACGGATCACCACCCAATAGAGGCAAGGGACAGGAAGGGACAGAACCAACCCCAGGTAACGGCAAGACGGCCTGGTTTACGTGGGCAGAGGCAAGGGACAGGAAAGAAGCTAGGTACAGGGTGGCTCCAGGACCAGACAGCAAGACAAGGCAAGGCAAGGCTCCTGGGAAAGCAAGGGAAGACAGAACTTCAGGCGAGGCGAGAGTTACCGGCAAGACAAGGCAGGGCTTCAGGCGAGGAAACAGAAGGCAGAGGAAGGGATCCAAGGAGTAAGAACAAGAACAATCCAGTGGCCACGCCCTGGTCTCTGGAGGTATTTATGCAGCCAGCCCCAACTGGCATCAGCTGACTCAATTAGAGCAACAAGACAGAAACAGGGTAGATAGGAAAACCTGGAGCAAGGGTCAATGGACCGGACTGTGAACTGGAATACGGTCATCACGGACCGGACTATGACATCAACAGCCCAAAATCCATACAAAAAGTATTCAGGAAGCAAAACTTTTTTGAGCAGTGTAGTTTGTCATGGTCCAGGTACAGTGAAACTACAGCCAAGAAAGTACACCAATGCCTCTAGTTCCTCAGAAGGCTAAATAAATTGGTATATCCCTGTTAACACTTACCACACCACTTTTTACAAACGCAGCCTAGAAAAACATCCTATCCAGATGGGTCATGGATTGGTATGGCAACTGCTCTGCTCAAGGCCACAAAAAAAACTGCAGAGATTTGTGAGCACAGCCCCATACATAACACAAACCAGTCTCCCCTTCAATGATTCCATCTATACTCCTTGTTGTGTTGGGAAAGCAGCCAACATAGTCAAGGACCATTCCCACCTCAGTCATTCTCTCGTATCTCCTCTTCCATCAACAGAAATACAAAAGCCTGAAAACATATACTACCAGACTCAAGGACAGTTTCAATCCCACTGTTATCAGACTCTTAGACAGACGTCTTATAGACTGAAAATGAATTCTTTATCTCTCAATCTACCTCATCATGGTCCCTGCACCTTATTATTTCTGTGCGCTGCACTTTCTCTATGGTTGCTACATTATATTCTGTATTTTGTTTTCTTTTTACTACCTTGATGTTTTTATGTTTGGCATGATCTGCCTGGATGAACAAAATTTTTTCTATATCTCAGTACACATAGCAATAATAAGCCAATTCCAATACTGTAATGGCATTTTTCAAGATTAAAGACTAACAAAATATAAATATGATTCATTAATGGAGAAGGGGTAACATTCTCCTACTGCAGAGTGACACGGCCACAGGGATGGGTCCTGACCAGGAAATACTGACAATAATGCTCAAGTCTTACATACAATGCCTATAAAAAGTATTCATCACCCTTGGACGTTTTCATGTTTTATTGTTTTACAACATTGAATCACAGTGGATTTAATTTGGCTTTTTTTGACACTGATCAACAGAAAAAGACTCTTGCATGTCAAAGTGAAAACAAATTTATACAAATTGGTCTAAATTTATTACAATTATTAAACACAAAATAATTGATTGCAAAATTACTCATTCCCTTCAAGTCAGTATTTAGTAGATGCACCTTTGGCAGCAATTACAGACTTGAGTCTATGTGGATAGGTCTCTATCAGCTTTGCACATCTGGACACTGCAATTTTTCTCCATTCTCCTTTACAAAACTGCTCAAGCTCTGTCATGGGGATTGTGAGTGAACAGCCCTTTTCAAGTCCAGCCACAAATTCTCAATTGGATTGAGATCTGGACTCTGACTTGACCACTCCAGGACATCAACTTTGTTTTTAAGCCATTCCTGTGTAGCTTTGGCTTTATGCTTGGGGTCATTGTCTTGCTTGAAAACAAATCTCCCAAGTTGCAGTTCTCTTGCAAACTGCATCAGGTTTTTCTCCAGGATTTCCCTGTAATTTGCTGCATTCATTTTACCCTCTACCTTCACAAACCTTCCAGGGCCTGCTGCAGTGAAGCGTCCCCGCAGCATGAAGCAGCCACCACCATGCTTCACAATAGAGTTGGTGTGTTTTTGATGATGTGCAGTGTTTGGCTAATGCCAAACATAGGGTTTAGCTTGATGGCCAAAAAGCTCAATTTCGGTTTCTTCAGACCCTAGAACCTTCTTCCAATTTACTTCAGAATCTCCCATATGCCTTCTGGAAAACTGTAGCTGAGATTTCATGTGAGTTTTTTTCAACAGTGGCTTTCTCTTTGCCATTCTCCCACAAAGCTGCAACTGGTGAAGCACACGGGCACAGTCACTTCCATCTCTGGCACTGAAGCTTGTAACTCCTCCAGAGTTGTCATAGGTCTCTTGGTGGCCTCCCTCACTCGTCCCCTTCTTGCACGGTCACTCAGTTTTTGAGGACGGCCTGCTCTAGGCAGATTCACAGCTGTGCCATATTCTTTCCATTTCTTGATGATGGACTTAACTGTACTCCAAGGGACACTCAGTGACTTGGGAATTTTCTTGTATCCATCTCCTGACTTGTGCTTTTCAATAATCTTTTTGTGGAGTTGCTTGGAGTGTTCTTTCGCCTTTATGGTGTAGTTTTTGCCAAGATACTGACTCACTAGCAGTTGGACCATCCAGACATGGGTGTATTTTTACTACAATCAATTAAAATACCTTAACTGCACACAGGTCTCCAAAAACAGATCTCCATTTAACTAATAATGTGACTTCTAAAACCAATTGGCTGCACCAGTGATGACTTGTTGTGCCATATTAAAGGGAGGTGAATATTTATGCAATCAATTATTTTGTGTTTTACATTTGTAATTCATTTAGATCACTTTGTAGAGATCTGTTTCCACGTTGACATGAAAGAGTCTTTTTCAGTTGACCAGTGTCAAAAAAGCCAAATTAAATCCACTGTGATTCAATGCTGTAAAACAAATAAACATGAAAACTTCTGGGGGGGGGGGGGGGATGAATACTTCTTATAGGCACCTTAGCAATTAAGAAGTATCAGCAGAGCCATCCCTGCGCAAGATAAAGATCAGTATGGAACCCACTTCTAAATTATATCAAATAAAGACTTGGTGGTTCAGTGACTACAGCTGCGTTGCCTGTGGCTTTTGAAAATATAACTATGTCAATATCCAGGTATCAGGTGACTTGTCACACCTCATTGTTCTGATGGAATGGTGAACTTCTCCATGTGTACTGTGCGTATGAAGAACCAAAGATGAAAGAAGAGGAAAAAAGCCAAGTTATAAACTGTAAACCTACAAATCAGAATTACAATTCATTATTACAAACGAAGTGTTTGAACTCATTCAGAAATTTAAGCTATTTAGAGCAAGTTAAATGAGGATATGTGAAGATTAAGTTTTCTAAAACTTAGAAACACAATTAATAATTTTAAACTAAGGATGACAGGATTTGACTATGCAAAGAATATTGAACTAAGTCTTGTGGATGGTGTTGGTATATAGGTCAGTTTTAAGCTTATTAATAAGCAGAACAATTATATAACAACTTCATTTACATAAATCATTGGTGAGACCATGTCTGTAACACCATGTACTTCATTGTCTTCTTACTTAAGGATGAATGGTAATAGTTGGGAGTCGTTTAGAGAAAGTTGGCTGGATTAATTTCTGGAATGGACAGCTTGTTTTATTAGGAAATATTGGACCAAATGGTCTTGCACCTACAGAAATTTAGTGAAGAGTAGGCATAGACCTGATTAAAGCACATAAGGTCCTTAGGGTTTTTGACATGGTGGATGTGGAGAGGATGTTGTTCTTGTGGAAGAATCCTTAAAAATTAGATGTCATACATCTAACACAGAGGTGGGGTGATTTTTTTTCCTCTCTTAGAGGACTTTGAGTCTTTAGAAACTTCCTATACAGAGGAGAAACGGGAAACAGGGTCTTTAAATATGTTTAAGGAAGAGTTAGACAGGTTACTGTGATTAGATTGGAATGTAGAGTTGAAATGCTAATCTGATCGACAAAGATCTAAAAGATTATTAAACATAGAAGAATTACACAATTCGGCCCATTGAGTCTGCACTGCTATTCAATCATGGCTGATTTATTTTTCCTCTCAACCTCATTCTCCTGCTTTCTCTTTGTAACCTTTGACACCCTGACGAATCAAGAATCCATCACTCTCCACTTTAAATATACCCAATGACCTGGCCATCTGTGGCAATATATTCCACAGATTCCACACACTCTGGCTAAAGAAATTACTCCTCATCGCTGTTCTAAAGGGATGTTCTTCTATTCTGAGGCTGTGCCCTCTGGCCCTTGACTCTCTCACAATTGAAAACATGCTCTCCACATCCACTCTGTCTAGGTCCTTTAATGTTCAGTGGGTTTAAATGAGATCACTTCTCATTCCTCTAAATTCCAGCAAATACAGGCCCAGAGCCATCAAATGCCCCTTATACTTTAACCCTTTAATTCCCAGGATCATTCTCATAAACCTCCTCTGGATGCTCTCCAATGCCAGCACATCCTTTCTTGGAGAAGGGGTCCAAATCTATTCACAATCTAATTGAAAGGCAGCGTATGCTTGAGGATCTAAATGGCATACATTTAGTATTTATATTTGAGAGTCCAAATGGTCAACTCCTGCTCCCAATTCATATGTTTGCAATAGGGTCAAGGATCTGAAACTCAACTATTGTCCTTAAGTTCCTAACAAATGCATAGGAAGCCCTGAACTTATATAAAACTTCTTCATTTAAAGACTGTCAGCTGATTTTGTTTTTAGGGCTTAACATTAAACTCACGAAGCTGAGTAAAGTTTGGAAAAATGAGAGTGATCTCATTGAAACATGGAAGGTTCTTAAAGTACTTGATAGGAAAAATACTGGAAACTGATATCCCCTATGAGAACTTGGAACTGGGGTGTATGGTATCAGAATTAACCATTGATTATTTAGAACTGAGAAAGAAAAATGCCTTCAAGTGTGGTGGTTCTTTGGAACACTGTTTTCCATGCATCTAAAGATCCTCAGACACTAGGTATATTTAAGATTGAGGCCAAAGGTGAAAGAGATCCAGAACAAACCAGTGTGGTGTTCCATCCAGATGTATCACAGCTTTGTATAGTAAATGCTCTGCCCAAGAACACAAGAAATTGCAGAGAGTTGTGTACACAGCCTAGTTAATCTTTTGCATAATCCTTGTTATTATGACAATTTTTTTAGTATGACAAATTTGGAACAGTTTTGTCTGATCATGAAACTGTTCAAACTTCACATAAAACTAAAGACAGGAAAAAAGTTCTACAAATGAACTGCTCCTAACAGAGGTAATAAATGATACACTAGTTTATTCTTTTGAAAAGAACATGATGCAAAGCTTGCTCAGTAGTGGAAAATGTAAAGACAAAGATGATGAAATACTGAAGTGGACATTTTAGCATCTGCGCAACTGAAATTGAATTATGTATAGTATATTGACATGGACTTGGAAATGCACGATATGCCATGCCAGTTATGAGACAAACACATTGCGGAGAACTGCAGTAATAGTATGGGAGCCAAGCTGGTAGAAATTTAGCTCAAAGCACCTTTGAAATTTCAGATACCAGTTTTTGACACTTGTTGAGATTACCACACCAGGATAAACTATAAAATGATACTATGTTCACAAGAAAATTATACATGCTGAATTTTCTTCATTGAATTGAATTGACTTGATTTCTTACATCCTTCACATACATGAGGAGTAAAAATCTTTATGTTATGTCTCCATCCAAATGTGCAATGTGCAATCACAGCAATTTATAATAAATAGAACAGTCAATGTAACATAGAATACACTCAAATCAGCGTGAGATAATCAGTCTGATTGCCTGGTGGAAGAAGCTGTCTCGGAGCCTGCTGGTCCTGGCTTTTATGCTGCAGTACCGTTTCCCGGATGGTAGCAGCTGGAATAGATTGTGGTTGGGGTAACTTGGGTCCCCAATGATCCTTTAGCCCCTTTTTTCACACCTGTCCTTGTAAATGTCCTGAATCACGGGAAGTTCACAACTACGGATGCGCTGGGCTGTCCTCATCACTCTCTGCAGAGTCCTGCGGTTGAGGGAAGTACAGTTCCCATACCAGGCAGTGATGCAGCCAGTCAGGATGCTCTCAATTGTGCCCCTGTAGAAAGTCCTTAGGAGTTGGGAGCCCATATGAAACTTCATCAACAGTCTGAGGTGAAAGAGGCGCTGTTGTGCCTTTTTCACCGCACAGCTGGTATGCACAGACCACGTGAGGTCCTCAGTGATGTGGATACCGAGGAACTTAAAGCTGTTTACCCTCTCAACCCGAGATCCATTGATGTCAATAGGGTTTAGCCCTTCTCCATTCTTCCTGTAATCCACAACCAACTCCTTTGTTTTTGCGACATTGAGGGAGATTAATTCATATTAGCGAATTGAAATTTAATCCATTAATATCTGTAAAGGAACAAGCAGAGTTGAGTAAAGCACCATTGCTGATTCACTCATTAATTTTTGAAGCAGAGTGCCATCTAGTGTGGAAAATACCAATACAATTGAACTATTTGAAGGATTAATTGATTTTCAGGCAGTAAAAATATGGTTGACAAAATGCCTAGAAAATAGAATTATATGAATAGAATGAGGGGAAATTAGACAAACCATCCAACAATGACCTGGAAATGGCATTCATGTACAACAAACCATACCCCAGGCAGTTCACTAAGTCTTCTTATGAACATCTGGGGCTTTGCACTTGAGATACAAAAGCTGAAACAACAGAAGATGGGAATAAAAAATACTGCAGAAGCTGGAAATCTGAAAAAAAAAAGAAAAAGCTGAAACATTCAACTGGTCAGACAAAATATGTGGAAAGAGAAATGAAGTTAATGATTCAGGTCGAAGACATTTGTCGAAACTGTGAAACAGAGAAAACAATTACATTTTTTATTGCCCAAAAGGTGAGGGTGGGATCAATAGGATAAAGGGAATATCCGTACAGAAATTGCCTCACCCTATCAGGGGTATTCCCTTTGCTCTATTTTCAAACAAAATGTAGGTGGAATTGTGGAGCTGATCGAGGTCAATTAACAAGAAAGAGCATGAACTAACAAACTAACGAAAATGACAGTGGATGAAGAGTCAGAACTCAGCCAAAAGAACATAAAAACTGCATAATGCAGAATTGTAGGAAATGTCTACCAGTCAGGCTGTGACAGCAGGGAAAGAAAAACTTAGAAGGATCTCCTCGTCAATCTTTAACAATTTCAGTTTAAAGCAAAGGCATTTGAAAAACATCTTAGATGTGGCACTACTTTATTCTGAAGAAGTTGTGAAAGTGTCCTAAAAGTGTTTTTAAACAGGTACATTTAAGGCAGTAATTGTTTTATGGACATCTATAATGCACATTTCTTTTTGAAAATGTATCTGATCACAGTGGTGCATTATCAAAATCATTATTGATTCTAAGAGTCATTTTGAGCTTTTGCGTTGCCAGAATATGTATGCATAACATAATACTTTTAGAATCAAAGAGTCATACAGCACAGAAACAGGCATTTTGGCCCATCTGATCTATGCCAAGTAACATTCCCAGCTAAGCTGGGTTTGGCAATATCCCTCAAAACCTTTTCTGTCCATGTATCTTTCCAAATATCTTTTGTACTTAGTTCAGATTAATTATTTCCTTCCTATTTTGTCTATCCTTTCAAATTTTCAATGAATTTTATTATATTTACTAAAAACATTGCCCAAAGTAATAAGTCCATTCACAGTCAAGTATCGAAAAGCAGAGTACCAGATCTTGGAAATCTGGAATAAAAATAAATGCTGAAAATATTGATTAAATAAATCAACATCTTCAGAGGGAGAAACAGTTAAGTTTTCAGGTCACAAACACGAGGAATTCTGCAGATGCTGGAAATTCAAGCAACACACATCAAATTTGCTGGAGAACGCAGCAGGCCAGGCAGCATCTCTAGGAGGAGGTATAGTCGACGTTTCAGACGTCGACTGTACCTCCTCCTAGAGATGCTGACTGGCCTGCTGCGTTCTCCAGCTCAAGTTTTCAGGTCAATTATGTTTTCAGAAAAGGTAAAGTTGTCAAGATCATGAGCTTTTAATAAAGCATATTTGTACGTAATGCAGTCATAAAGACAAAGTTAAAGCATCGTACAGTAGAAGAATCAGGCCTTTCTGTCCATCTATGCTAATCACACCAGGTATATCAATGGTTCCCAAAGTGGGTGATATCGCCTCTCTGGGAGCAGTGGGAGTTTCTAAGGGGGGTGCGGAAAAGATAAAGGGGTGGGAGGCACTTGGTAGCAAGGGGGGGGGCAGCTGAGGGATTACAGGCTTTATTTAAGAAATAAATTACTTATAAGCATTTGATCCTCAGTGCCTATTAATTGATTACAATGATCACGTAATCACCTCATCTCTTGCTAACCCCCCATTCTCTTCAACTTTGCTCAAAGCGCGTTATAGTTGTTGCAAAGCAATGTGTCACTTCTGTATTTGGCATATCATGAGAAATCTGGACTGAAGAAATCATGGTATTTTGAGGCCCAGTCCACACATTATTGCCATTCTCTACTGTAGTACAGTGTTAGCTGGTATGATTTCCATACTCTAATCATGCAGTGATACAATTCCTATGAATTAGAGTATGGCATTCAACATGGTAAAGTTCAGAATCTGCCCTTTGGAATGGTCTTGACTGCATTTCTGTAGTCCATGGACCAACTGAGATATTACTGCTCCATTTCATGTACCTTCAGCCAGAGAATCAGGATCTGCCTGAAATATTATGATGTGATAACTTTTTCCTTTATTGATCACAGCGCTCGAGGCTGGACTTAAATAATAGGTAATTAACTGTGGTTATTAATCCATAACAAAGATGGCAGAACCAAACCAAATGAAAAAGAACTGTAGTCAGTGTAGTGTGGAGTACTTGAAGTATGGATTTATACCAGCAGCAATCTACCAACAACAGCCAATTTGTCTGTTGTGTGAAAAGTCTTTTTCCAAATCTAGCTATTAAACTGTCTAGGCTCCTTGAACATTTGAAGAGAATACACTCTGATAAAGCAAAAAATAACTTGGCTTATTTTCAATCACTTCGTGAGAAACTGCAGAAATGGAAAGTACTTCAAAACATGGTTGCCAGCACTTCACAACAAAACAGTGATGGTTTGCGTGCTCCATAAAATGTTTCATTGCTCATTGCTAAATCTGGAAAGCCCCATACAATTGGAGAAGCACTAAGGAAGATTCTGAGTACAGTTTTGCATGTTACCAGCTCAAATAGTCCAAGGGATTCCACACAGCAACAACTTTGTTCAAAGATGAATAGATGAAATGTTTGAGAATGTGGAAAACACATTGTGCAACATACTTAGGACAACAGAATTTGCTCTGCAGTTGGATGCGTCAACTTTGCTTTCTGGGTATGTTCACTTCATAAGAGATGAAAGTATGGTTCAAGGGTTGTTATTTGCAAGGGGACTAGAAACAGATACGAAGGGGTAGTCAATATTTTGGGCTGTTGAGCAATTTTTCCAAAGAGAAGGATATTCCACTCACCAACATTCTTGCTTGTGCAACAGATGGGGCTTTTATGCGCTTTTTGAAACTTTTTCTAACTTCTTTGAAGATTCGAATGCTTCATTCTGTAATCAGCTCAAGAATATTTGGTATGGCATTGCTTATTTGTCAAAATTATTTGCAAAGTTTAATGAAATCAATCTTCAATTGGAACGAAGTTTTGTGAATCTTATCAAAATCAAATCAGTCGTCTCAACATTTCTGTCCAATTTCACCCTATTTCAGTGCAACAATGGCCATTGTGACTTTTTCCAATTTCTGTTCCTCTCTGAGTTGGAAGAAAAAGAAAAAACACCAGATGATGATCTTCAGGTATACTGTGCCCACCTGGGTGAGCTGCATAAAGACATGTTAGAGATTTCAGGCTTTTCTCTCAATCCAACTTCCAGAATGGGTAATAAATCCATTCCTGACACTCGTACTGGGGAAATAACAGGAAGGTTGGAGGAAGAACTGATCTTGCTGAAGCCGAGGTTCAAAAGATCATATCAAGACTTTTTGTTGCAGAAAGAAATCTAAGGAAGGACAAGCACTACAGTGCTTTCTTCGTAGTTGGGCCAAGCACTTGAGTGCCATTACAAAGAAAGGACGGCCACACTTCTACTTCTTTGCAAAGATTTGGCATGACATTTAAAAGTCTGACAAACTTCTATAGATATATGGAGGAGAGTATATTAACTGACTGCATCACAGTCTGGTGTGGAAATACCAATGCCCTTGAATGGAAAATCCCACAAAAAGTAATGGATACAGCCCAGAACATCATGGGTGAAGCCCTCTTCATCATTAAGCACATCTACATGGAGCTTTGTCACAGGAAAACAGCATCTATCATTTGGAATACTATCCTGCACTGTGGAAAAGAGTCAAGATGTTTTTATTGCCTTTCCGACATGCCACTGAGTGCAGCATCATTTCAGTGCAGTCATTTAACTTCTTTCAAAGCAATAAAACAGACTGCAAATGACAGAACTTGGGGATCTGAGTCTCCTGAGTGACATTCAGCCTGATGTTAGGAAGCTGATATCACTGCACCAAGCCCAACTATCTCATTGAACAGTGAAAAAACAATAAGGTAGCTGGACTGCTAATGTACACTAAAATTGTTCATGGAAATCGTGTTTACAGTAATTTTAAAAAGTTTTATTTTTAGCTTTAAGTGGAAATTTTTTTGCAATTATTTGTCACTGCCTTGGATTTGAGTTTCTATTTTCTTTCACTATGCATTGTAAATCAAAATTCTTTATAGATTTTTTGTAATGGCCAGAAAGGGAGTGGGGTCGCTGGGGATGTGGCCTGGGTGCCAAGGGGGCAATAACCCAAAAAAGTTTGGGAACCACTGTGCTACGTGGACTCTTGGTGATTCAAGTGCTTGTCCGGATGATTCTCAAATGCTGTAGGAGTGCCTGCCTCCTCCTCGTTCTCAGGCACTGTTCTCCAGACTGCAACCATCTTCTGGGTTTAAAAAAATCCTCAAACTCTAACTCTCCTGCTCCTCACCTTTAACCTCTGCCCTCCATTATAGGGAATACTTCTCACTCACCACTTATCTATACCCTAAGTGAAGAATGGGGCGAGGATGGAGCAAGAGTTCAAAGTTCACAGTAAGTTTATTATCAAAGTACATATATGTCACCATATACTACCTTGAGAGTCATTTTCTTGCAGGCATTCACAGTAGATCATAGAAATGCAATAGAATCATTGAAAAACTACACATTAACACTGACAAACAACCAATTTGCAAAAGATGCCAAACAGTGCAAATTTAAAAAGAACAAGTAAATAATATTGAGAAAATGAGCTGTAGAGTCCTTGAAAGTAAGTCCATAGGTTGTGAAATCAGTTCAGTGTTGAGGTGAGTAAAGCTATCCATGCTAATTCAAGAGCTTGATGGTTGAAGGGTAATGACTGTTCCTGAACCTGGTGGTGTGGGACCTAAGGCTCCCCTACCTCCTTTTCAATGGCAGCAGTGAGAAGAAAGTATGATTGGATGGTAGGGCTCCTTGTTGGTGGATGCTGATTTTGTAGCGGCAGTCCTTGTAGATGTACTCAATGGTGGGGAAGGCTTTGCTTCTCATTTATTGAGTTGCATATCTTTTATTGGTGTGGGCTCGTGGCCAAGTGGTTAAGGCGTTCGACTAGCGACCTGAAGGTCATGAGTTCGAGCCCCAGCTGAGGCAACATGTGTTGTGTCCTTGAGCAAAGCACTTAATCACACATTGCTCTGCAACGACACTGATGCCAAGCTGTATGGGTCCTAATGCCCTTCCCTTGGACAACATCGGTGTCGTGGAGAGGGGAGATTTGCAGCGTGGGCAACTGCTGGTCTTCGATACAACCTTGCCCAGGCCTGCGCCCTGGAGAGTGAAGGCTTTCCAGGCACAGATCCATGGTCTCGCAAGACTAACGGATGCCTTTAATTTAATCTTTTACTGGCAAATTAAGTAAGAAATTGAAGACGATATAAGAACGGGTGGGAGGTTGCAGAGGAACCTCCCCCTTTATAATACCATAACGAGGAGGGGAGGACCAAGAATTAATCTGTAGACACATTAAAGTGTTATCTCTGCTGAGTGATAGCTCTCTCAATTCCCAAACAGAAGATATATGTTCTAAGTTTAAATCAGGAATTTAGCACTTCATCTAAACTGTCAATGCATTATTGATAGGGTGTCAAAGGTATTCTGGTAATTTTAAAGTGGGTCATTGTCAGTCTGCTTGATAAGGCAGCAAGTATTCCTGGGCACTGGTAATTAACAATCCAAGAATTTTTGTTAATATGCGAGTGATATTTATCCTCAAACAAAAGACATTGCACAATTTGCTTGACACATCTCCTCGCATGACAGAAACCATATCTCAAAGTACAGGATTAGCTTGTGAAGCGTACTGAAATGTGAAAATTATTTACTGACAAAACTAAACTTTTGTTGATAAAGCAAACTATTTCTTTTGTTTATTGATGCATGGAAAACTTGAAACGCAACAATTTCTGAAAGTCATTCAGATTTCTGAACAGACAGTTTATGTACACTACCTCACTATTTTTTTGCTCTACTTAATTAATTTAATTTTTATATATATTTATTGTTGTAATTTATAGATTTTTATTATGTGTTGCAATGTACTGCTGTTGCAAAACAACAAATTTCACAACATATGCTAGTAGTATTAAACTTGATTGTGGTTTTGATTCTAAAATAATCAACTTGTGGTGGAACAACATAACAGAAAGTTTAGTAAAATGCTTGGTAACCCATTATTATTGCTGTCTTGCAGGAACGGACCCTCAAGGGTGGCAGGAAAGAGAAGTGTGCACAGTCACAATTACGACAGAGAAAGTACTCAGGAAGCTGAATAGGCTAAAGGTCGATAAATCTCCTGGACCAGATGGAATGCACCCTTGTGTTCTGAAGGAAGTAGCTGTGGAGATTGCGGAGGCATTAGCGATGATCTTTCAAAAGTCGATAGACTCTGGCATGGTTCCGGAGGACTGGAAGATTGCAAATGTCACTCCGCTATTTAAGGGGGCAAGGAAGCAAAAAGGAAATTATAGACCTGTTAGCTTGACATCGGTGGTTGGGAAGTTGTTGGAGTCGATTGTCAAGGATGAGGTTACAGAGTACCTGGAGGCACATGACAAGATAGGCAGAACTCAGCGTGGATTCCTTAAAGGAAAATCCTGCCTGACAAACCTATTACAATTTTTTGAGGAAATTATCAGTAGGCTAGACAAGGGAGATGCAGTGGATGTTGTAAATTTAGATTTTCAGAAGGCCTTTGACAAGATGCCACACATGAGGCTACTTAACAAGGTAAGAGCCCATGGAATTATGGGAAAGTTACATATGTGGATAGAGCGTTGGCTGATTGGCAGGAAACAGAGAGTGGGAATAAAGGGACCCCATTCTGGTTGGCTGCTGGTTACCAGTGGTGTTCCACAGGGGTCCATGTTGGGGCCGCTTCTTTTTACATTGTACATCAATGATTTGGATTATGGAATAGATGGCTTTGTGGCTAAGTTTGCTGACGATACGAAGATAGGTGGAGGGGCCGGTAGTGCTGAGGAAATGGACAGTCTGCAGAGAGACTTGGATAGATTGGAAGAATGGGCAAAGAAGTGGCAAATGAAATACAATGTTGGAAAGTGTATGGTTATGCACTTTGGCAGAAGAAATAAATGGGCAGACTATTATTTAAATGGAGAAAGAATTCAAAGTTCTGAGATGCAACGGGACTTGGGAGTCCTCATACGGGATACCCTTAAGGTTAACCTCCAGGTTGAGTCGGTAGTGAAGAAGGCGAATGCAATGTTGGCATTCATTTCTAGAGGAATAGAGTATAGGAGCAGGGATGTGATGTTGAGGCTCTATAAGGCACTGGTGAGACCTCACTTGGAGTACTGTGGGCAGTTTTGGTCTTCTTATTTAAGAAAGGATATGCTGACATTGGAGAGGGTACAGAGAAGATTCACTGGAATGATTCCGGGAATGAGAGGGTTAACATATGAGGAACATTTGTCCGCGCTTGGACTGTATTCCTTGGAGTTTAGAAGAATGAGGGAAGACCTCATAGAAACATTTCGAATGTTGAAAGGCATGGACAGAGTGGATGTGGCAAAGTTGTTTCCCATGATGGGGGAGTCTAGTACGAGAGGGCATGACTTAAGGATTGAAGGGCACCCATTCAGAACAGAAATGCGAAGAAATTTTTTTAGTCAGAGGGTGGTGAATCTATGGAATTTGTTGCCACGGGCGGCAGTGGAGGCCAAGTCATTGGGTGTATTTAAGGCAGAGATTGATAGGTATCTGAGTAGCCAAGGTATCAAAGGTTATGGTGAGAAGGCGGGGGAGTGGGGCTAAATGGGAGAATGAATCAGCTCATGTTAAAATGGA
The DNA here is from genome assembly GCF_030028105.1 of Mobula birostris. Lineage (NCBI taxonomy): Eukaryota > Metazoa > Chordata > Chondrichthyes > Myliobatiformes > Myliobatidae > Mobula > Mobula birostris. Next base: position 16,644,545 of record NC_092389.1, read on the forward strand.
GGAGCAGACTCGATGGGCTGAATGGCCGACTTCTGCTCCTTTGTCTTATGGTCTTAAGTTGTTGAATAAGACAATAAGACCATAAGATATAGGAGCAGAATTAGGCTGAATGTTGTTTGTACATCTCCCACAGGTAAGAAAATTAAGCCCAGAACTCCATGGATGATCAAAAAGATAGTGTTAAATAGAGCAGAAAAAAATACGACAGATGAACCAAGCTGATTGTAAGAAGCTGACGGAATGTCAAAATAAACTAAGGCAAGGAAAGAGAGTCCAACAAAGGACTCACAGCAAATATAAAAGAGAATCCAAATATATTCTATAGGCACATGAACAACAAAAGCATTTTAAGAGAAGTTGCCAATCAGAGACTAAAAAGGAAACTTACCCATGAAGGCAAGGGAAATGCATGAAGTATGAAATGAAAACTTTACATTGAGATTCTGAGTTACTTAAATATGACTCAGACTGGATTAGAGAAATCTTGACCAAGAAGGAAAATTGCAAATGGTGAAGCCATATTCTCCATGACATCTATGAATTCAAGGGTGTGGCTGGGAACTGGAAATTATAAATTTTATACTATAGTCTTGTACAAAGAAAGTGTGAGTATCAAGCCAGTAACGACAGACTGATAAGTTTATCTTCAGTGGAGGGGAAAATTCTAAAATCAAAAATCAGGGATAAAATTAGCAATCACTTAGATTAATTAAAGAAAGCCAGTATGGATTAGTTATAGACAAATTACATCCAACAAACTTGATAGATTTTTTTGGTGAAGTATTAGAGATGGCTAACAGGAGAAAATCTGCAGATGCTGAAAATCAAAGCAATACTTACAAAAAGCTGGACAAACTCAGCAAGCCAGGCAGCATCAATGGAAAAGAGTAAACAGTCCACATATCGGGCCAAAACTCTTCATCAGGACTGATAGGAATAGGAAGAGGCAATATAAACCATAAGTGCATTTAATAAGATGTCAATGGGCTTGTCACCAACAAGAAGGACCTTGTATAAAAGGCATTGTGGCAGCATGGAGAGATTATTGGTTAAGTAAGAGAAAGAAGATGGCAGTGGCAAACAGATATTCTTCAAGTTAAAGGGAAATGTACAATTGAGATTCCCTGCCATTGATACCAGAACTACTGATTTTGTTAGTAATTTGTACTTGGGTTTACAAAATGTAACTTCCATATTTGCACGCAAACACGAGGAAATTTGCAGATGCTGGAAATTCAAGCAACACACACAAAATGCTGGTGGAACGCAGCAGGCCAGACAGCATCCATAGAAAGAAGTACAGTAGACATTTCGGGCTGAGACCTGACTTGTCTCTCCTTGCTGTAGTCATTGAGCCTGCACCTGCATTTCAATAGAGAGATATCTTTCTAGTCCAGTGGCCATCAGGATATTATTGCATATTGTGTTTTTTTCTGGTGTGTCATTTTGGTGTTAATATGGCTTTGCCATTATTATGAATCCATTTTGAATTCATTCAATTGCCATTAACAGCAGGCAGTGGACAAGGCGTCTCAAACAATATATACCGCCATTGTCTTTATATGTCAGATAGGCAAATTAAATGCACAAGAACTCCCACCTGTGAGATTCAATGTTGAAATTGTTTATATGTTTTCTATACTTCCAACCTTCTCCCGATTTTCTCAGATGTATACCTGATCTCTTGCATTTTTGACAGTCATTAATGGTCTTTTATCACATGATTAGGATGTCCTGAAGCCGGTATCTAAAATTAGGTGCATTAACTAAAGAGACATTTAAAAGTTACAAATCATCACAATATGATCATGTTTAACTATAAAGTTCACTTTTATGTTTCGATCAATGTAATTTTTACTTGAAGGCACTGTGATATTATTGAGGACATAAAGTCTGTGCATCAGTCTTATAAATAAAAAGTTTTATGACCATCATTTTAATGTAACATATTTTCTTAATCTGAGACACTTTTGTTCTGCAATTATGATACATTTGGTGCTTATTTTTAATTCAGAAACAGGGTACACAGGTATGAAAGAATTAGCAACTGATCAACATGTTCAGATGCCATCAGAGCAACTCAGAAATTAAATTCTAGTAATAGGGTAAATAAATCAGTAATTATACAAGAATATCAACAATGATCACCAATTTGTCTAATGTTCATCAACTTACTGCGGGGCAGGAAATCCACCTTCACATCTATGAGTGACCAGACTCTGAACTACTGATGAAGGGTCATTGGTTGATGGACCAATGAGGATTATTAAGAAGAAAAAATTCTAGCAATACTAACAATGCGCATGTACGGTGATCATTTTTTTTTAATTGCGATATTCTTATTTATCGTTTTAGAGATATAGTACAGAACAAGCCCTTCCAGACCAAAGAGTCGTGCCCTCCAGCAATTCACCTATAAGTCTAACTCTAGCCTAATTAGAGGACAATTTACAATGACCAATTAACCTACTAACAATAAGTCTTTGGACTGTGGGAGGAAACTAGAGCACCCAGGGGAAACATACGTGGTCATGGGGAAAACGTACAAATTTCTTACAGAGGGAGCCGGAACTGAACTCCAACACCCTGACCTGTAATAGCATCATGCTAACTACTACACTAATATCTAATTATATATAGAATTAGATAGTAGATCATATCCAATTTTAATTAGAAATGATGATAACTAAGTCTATCAGTTGAACTGTGTGTTCATTTCTTCAAATTCCCTCCTCAAAATGTTCTCTCACACATCAAAAGGGGAAATTGTTACAAGGATGTTTAGGAATGATGATCTAACCCAGAGGTGGCCAACCTTTTACATTCCATGTGTCAATTTTTTCACGCACGAGTTCAGGTGCGCCATACAACTCTTGTACCCCCACCCCTTGTAAAAATATGTTAATATAGAACTCGTGCGTGAAAAATATCACATCTGAACTCATGCATGAAAAGATTGGCGCATGGAATGTAAAATGTTGGCCACCTCTGATCTAACCTAAAAGAATTCTCTTTGTGGAAGTTTCAATTAATATTCATTCCAAGCATTAAGTTCTTGTGCAATGTACTGTTGGAAATTAAGTCACAAATTGCATAGATGTCTCTGATGCTTTACTGAAGCTATTTGTAAATTATTAGTCTGGAAATAATTTCTGGTCATTCTTTTTAGATTTATTAGTGACTGAGTGTACAATCAAACAACAGATTTATTTCATTATAATATGCAAGAGTACTTTACATCCAAATCAAAATAATTGCTTTAGCAAAACACTCTCATCCCTTTAATTCATGCTGATAAAGCTATGTCTGGAACCAATACACTTTGCAAGACCTTATAGGGCCCCTTAAACATTTAATCACCAAATCTAGCATTTCTCTATGTGATTGCCAAATCTTTCTAATGTTAATCAGATTTGAAATCTGAGTACTTGAGAATAACTCAAGCTAAATAAGTGTATTTTTCTGCAGGCCATCTAAGCCATGTTCATATTGTTCTTCAACCAACTAGACTCTGATGTTGTGATTTCCTGGAGCCAAAAGCCAAATTAACATTTTGTTAGCACAGTTTCTAGGAAGATCCATTCTCCTCAACTCTTGCACACATCAGTCATCAACAGACTTCTTGGTAGTAGCATGCCCGTGGTATATGCCATAACATGCTTCCAATTTTGTGATGAGACATTATCACTTTCCTTACACAATCTTTCTTATGTGCACATTGCCTATTATGGTGTTAGTAGTAGTTGATATCATGACATATTTACCCTGTGGATTCACAGTGGTCAGTTCATATGGTCAGCTGTGTTTCCCTTTCAGGCCAATTGGCAGTAGAGCCCAATGGTGTGACTTATGTCACTCTATGCCTGTTACTTTACCATGACCTAGTTTATGACATTATTATACCTTAAAATCACACAGGGAGTTCACAAAAGACTTAATGAGTTTAACATTGGATATCTAATACATACTGATAATGAAAGTTAGGATTGATGTGTTTGTGGGCCTCGCAAAGATGCAACTGAAAGTACTTAATATTGTCCTAAAATCCTTGGTTTTGAGCTTGTTGGAAGATAAATGCTTCCACAATAGTGTTAATTGTTTCTGCTGAGTTGTTGTATATTTCTATACTATAGAAGAAAAATAAGTACTTATATGACTAAGAGTAGATCACATTTGACTCTAATTCTGAAAACAGGTATCTGTAATATTTGCATGAGGATGATAATGAAGAACATTGTTATGGCAGTATCTAATTACCTCCAGATTATTTCAAGTAAAAATCAATTGAATCCATTAATTTTTATTAGCAGGTAAATGACTTGAAGTCAGATTTGAACAATTCCCCGAGAAATATAGACCCCATAAAGTAACTGATGTAAATCATCAACATCAGAGAAGTTTTGAGTCGTACAGCATGTAAACAAGTCCTTTGGCCAACCAAGTCCATGAATGACCATCCAACACCCATTTTACACTAATTCTTTCTTTCTTTATTAATCTTTTTACTGATTTAAAAGGAGCATAAATACAATCAAGAGGAGAATTATCTCAAATATATATATATATCAGTAACAATATAAACTGAAATTAAGATAGTCGTTGTCAAAACCGTAGATACTGTTAATCTAGTATAAAATATATAATAAAAAAATGAAAATAGCATTTCTCCTCTTGCCAGTTTGTGAAGGGAAAAGAAAAAACATTGGGTTTTAAATGAAAAGAAAAAAAACCAGAAAAAGGGATTGGGCAGTCCATTTTGAGGATACTACCAAAAAAAAGACTTTCTGAACAAATCTAAAACTTCAGGAAAAAAAAGATTGAAGGAGTAATAAATCAAATTAAATGAAAATATTGGATAAAAGGACACCTATACTAATTGTACACTGATAATATTTTCATTCTAATTTTGCTTTCATTAATTCTCCCGGATTCTACTACTTACTCTCACTTTCAGAGCTATTTCTGTGGTTAATTAGAGGAAACTAGAACACCTGGAGGAAATCCATGCAGTCATGGGGAGAAAGTATAAAATCCTCACAAATAACACCAGAGATCAGGATTGAACCTGCGTTCCTCTAGATGTGAAACTGCAGCTCTACTACCTGCAGCACTATGTATTAGCTACTGTAAAACTTGCCAAGGAGACAACTTAAGTTTGCACTCTTCATACATGACACGGACCATTCAAACCAAAACCAATCAAAACCAACTTGATTCATACATTCTGTATTGTAAAGCATCTATAACTTGATTCTGCTGCAAAAAGGATCCTTTGATAATAAAACTAATAAAATGGGGAAGATACTAGCCTCATGATGAATTTGTTTCATAGTTATTACCATCCTATTAATGTCAGTTGAAGGCAGTCAAAATTTCTTTTAAAGGCAACCATATTGAAAACAAAATTGCAATAGAGGAAATACCAATGAATAATGAGCAAATTTATGTCACCTTATTTGAGAGCAGACACTATGGGGAAACTGCTGGAGCCTCAGCAGTTAAAATTACCTTTCCTGCCAGAAAATACAAAAACAAAGCAAGTATCTTGATTATTCTATCCAGCGACCAAGTCGTCGTGTAAATCAAGGTTTCCAGGGTTGCCTAGGTAACAAACTGTACTGTCAACATTGAGTCCTCAAAAGAAAACTAAATATGAGAGAGTCATTATCACAGCCACAACTTGCAAGGCCATCTCATTTATTTGAAAAGTTGCTCTTTGTGATGTAGCTAACTAGTTCTTCCAGCAATTATACTCAGTTACTCCTGCCATGTTCGTGACGACTTCTTGTTTGCACCATTCTTTTTCATTGCTCCTGAGCCATCTTTCAGCAGAAGCATTTTGTCATTAACTCAGAGATCAGTTGTTGAGACAATTAATTGTCCAGTAGGAATTTGTTTGTTTTCAATCATTTAACATCTCTCAATGCTTCCAAATCATCTTGTACTGGTCGCAGCTGTTTGGGAGAGGGGATATTCTACTGTGGCTGTTTCATATGATTTATTTCACGAGGGAATTACTGAAATACTCTGTTCATGGTATGGGCATAATTAAAGCTGTCACTAACATTGTTTTCAGTTATGAATACTCCAGATGGCAAGGATTTGACTGCAGAGCATTTTTAAAACTGGGCCATAGTAGATCTGTTATTGCTCAGGCATTGTTATTATTGTTTAAATGATTCAATTTTTGATGTCTGATTATTGACTTCCAAGTACATACAGAAACAGTATTGGTGATTTTAATTGTTTACCTTTCTCCTATTTTTGTTGGCAAAATTCACATCTTCATAAGCAATGTAAAATGTGTACATATATAGATATATATATATATTTAATATATTCAGGATCAAATTGTCACAGCCACATCAGAGTTGCTTGAGGCAAGAAAATAGGTTGGTTACAATAAGTTGCTTGCATGATAAGTGTAATTTAACATTCATTTATTGTACCTTATATCAAAATGAAGTGGGGTAAAAGGTTATTGTATTACAGGTGGGTTGATGGAAAATTGCATATATGTTGTAACAGGTATCAATGATTGCTGTTATTGTTAACAGCAAAGTAAAATAATTTCCAACTTCCCTTGAAATGTACTGCATTTTATAAAATAACCTGACAATGGAGCCAATGCAATTACATTTTCCTAAACAGAATTATGGAGCATTTGATTCTGCTTAAGTCTTGGATTTACGATCAATCTCCTCCATCCTGATTAATTATCGTAATCAGTGAACAAAATCCTCCAAAATGAGTTGCTGCAATTTAGTAAATTGTGATGGTCGGTTTCTATACACAAGAATCCAGATTGCTGTTTTTTTAATCAGTCTCTTTTGTAGAAGAAAGTCTCCTGCTTCCTTTGTACAAGTTGATTAGAGGTAGTACAGTATGAGAACAAACCCGTTTGTTCATTTAATTTGAAAGTTACCACTGGACTTGAAAGAAAATGTTGAATAAATAGTGTAAATGAATAACTGCTTTCTGAAGTTTCATTATTATATGAATGATAAAATATTGCATCAACATTTAATTTAGTTTAATCATGGAATTATTCCATTTTGACCTTTCCTACAAATCACAAGGAGGTAACATACTTGAAACACATCACCTTGGTTCTCTCCAAGATGGTCTTGTGTTTCATGTGGGCCCATAACAGCAGCTAGCAATGACTCTATTTCCATTTCCTTTCCCTTGGCTTCTGATTAGCTTCACGCTGCTTGAGATTCTCTTTTAGTTCAAAGCTCCATTTCACCACTTTGTAGCAATGGTAAATTCTCAACCAGTTACCAATTATTGCTTGGCTTGCAAATATTATTGATATGAACTTACAAATAAACCAGTAGGAAACCATTAAGAGTTTAATATAAAATAAATTGGACTAGATTGTCATGATGTTGATGTCTTTTGTCACTCTGAACACATTTCTTACAGTCTGCACAAAATGAGAACAATGGCTATCTGCGCCAGTCCAAAGTTCTAGCTTTCTCATTTATAATTAGGAATATGCAATCACAATACAAACACAATATTTGATAATGAGTGAGATTACTCATGTTACACAATCCTTATTGTTAAAGTATAGATTAGGATCATGAAATTGTAGACAATTTATGACACAGGAGGCTACTCAGCCCATCATGTCTGTACCTATGGCAACATACAAGCATGCTGGAAGAATTCAGCAGGTCAGGCAGTACCTATAGAAGGAAACTGACAGCCGACATTTTGGGTCAAGAACCTTCATTTGGACTGCTCAGAATCTGTGTCTGTGCCTGTGATTTCCAGACTGATCTTTCAACATTAGATTTATTGCTACACATGTAAGTACTTTTAATGAAATTTACTTCCAGATTCTGTGTTCTTTACTTGCTTTCTGATTGTCTGCATTATCTCTGCCAAGTTGACAGGTAAAAACTTAAGGAAAATATTATGTTCTTTTCCCATTGCTTTGCCAAAGGGCATGAGTTGTCTGCTTGGAGGTGGACCAAACATCTCAATTGCATTCAACAGAGCCTTTAGATTAGAGCATAATCTAAAGAGCACAGTTTGATTGAAACAATATAGGCACTTCCCTAGAATCTTGGCCATAGTCATTTCAGAACCTATCGTTATTTGAATTACTTTACAAAAGAAAAGGTGTTTTATTGAATTCATTGCTGAAAATTGTCGCATATTGAAACCAGTTCGGACACAAGCTTTTATGGTTATAATTACCAAAAATGTTGAATAAATAGGATTCTAGCTCATCAAAATCCCACATTCCATTAAACAAAGTTCAAAATAAAGCTGTTCTCAAAGTACATATGTGTTGCCATATACTACCTCGAGATTCATTTTCTCACAGGCATTCACAGAAAATAAAGAAATACGAAAAAATTTATGAGAAACTACATAAACAAAGACTGATAACCATTGTGCAAAATAAAAAAATAATAAGCATAACTGCATTTTGAATGAATATTGGTTCTCCTTTCATTCCAGGTGATCCTACTTTTAAAACATGCAAGCTTATACATTTACAAAAAAATATATATAGGAAATGTTTTGCAGGATACATTATAAAAGCTCAGTTGCCTTCATTATGTAAGTAGATGTTTGACAAATCACAAAAATCAATAATTATGTGGTGATATCATAAAGAAACAAGTAAATTATAAACAAGAATTACTGTTCACAAATCTTTCCAAAGGATAGAATCATGGATTATATGTAGAATTACAAAATAAGAAAGTTAAGATGCCAATATGAATTTATATTGCTTATTTTGGAGTTTAGCATTCAGATAATTGAAACCAATCACCTACTTAAACTGAATGACACAGATAACTGCTGATATTGTGAAGGGTCTTTGAGCTTGCTGTACATTCTGTACCTTAAATATTTCTCCTTTGCAGTATCAAACCATCATGAATTCAAGCCATTTTCAGAAACCAAATACACATTCAATTGAAGATGGTAATTTAGTCTTGTTATCTGACTCTTCAGTGAATCAGAGATAAAATTCTGGAGGATTTCATTGGTAGATGGTAAGAGAATTTTCTCATTGCAAGAGAATGTAGGGTAGCAGCTTAGGTTTCAGAATAAAGGGGAAATGATTGTAAAGGAGCATAGTCTGAAAAGCTAACTTGCATAATATGTCATAAAGAGAAATGGATATTTTCAACTCACCAAATAAGCTAGAGCTGGTCAATGCAACTGTCACGGGGGGGTGCGGGGGGCGGCACTGGGAGCAGACCCAAATGCAAGACACAGACACTAAAGTACTAGGAACAGGACTAGAGACTAGAGTTAGGGATGTGACTGAATGCAGACAAGGAGCTGGGACAAGAACACAGACTTGGGTCAGGCCTAGACTAGGAAAGCGGGACCTGGACAAGGGGAACTTGGAACCTGGACAAGGGCTCCAAGCCAGAGACTGGACAAGGACTTGAAATCTGGGTCTTGACTCGGGCTCGGACCCCAGATCCAGGTGAGGACATGACATGGCTACAGGACTGGACATGGCTTGGGTTCCTCGAGGCGAGGACATGACCTTACTCTTACAGATGTTGATTCTCTTGATGGCCAAACAAAGATTTAATAGAAAACCAAAATAAATTTAAGCCAGACAGCCTCTTGAACAACATGCTTCTTTCAGTTTTGCATCGATTACAGCTCAGCAAAACACGCTGGACTGTCTCTGGACTACGACAGTCACATAATCTAGTAGGATATTATCTTTAAATAATAGTTTAGCCCACAATGCCCCAACCTAATCTTGTAAATTTCACCATATCTCTACGACTTAAGGTAACAGTCTGAGACCTTTTTAACTAGTGGGTGACTAGAAAGACAATGCCTGCCCCTTAATACATTTTTCCGATCCTCCTGCCACTTCTTCTCTATACCTTTTTTAATCCTACTTCTCAATTCTGCTCTGCCTAGGGGAACTCTAATTTCTACTTGTTTGCTCTGTAAGGAAGACTTTGCAATGCCATCCACAATTTCATTTCCCTCCACCCCAGCATGCCCAGGTATCCATGAAAATCTAACTGCGCAACCCATCTTCCCTACTCTAAACAACACTAAGAGAATCTGACATAGAAACTATGTCAGGACGAGCTTCTGATTTACTCCCTTTTATAGACTATAAGGCAGCAGCAGAATCCGAACAGATGATAACCCTGCATGGTCGAGAGTCTTCTATCCACCATAAGGCCCAGAGGATTGCTAATAATTCTGTTGCAAAGACAGAAAGACCATCTGAAACCCGGTGACCAATCTTAACACCAAGTTGAGACACATACATCCCAAATCCTGCCCTACCGCTCTTTGGGTCCACTAAGCCATCAGTAAAAATCTTCAGATAAGATCCCCATTTATTATTTAAATATTCATTTGTGATCAACACTGATGAAATTGCACTGCTTCTTTTAAGCTGAAAAAGGAGGAATAGGTCTACTTCTGGTTCTGGAAAGAGCCAGAAAGGGACGGGTGGCAAGCAAATTTGGTCAACTATGTCTTCCTTAGTCAGTCTCAATTTCACAGCCCAGTTATTAACCAAATCTAAAAATGGGTATCTTTTAATTTTACTTTGGCGCTCCAACTTCCCCTGCAAAGGACACTTTGATGGACAGCTGTGATTGAATCCATTTAGTTTTACCCAATACTGCAGGTCCAACTGGATTTGTCTTAAATGCAGAGGCACATCCCCCATCTCCACACATAATGCCAGGACTGATGTTGTTCTAAAAGCTCCGCAACAGAGTCTAAGTGCTTTGGACTGCACAGTGTCTAGTTTTCCAAGCACTGCCGTAGCAGCGGAACCATAAGCAATACAACCATAATCTATAACTGATCTAATCATAGCTAGATATATTAAGTACGTAGTCTCCCGCCCTGCTCCCCAGTCGCATCCAGCAATACTTCTCATAACATTTTAAACTTTCTCACACTTTCCAATTGTTTTATCGATATGAACCCTCCAAGTAAGTCTTTCATCAAACCAGACACCTAAAAACTTGAATACCTTGACTCTTTCTAGCGGAGAATCATCTAGACAGAATTCACAATCAGGAATCTTTCTTCTAAAGCCAAAAATCATATATTTGGACTTAGAAGCAGAAATCCTGAAACCCCATTTATTAGCCCAGTTTTCAACTGATCTTAAAGCCTTTTGTACCTGCCTTAATATATACTTGATGTTTCATCCTCTTTTCCAGATTGTACCATCGTCTGCAGACAATAATTTGCCAAATCCTGTCCCTACCTGATCAAAGATATCATTTATCATGACATTAAAAAGAACTGGACTAATGACACTTCCTTGAGGGGTACCATTATCTATTTTAACTGACTTGGAGCTTGTTCTGCCTATTCTTACTTGAATTGTCCTTTCCTTCAGGAAATCTTTGATCCAATTAAACATTCTCCCTCTAATTCCCGCATCATAATGAATAAGCTATCCCTCCGTAGTGAGTCACATGCTCTTTCAATATCTAGAAATACACTTACCATTACTTCTCTATTTTGAAACGCTTTTTTAATATCATGATCTAAAAGGGCAACAGATTCCATTGTTGATCTTCCAGTTCTAAAACCATTTTGATAGGCAGCAAAGTGTCCCTTATTTTCCAAAAATTAAACAAGTCTGTTGGTGACCATTCGTTCCATAGTTTTACAAAGCACTGACGTCAAAGCTATAGCCAATACGAACTAGGACTAGACGCATCCTTACCTGGCTTTAAAACTGGAACTACCACTGCATGCTTCCATTCTACTGGTAATTTTCCTTCTTTCCACACTGAATTAAACAATGCTAGATTTTCTATTAATACAGAGTCATCTAAATGCTTAAGCAATTCATAACACAGTCCATCCTTACCAGAAGCATTTGAACCTGATTGGACAGCTTCTTGCAATTCCTGAAGGGAGAAAAACAAATTCATGGAGCCATTATCATCCAAACTCCTGCCCAATTTCCAACTTTCCTTTAACATAATTTCCTTTCTCAAATCACCTGACTCTCCAGAACTGTGTAACGCTTGGAACACCTCTACAAACATATCAGCCTTTTCCTTATTGGTTACAGCTTCAATATCTCCTTCCAGCAAAGCTGGGATAGATGGTTTCCTATATATCCCTGACATTCTGTGAATGATTGTCCATAGCTGCTTTATAGGTGTCTCAGGGCCCAGGGTTCCACAAAATCTTCTCCAACTATCCCTGTTCGCATTTTTAATTACTCTCCTTGCTACTGCTCTTTCCTTTTTATGCTCCATAACATTATCTAACACTGGGCACTTTCTTAATTTCCTGTAAGCTCTATTTCTGTTTCTTACTGCTATATCAATTTTTATTCCACCACGGAACTAATGCTCGAGCCTTAAGTACATTCCGTAGCGGAATAGTCAACTGAGCAACTTTATGAATTATAGAACAGAGGGATTCATTCCAATAATCTATGGAGCCCTCGCTATTAATCTCTTCTATTATATCCACAGCTTTCTCCTGGTACTCATCCCAATGGGCCAAAGAAAAATGATATCTAGTAGACCTCTCCTCAACTTCTACTATCAAATTTCTACCAAATCTACATAATATAGGATAGTGATCACTTTCTAGTATGTATCTGTCCATAACATCCCATTCCCAACCCTAGCTAAGTTTGAGGAAGTGATAGATAAGTCTAAGTGACTACAAGTATTCTTTACAATATTAAATCTTGTAGGCCTTCCGTCATTTAGCTGTATTTATTTAGAAGCTCCTCTATTACTGCTCCATTACTATCTTTACTTTCACTACCCCATATAAGATTATGGGCATTGAAATCTCCAACCCAGATTACTGGGGATCTTACCTTATTCATAATTTCATCCAAATCTGATAACATCATATTAACTGGATTATAAAAGTTAATCAAAGTTATTTGACCACGAGAGCTCCAAATCTCCACAGCCACAACTTCAAGGTTAGATTTAAAATCAAGTTTTCTAAACTGGAGTCCTGTTTTAATGAAAGTTGCACACCCTCCACCAGATTTACCTGTTCTGTCAGCTCTCAAACTATCATATGCAGGGATGACAAAATCTAAATGAGGCTTTAACCATGTCTCCTGTATACAGATCAAATCAGGCTTGTCTTTAAAAGTTCCAACAAATCTTTTCAATTATTGACCATTTGCAGATAAACTTCTTGCATTCCATTGTAATATTAAAAACATCCAAATACTAATTATTGGCCTCTTCATCCAAATAAAGCTCCTCCGTACTCTCTGATCCCGACAACTGGGAAGTATTCAGTGATTGTTTGTCTATCATATACTCATGTAATTTTTCCGGCAAAATCTGTTTTATATCAAGGAATCTCTCTGCAGCTCCAACAACTACTTTTATCATATCCGACCTCTTGGCTGTAGTTTTAGCCCCAACCAGTACATCAACAACAAACACCAAAAAAGACTCTTTAGTCATCAACAACATGCCTGAAGGAATCATAGTTGGAGAACTCAGAATGAACTGACTCTCCATCAGTCCAATCTTTTCTTTACTTATCCTTTGCTCTCTATCAACTTTCTTTACTGCCTCAGCATATGATATTTTTTGTTGGATACTAACATCTCGAGTCTGCTTTGCCTTACTAAAATACTCACATCCTCTGAACGCTGCTATATGGTCCCCTCCACAGTTACTGCATTTAGGCACCGCTGTCTTACATGCTTTAATATCATGATCCTCTCCATATTTCATGCATCTTCTTTTACCTTGACATGAACCAGCAACATGTCCAAATCTCTGGCAATTATAACAGCGTAAGGGAGGCCTAATGTATTCTCTAACTTGAGAAGACATGCAGCCAAGATAGATTCTAGTTGGAAGATCATCACCTGCAAAAACCAGAAGAACAGGAGAATCCCAATCACCGCCTTCCCTCAATTTTAATCGCTTGGCTTCAATCACTCGACTACCTTTAATATTGTCCAAAATTTCCTTTTCAGTCATGCCAGACCAAATACCATACACTACCCCCTTAACTCCCTTCCTTTCTTTTGGAGTAATACACTCCACTTTCACAACCAATTTTCCCACCATTTCAGCACTGTTATATTGGTCAATATCTTTGCAACAAATTTTCAGCAATCCATTAGACAAAATCTTGGCCTGGAGTCCTTTACCTATTTGGTTCTCTAATGCTGCTGCCACTTTAAAGGATTAAGGGCTCTAAATCCTCCTTCCCCTTCCTTCTGACCTTTAATTTTATACAGAACTATAAATTCCTCCAATTCACTCATTTTCCTCAATTTGTTGTCCCCCATTACTTCAGGTCTTTCACTTGATGCACCCCATTTTTTGGCTACCCTTACTTCCAGAGTATTCCACAGTCTCCCACCCTCCCCTTTCAATCTCAACCCCCCCCCCTTTTGCAGCCATAGGCTACAAACTAACCCTTTCCAAACTACTAGGCTCCTCCACACCAAAGTCCTCAATCAATCAATCAACAGCCCCCAGCCAGCAGTTGCACTGAACTCCAGTCAACATATTCAACTCAGCCAGCAACTGCCAGCATCTCCACTGTAAACACTCCTAACTTATTAGGTGTTCTTCTGCTGATTCCAATTTCTTTTGCTGGTATGACCACCCCAAACCCTGTCACTCCTGTTGCAGGTTCCTTCGCATCATCCGTATAAATGTGAGTATAATCACTATACTTTTCCATCACATGACAGTTAAATGCATTTACCAAATCTGTTTTATATCTTTCTTTCCTTTTTACCTCTAACAAATGCCAGTCTATGTCAGGCCATACAAGCTTCCATGGAGCTACAACCGGATAAACTACTGAAGGACTTATCCTCAGATCAAATACTCCACATTTTTTCGTGATATCATTCCCTACCCGACTAAAGGTATCCCTCTGAAACCTCCCATTTTCCCAGCATTCCTGCAACACTCCTTTAGTAGGGTGAGAATCATTGTGCCCCTGCAAGTTAGCCCAGGAGTTTGCCATCAGTTGCATCCTTCTTAGTTCCAAAGGCATTATTCCCATTTCTACCTGTAGGGCTGACACTGGTGACATTTTAAAAGCCCCACTGCACAAAGCCTGAGCCTGAATCACTTCCAGTTTCCTTATAAGAGACCTAGCTGCTGATCAATATACTATATTTCCATAATCCAATACAGATCTTACTAAAGCCACATACATTCTCTTCAAAGCTGAACAACTTGCTCCCCATTCCCTACCAGTCAAACATCTCATCACATTTATTACTTTTTTACATTTCTCCTCAACTTTCCTGATATGGTCTGCCCATGTTAATCGTGAATCAAATATAACTCCCAGAAATTTAAATGATGCAACCCTTTCTAATTCAACCCCATACATCCTTAACTTCTTCCCTACCTCAACCCTTTTCCTGGTAAAAAATACAGATTGAGTTTTGTCTACTGAAAATCTACATCCCCAATCATAACCCCACTCCACCACTTCATCAATTGCTTCTTGTAGTTTCCTGATTATATGGTCCATGTTCCTGCCTCTTTTCCACAAGGCCCCATCATCCGCAAACAGTGACCTATCTATATCCACTGGTACCTTTGTGAAGACATCATTGATCATAATCATGAAAAGTAATGGGCTAATCACACTACCTTGAGGGGTGCCATTTTCCACTATGTACTGTTTTGATAATTCTGATCCAATCCGAACTTGAATTTTTCTACCAAACAAAAAATCTTTAATCCAATTAAAAACTCTCCCACCAACCCCCATCTTGTGCAGTTTAATTAATAATCCTTCCTTCCACATCATATCATAGGCTTTTTCAATGTCAAAGAACACTGCCACTACTGACTCTCTATTTGCCTGGGCCTTCCTTATTTCAGTCTCTAACATAATCACTGAGTCCATGGAATTCCTTCCCTTTCTAAAACCACTCTGATAACTTGCCAGCATTCCCCTTTTCTCAAGCTCATATGATAACCTTTCTGTTATCATCCTTTCCATTATCTTACATATACTTGATGTTAATGCAATTGGTCTGTCGCTAGTGGGTTTTGACAGATCCTTGCCAGGCTTCCTTATTGGAATTACTACTGCTTCTTTCCATGCACTTGGTAATCTTCCCTCCTCCCACACTCTGTTATAAAAATGCAGCAACTTCAAGAGCGCTCCTTCTCCTAGATTTTTTAGCATCACAGAGCATATCAGATCTTTCCCTGGGAGCAACTGAAGCTAAACCAAGGAGCTATTTATGTAGCCAGCCCAAAATGTGAATCAGCTACCTCAATTAGAGCACCCAACAGAAAAAAGGGAAAACCAGAAAACCTGGAATAAGGAGCAATGGACTGGACCATGAACCGGAATCCAGACTTCACGGACCGGACCATGACAGCAATAAACTATGAAATAAGGGATAACAGAAGGCCCCTGTGAGGCATGTTGTTAATAGAGATATCTGTCCTTCTCCTAAGGACTAGCACCAGAACTGACCAAAGATTTAACTGAAAATATGAATACCTTAGGCATGAGAATGGCACATCAAAACACGATTTCATCATGTTCTCTCTAATCTTAGCTGACAAAGGGATGATAGCTGAAATAAAAACAGAAAATTCTGGAAATCTTCAGCAGATCTGTGGGAAGAGAAACAGTGTTAGCACTTTAGGTTGAAGACTCCTTGTGACAGCCGAAAGTCTGTAGATTGCTGGAGATGCTTTTCCTTAACATAAATAGGGTATAAAAGTGCCTTACTTTGTATAATCAAAGTGTGTACACCACACTAGTGAGGTAAGAGGGCCTTCTTCTTGAAGTGAATAGACTCTTTTACCTATGACCACAAAAAGGACTGCATAATAAGGTGGAGATGAGGAACAATTTCTTCCCCAACAAGTTTGTGATTTCTTTTAAACAAATAAGCTGTGACTAGTGGGTCATATACACTCAGTACCCACTTTATTAAGTACCTCTTGTACCTAATAAAGTGGCCACTGACTGTACATTTGTGGTCTTCTGCTGCTCTTGCCCATCCACTTCAAGGTTTGATGTGTTGTGCATTTTGAGATGCTCTTCTGTACACCACTGTTGTAACGTTTATCTGAGTTACTGTCACCTTGAACCAGTCTGGCCATTCTCCTCTAATCTCTGTCATTAACAAGGCATTTTCACCCCAGAACTGTCACTCATGTGTGTTTTTTTTGTAAACTGTAGACTGTTGTGCATGAAAATCCCAGGATATCAGCAGTTTCTGAGATGCTCAAACCTCCCCACCTGGTACCAACAATCATTCTAATGTCAAAACCACTTACATCACATTTAATCCCCCATTCTGAAGTTCATTCTGAACAACAACTGAACTTCATGCATGCTTTGATGCATTGAGTTGCTGCCACATGATTGGCTGATTAGATAGTTGCATTAATGAACAGGAGTACAGGTGTACCTAATTATGTGGCCAGTATGTATATTAAAGGCTAAAATGGACAGATTATTTGGCTACAGCTGAGTTATTGTTTATGGCGAACAGACAGATGAGTGGAGCTAATTCCAAAATCAGCCATGATCTTATTGAGTGACACAGCATTCTCAAGGATCATATGGCCAATCCTCCTCCTATTTTTCAAGTCATGTTATGACAGAGAAGCTTATTCTTCCCTTGGCAAAGCCATTCAATTACATTGAAGATATTGTCTCATCTTTATGTGGAAGTTTTATTAAACTGAGTGTAATACCTGCCCCCACGAAATTAAATATAGATTTACTTCTTCCTGCCCTTTAATGATCCTACTGTTGATGGAACTGAATGGTAATTGGGCAGTTCATGGTCAAACTGATCCTCTCCCATTATGCCTCTGGGATTCTATTTACATCATGGGAACCAGACTGTACTTTAAATGGGCTTTATTCAGGGTTATGGTTTGGTCACATTGGTTTCCTAATAATGGGCCCAAGAGAACTTGACTTATTTATTTTATTTAGAGATACAGCATGGTAATAGGCCCTTCTGGACCAATGAGCCCACCATACCCAATTACATCCATGTCGTGTGATCAATTAACCTAATAACCCGTAAGTCTTTGGAATGTGGAATTAAACCAGAGCGCACGGAGAAAACCCACACAGTCATGCGGAGATGTACGAACTCCTTACAGACAGTGGTGGAATTGAACCTGGGTCATTGGTGCTATAATAGCATAATGCCAACCATACCATCCCAGTAAATATTCACAACCACAGCAACTTTACTATACTTCTGCCATATTCTGTTCTTTCGCACTCATCAGAAACATTATGCTCAAATCATCAGTTTTCGGCCAGTTATACTCATTAAATAGGGTCAATGTTCCAAGGTTTGATTTTTCAGCAATTTGCTTTTGATGTTTTTGATGTTTGGCCCAGCACCTTGTACTGTATAAGAACCTCCACCATAATAAGCTCTAGTTTTTGGACTTAAGTGAAGATCTGATCACATTTCAGGTGATACTTATGCAGAAATAGATAACATTCTACAGGGTTCACAAACCTTCTAGCACCACGGTAACTAATTCAGGTGCTCTAAAAGCCTTGGAGCCCAATGCTCTCTGACACCCTTCACGGCCGCGAAGAGCTTATTACAGTTACTGGTGCCTTAAAACCAGTCACTTTGGGCAGGCAGGGTTTGTCAGCCGTAGTTGGTAGATCAGCTAGGAGAAGGAAATCTTTGTTCTCAAACCTCCACTGCTTTGAAGCTATATCCATATATAGGGGAGACTTCGGGAGTAAACTCCAAGGAAAAATCCAGAGCTGGAGTCCCTAAGGCAGTCCTACATTGAGATCAACATTGACTGGCAGCTCCTGCGGCCCTGCAGATGCAAAACTGTATCGGTCTCTGCCATTCCTTTGGATTCATCAGCTGTATGGAGATGGGGAGCCTGCAGCTTGGGAAACAGCTTGCTCGCCATACGTACTGCCCTGGTTTGCATACTAGCGTGCCTCTTGAACGTAGACAGCTGGGACTTAACATCTGTAGCCAAACAAAGACTCCAATTAAAACAGAAAATTAGGATGGTGCAACTTACACACTCCTTCTCCTGGACTGTCCTGTCTATTCTTTTCCAGCTGTTGGCCTGGTTTTTCCCCTACCACTCTTGTGCCAACCTCTCACAAATGTTAACACAAGGAAATCTGCAGATGCTGGAATTTCAAGCAACACACATAAAAGTTGCTGGTGAACCCAGCAGGTCAGGCAGCATCTCTAAGAAGAGGTACAGTCGACATTTCGGGCCGAGACCCTTCGTCAGGGCTAACTGAAAGAAGAGCTAGTAAGAGATTTGAAAGTGGGAGGGAGAGGGGGAGATCCGAAATGATAGGAGAAGACAGGAGAGGGAGGGATGGAGCCAAGAGCTGGACAGGTGATTGGCAAAAGGGATACGAGAGGATCATGGGACAGGAGACCTAGGGATAAAGAAAGGGGGAGGGGGGAATCCCAGAGGATGGGCAAGGAGTGCTTATCTACTGATGTCTACTATAAGCCTACGGACTCTCACAGCTATCTGGACTATTCCTCTTCTCACCCTGTCTCTTGCAAAAATGCCATCCCCTTCTCACAATTCCTCCGTCTCTGCCGCATCTGCTCTCAGGATGAAGCTTTTCATTCCAGGACAAAGGAGATGTCCTCCTTTTTTAAAGAAAGGGGCTTCCCTTCCTCCACCATCAACTTAGCTGTCAAACGCATCTCCCCCATTTCACACACATCTGCTCTCACCCCATCCTCCCACCACCCCACTAGGAATAGGGTTCCCCTTGTCCTCACCTACCACCCCACCAGCCTCTGGGTCCAACATATAATTCTCCGTAATTTCCACCACCTCCAATGGGATCCCACCACTAAGCACATCTTTCCCTCCCCCCCCCCCCCACTTTCCGCAGGGATCGCTCCCTACGTGACTCCCTTGTCCATTCGCTCCCCCCCCCCATCCCTCCCCACTGATCTCCCTCCCGGCACTTATCCTTGTAAGCGGAACAAGTGCTACACCTGCCCTTACACTTCCTCCCTCACCACCATTCAGGGCCCCAGACAGTCCTTCCAGGTCAGGTGACACTTCACCTGTGAGTTGGCTGGGGTGATATACTGCGTCTGGTGCTCACAATGTGGCCTTCTATATATTGATGAGACCCGACGCAGACTGGGAGACCGTTTCGCTGAACACTTACGCTCTGTCCGCCAGAGAACACAGGATCTCCCAGTGGCCACACATTTTAATTCCACGTCCCATTCCCATTCTGATATGTCTATCCACGGCCTCCTCTACTGTAAAGATGAAGCCACACTCAGGTTGGAGGAACAACACCTTATATTCCGTCTGGGTAGCCTCCAACCTGATTGCATGAACGTTGACTTCTCTAACTTCCGCTAATGCCCCATCTCCCCCTCGTACCCCATCCGTTATTTATTTATTATATATATATTCTTTTTCTCTCTCTCCTTTTTCTCCCTCTGTTCCTCTCACTATACCCCTTGCCCAACCTCTGGGCTTCCCCCCCCCTGTCTTTCTCCCTGGACCTCCTGTCCCATGATCCTCTCATATCCCCTTTGTCAATCATCTGTCCAGCTCTTGGCTCCATCCCTCCCCCTCCTGTCTTCTCCTATCATTTTGGATCTCCCCCTCCCCCTCTCACTTTCAAATCTCTTACTAGCTCTTCTTTCAGTTAGTCCTGACGAAGGGTCTCGGCCTGAAACATCGACTGTACCTCTTCCTAGAGATGCCGCCTGGCCTGCTGCGTTCACCAGCAACTTTTATGTGTGTTTCTCACAAATGTTAGGATGGTTTTCCAGTCCTACTACTGGGCTGCCTCTTCCACACTCTCAGGGTGCACCTCCACTCCTACTTGTTAGGAAGTATTCTGGAGTATTGTGAGTATAGCAAATATTAATACAAGCAAGAAACTGTCTTCAGTTGTTGATGAAGTTAAAAGCACAGACTAAGAGATATGGTTTGCAAAATGATGACTTTGAGAAGTTTGCATTTGCATCAGCCAAATGTTCAAACAATGGGGTTGTGTTAATTGGGTTGCATCAATCCAGGCAACATGGGCTAAGTTATTTGCACCATTGTGACTTGGCAGACTCGGCTGATGTTGTCACTTAGGATATCAAACACGGTCACGTGTATAGTTGCAATTGATAGCTGATCTATTCTATTGTGTACTCAGAGAGTCAGCCTTATACAAACACAAATCTTGAGCATCCGGCTCTCTATCTTAAGAACTTTTAGAACACCTGTGTCGATCAGTTTGTTCCAGCAGGGCCGTTTGAACATTTAGAGGTGCCTCCCACTGTAGATATGTCATTCAAAGGAAGCAATGGTAACACAAAATATTGAAGTAAACAATGTCATTGTAACTATTGGAATTGTATTGTATCATCAACTGTTAGTCTTTGATCTTAAGGGTGTAGATGTGATGTACTTTTGGGTTTGTAAGCCTCTACCAAGAGTGTCTTCAGAAGAATGCTTGCTTGTTGTGATTAATAAAGAATTCTATATCACCAGTTCCAGTGTCTCTCCAGTGACTTTGATCACAGTCACAACACCTCTACCTCAATGTGAATGCCTGTAGTGTTTGTGTATTTTGTCTACTCCCCTAGCGTACAAGCAAAGGCACTAATTTCAGGCTTTGTTTTGTCAGCTTTTCAAACCTTACAAAGGCAGAGAATAGTTTATGAAAAGATGCTGGAAATCTTTGAAGAAAAGTGTCTTCCTAAAATTGAAGTCCCCAAAAGAAGACTTGTGAATTAGGTAACGGACACTGAATTATCAAATCTACCATTCTGGAACTCAGGATAGAAAGTCAATCTTTATGACAGAGATGAGAAGGAATTGTGAATCACCGGAATTTTGAAACCTTAGAGAGCTCTGAGTTGAGTAGAAATGATGGTAAAATAGATGGACTTTTGATTTAAATACGAATCAATGCTTATGAGATTGAGCAGAAAGGTGGAACTGAAGTAATAGAGGAGACTTGCTATGATCTTACTGAACAACAGAACTGATACAGGAACCATATGGTCTGAACCTGCCCCTAATTAATATGTTCTTGAGGTCCAAGTCTATAACTAAGCATTTAATTCTTGAACTATGTTGAATCCAAAAATTTGTTGATGAAACCAATTCTGTATCTTGTATTGTGTATTGTATTTCTTTTGCGCTCAGAGAAAAGTGAAGAGGTAGTTTCAAAGTTTGTCTGAAAGAATAATATTTAAAATCCTTTTTAAAAGATGTAATACTGAAATATTTTAGATATTATGAAATGTAAAACCTTCTATCACAACTATGATAAAAATATTTCTAATGTACAGAAGGTTATCATTTTTGGCACATTGTTGCTACAGACTCTAGTAAGAGTAATTCAGCAATTTTCTTCAAGTGATTTGCTTGTACGCCTATCATAGCATGTTGCTTATGGTGCTCTCAAAGTGGTCTCCTGTTCATTGGATGATCACAGGCAGGAGACTATATCGCAGAATACTTCTATTCAGCCTACAAGGACAAGCCAAAGAGATGCCACTTTAATTCTACATCTCATTCCCATGCTGATTTCACTCTGTATGGCACTCTACATTGTTCCAGCAAAGCCAAACATAAACTTAATAGTACTTCATCTCCTGACTATCTTTCTGAATTCAAAATCAAATTCAACAGTTGCAGATCATCAGTGATTCCAGACTTGTATCAGTTTACTTCTCTCTTCATTTAATAACTTCTTATTTCATCCTTCATCTCCTATTCAAACCACCTCAAAAAACTGTCATTCTTTTGTTTTCATTATCCCTTACCACTCTCTTCCAACCAACAGTCTCCATCCTGTCACAGAATTTCCTTTCTGTTCATTTCATTCCTACTCACTTTCTCTGCAATTTAAGCTTATTCTATTTCTAACTTTATCCAGTTCTGACAAAATCATTGCCTTACACTGCCTCTTTCTCCATATAAGCCATCAGAGTTGCTGAGTCTTTCCATCATTTTCTGTATTGATTTCAAATTTTCAAAGCTCTGTGGCAGTTTGCTTCTTGGGCTTGAATCTACATCTGCTGTTCCTGGTTTGGACTTTTTGATATTGACATTATATACCACAAAAAAATTTAAATTTCCAGTTGTCTGAGAATAACATTTAGTAAGAAATGTGTTGCCAATTAGAAATTAATTTAACAGATAAAACAAAGAAACTTGACAGTCTTGTTTTCCTTCATTCAGCTCATGGCAAGATTTTCATAACTGCATAATGCCAATATTAATTTAATATATTTAGGCTTCCGATTTCCAGCCAGATATCAAGCTTTTGATTTCTTCATGTCGCCAAGCAACAGGACACACAAGATAACCATGACAGCTAGAAACAAATGTGGCAGGATTTGAAATGCCTGGCCTGCAACAGTATAAACATAGTTTGTCTCTTATACTGCTGAAGTTGAGGTTTTCAGAATCATCCAGAGTCCCAACATAAATGTTGTAAATTTGGAACTGAACAATCTTAATTAGATTGAAACAGAAAGGAAATACTTTGGCCAGTGTCCAAGACTGAACTATGACTCATCCATATCTTTTCCATGACAAAGGCATATATACTTCTTTCAACACAAACAAACACAAAGAATAGATAGTGTTTATTGAAAATGAATAACGGCCTGAAAACGTCATTCACATTTCATCAATAAATAAATATAACAATACTGTTATAGCTGTGAAAAGATATGTCTTGTTAAACCTGGAGCATTTATAATGTCAGTAAGTAAGCTGATCTGAAAACGAAGGCGGGCTTAGTTGAGCTAAGTAACATGATGTTGCTGTCACACGTTATAACATTGCAAAGGATATGTAATGTGATCTTGGCTCCGCTCATTCCTGCAAAGAGATCATCTTCAACCTCACTGATGAGCTGGCCATCTACCAGTGAATATAATTGAAGGGTAAATAAAAAATAATGTGCCTGATAACAGGTTATGGGTGTTTGTATGCACCACCAATTAGTGATGTTCTTTTGGTTGATAAAACTATGATAAGTCTGAGCACACTTGGAAATTGTAAACCACTTACTCTGCCAAAATGCACCTGACCTCTTTAAGGTAATTTGGAAGAAGAATTGTTTCTAGAAACCTATAAATCATTTAGAATAATCAGTCATGGGGGACAATTAAATTCCTATAAATAGTAACCTCAGTCTTCCCTCTTCATTTAGAGTTTTGTTGTTTCATAAGGTAAAATTATGGGTTTTTGTAATAAAATTTGGAGCGTATGATGGCTATGGAAGATACAACATTTTTATGAAACTTCCAACTTGATTTTTCCTATGAATTATATTTCTATTAGTATTTTAAGCAAACCACAATGACTGCTAATTAATCATAACACTTTAAATTTCTGCTTTCTAAGCTTTTCCTGCAAATCAAAACAATTCCTTTAAATGTAACAATGTGTTAAAATGGCTGCATATTTTTACACACAAATACTACAGAATCTTTAACAATTATTCGTTGTTGAGAGTGAGTATAAATGATTTATTGTATGTTTGTAGTGAATGATCCAGCTTGTTTTATGGTCAAGTATTAGGTAAAATGACTATATAAATATGGGTCAGTGCCAAGAGCTTTAATCAGTTGACAGTGTTCCACTGTATTGTGGAACACACTGGGACATTTATTAACACTATATAAAGACATAGGTAGTGTATGTTGCAGCAATTTGGTTCATAATTAGTAACTGCCTTCCATACGTACACCTAAACATGTGAACACTTAGACTTACAGATCAGAAAACAGCTGTAAGTTTCTTATAAAACATTTGGTAATGTGTAAAAGCCGTAGGCACATATATATAGCTAGAGTGCCTAAGAGTTTTACACAATGCTGTAAATCTGGTGGGAGCAAAGGGTGTTAGGAAATAGTGAGGTTGAAGCGCTGCAGTAAAGGTTCCCTGGCAGAGAAGGAGTGCCAGGGTGGGGGGTGGGGTGGCATGGGTGCAGACACACCCAGCTCTGAGACACCAGGAAAGGTAATTTGATTCGATAGAATTAGTTTATTGATTATTACAAAATGTCTCTAAGTCCACTATGGACAGTCTGAAGCCGGCTGCAAAAGGAGGATGGTTTGGCATAGGGTGAGCAATCCCATCCCGTAAAACACATAAAAGTTGCTGGTGAACGCAGCAGGCCAGGCAGCATCTCTAGGAAGAGGTGCAGTCGACGTTTCAGGCCGAGACCCTTCGTCAGGACTAACTGAAGGAAGAGTAAGGGATTTGAAAGTTGGAGGGGGAGGGGGAGATCCAAAATGATAGGAGAAGACAGGAGGGGGAGGGATGGAGCCAAGAGCCGGACAGGTGATTAGCAAAGGGATACGAGAGGATCATGGGACAGGAGGCCTAGGGAGAAGGAAAAGGGGGGGGGAACCCAGAGGATGGGCAAGGGGTATAGTCAGGGGGAGAAAAAGGAGAGTGAGAGAAAGAATGTGTGTATATAAATAAATAACAGATGGGGTACGAGGGGGAGGTGGGGCATTAGCGGAAGTTAGAGAAGTCGATGTTCATGCCATCAGGTTGGAGGCTACCCAGACGGAATATAAGGTGTTGTTCCTCCAACCTGAGTGTGGCTTCATCTTTACAGTAGAGGAGGCCGTGGTTAGACATATCAGAATGGGAATGGGATGTGGAATTAAAATGTGTGGCCACTGGGAGATCCTGCTTTCTCTGGCGGACAGAGCGTAGGTGTTCAGCAAAGCGGTCTCCCAGTCTGCGTCGGGTCTCGCCAATATATAAAAGGCCACATTGGGAGCACCAGATGCAGTATATCACCCCAGCTGACTCACAGGTGAAGTGTTGCCTCACCTGGAAGGACTGTTTGGGGCCCTGAATGGTGGTAAGGGAGGAAGTGTAAGGGCAAGTGTAGCACTTGTTCCGCTTACATGGATAAGTGCCAGGAGGGAGATCAGTGGGGAGGGATGGGGGGACGAATGGACAAGGGAGTCGCGTAGGGAGCGATCCCTGCGGAATGCAGGGGGGGGAGGGAAAGATGTGCTTAGTGGTGGGATCCCGTTAGAGGTGGCGGAAGTTACGGAGAATAATATGTTGGACCTGGAGGCTGGTGGGGTGGTAGGTGAGGACCAGGGGAACCCTATTCCTAGTGGGGTGGCGGGAGGATGGAGTGAGAGCAGATGTACGTGAAATTGTTCCCATTCCAACCTCACTCCTTCGGAATGCTCTGCTCTCCACTCCCTCCGCACTAATCCTAATCTTATTATTAAACCCGCCAATAAGGGGGTGCCGTTATAGTCTGGCGTACTGACCTCTACCTTGCCGAGGCACAGCGACAACTCGCGGATACCTCCTCTTATTTACCCCTCGATCGTGACCCCACTAAGGAGAAGCAGGCCATTGTCTCCCACACCATCACCGACTTTATCCACTCAGGGGATTTCCCATCCACTGCTACCAACCTTATAGTTCCCACACCTCACACTTCCCGTTTCTACCTCCTACCCAAGATCCACAAACCTGCCTGTCCTGGCCGACCTATTGTCTCAGCTTGCTCCTGCCCCACTGAACTCGTTTCTGCATACCTCGACACGGTTTTATCCCCCCTTGTTCAATCCCTTCCTACCCATGTTCGTGACACTTCTCATGCTCTTAAACTTTTTGATGATTTTACGTTCCCTGGCCCCCACCGCTTTATTTTCACCATGGATGTCCAGTCCTTATATACTTCCATCCCCCATCAGGAATGTCTCAAAGCTCTACGCTTCTTTTTGGATTCCAGACCTAATCAGTTCCCCTCTACCACCACTCTGCTCCGTCTAGCGGAATTAGTCCTTACTCTTAATAATTTCTCCTTTGGCTCCTCCCACTTCCTCCAAACTAAAGGTGTAGCTATGGGCACCCGTATGGGTCCCAGCTATGCCTGCCTTTTTGTTGGCTTTGTGGAACAATCTATGTTCCGTGCCTATTCTGGTATCTGTCCCCCACTTTTCCTTCGCTACATCGACGACTGCATTGGCGCTGCTTCCTGCACGCATGCAGAGCTCGCTGACTTTATTAACTTTGCCTCCAACTTTCACCCTGCCCTCAAGTTTACCTGGTCCATTTCCGACACCTCCCTCCCCTTTCTAGATCTTTCTGTCTCTGTCTCTGGAGACAGCTTATCCACTGACGTCTACTATAAGTCTACTGACTCTCACAGCTATCTGGACTATTCCTCTTCTCACCCTGTCTCTTGCAAAAACGCCATCCCCTTCTCGCAATTCCTCCGTCTCCGCCGCATCTGCTCTCAGGATGAGGCTTTTCATTCTAGGACGAGGGAGATGTCTTCCTTTTTTAAAGAAAGGGGCTTCCCTTCCTCCACTATCAACTCTGCTCTTAAACGCATCTCCCCCATTTCACGTACGTCTGCTCTCACTCCATCCTCCCGCCACCCCACTAGGAATAGGGTTCCCCTGGTCCTCACCTACCACCCCACCAGCCTCCGGGTCCAACATATTATTCTCTGTAACTTCCGCCACCTCCAACGGGATCCCACCACTAAGCACATCTTTCTTTCCCTCCCCCCCCTCCGCTTTCCGCAGGGATTGATCCCTACGCGGCTCCCTTGTCCATTCGTTCCCCATCTGTTACTTATTTTTATACACACATTCTTTCTCTCACTCTCCTTTTTCTCCCTCTGTCCCTCTGAATATACCCCTTGCCCATCCTCTGGGTTTTACCCCCCCCCCCCCGCCCCTTGTCTTTCTTCCCGGACCTCCTGTCCCATGATCCTCTCGTATCCCTTTTGCCTATCACCTGTCCAGCTCTTGGCTCCATCCCTCCCCCTCCTGTCTTCTCCTATCATTTTGGATCTCCCCCTCCCGCTCCAACTTTCAAATCTCTTACTAACTCTTCCTTCAATTAGTCCTGACGAAGGGTCTCGACCTGAAACGTCGACTGCACCTCTTCCTAGAGGTGCTGCCTGGCTTGCTGCGTTCACCAGCAACTTTTATGTGTGTTGCTTGAATTTCCAGCATCTGTAGAATTCCTGTTGTTCCCATCCCGTAAAAGCCCAGAGCTACAGAAAAAATGCCCGCAGAAGCTCTAAGGACCTCATCCTTGGGAGAAAAAGGATGTTTGAAGATGCTAAATGGCCGGGGATAGAGGACTCTGGTGAGCTGCTGTCGGTGGTCTGTACCCCAGTAGGGGTGAATGGCAAAGAAGAAGGCAGAATCTCTCTCTGGTGCTTCCCACCCTCACCACTCTCCTTCCCCCTTTTCCCAATCATGATTCCCCTCTCCCTGCCCCCTTCTCACTCTCAGTCCACAGTAGAGACCCATATCAGAATCAGGTTCACCATCATTCATATATGTCATGTTTTTTTTTGTTTTTGTGGCAGCAGTACAGTACAATACATAAAATTACTACAGTACTGCGCAAAAGTGTTAGGCACTTTAGCTATATATATGTGCCTAAGACTTTTGCACAGTACTATATATTTTCAAAGAACTTTATAAATAGGAAGCTTGGTTTTATTTTTTAAAATGGCACCAAGCTTTGCTAAATGGATTCTTGAACTAGAATTTGTTTGAACTGATGTCGGCGTCCAATCCTTTAATTTACACTCCCATCAATGGACCATACTAAAAAGGAATGCTCCAACTATTTATCAGAGACTTAGTAAATGAAGTCAATTACCTTTAGTGAAATCTTAATGCTCCATCTGTAACATAGGAGAAATGTGGTTTTCCATAGATTAGATTGTTCCAGCGATCATTTTCAGGTTACTTGGCAACCCTAGGGTAATTGGCCTGGGCATTTCTATTTATAGGCATCCGTTAGTCTCGTGAGACCATGGATTTGCGCCTGGGCAAGGTTGTATGGAAGACTGGCAGTTGCCCATGCTGCAAGTCTCCCCTCTCCACGCCACCGATGTTGTCCAAGGGAAGGGCATTAGGACCCATACAGCTTGGCACCAGTGTCATTGCAGAGCAATGTGTGGTTAAGTGCCTTGCTCAAGGACACAACACGCTGCCTTAGCCAAGGCTCGAACTCACAACCTTCAGATCACTAGACGAACGCCTTAACCACTTGGGCATTTCTATTACATTTCCCCTTAATGCTGTTCATGCTTGCACACAATCAGTTGCACAGAAAATCCAAATCAAATTGGTGCATTTACGTGTGGCTGATAGCCTTTGTTTATTAAATATAAAAAGTCAAGAAACGAACCATGTAACAGCGTGTCAAAGAGATGGATAGATTTCTGTGCATGAAGAGATTCAAGGGATGTGGGATAGTTGGCAAAATAGGGAAGATCAACCATGATCTTGACAATTGATGGATCAAGCTTACAAGGCTTCTTGTCAATTTCCTGCTTGCATTTATACTCTCAGAGATGTGAATTTAAAGGTTTCCAAAGTGACATCAATGTTCCACACAGAACCTCTGCCAGACTCATTTTTAATGTTAAATTCATATGCACAGTAATCAGTGTTATTCTTTCAATAATCACATTATTATTGTTGATAATATCAGCACTAGTTGCTGAGACTGTTTAATCCATACTTCTCAGTGATGTGGGGCAATTTTCAACAAAGACCTCAATTAGTGTATGGGATTGACAAGTGTATGGCTATACTGTACTGGAGACTGAAACTTCCCACTTCTCTCTTTTTCTATAATAAACTTAATGCAGCATTTCTATAGCTGCCATGGACAGATGTTCTCTGATGTATAACTGCCTGCACACAGTACTGCAATATGACATGCCAGATCCTTGTGGGAAATATAAAGGGAATTGCTGCATTTTCAACAGTGATTCATAAGGACATGAATCGTTAAAATGCCATAGCAGAACTTTATAGAATATAAAAACACATATACAAGAACTTATTGTCTGCAGCAAAAGGATAAGCTTTAATTTCTAACTGCATTTTTCTTAATCGTCAGTATTCCAAAGTTTAAGTTTTATTTTTTCTTCGTCACATTTACCTATTTTTTAAAATTAGATGGAGACCTGATGCCAAGCAATAAAAATACAAACTTAATTTATGCCACACAAAGATTCTGCAGGTGCTGGAAATATTGAGTGACACACACAAAATTCTGGTGAAAATCAGTAAGTCAGGCTGCAGCTCAGCAAGGTCTGACTTGCTGAGATCTTCCAGCATTTTGTGTGTGTAATTTAATTTGTGCTAAGGGCATTGTGTAGCCCAACAATGTATAGTTATTTCCCTATACTGCATAGAAAAAAAATCTGATTGAATCCTTGTTTTTTAATTCTGTTAAGCTTTAGCCTTTCTATATCTCTGTAATGCTCGCTATTCTTATAACCACAGACCCTTGATTTTCCTGTCTCTGACATTTTGTATATCTGCCTCCTTAACACCAGATTCCTTAGCCCTGTTTTCAATCATATTAAATCTACTGCATATTTAGGAGTTTTGATCTTAAATACTTCTGGTCCCTCTCCTCTTTTAATGAACTCAATAAATCAAATATCTTTAAATAATTTTTTGATTACTTTTACCTCATATCTTTTGTTGACTTGGCACCCAGCCAATGGGCATACAGATAGCAGAATACGAGTTGTTATCCATTGCAAGACATAGCTGATATTCAATTCAGAGGAACTATGTGAAATCGAATAGCTGCTGATGGATATGGCTCTGCCTGTATTATGACCCTTTAACATTCTGGTTTCATCTTTTTGTTACTAGATTAGAGGAGAAAAGTACAGACAAATTTAGAGGTACGAAATGAAATGTGATTATCAATTGCAGACAACTAAAAACAGCAATGTTAAGAAGACCAGAAATTTTATTTTAAATACACCAGACGGGTCATTCAAAATAGACTTACTGGCTTTTACTCCCTCTGTGATTCCCTTGTCCATTCATCCCTTCCTACTAATCTCTCTCCTGACACTTATCTCTGCAAGTGACAGAAATGCTACACCTGCCCATTCACCTCCTCCCTCACCTCCATTCAGGGCCCCAAACTGTCCTTCCAGGTGAGGCAACACTTCACCTGCAAACCTGCTGGGGTCATCTATTGTATCGGGTGCTCCCAATGCTGTCTCCTCTACATTGGTGAGACCCGGCGTAAATTGGGGAGCTGCTTGTCGAGCACCTACGCTCCATCTGCAACAAGCAGGATTTCCCAGTAGCCAAACATTTTAATCCTATCCTCAGTCCCATTCTGGCATGTCAGTCCATGGCCTCCTCTTCTGCCATAAAGAGGCCACTCAGAGTGGAAGAGCGACAGCTTATATTTCGTCCAGGTAGCTTCCAACCTGATGGCATAAACATCAATTTCTCCTCCTGGTAAATTTTTTTCTTTCCCCTCCCTCTTTTCTCTTCTTCAAATCCCCACTCTGGCCTCTTACCTCTTCTCCACTCCTGCCTATTTCTTTGCCGTGGTGTGTCCCTTCTTTCTTTTCTCCCATGGTCCATTCTCCTCTTCTATTAATTCCTTTTTCTCCAGCCCTTTACCATTCCCACCCACCTGGCTTCACCTATCATCTTCTAGCTTGTTCTCCTTCCCTGTGGCCCCCACCATTTTTTCTGGTGTCATCCCCTTCCTTTCTGGTCCTAACGAAGGGTCTCGGCCCGAAACATCGACTGTTTATGCATTTCTATAGATGCTGCCTGACCTGCTGAGTTCCTCCAGCATTTTGTGTGTGTTGCTTTAAACAGAGTTATGTTTATTTGGTTATAAAAGCAGAAAATTATCTAAAATATGCCTTCATTTTACAAAAAACAATGAATACCTTAGGTAAATCCAATTCAGCAGATGTATTAACAAGTCTTGTAAGACAGATGTTAAATATTTTGCATTTTTAATAACTAAATTGCAGGATGTCTGTAGCTTAAAAGCTTACCATGGGAATTGCTCAATTCTCCCTGCAACTTATTTAAAGCGAGGCTGGTTTCATCGCAAGGCAAAATATGCTTGACCTATTTGGCCAACCCCCTTTTATCCTTTTTTTAGTCAAATAATTTATCTTCTTTGTTTTGCCTGCCACCTACAGGATTTTAACTGTAGATAATCATGTTTTGTGTCTGTTTTATATTTCC
Source organism: Mobula birostris (assembly GCF_030028105.1). Taxonomy (NCBI): domain Eukaryota; kingdom Metazoa; phylum Chordata; class Chondrichthyes; order Myliobatiformes; family Myliobatidae; genus Mobula; species Mobula birostris. Next base: position 16,676,577 of record NC_092389.1, read on the forward strand.
TATATATTTTAAAGTTGAGATGTTATTTCCAATGTTCCAACAATGTTGGCAATTTTTGACAGTGTTGGTTAAATAATAGTTGAGTTATGATAAAGCAAGACAGAATTATGGAATTGGCTCTTACTTGACAGGATCAGTTTAAACAACATATTGAATTTTTGCCAGTCTTATTAGAAAATCTTGTTTTTTTGCCACATGGAGCAACATATAATGAACGTAAAGGGGATTTGGTCCATGTAGAAGAGAATCTGTGCCACTCTCCTGGTCTTTTCATCATAGTCATTGAACTGTACAGCTCAGAAAGGCCCTTTGACCCATCATGCTAATGCCAAGCATCAAGTTTCCATCCATCCACACTCATCCCATTAACCAGCACTGACTTTCTATGTTTTGGCAATTCAGGTGCTTGTCCAGATATATTTAAGACCATAAGGATATAAGACATAGGAGCAGAATTAAGCCGTCCCGCCATGGGTGATTTATTATCCTTCTCAACTCCATTCTCCTGCCTTCTCCTTGTAACCTTTGGCTCCCTGACTAATCGAGAACCTATGAATTTCTGATTTAAAAATACTCACAGCCATCCGTGGCAATGAATTCTACAGATTCACCACCCTCTAGCTAAAGATATTCCTCCTCATCTCTGTTCTAAGTGGATGTTCCTCTACTCAGAGGCTGTGTCCTCTAATCCTAGACTCACCCACTATAGGAAACATCCAATCCCCCTCATTTTTCTAAATTTCAGTGAGTACATCAAGCGTTCCTAGAATCATTCTTGTGAACTTCCTCTGGACCAACTCCTTTTCTTACATAAGGGGACCAAAACTGCTCACAATATCTAAGTGAGGCCTCACTAGTGCCTTATAAAGCCTCAGCATTATATCCTTGCTCTGATATTCAAGTCCTCTCGAAATTAGTGCTAACATTGCATTTGTTTACCTCACCATTGACTCACCTGCAAGTTAACCTTTGGGAAATCCTGCACAGAGACTCTTTAAGTCCCTCTGCACCTCTGATTTTTGAATTTTCTCCCTGTTTTGAAAATAGTTTTAGTTGTGAGAGTATCTGGCTCCACCACCTTCTCAAACAGTGTATTCCAGATTACAAACCAACCTCTAGGTAATTTTTTTTCCTTCATATCCCCATGTTGTAGATGTCTTGTTTATAAAGATATGTTGATCATTATCTATGCTATATTTGCCACTTATAACTCTATATTCATCTATGTATATTCTACGTTAGACATTTTTTATGTCATCAGGACCCCTCGTCAGATTCCTCTGCTCCAAGGAAAACAAGGCTAGCCTATATAGCCTCTTTTCATAAATGAAATATTCCATCCCAAACAAAATCCTGCTAAATTTCCTCTGCAACCTTTCAGTGCAATCATGGAGCCTTGTCAATGGGCTTACTGAAGTCCATGTGGACTACATCAATCAGTGGCTTCTTCAGTAAATTTTGCTGTTTCTTCAAAAAACTCATTCAAATTTGTTAGACAAGATCCTTCAATAACAAAGACGTATTGACAATCCCTAAACAACCCTGCTTTGCCTATAACCCTCTCAATTTTCCTTCTTTCATATTTTCATCCAATGGAGTCACCAACATTCAGTAAAAAGTTAGACCAGGTTAACAATTTTAACTTAATATTCTTTGTTTCATTTTACATTTCTGATTTTTAATTCGTGTGATGTAGGTTAACATATTTTAATTACATTTATTATTATTTTAAATCATTTCAATCTTTTAAAACTTCTTTTGAATGTCTGAATATGAGAGATGTTCAAATGCAGGGATCTTGCAATTTGTCAAAGGCCGTTAGGGCAATCCTGGAGGCATGGGAACACAGCCACACATTCTAACCTCTGGCCAGGTTGCAACTTGTAGCTTCCTGCCTTCCAGTAGAACCACGTAGTAGGAGTGCCCAATGCAATGGACTCTATCTTTTTTTCAGAAATATATTTTATTTGTGATGTTATATACAGAGGAAGGAGAAGTTCCTAAAAAAAAAACCCTTTACATTCATGGGTGGTACATTCATTAGTGTAAACTTGTAAGAAAAAAGAAAGAAAAACACACCATGGCATTATTGGCACTCACATGCTTCCCTGAGGTGATACACCCTTTGATTGTTTGAGGGGCTTCCCACCCAACTCTGTTCCTCCATGTATGGTAGTGAAAGGAGTCTGTATTGTGGTCCTTCCCCAAAGAGCCTTAGCAGTGGATGCAACAAGCGTCAGTGAATCCCACAGCACAGACACATACAGCCTGGACTGAGCCATTCTGCAGCATTCCTTTATAGACATCTCGCTGTTCTGGAAGGCCAACAGGCTTCGGGCAGACTAAAGGACATCCTTCACCGAGCTGGTGACCTTTCAGCAGCACAATCTCTATCTCAGTTCCCTTGGGAACAGCCTGTTGATCAGAGAGTCCTCAGTTATGCAACTGCTAGGCATGAACCTGTACATGGAACTTTGCATTCATCTCCACACCCCTAAGCAAATCTGCAAAAGTGTGGGTGACTGTTTCTTCCCCACTGCGGCCATCCCGAGGGAAGTGTACATTGCTGTGATATGTCATCTGTAGATGAAAGCTCTGACTGAGAGGGAACCCCTTGCTGCCAGACAAATGAAGTGTTGGTGCTTGATTATCACATCCGCCAATGAGGCATTGTGCCATATGGTTTGGACCATTTGCTCAAAGAATAAACCCACAGAATCAATATTGTTCCTGTCATGCACTGTCTGTAATACATTCTGTGCTGATTATTGCCTGATAGACTTGTGCTCAAATGAGTTTACTTGGAAGAGCTCTTCCATAAAGGACAGGCAGTGTAGCAATGTCCAGCTGACTGCAATGTTGTGTGGTAGAGGGGCCAGGCCTATCCTCCGCAACACCAGAGACGGGTAGAACCTCAGGACATAGTGGCATTTGGTGCCCAAGTACTTTAGGTCTACACACCACCTGATACAGCTACAAAGGCGGACATCAGGATAAGGGCAATGTCGGGAACAATTTTACCCTCTTCTCAGTAGCCACGGGGATCTCCTAAGAAGTGAACATGAAAAATGAGCTGATTCAAGTATAATCAAACCTATTTTATTTGTAGGTAAAATCACAGGATAGCAGAGGGAGATGTTCAGAATTTTATTTACTGCAATATAGAACTAGTTTATGCTGCAAATGAGCAATAGCTCTATTTAACAAAGAAATAACAGTCACAGGCATTGAAAGGTGATGAGAAGAATGTAAAACAAAGTGAAAAATACTCAGAGATACCAAACCCAGCACATCAAGCATGGGGAGATGCAAAGAAAAACTAAAGGTGAGGAATCATATGTTTAGGGTTGCAGAAAGGGTGTGGGAAAGAAACCAAGGATTTAAACTAAGCACAATTTTTTTTACACTATACTTTGGTAAAGATAGTGCTAAGTGCCATGGGAGCATTTTAAAAATGTTAATAGTAAAAAACAAAATAAAAAAAGACAACTATGGTGTGTGGAACAATTACTTTGCTTCATTATTTACAATGGGGAAGAAGTAAAGTTGAATTTCTTATAGAGGCACAACAAAATTAACTTATGAACAAGTACTCACAAACTTTTGTCAGAAGGTGATGAATGCAGTGGTAAGAGGAATACTTAAGGCTGCTAGTGATCTTCACTTCTACACACATCTGATAAATAACTATGAGATAAAATTAAAGTTTATAATATTGAAAACAAGTGATTAACCTGGTTAAGAAATTTACAGAGTAGTAAGAGACAGGGCAGTTTCTAAAATATCTAGTAGCAACTTAGGTGAAGGTATAAAAAGGTTACCTTTAAAATTTGTCAATGACATAAAGATATTTGTGATGTTGTTGATATGAGTGAAGAAAAAAATACAGAAAAAAATAAGGCAGAACAGGGCACTGGTTAAATTGTGGATAGTTAGAAAAAGCAAGGTTCAGAAAGGGATCTTTCTGTGTAGATATTAAAATTCCAGAAAGATTAACCTTATTTGTCACATGTGCACCAAACTATTGAAATACATATAGGGTGAAATATATCATTGGTGTCAAATCAAATCAGTGAGGATCGCGTTAACCAAAGGAATTTCAGAATCTGGAACCAAGGTGCATGTACTGTAAAAATAAAAATATTTTCTTCTTAAATTACATTTTTAGTTCTGGCAATTTAACAGCTACACATTTATAACTATTCACTTTCTGAGTAAGGAAGATTAATTTAGAATAATTAACATTTAACATGTGCTAAAACAATATTAGATTTGACTTCTGTCAACTCTGTGACATTTACTTCCTTTCCACTGTGTAAATACAGCAACTTCGCATCATTTAACTCATTTTAATCATGAAGCACACAATTTTCTTTCTTCAAATAGCTAACAATGGAACAACACAATTCACTTAACAGTTTCTGTATTTTTGGATTTAATGGAGCATCTGCCCCTCACCTAAAGTTGCTGTCTCACTTGTACAGAAATAATGGCAAGTAAATTGGCCTCACAGATATATTGATAAATAAATGTAGTTCTAATATCCCTAAATTGCCTGTCTCCCTCTTTTGGATGATCACGAAAATACATCAGAACCAGAATCAGGATTAATATCGCTGCCATAATGTTGTGAAATTTGTCATTTTCTGGCAACGGTAAAGTAAAATAAATAAAAATACTATAACTTGCAATTCTAAATATATTGTAAACGTTAATTAATTAAATAAATAGTGCAAAAAGAGACCAAACATAGAGTGGTACTGTTCATGGGCTGGTTCATTGTGCATTCAAATATCTGATGGCAGAGGGAAAGAAGCTGTTCCTAAAATGTTGTGCGTGGATCTTGAGGCTCTTGTACCTTTTCTATGATTGCAATAATAAGAAGAGAGCATGCCTATGATGCTGTGGGCAGCAAATTCATTGACATTTCCACTCCAGCAAAGCCCTACTGGATAGGTAATGACTCTGCACATAATTCTCTATCGATGTTTCCGTTAAATAAGCTTCAATGTAAAAGAATCATTATATCTACAAAGCCTCTTTCATTATAATGCATGATCTGATAATTATATATCATATCATTGTCAATTCCTGAGTGCTTTGTTGGTGTACAATTCAGAAAGCTGATGCCAGCTTTACTTTGACACAACTTGCGAAGTTAGAATGAATCCTTTAGATTCTTTGGAACATTTCATTCTCAAACAACCCATCTTCATGTCTCAGACTGAATTTGTCAAAGAATTCTGCTGAACCTTCTGGTAATGAGACAATGTTATTTGTGCTACTAGCCATCTGCTTTTGCAGGTACCGGTGCTGAAAATTACAGTACATCCATATGCTGTGTTTTGAGGAATTGGTTCTTTTATGTAGATATTCTTCACCTTATTCTCCTGATTTTCCATCTGAGTTTTAGATCGATTTGCTTTTGTTTTGCTTCTTAAATGGTTAATCCTTGTGGTGTTTATTTGGGCTTGCAAATATCTTGAGATACGTATTCCATAGTTCTTGCATTTACGCACACACTCAATAGCTTTTCCCATTAGTCTTCCACTAAAATGGCATTATTCTGTTGTGATGACTTCCGCAATATTTTAAGAACATTTGGAATTTTATGGTGTAACTTAGAAGAGTAATATTGGCTTTTCATGAACTCCAAAACTTTTGTCCAGAATTTCAACTTCTGAAAATTTTCTATTATCATTTACCATATCAAGCTTGTGATCACTTAACAGATGTAAGTGTCCATAAATCATTCTTTTTTTTTGGTTTTTGGATGGTCAGGCATCACAAGTGAGCTTGTAGATTTGAATTTCCTTGTAAGTCATGAAGGTAGCAAATGATCCTTCCTCTTTTAGTTTATTGACATGAGGCATTACTTTTCTGTTATATAACATTTTTGTCTTGATAATTCATTCATAGACACTATGCAACTTTCCCTGACTGTTGTATATTTTAATATGATAATGATAAGGCTCTGTCCTCAGAGGGTAGTGCATCATCAATTAGCAATAATTCATTATGTCATGTCTCTATGTTCTATAACATATTACTTGCATGGCAATATTACATGATAGGTTGTAATGCAGGATCTTTTACTTATGACATTCAATATACAAGCATTTGGAATAGTGTATAAATAAACTGATGAATCTACCAGTGGATAGTAAAACTAGCCCAACAAAAGGTTAAAATATGATCATTTGATATACACGCTCTCTTTATGCGAAAATGTTGTCCCTCGGGTACCTTTTAAATCATTCCCCTCTCACTTTAAATCTATGCCCCCTTGCTTTGGATATAATGTGAAAAGGGAAAAGGCTGTTCACTTTATCTATGCCTCTCATTATTTTATAAACTTCAATAACATATTTCACAGCTTCCTATAGTCCAGGTCAAAAAGTCCTAGCTGTACGGCATCTCCTTATAAATTAAGTCCTTGAGTCCCACTAACATCCTCCTAAATCTTTTTTTTCGCGCCCACTCCAGTTTAGTGACATCTTTCCCACAGTAGGACAACCAGAACAGTATGTAGTACTCCAAGTGTGTCCTTACCAACATCTTGTACAGCTGTAACATGTAAAGCTTTAGATTAAGAGATGTCCTTTTAGCTTGACAATGTTTGTGTCATTTTGACCTCTGTTATATGCAGTACTTTAGCACTCTCCTTGATCGCGCAGTAAGCTTTCTACTTCTTTATCCTCTGTGTTTATCTCATCTCTGATTGCTAAAATCTCTAATCTCCTCCAGCAACAACTGATTTTGGCCTTCTCTCAGTGTCTGTTCTTCTTCAGCTCAGCTAAAATTCTGTCCATTATACACTACCCTCCTCAACAATTAGGTTTGTTCCTGCTCATCTACATTATTTCTCAGACAGGTAAAGCCTGCAGACTTAAGTTCTGCTTCTACATTTAATTCCTCTACAACCTCAAAGGCTCATGCCATAGCAACACACTCACAATTTCTGTAATCTTTCTGTTCCTTCGATGTTTTGTATTTGTGAACTTGTGCCAACCTGGGTCCCAGATTTTTAAAAATCCTTTCCAAAACACCTTCACCTCTCTATTTTTCTTCCCTAATCTTAAGGCCCTAATTAAAGCCTACATTATCCACACTAATGGCCACTGCTGCTTGGAACTTTCTCAATATTTAACTCTAACTATGTTTCCAAAAAATGTCATGCCAATATTTTAAGGGTTAAAAACCCCTGTTTCCTGGGTTGGTCCATGCCATTATGTTTGTAAACATTCTCTTTCAGCTTTGAGACTTTACCTTCATATTATTCAAATACACTTTTAGTTTCTTTTCATTACCACTCATAGTTTGCCATGACTTTCTAAGTTTTCTAATTAGCCATAGAACTTCACTATTTAAAAAAAACTAGTACATCAAGGACAGCATACTAACTACACAGTTCTGTGGTTAGTTGGAACCCCTTCTTAATTTTTGCTTCCAGATCTGTTTGACTTGGAAAATTGCATTGATCAACTTCACCATTTTGTTGTATGCAGTTTGTGCAACAAGCTTTTGTGGGATGATCGGCTCACATAAAACAATCATCTCTCTACCTTTGCTGGATCTCATCTAACACAGAATTTCCTGGCTTCATTGTTTTTTTAAGATATTCTTCTACAGAGCAGTTTGTAGTTATAATTTTGTCACGAGAATAACAGCAGGCTTTTAAATGTAACACACATAAAAGATGCTGGTGAACGCAACAGACCAGGCAGCATCTACAGGAAGAGGTACAGTCAACGTTTTGGGCCGAGACCTTTCGTCAGGACTAACTGAAAGAAGAGCTAATATTCAAATGGGAGCCCAGTGAATTTTCTGGTAGAGGATTTAAGTTCGTAAATTCTAATTACCATTCAACATCTACAAAAGAATGAGTGGATCTCTTTGAAGCCTACCAAATATTGAATGCTTAGATAGAGTCGATGTAGAGAGGATGTTTCCAATTGTGGAAGAGTCTAGGACCAGAGGGCACAGACTCAGAATATAAGGATGTCCCTTTAGAACAAAGATGAGAAGGAATTACTTTACCCAGAAGGTGGTGAGTCTGTGGAATACATTTCCACAGATGGCTGTGGAAGCCAAGTCATTAGGTATATCTAAAGTAGAGGTTGATAGGTTCTTGATTAGTAAGGGCATCAAAAGTTACAGGGAGAAGACAGGATAATGGAATTGAGAGGGAAAATAAATCAGTCATGATCAAATGTTGGAGCAGATTCGATAGGTTGAATGGCCTAATTCTGCTCCTATGTCTTATGGTCTTAAATGAGATTTGGAAATCTGTATTTCTTTGAGTTTATTCTATCTCTTGTCATATGGAGCCTGACTACTTATTAATTATATCTATAATTCAGTTCCTGTTCATATTATCCCAGGGTTATGAGCATCTACTGTATGTTCTATGTACAATAATGCTGATTAAAGTAAATGTTATCATTTCTGTTGCAATAAACATATAAATGATACTAAATACTTGGCATGGTTAGAAAATGCTGTAAATGCAGCACTCTGAGATGATCTGCATGTCTGTGAAGAGGAGATTCAACATTTCAGGTTATTGGTCTTTTGTTATGTATGGAGACATTTGATAATACAACATGTTGCATGCTTTAAGCAAATAGGTGGACAGAAAAAAGAAAAGAGTTGCAAGACCTAAAGGAAAAGTCTCTGATGAGGAGGGGGAACAAATGATGAAATGAAAAGGAAGATGAATAGGCAAGTCAGGCACATAAATAAAATTCAAAAGATAGGTTTAGGGAAATTGTAAATTGAAATAACTGAATCAGTATACAGCACTGACGCCTTAACCACTTGGCCACATGCAACACATATAACAGACACAACACTTGTGCACTGTCGATGTAGTTTCTCTTGCAATTAGAAGAAATACAATATCACCATTTCACCTTCTCCAATCTCGTCAGGGATTCCAAATACTTCTTCCAGGTGATTTGGTGATTTGCCTATAGTTCTTTCTATGTATTGGAAAGTACTGTGTTTGCCATTTAAGATGCAATCTCCTCTACAGTGGGGAGGTCAAACATAGTTTGGGTGATAATTCTGCCAAACACCCGACAATTATCTCTGTTCTTGACATTGAATTGTCTTGGTGACATGTCAGTTCACCACTCTACTCCTATTACAATTATACCACTATACCATACCATTTTCATTACTCTTTCCTTAGCCTCCTACATTATTCAGACACAGCTCAAGAATCAGCATCTAATACTTGAACTGGCATTTTAGATTATTCTGGAACCAAATTTAATTTCAGGTCTCCACCACCACACTGAAGATTTTGGAGAGGAAATGCTGGTAACAATGCTACTGTTTGCTGCTCCTCGAGACCCATCTTTTGTTTCTTTACTTGTCCTTTTTGACATTTAAACACTCCTGCTTACATCCTTTCATAGGCCTTCTCTTTTGTTATTTCCTATATTTTTAAATACATTTAAGTGCTCCTTTATCTATGTAACATTGTTAGATTGAAAGTGACCCATTCCAAGCTTTTGCTTATGACATATTTGGACTAGTATTAAGAAAGTAATGAACAGGTAATGACATTTTCTCTGATTTTGTTTTCACTTTATGAAGACAGGCTGGCCAAAATCTGGAACTTAGTTAAATGAACTTTTAATCTACTACTATGTTGTCATATTAAAAGCCTTTTCACTGCTACTAAGATTATTTTAAATATTAAATTATTTGAATGCTAATGAAAATCCTGATCACAATCCTTCATACTTGTCATGTGCCAGATGTTGGGGATTTGCTGTGAATTAAATATCAGAGCTTTAGATTATAGGCTAGTAAAATGAAAGTATTTAAGCAGTAAACTGAACCAGTAATATTTTACTTCATATGTATTCATTAGACAATTTTCTTTCCCTCAAGCTGCTGACTAACCTGGAATGAGCAAGGTCAGATGAGTTATAGATGCAGTTACATTAATCAAATGGAACCTTTCTCTACAGAGTTCAGAACAATATATTGGAGTGGACAGAATGAAAGATATTGAAAATCTAAATTAGTCAAAGATAATCTGTTTTCTTTCTTTTGCTAATGCAAGGAAGTTGAAAAGCTGATTAATTATAAGCAAACCAAAATTAATATGAAAACTTTATTTCGGTGTTACTGATCAATTGGAGAGAAACAGACAAAAGAATGACAAGCTTACTTCTCTGAAATCTTAATGAAATGCTTGGATTTTCAAACTTGGGCTTTTCTGTATTTGTCTTAAAAATAGCAATTCAATTACTTTTTCCCACTCTGCATATACTAACCATACATCTCTAATGCAGATGGTTAAAATAAGGAAACAAGTTGCCGTTTTGTTATTGAAGCTGCTCTGCCTTATTGTTCGACCCTATTGTCAGGTTGATACAACAGATAACTGGAACACTTTGACAACTTTAGTTGCTGAATTTAAAACTATCCCTGATGTCTTGAGTAGTGGCCATTACTCACTCTGTCAATCGTATCAGAGACCCAATCAATCAATGACACAAACCTGGACGTGATTCAAACATAAGTTGCCCCTAACTTACAGTACATAAATTATTCAAAAAGATTATAAGTGACTGCTATGGAGTTGTTAATCACACAAATCAACAGCAATAATTCTCCTGTGAAGCTTCAATTTCCAAAAAGGTAAAAGAAATTTTGGTTAAGATACATTGTTGGGACAATATTATTTTTGTTGTATCAAACCTGTCACAATTATTGTAAAAGTATTTGGTTCAACAGGTTCATGTTCAGCCCTACTTCTCATACTTGTGATTGGTCCATATCTATCTAAACCTTTCCTATCTATGTAACTGTCCAAATGTCTTTTTAAATATAATTGTACCTCTCTACCACTTTCTTTGGCAGCTTGCTCCATATACCCACCATTCTCCGTGTGAAAAAAATTCCCTTTATGTCCTTATTAAATCTTTCCCCTCTGAAGTTAAACCTAAGCCCTCTTCCTACCCTGGGGAAAGGAATGAAACTATTTCCCTTCAGAGTTTTATAAACCTCTATAAGGTCAACCTTCAACCACTTACAATCCAGGGAGAAAAAATCCCTAGTTTATCCAGACTCTCCTAATCCACGCTGTCCAGTTCCAAAAACATCCGTGTTTTGCACCGTCTCCAGTTTAACGACGTCCTTCCTATAGCAGGGTAACTAGAACTGTTTTCAGTACTCCGAATGTGGCCTTACCAATGTCTATACTCAGTATTCTGACTGATAAGAGCAAGCATACCAAAAGCTGTCTTCATCGCCCTGTCTAATTGTGTCTTAATTTTCCAAGAAAGAAGGCCTTTTCCTGTGCTGCATAGCTCTATATCTCTTTGACTCAAAGACAAATGTCTTGCCTTCATGTGGTGCCTTGATATCTTTCATAATAACGTGTCACTGTACTATTGATTACTTTGAAGTCAAGTGGCTGTTATGTAAACAAACGTGGCAACAAAATATCAGAACAATTATGGGAAAAATGGAGAATTTATCTGACTTTAGTGGTGATAATTAAAGAGAACACATTCATTCAGAACACTAGTAGAACTCATTGTTTTTGCTGAATCATATTATGAGATTATTAATGATTATTTGAACAATCAAATATGCAGATGTATCCTTGTATCAAAAAATCTGAAACTAGCAATGCTGTTTTATTAAGTGCCCTATTTAACAGTAATATTTACAAATATAACTTAATATTTATTAAGTGGCTTAACAGTGGCCTGTTATATTAAGCATTATTGAGTGGCCTATTTAAAAGTATTGGAATGGCATCAATGGAATTCAAGTTGTGGAGGTTTCATCAAAAGTATTTGTTTAGTTGGACTTTTCAAGGTAGGCCAATCAACATTATTTTTGTTGGCTTACCATTAACTGGAAATTCAATTGCATTTAAGTTCTATGGTGCCACGTTCGATTGTCAAACTTACACACTCAAAGCATTTCATGTATGGAGTCCAGCATTGCCTGAGGAAATCACTTTTGCTTGGGGCCTTGGTGAGAAATCAAAAAGGGATTGGAGCCAACTGATGGATCAAGAATTTACACTGAGGGTTGGTTGCTAGGTATTGTTGGTGTAGGATTGATCATCAGAGATAGGTTTGAAAGCTGGGTCATTGATCTAGCTGTGGTATATGGCTTATGACTGGTGGCGTGAGATGTAAATGGTGGTCAAGCTTGCAAATGGTGGATGGTAGCCTTGAGATCGGTAGTTGTATTGGGGATGTTAGGCTGGGTGGGCAGATCTGCAACACACATGAAAGTTGCTGGTGAACACAGCAGGCCAGGCAGCATCTCTAGGAAGAAGTACAGTGGATGTTTCAGGCTGAGACCCTTTGTCAGGACATGTGTGTTAGCCTTGGGAGAAGTAGGAGTTAATGGGTTGGGATGGTGTGGGAACTTCAGCTAAGACAGACTGATGAATGATTCATGAGTTAGGTTCCCTATACCATCCTAGAATCTGACGCGGAAATTCTCTGTAGCCACGGAGAAGTAAAACTCACAGGCAGTATGTAAACTTCCTACTGCATAGACAGCTCATTTATAGCTGCATGATTGAACATTATGTAAGTGCTATCTAGGCAGGTAATGTAGAAAGAATCCAGAATGTGAATTATAAACACAAAAGATGCTGCAGATGTTGGAAATCCAGAGCAACACACACAAAATGCTGAAGGAACTCAGCAGGTCAGGCAGCATCTATGGAAATGATTAAACAGTTGACAATTCAGGCCAAGACCCTTCATCAGGACTGGAAAGGAAGGGGGAAGATGCTAGAATAAGAAGGTGGCGGGAGGAGAAGGAGGACGGCTATAAGGTGGTAGGTGAAGCCAGGTGGGTGGGGGAAGGGGATGAAGTAAGAAGCTGGGAGGTGATAAATGGAAAAGGCAAAGGGCTGGAGAAGAAGGAATCTTCAGAGTGTAAATTGTTGAATTCTCTGCAACTTGCATAAGATCCTCTAGCTTCATTTCTTATATCTTTAATTGACCTCATGGTAAGATTCTAAGTCATTGCATCCATTGATAGATCAAAACAACAATTAAGAATAGGTATTGGCTTATCAGCCAGGTATGTGGTATATAATTTAATAGCTCAAATAACATTGCCCTTCATGAACAGTGATGAACACAATTGTTTTTTAATGAATATGCATACATATTCGTGATGATTTACATTTGTTGACTCGAGATGCCTTTTATTATTCTTACTGCTGAAGTTATTTTCTGGAATAAAGCATGAGAATCTCACATCAAGGAAGCAAGAAACGAAAACAATTCTTTCTGAAACTTGTTCTGCAAAACATATAAAATAACATTTCAGTAATTGTTCAAATGAGCTGTCAGTAATGATACTTGCTATAATACTTAAAGCAAGTATACAATGTTTAGAGACTAAGGATGATTTTGTTTTATACAAAAATCATATTTTAATTTATCTTTCAATCTGACAATATTTATGCATACTAAATTCTTCTTCTTAAGTCCATCACCCCGACTGGGGCAGACGCCACTAACAGCAGCTCGCCAGAGTCCTCTGTTTTGGGATGATAGGAGGTTGATTGGCCCTCGTTTCAGCTTTCACACATGACTTCATATGTCTTCTAGGCAAAGTTCCTTTGTCTCCCAGGGATGAGCTCTTTGGAGCTTCTGATGACATTTCTGTAGCATTGGGTTTTTATGGGATGGGGTTGGTAGCCCCATGTCCAACCCATCCCCTTTTGCTGCGGGCTTGGGACTGTCTATCGCAGAGTTGCCATTAAACGAATGGCACAAACTGCTTACATGTTAAATTAGGAAAAGAAACTAGATAAATTGCTGGAAAATAAATTAAAGATAAAAGAAAAATTGGAAATATAATTACTTCCAATCTAAACAGTAAAGAAAGACAGCATAATGGTATAGTTGCAACACAGCAAAGGTGACCCAGGTTCAATTCTGACCTACCCTGCTGTCTGTCTGGAAATTATATGTTCTCCCTGTAGCTGATAGGGTTTCCCCTGGGTACTCCAGTTTCCTCCAGCAACCCAAAGACTTGGAGGTTGGTCAGATAATAAGCAACCACAAGGTACCCCTAGTGTATACTTGAACTGTAGAACCTAGGAGGCAGTTGATGTGAATTTCAGAAGATTAAATGGAACAAGTATAAAATGCCTACTGACTCTCACAGCTACCTGGACTATTCCTCTTCTCACCCTGTCTCTTGCAAAAATGCCATCCCCTTCTCGCAATTGATCCATCTCCACCACATCTGCTCTCAGGATGAGGCTTTTCATTCCAGGACAAAGGAGATGTCCTCCTTTTTTAAAGAGAGGGGCTTCCCTTCCTCCACCATCAACTCTGCTCTCAAACGCATCTCCCCCATTTCACGCACATCTGCTCTCACTCCATCCTCCCGCCACCCCACTAGGAATAGGGTTCCCCTGGTCCTCACCTACCACCCAACCAGCCTCCGGGTCCAACATATTATTCTCCGTAACTTCCGCCACCTCCAACGGGATCCCACCACTAAGCACATCTTTCCCTCTCTCCCCCCACCCCCCCCCGCTTTCTGCAGGGATTGCTCCCTACGCGACTCCCTTGTCCATTCGTCCCCCCCATCCCTCCCCACTGATCTCCCTCCTGGCACTTATCCTTGTAAGCGGAACAAGTGCTACACATGCCTTGACACTTCCTCCCTTACCACCATTCAGGGCCCCAAACAGTCCTTCCAGGTGAGGCGACACTTCACCTGTGAGTCGGCTGGGGTGATATACTGCGTCCGGTGCTCCCGATGTGGCCTTTTATATATTGGCGAGACCCGACGCAGACTGGGAGACTGTTTTGCTGAACACCTACGCTCTGTCTGCCAGAGAAAGCAGGATCTCCCAGTGGCCACACATTTTAATTCCACATCCCATTCCCATTCTGACATGTCTATCCACGGCCTCCTCTACTGTAAAGATGAAGCCACACTCAGGTTGGAGGAACAACCCCTTATATTCCGTCTGGGTAGCCTCCAACCTGATGGCATGAACATTGACTTCTCAAACTTCCGCTAACGCCCCACCTCCCCCTCGTACCCCATCTGTTATTTATTTATACACACATTCTTTTTCTCTCTCTCCTTTTTCTCCCTCTGTCCCTCTGACTATACCCCTTGCCCATCCTCTGGGTTTTCCCCCTCCCCCTTGTCTTTCTTCCCGGACCTCCTGTCCCATGATCCTCTCGTATCCCTTTTGCTAATCACCTGTCCGGCTCTTGGCTCCATCCCTCCCCCTCCTGTCTTCTCCTATCATTTTGGATCTCCCCCTCACCCTCCCACTTTCAAATCTCTTACTAGCTCTTCCTTCAGTTAGTCCTGACGAAGGGTCTCGGCCTGAGACGTCGACTGTACCTCTTCCTGGAGATGCTGCCTGGCCTGCTGTGTTCACCAGCAACTTTTATGTGTGTTGCAAGTATAAAATGAATGCTTGATGTGAGCTGAAGGCCTGTTTTGTGTTATGTGACTTTATGAACTTATGACAACATTGGGGTGTGTAATTCTTCCTTTATAAATATAGTACTTCTAGCACTTTGTTTTATGTTCAGGGAAAGCATTGAAATTAAACACTTAAAATTACTCAATAAATTACAGTTCGTGGTATATTTGTACAAAATTAAAATACTGCATTTGCTTGGGATCCGAAATAAACGAAGTTCGACTTAAAACCTACATTTGTGTCACGTCATACATCCATGCCCTTGAGAGAAGAAATAATACGTTTGTAAACACATGGTTGCATGAGATAAGCAGAGTATAAATGGGACAACTTGAAAACTTATCTCAGCAGTTGGTCAGTGCACTTTGCGTCTATATCTTTAGAGGATAGACAGAATCAAATTATTTCACTTGTAAACGTGGGCACCAAGGTTGGCGCAAAGTTAGACAAGTCACAAAGGAAACGCACGCTATCCAGGTACCCGGACCGCGAGGCGATGGCACGTGCGCGCGATTTGCAGCTGGGTGGCCGCGCGCTCAACGTTCGACTTCGGCGGCTTTTGCATGTGCGCGCGCAAGCGCGGCGGCAAGCGGCTTCAGTCCATCATCCGTGCCTGAGGGCTCCGGTGCTAGTGAGGGATATTGGCCGAGAGAAAATATTTTACAATTAATTTCAGTTTCAGTTTTGTCTTGATTTAAATTAAAATAACATGGCTTTCGCCAACCCGGGTCACATCATCCCTCAGCTGAAGCTGGAGGACGCGGCTGAGGACAGTTTGTTTAAGAACATTTCGCTGAGGTCCCTCCAGCAGGTCCAACATCTGAGGAACAAAACGCCTTCCCCAGCCGGCTTCAGGCAGCCCAGGTAGGAGGGGGTGGGTTTCGTCCCGCTGGGTTCCTCAAGTCTCAGATGGTGGGTAGTGTTGGTGGAAGGAGGTGGGGGTGGTTGATTGGTGGTGGTGGTGTATTTAATAAAAAGCAAAGCCTGGCGTGCTGAACCCGAGCAAATCCCCAAAGGTTTTCCCGTGTTAAGGACACTGAGCTTTGTTGGCATGGGTTTAGTTTTTAATAATGCTAAACTTTTCTGACAAGTTGGTGGTTTATAGGAAAACGGCACTGCAAGCTTTTTGTTATCGTAGCGTGTTGTAGTGTTCTTTTGCAACTAATTCTTAGCACTGCGAAGTTGAATCCGATTTTAGTTCCTGTCTTGTTATTGTCCATCAAACAAATATTATATCTGGACAGGTACTGTAATGTTTAAACTTGTCATCTTTTTCCGCCTTTTTGGCACGTTTTGCATATGTGGCAATGGGGATATACTTCCACTGTGAACATACTTCAAAATAATTTATTTAAAATCTGTGTCACTCTGTTAAGATCTATTTACAAACTATCATATGCCATTATGATTTGATGTTGCTCTCTTTTGAAAAATTTGTGATTTTACATCTTGGTGCCCTCTAACTTTTCCCACACGTTCTTGTATTCCCACCACTGGATTTAGATTTATACTTTGGATCTATGGGAACATGTGCTTTTTTTTGGGTACCTAATAAAATCAAAAATGATTACAGTTAAATTTCCCATTATTACAGAGTTATCCCACAACAGAGACATTTCAAAGTTGTGATAATGCAAAGCAAACTCCTGGAGTTGTCTTGACAGTTTTTTTTTGTAAACAAATCTTTATTTAATTGGCATTTAAATTGTAACTGATTTTCTCTTCAGAACATTTATTTGTAGTTGAACTAAAGGTACAGTATTCATATTTTGAGAAGTACATATTTATTACACATTCAATATTCTCTTGTTCACCTATACCACTGAAAATGTACTTCAATGAGTTACTGAAGCAAATAAGAGTGTATGTAGCAGTGTTACTTGATGGTGTATGCTGAGTATGCATTCTCTTGGCTGACAATTCATTTTTAATTAATTTGCAGTAATGTTGGCAATATCTTCAACTCATCAGTGCAGAAGTATACATGTGACTAAAATAACTGGTAACCTTGAATTTCAAATCCTCTCAGCGTGATTTAAAATAAAAATATTTTAATCTTGGGGTTTTGTTCATGTATATGATGTCATCCTTGACCTGATGATGGAATACTTTGAGTTATTTATCAGTATTGTAATTTCATTTGGTGTTTTTTAGTAATATACTTAATATCAATTGTTATTTATGCTGTCATCTGAAATTCATGATGTAATTAACATTTTATAATTGTTAATTGTATCTGTACACGATACTTTCATTGGTCCAGTTAGTGATAATGAACCTTAGTTAAAATGATTGATAAAGATATCAGTTAATATTTTTCAATAATATGGAGCAATCCATTAATAGTAAGTACCAGGGCAATTAATGTGACATAGTAGCATAGCAGTTAGCTTTACAGCACCAGTAATCAGTGATTGAAGTTTAGTTCCTGCCACTTTCTGTAAAGAGTTTGTACGTTTTCCATGACACCAAGTGCTCTGGTTTCCTCACATATTCCCAAAGACGTATGTGGTGGGCTCAGTAAGTTGTAGGCGTGCTATGTTGGTGCAGGAACCATGGCAATGCTTGTGTGCTGCCCATAGCACATCCTAGGACTGTGGTCCTTGACACAATTAATACATTTCTCTGTATGTTTTGATGTACATATGAAGAATAAAGCTAATCTTTACCATCTCTAAATGCTATATTATTATGGTAGGGAGAAAGTAGATTTAGATTTTGAGGTAGTGTAACATTGAAGTCCGTGTGCAAGACAGTGGTTCACACATTATATCATGTAATATGTGTTTTGCAGATCCTAGCATTTTTAAGGTATTCTGAACAGTCTATTATGGAACACAGAGCTTGAAGGATGTGAGGCCTTTGAGAAATTTTAGACAAATAATGTATGATTTTGACCACTGTCAATAATGTGTTACACATTTCTACGAAGCTAACTGCTTTGAGGATAAACTGTTTTAAAATTGTATTTAGTTATTTAAATGCTGGGTGCCTTCAATGGGTGGTTAGGAATTTTAAGATGCCATTAGAACAGACTAGTATGCTTCCAGCAGCCTGTAGGGTTCATCTTCATGCTCACATGTTTTTATGGTCCTAAATCTGCTGCTGTTTGATTTTCCTTTGTGAAATTATATTCAATTAATGGGCTGCTTTGTATATTTTGCATTCTTAGAAGAATATACCTCCATATTTAATGTCAACATTTTTTGTTCGTGTCAGCACACTTAAGCTTATACTGTACTTAGATGAACTGTAGACACCGTCTTTTGTCTTTGAACTTATTGTAAGACCTGAATAAATTTGTTGATTTCTTTACTGTGTCAGGGAAGTTCAACAAAAGCATCAGCAATGTATACCCTGAGAACTGTGTAGTCCTGATTTTTTTTTTGGTCAAGGTGAAATTAATTGGGAATTGAGGTATTTGCATTCATATGACTAACATTATATTGCCCAAGCAGTAGAATGCTGCAATAAAATCAGTCGTGAAACTGAAATTGTGAAAATATTTTGAGGAATTGATGTGCACAGAGCAAAAATAATTCAAAGAAAATTTAAATGGCTTATTCTTTGGTGTCTTATACTGATCCAGTTTCAAATAATTTTAAACATTTTTTGTATCTTTATGGTGGATATACTTTGATAATTAAAAGAATCTCAAATAGCAAACTGATAGCAAAATGCATCTGTGTTTATCTTAGAGTAATTACTGTTCACCTTGGGAAACTGAAAAGTTGAAAATATTGGATCCTGTAGTGAATTAATGTCAATAGTTGTGTGATGAGCACATTAACTCGGGTGATTTTAAAAGTTTATTTTACTCTTAGGTGGTAGTACCACTGATAATAAAATTCAGGTAACTTCATAGAATGTTAAACTACAAGCATTTAATTTTGACTTTACAGCTGAAGAATAAATGTAATTTATTTGACGTGTGAGATATAAAGGCAATGTAATGTTACATCATGGCTGATATATAATTTTGCACACTTTTGATGCAGGTACAAAAATTTTGGTTTTATTACAGTGTCATTTAGTTTGTGTAGAATTATATTGATCAGTAGTTATTTTGGTCTGTATTGTTTACATTTTGGTATGTTTGAGATGTCATATTTGAAATATGAATAACTTTGCAAATGTCTATAATTTTTTCAATACTGTATTCTTCATTAACAAGAGAAAATCTGCAGATGCTGGAAATCCAAGCAACACACACAATGTTGGAGGAACTCAGCAGGCTAGGCAGCAACTATGGAAAAGAGTACAGTTGATGTTTCAGGCTGAGTCCTGCAGAAGGACTGTATTCACTATATTCTTCATTATTATTTTAAAAGGATTTTTGAACTTATTAACATAAAATTTAATTTATTCAAATCAGATTAACATAAACATAACCATGGCTCAAGTTCTGTAGCTTTTGTTTTAAGAGACTCATAAATTTTAAAAATGTATGTATCACTTGCTTATCAACTGTTATCAAAAGGTTAGTCTTGACTGCCTCCTACATACATTGCATGAAAATTCTTTCCTGAAACTTCATGCTGTCAACAATTAGGCCATTAGTGGCACGGTAACATAGCGGTTAGCATAACGATATTACAGTACCAGCTATCCAGGTTAATTTCTCACTGCTGTCTTTTCATGGTTGTTTAATCTCTATGTGACCACCTAGTTTCCTCTGGGCGCTCCAGTTTCATCCCACATTCTAAAGACACATGGGTTAGTAGTTTAATTGGTCATGTATGTAATTGGATGGCATGGGCATATTGGACCAGAAGGGCTTGTTACTATGCTGTATCTCTAAATAAATAAAATAAATTTAAAAATATCCTTGTTAAAAATTTTTGTGGGATGAGGAATTGGTCCAGAAAAATGGTACTGAAGTAACAGATTAGCCACTATCTTATCAAATCTTGAGGGGATGAATGGGCCACCCTTGCTTTATTTCACATGTTCATCTCATTCAATGGAACAACCAAAAATGCTTTGTGAAATATGGCCTTTTGGCTATATTATAATTATTCAAAGAACTATGCCTGGAAAAGTGGCAATCACACTTGCTGCTGTGTTCATTTTTTCATACATAAAATATTACAGATTGAACTCGTGGGTTAAATATTCCATGTTTTCTATTTGGAGAGATTATTCTTCCCATGTAAGTTTGGGGGAAAAAAACTTTGAAAATTTAACTGAACCAAATCTTCCCATTATCTCAAGGTTATCATTAAGACCTTGGCTTTTTGTGATGAATCAACTGAACTTGTTTCTCTATCCTTTGAATCTCAGCTGTAATACAAAGTTCAAAGTAAACTTATTATCAAAGTGCATATGTCACCCTGTACAACCCTGTGATTCATTTTCTTGTGGGCATAATCAATAAATCCGCAGTAGAATAATAACCATAATAGAATCAATGAAAGAGTGCACCAGCTTGGGACATTCAACCAGAGGGCAAAAGACACAAAGCTATGCAAATACAAAAATAAAGAAATAATAATAAATAAGCAATAAATATTGCGAGCATGACATGAAGAGTCCTTGAAAGTGAGTCCAAGGTTGTGGGAATATTTCAATGATGCAACAAATGTAGTTGAGTGAAGTTCCCCTTTTGCTCAAGAGCCTGATTGTTGAGGGGTGAGAACTGTTCCTGAACCTGGTGGTGTGAGTCCTGAGACTCCTCTACCACTTCCTGATGGCAGAAGTCCTGGGTGGTGGGGGTCCTTGATGATGGATGCTGTTTTCCTGTGACAGGTGTTTCCCATAGATGTGCTTAATGGTGGGGAGGGCTTTACCCATGATGGACAGTGCCATATCCACTACTTTTTAGAGGATTTTCCATTCACGGGCTTTGATCTTTCCACACCAGGCTGTGATACAGTCAGTCAATATACTCTCCACTGCACAGCTATAGAATTTTGTCATAGTTTTTGATGTTATGCTGAATCTCGCAAACTCCTAAGGAAGTAGAGGTGTTGCCTTGCTTTTTTCATAATTGCACACTTGTGTGCTGGGCCTGGGACAGGTCCTCTGAAATATTAATGCCGAGGAATTTAAAGTTGCTGATTTCTCCACCTCTGATCCTCTGTGGACTGGCTCGTGGGCCTCCAGTAGTGTTCTCCTGAATTCAATAATCAGTCCTTGGTCTTGCTGACATTGAGAAAGGGTTGTTGTTATGGCAAACACTCAGCCAGATTTTTAGTCTCCCTCCTATATGCTTATTCATTACCACTTTTGATTCGGGCAACAACAATGGTATTGTCAGCAAATTTAAATATGGCATTCGATCTGTGCTTAGCCACACAGTCCTAAGTGGAAAGCAAGTAGAGCAGGGGGCTAAGCACATAGCTTTGTCGTGCTCCTGTGCTGATGGAGATTGTGGAGGAGATGTTGCCAATCCAAACTGACTGGGATATGCAAGCGAGGAAATGCTGAGCTGTAGTCAATAAAGAATATCATAATCTATGCATCTTTGCTGTCCAGATGAGTGAAGAGCCAAAGAAATGGCATTTGCTGTGGACCTGTTGTGATGGTAGGCAAATTGGAGCAGATCTCAAGTTGTTTCTCAGGCAGGAGTTGATATGTTTCATCAGCAACCTCTCAAAACACTTCATCACTATGGATGTAAGACGGGGGTTCCCAAACTTTTTCATGCCATGGACCAATAGCATTGAGCAAGGGGTTTGTAGGCCCCAAGTTTGGAACCCCTGATAAGAGCTACTGGATGATAATCATTGAGGCAATACAATTAGTTGAAGGTTTTTTTTTGTTTTCAAATGAATCTCTGGCAAATTCTTATTGCCACTTTCCTCCCCATCCCCTTCTTGTTCTTGAAATCACTGTCATTTCTATCCTGTCTTTTTCACAAGCCAGTTTTGGTTTCAATCTCACATCTTCTTTCACCATGTCTCCTTAAGACTTGCCAGATTCAAATAAACTCCAGACCATTAATCCTTGGATCCTGACTTGCTGATACTATTTAGAACTGTTTTTGCTTTTCCTTCAAAAATCATTGCCTCCTCTATCTTCAAAAACTTCTCCATGCTTCCTTTAGTGTTTGAAATGCTTTGTGTCTGAACTTTTGCATTAGAAACTACCCATTTCAATATTGAAGTAAAAACCTGCAGATGCTAGAAAGCTAAATTTAAAATCAGATTGCTGCCAATGCTCAAGTAAGATGGCACCTGTGGATAATGTTTGAGGTCAATAATCTTTCGCCAGCATTGAAAAATACTAAACGTGCTTTAAGTTACAGAAAAGATAAACAAGTAGGGGAAACTCAGGGAATGTTTGGAAATCAAGAGACCGAATGACAGGAGGTGGGTGTGTGCAGTGAGAGGTGTTGAAGGCAGGTTAATCACAACAGATCAAAGATTCAAAGTAAATTTGTTATTGAAGTATGTCTATGTAACCATATACTATCCTGAGATTCATTTTCTTGTAGGCATTCATAGTACAAATAAATACATCAATCAGTGAAAAGCTACAAGCAAAGACTGACAAGCAACTAAAGTGCAAAAGATAATAAACTGCATATACAAAAAATTACAAATAATAAATAAGTAAATAAATAATACTGCAAATGAGTTGCAGAGTTATAGAAAAGTACAGCACAAAAGCAGGCCCTTCAGCTCATCTAGTCTGTGCTGAACTACTAATCTGTCTAGTCCCATCGACCTGCACCAGGACCGTAGTCCTCCATACCCCTCTCATCCATGTACCAATCCAAATTTCTCTTAAATGCTGAAATTGACCCCACATCCACTATTTGCGGTGGCAGCTCAATCCACACTCTGAGTGAAGAAGTTCCCCCTCATGTTCCCCTTAAATATTTCACCTTTCATCCTTAACCAATGACCTCCAGTTATAATCTCACCCAACCTCAGTGGAAGAAGCCTGCCTGCGTTTGCCCTATCTATACCCCTCATAATTTTGTATGCCTCTAGCAAATCTCATCTCAATCCTGTACGTTCTAGGAAATAAAGTCCTAACCTATTCAACCTTTTATGATAGTTCAGGAACTCAAGACCCAGCAACATCCTTGTAAACTTTCTCTGCACTCTTTCAAACTTATTTACATCTTTCCTGTAGGTAGATGACCAAAACTACACACAATACTCCAAATTAGGCCTCACTGACATCTTGTACAATTTCAACATAACATCCTAACTGCCTTACTCAATACATTGATTTATGAAGGCCAATGTACCAAAAGCTTTCTTTACAACCCTATCTACTTGTGATGTCACTTTCAATGAATTGTGGATCTGTATTCCCAGATCCCTCTGTTCAACCACACTCCTCAGTGCCCTACCACTCACCATGTGAGACCCCCTGGTTGGTCCTCCCAAAGTGCAACAACTCACGCTTGTCTGCATTAAATTCCATCTGCCATTTTTCAGCCTGTTATTCCAACTGGTCCAGATCCCGTGCAAACTGATAAGTTTTCCTCGCGATTCACAATGCTCCCAATCTTGGTGTCATCTGCAAATTTGCTGATCCAATTTACCACATTATCATCCAGATCATTGGTATAGATTAACAACCATAAGACATGAGCAGAATTAGGCCATTCAGCCCATCAAGTCTGCTCTGCCATTTCATCGTGGCTGATCCTGGATCCCACTCAACCTCATACTCCTGCCTTCTTGCCATAGCCTTTACCCTGACCAATCAAGAAACTATCAATTTTCGCTTGAAATATACCTTCTGTCTTGGCCTCCACAACTGTCTGCGGCAGAGCATTCCTCAGAGTCATTTCTCTCTGCCTAAAAAAATTCCTGCTTGCCTCTATTCTGAAGGGTCACCCCTCAATTTTGAGACTGTGCCCTCTAGTTCTGGATACCCCCACCATAGGAAACATCCTGTCCACATCCACTTTATCTAATCCTTTCAACATCTGGTAGGTGTCAATGAGACCCCCCCCCCCCACATTTTTCTAAATTCCAGTGAGTACAGGCCCAAAGCTGCTAAATGCCCCTCATATGATAACCCCTTCATTACTGGAATCATCCTTGGGACTCTCTCCAATGACAACACATTCTTTCTGAGATATGGGGCCCAAAACTGTTGACAATACTCTAAGTGTGGCCTGACTAGTGTCTTATAAAGCTTCAGCATTATCTTGTTGTTTTTATATTCTGTTCCTGTTGAAATGATTACCAATATTGCATTTGCCTTTTCCACAGACTCAACTTGTAAATTAACCTTCTGGGAGTCTTGTACGAGGACTCCAAAATCCCTTTGCACCTCTGATGTTTGAATTTTCTCCCTGTAATAGTTTGCATTTTTGTTCCTTTTACCAACAATGGACTCAGCACCGATCCCTGTGGCACACCACTTGTCACAGTCCTCCAGTCAGAGAGGCAGTCATCTACCACTCTCTGTCTTCTCCCACAAAGCCAATGTCTAATCCAATTTATTATCTCCTCTTGAATGCCAAGGGACTGAACCTTCTTGACCAACTTCCCATGTGGAACTTTGTCAGAGACCTTGCTGAAGTCCATGTAGACAACATCCACTGCCTTGCCTTCATCAGCTTTCCTGGTAACTTCCTCGAAAAACTCAGTAAGATTGGTTAGATACAACTTATCACGCACAAAGCAGTGTTGACTTTATTCCTAATTAGTCCCTATGTATCCAAATACTCATATGTCTGGTCCCTCAGAAAAACTTTCAATAACTTTCTCACTACTGATGTCAGGCTCACTGACCTATAATTTCCTGGATTATTTTTAGAGCATTTCTTAAACAATGCAACAGCATTAGCAATCCTCCAATCCTCGGGCACCTCGCCCTAAGGATGTTTTAAATACCTCTACAAAGGCCCCTGAAATTTCTGTGTGAGCCTCCCACAGGGTCTGAGGGAACACCTTGTCAGGCCACCCTAATTTGCCTCAAGACAGCAAACACCGCCTTCTCTGTAATTGTATGCAATCCATGACCACACTGCTACATTATCTCACATCTATAGGCTCTGTGCCTATCTCCTGAGTAAATACAGATGCAAAAAAGCCATTTAAGATCTCCCCCATCTCATTTGGCTCCACGCATAGATTATCGCTCTGATCTTCCAGAGGACCAATTTTGTCCCATGCTATCCTTTTGCTCTTAATATATCTCTAAAAACCTTTATGATTCTCCTTCACCTTGTCTGCTGGAGCAACCTCATGCCTTTTAGCTCTCTTGATTTCCTCCTTGAGTGTTCTCTTGCATTTATTACACTCCATAAGTACTTCATTTGTTTTTTTTCTCTTAACTAGGGCCTCAATATCTCTTAAAAACCAATGTTCCATAAGCCTTTTATCTGACACGAACATATGAGCTCAGAATTTCACTTTTGAAGGCCTCCCAGTTACCAAGGCTCCTACCTCTGCCAGAAAACAACCTATCCCAATCCACTCTTGCCAGATCCTTTCTAATACCATCAAAGTTGGCTTTTCTCCAATTTAGACACTCAACTCCAGGACCAGACCGATCTTTTTACTATTTTGAAACTAATGGTATTATGATCATGAGATGCAAAGTGTTCCCCCTACACAAACTTCTGTCACCTGCACTGTCTCGTTCTTTAATAGGAGATCTAGTATCACACTCTCTCAAGTTGGGACTTCTATGTCCTGGTAAAGGAAACTACTGATCACACTTGACAAACTCTTTCCCATCCAGCGCTTTTACAGTATGGGAGTCCCAGTCAATATGTGGAAAGTTAAAATCATAGACTAAAACAACATTTTTATTGCAACAGCCTGCGATCTCTTGACAGATTTGTTCTTCTAAATCCCGTGGATTGTTGGGTGGTCTATAATGTAGTCCCATTAATATGGTCATGCCTTTGTTATTCCTCAGTTCCTCCCATAGTGCCTCTCTAGATGAGTTCTCCAGTCAGTCCTGACTTGAGCACTGACATGACATTTTCTCTGATTAGTAACCCCCTCTCTCCTCCTTTTAATTCCTCCCACTCTGTCACGTCTAAAACAATGAAACCCTGGAATATTAAACTTAACAGTCCTGCCACTCCAGCAACCAAGTCTCACTAATGGCTATAATATCATAAGCTCATCTGCCTTTCCTACACTACTCTTTGCATTGAAATATACTGTATGCAACTTAGGATATTAGTTCCACCATGCTTAATCTTTGATTCCTGGCCTTGTATGTAGGTTTAACAATGTCTTTCTCTACAAAAAATTCACTCTGTTCTGGCGCTCTGGTTCCCATCCCCCTGCCTT
Organism: Mobula birostris; assembly: GCF_030028105.1. NCBI lineage: Eukaryota > Metazoa > Chordata > Chondrichthyes > Myliobatiformes > Myliobatidae > Mobula > Mobula birostris. Next base: position 16,703,274 of record NC_092389.1, read on the forward strand.
TCTAGTTTAACCCCAATCTCCATGCAGCCCTAACAAATCTTCCCACTAGGATTTAGTCCTCTTTAAGATGTAAAGTCCCAATAATCCAAAAATCTGAAGCCTTGAAAGTGAATCTGTAGGTTGTTTACACTAAAATTCAAATAAATTATGAAGGGAATAGTGAATTCTCTTGGCAGAATCCTTGGAGTAGGATGAAAATAGCTGCCTCTTTGACAAACACCTGCAAGTTCCACAACTTTCTCTCTGAATGTAGACAGTCTGAAAATCAGCCCTGATTTTCTGATCGTACTCTGACATTCGACAATGTGAGTATAATTATTGAACAGAGTTTGCTGAGATTTGAATTCAGATCTGTGAGCCCATTGGTTTGAAAAGGGATTATATGACTGGGAGGAAGAAAACCTAAAAAAGGTTGTTGCATTTTAAAATTTGTTTGCCTAGTGCTTTAGAACAGCATAGAGCACAGGAACAGACTCCTTGGCCCACAACGTTGTGTTGAACTAATTACATTAGTAATTAAACTAATCGTTTCTGTCTACACAAGATCTATGTCCTTCAATTTCCTGCACATTGTAAGAGTGTCAAAGAGTCTCTTGAACACTTCATATTTGTTTCCACCACCCTAGGCAGTGCATTCCAGGCACTCAACTTGCCTCACATTTTCTTTGAATCCCCCCCTCCCCCCAATTTTATTTGCACTTTATATTAGAGATTTCAACCCTGGATGGAAGATGCTGGTTACACACACAAAATGCTGGAGGAGCTCAGTAGATCAGACAGCATCTATCTAAATGAAGAAACAGGCGATGTTTCAGTCTGAGATTCTTCTTCAGAACTGGAAAGGAAGGGGGAAAACAACAGAATAAAAAGGTGGGGGAGGGGAAGAAGGTTAGCTGGAAGGTGATGGGGTGAAACCAGATGGGTAGGAAATATAAAGGGCTGGAGAAGAAGAGATCTGATAAGAGGAGAGTGGACCATGGGAGAAAGGGAAGAAGGAGGGGCATCAGGGGGAGGTGGTAGGCAGGTGAGGAGAAGAGCTAAGAGGCTAGAGTGGGGAATAGATGAAGAGGAAAGCGGAGGGTAATAAAATTATCGGAAGAGGAAATGGGTGTTCATGCCATCAGGTTGGAGGCTGCTTTGATGGAATATGACGTGTTGCTCCTCCACCCTGAAAGTGGCCTCATCGTGGCAAAAGAGGAGGCCATGGTCTGACTTATCGGAATGGGAATAGGAATCAAAATGGTTGGCCACCGGAAAGTTCCACTTTCGCGGATGGAGCAGAGGTGCTTGACAAAGCAGTCTCCCAGTTTATGTCGGTCTCACCAATGTAGAGGAGGCTGCATCGGTAGCACTGGATACAATGGGCAACTCCAGTAGATTCGCAGGTAAAGTGTTGCCTCATCTGGAAGGGCTGTTTTGGGCCCTGAATAGTGGTAAGAGAAGAGGTGAATGGGCAGGTGTAGCATTTCTGTCACCTGCAGGATTATGTGATAGGATGGAGATTATTGGGCAGGGATGAATGGACAAGAGAATCAGGAACGAAGCAATCTGTGGAAAGCGGAGAGTTGGGGGAGGTAAAGATGTATTTGGTGGTAGGATGTTGTTGAAGATGGTAGAGTTGTGGAGAATAATGTGCTGAATGTGGAGGCTCATGGGGTCATAGGTGAGGACAAAAGGAGCTCTATCCCTGTTAAGGCAGTGGGAATATGGGATTAAAGCAACACTCACAACACGCTGGAGGAACTCAGCAGGTCGGGCAGCATCCGTGGAAACGATCAGTCAACGTTTCGGGCCGGAACCCTTCATCAGGACTGAAGAAGGAAGAGGCAGAAGCCCTATAAAGAAGGTGGGGGGAGGGTGGGAAGGAGAAGGCTGGTAGGTTCCAGGTGAAAAACCAGTAAGGGGAAAGATAAAGGGGTGGAGGAGGGGATAGGCAGGAAAGGTGAAGAAGGAATGGGGAAAGCACAATGGGTAGTAGAAGGAGGGGGAACCACGAGGGAGGTGATAGGCAGCTGGAGGAGAGGGCAGAGTGAATTAGGGATAGGGGAAGGGAGGGGGAGGGAATTACCGGAAGTTGGAGAATTCTGTGTTCATACCAAGAGGCTGGAGACTACCTAGTCGGTATATGAGGTGTTGCTCCTCCAACCTGAGTTTAGCCTCATCATGGCAGTAGAGGAGGCCATGTATGGACATATCCGAATGGGAATGTGAAGCAGAGTTGAAGTGGGTGGCAACCGGGAGATCCTGTCTGTTGTGGCGGACGGAGCGGAGGTGCTCGACGAAGCGGTCCCCCAATCTGCGTCAAGTTTCACTGATGTAGAGGAGGCCGCACTGGGAGTACTGGATGCAATAGATGACCTCAACAGACTCACAAGTGAAGTGTTGCCTCACCTGGAAGGACTGTTTGAAGCCCTGAATGGTGGCAAGAGAGGGGGTGTAGGGACAGGTGTAGCACTCACGCTTACCGGGATAAGTGCCGGGTGGGAGATCCGTGGGGAGGGACTGATCCCTGCGGAAAGCAGAGAGGGGTGGAGAGGGAAAGATGTGCTTAGTGGTGGGGTCCTGTTGAAGGTGGCGGAAGTTGCGGAGGATAATGTGCTGGATCCGGAGGCTAGTGGGGTGGCAGGTGAGGACAAGGGGAACTCTGTCCCTGTTGTGGTGGTGGGAGGATGAGGTAAGGGTCGAAGTGCGGGAAATGGAGGAGATACGGGTGAGGGCATTATTGATGACGGCAGAAGGGAAACCACAATCCTTAAAGAAAGAGGACATTTGAGATGTCCTGGAATGGAAAGCCTCATCCTAGGAGCAGATGCGGCAGAGACGGAGGAACTGGGAATAGGGAGTGGCATTCTTGCATGTGGCAGGGTGGGAAGAGGTATAGTTGAGGTAGTTATGAGAGTCAGAGATTGGTGTGGATTTCTGGGAAATGGAGGGTATGCGGGAGTGGGCAGCATCAATGGTGGTGGAAGGGAAACCCTATTCTTTGAAGCAGAACATCTCTGATGTCCTGGAAAGGAATGCCTCATCCTGGGAACAGATGCAGCAAAGTTGAACTGAGCAAAAGAAATAGCATTAATTACTGGAGGCAGGGTGAGAAGGGGTATAGTCAAGTTGGCTGTGGGAATTGGTCAGTGTATAAAAGGTGTCAGTAGATAGTTTGTCTCCAGAGATGGAGACACAGAGATCAAGAAAGAGGAGAGGTGTGTCAGAAATGGACAAAGTGAATTTAAGGGCAGGGTGGAAGTTGGAGGCAAAGTTGATGAAATTGACGGGCTCAGCATGGGTGCATGAAGCAGTGCCAGTTTAGTTGTCTGTAAAGCACAGGAAGAATTGGGGGGCATTACCAGGGAAGATGCTGGATATGCCTCAGTCTTAAACCTCTGAGATGTCCCTTTAGTCTTTGAGAAAAGAAGCTGAGTTTGTTAACCTCTCCTTATTGCACATGCTTTCTAATCCAGACAGCATTCGGGTAAACCTTTTCTGTATCCTCTTCAAAGCCTGAACATTACTTCCTATGATAAAGCAACTAGAACTGAATAGTCCACATGTGGTATAAGTAGTGATTTACAAATCTGCAACATTGACTCTGAAACTCAGTTCCTTGAATATGAAAGGCAAGAATATCTTTACCACCCAATCAACCTGTATAGACTACAAGGCCCATCTGCATTTCAACATTATTTAAAGTTTTGTCATTACGTTTTACATTTGAACTTCCAAACTGCAACATTTCACATTTGGTGGGTTAAACTCCGTCTGCTATTTCTCTACCTATAATGCAGCTGAACTATATCCTGCTGTATTAGTTGTCAGTGTTTTTGCTATTCACAACACCATATCTTCAAACTTACTAACCCACACATCTACATTTCTTTCAGGTCGTATCAGTACCAATCCTTGAAAACAATGACTAGTTACAAACATCCAGGCAAAATAAGTCCCATTGACTATTGTCTTCTATGGGCAAGCCAATTCTGATTCCAAATGACTAATTCACAATGGATTCCATGAATCTTAATTTTCTGAATGAAACTGCCATGAAGGACCTTGTCAAACACCTTAATAAAATCCATGCAGACAATACAGTCGGCCCTCCATATCCGCGGGTTCCGCATCTGTGGATTCAATCAACCGCGGATTGAAAATATTCGAAAAAACATTTTCCAGAAAGTTCCAAAAAGCAAAACTTGAATTTGCCACATGCCGAGCACTACGCTGAATCTACGCGAATGAAGTGATGTGTAGGCACAGAACACTCTGCAGATGCTGGGGTCAAAGCAATACTCACAACATGCTGGAGAAAGTCAGCAGGTCGGGCAGCACCCGTGGAAACGATCAGTCAAAGTTTCAGGCCGGAACCCTTCGTCAGGACTAAAGAGGGAAGGGGCAGAGGCCCTATAAAGAAGGTGGGGGAAGGGTGGGAAGGAGAAGGCTGGTCAGTTCCAGGTGAAAAACCAGTAAGGGGAAAGATAAAGTGGTGAGGGAGGGGATAGGCAGGAAAGGTGAAGAAGGAATAGGGGAAAACAGGATGGGTAGTAGGAGGAGGCGGAACCATGAGGGAGGTGGTAGGCAGCTGGGGGAGGGGGCAGAGTGAACTGGGATAGGGGAAGGGAGGGGGAGGGAATTACCGAAAGTTGGAGAATTCAACGTTCATACCAAGGGGCTGGAGACTACCTAAATGGTATATGAGGTGTTGCTCCTCCAACCTGAGTTTAGCCTCATCATGGCAGTAGACGAGGCCATGTATGGACATATCCAAATGGGAAACTTTCTCGATCTCTCGGTCTCCATCTCTGGAGACAGGCTGTCCACTGACATCTTCTACAAGCCCACTGACTCTCATAACTACTTCAACTATACCTCTTCCCACCCTGCTGCATGCAAAAATGCCATTCCCTATTCCCAGTTCCTCCATCTCCGCTGCATCTGCTCCCAGGAAGAGGCTTTCCATTCCAGGACATCTCAAATGTCCTCTTTCTTTCAGGATCGTGGTTTCCCTTCTGCCGTCATCAATGATGCCCTCACCACACATCTCCTCCATTACCCGCACTTCGGCCCTCACCCCTCCTCCTGCCACCACAACAGGGACAGAGTTCCCCTTGTCCTCACCTACCACCCCACCAGCCTCCGGATCCAGCATATTATCCTCCACAACTTCCGCCACCTTCAACAGGACCCCACCACTAAGCACATCTTTCCCTCACCACCCCTCTCCACTTTCCTCAGGGATCGTTCCCTCCGCAACTCCCTGGTCCACACGTCCTTCCCTACGGATCTCCCACCCGGCACTTATCCCTGTAAGCGTAAGTGCTACACCTGTCCCTACACCTCCTCTCTCGCCACTATTCAGGGCCCCAAACAGTCCTTCCAAGTGAGGCAACACTTCACTTGTGAGTCACTTGTGTGTGCATCCGGTGCTCCCGGTGCGGCCTCCTCTACATCGGTGAAACTCGACGCAGATTGGGGGACCGCTTTGTCGAGCACCTCCGCTCCATCTGCCACAACAGACAGGATCTCCCGGTTGCCACCCACTTCAACTCTGCTTCACATTCCCATTTGAATATGTCCATACATGGCCTCCTCTACTGCCACGATGAGGCTAAGCTCAGGTTGGAGGAGCAACACCTCCTATACCGTCTAGGTAGTCTCCAGCCCCTTGGTATGAACATTGAATTCTCCAACTTCCGGTAATTCCCTCCCCCTCCCTTCCCCTATCCCAGTTTCACTCTGCCCCCTCCCCCAGCTGCCTATCACCTCCCTCATGGTTCCGCCTCCTTCTACTACCTATTGTGTTTTCCCCTATTCCTCCTTCACCTTTCCTGCCTATCCCCTCCCTGCTTCCCCTCCCCCAGCCCTTTATCTTTCCCTTACTGGTTTTTCACCTGAAACCTACCAGCCTTCTCCTTCCCACCTTCCCACCACCTTCTTTATAGGGCCTCTGCCCCTTCCCTCCTCAGTCCTGATGAAGGGTTCCGGCCCGAAACGTTGACTGATCGTTTCCACAGATGCTGCCTGACCTGCTGAGTTCCTCCAGCGTGTTGTGAGTGGTGATGTGTAGGCATAAAGCGCTACAGTCTCAAGAATTTAAAGATCACGGGAGAATCGGCATCGGCTGATGCCAAGGCAGCATCACCGTTCCCAGAAGAGCTGCAATGGTTGCATCTGTACTGAACATGTCAAGAATTTTTTTTGTCATTATTCCCTAAACAATACAGGATAACAACTGTTTACATAGCATTTACATTGTATTAAGTATTATAAGTAATCTAGAGATGATTTAAAGTATATAGGAGGATGCAAATATTATGCTATTTTATATAAGGGACTTGAACATCCGCAGATTTTGAGGGACGACTGTATCCCCAGTTTTACCTTCAATCACCTTCATCATCACCTTAGTAAGACACTACCTGCCTCACAGAAAACCATACTGACTGTCCCTAATTAGGACTCATAAATATTCGGAAAACCATGGACTACCTTCAAGAATTCTTTCCAGTAGTTTATCTACTGCTGACATAAGATTCACTGGTCTATAGTTTACAAGGTCATCCTGTTTCCCTTTTGGATAATGGAAGGACATCAGCTTCTCGCTAGTCCTTCAGATCCAATTTTAGTACCATTATGGTATTTATCATTTTTGTCATAGAAGAATAGTTACTGTTGTTTGGGAGCATGAATTTCAGATTGAGATTAGTTTATTGTAATTTTCAGAGTGCAGAGTCCAATGAAATTCCTTGCATGATGCTCACTGTAAACTGCTTACATAGTAATGAATACAGCAAATGCAAATATGACTGCAATCTGAAGTAATGCAAAAAGAAATGCTGACATGAAAGTAATGGCATAACCAAGAAAGGTAGATTGAATCTGAGAATGTGACGGCAAGATGGTCGTTTTTTTCTGAATGCTCTTTTTTTCCCCCTTGTATGCATGGGATTCCAAACCATCAATGTAATTGACTCTTCTCTGCCCCCTCAGTTAGAGGTAATTAGTAATGAATAATAAATGCTGCCACTGTTTGTGACATCCACATCTATGGTACATATAGTTTGTTTTTCTTGTTGTTTTAATAAGGCTTTAGGTTCTTTAGATTACACCTCAAGATCAGGCCCAAATGTAGCTAATTTACAAATAGCAAGACTCTCAACTGGAAAATGAATAATTAATCAGATAACCTGCTCTTCGGCTTACCTTTCTGAAGGAAGACTGTTGCAAGGACACTGAGAACTCTGTTCTTTTTTTTGTAGTTATAGTGCCTTTTGTAACCAACACATTCCAAAATCCTCCACGGTCAATGAAGTATTTCTGACGTGTGTTCATCGTAACAGTCAAGCGCAGTAGTTAGCTTACAAGAAACAGAGAACTTCAAACAGTAATATATTCAGTGTTTGACTAGTTATTTAACCAGTTTGTTTATAAATTTGAAATTCATGCTTCTGAATGTACTTAATAAAACCAAAACATTTTCAAAATCTTTCCAGATCTTTAAAGTAGGTTGCACACTGTAATTGAATCAAAATAAATTAGTTAACTCTTTTTTTTGGCATTAGTACTGCTCTTGTCAGAAAGCTGGAAGCACATGAGTGTGAATCCCACTCTGGAGCCTTGAGCATTAAAATCTGGTATGACAATATTGGGGAAGAGCTAGACTGTTGGATGAGATTGTAAAGTGAGGTGTCATTTGTTGTTTCAGTTGTATGTAGAATATTTCATTTAAGTATTTCTAATAAGAGCAGGAGAATTGTCCTTAATGCCTCGAGATTATGTGCAATAATCTTGTTAATTAAATTAAGAAAAATAGGAATCATCTGCTTTTTTTACAATACTATTTATGGAATCTTGTTTACAAATTGGCTGCCCTATCATATTTCAAAATATTTCATTGGGTAAAAAGTGTTTTGGAGTGGCTTGTATGATACTGTATAAGTGAACGTTATTTAATTGCATCTAATCATAACAGTTTGTGCACTAACAATTTGAGACTTAATAATAACAGACCAAATATGACATATAATTCACTCATGCGATTGCAAACTTTCGTAGTTAATACAGCTGTGATGTACAAATTACATTTTTGTGTTTCAAGAAGAAAATCAATTTTTTACTGACAGTGTACTTTATCATTTACTAAAAGATCACAAGACCCTGCCCCGGAGAGTGAGGTCAACTGAGAAGATAATCGGGGTCTCTCTTCCTGCCATTAGAGACATTTACACCACACGCTGCATCCATAAAGCAAACAGCATTATGAAGGACCCTACGCACCCCTCATACAAACTCTTCTCCCTCCTGCCATCTGGCAAAAGGCACCGAAGTATTCGGGCTCTCACGACTGGACTATGTAACAGTTTCTTCCCCCAAGTCGTTAGACTCCTCAATACCCAGGGCCTGGACTGACACCAACCTACTGCCCTCTACTGTGCATATTGTCTTGTTTATTAGTTATTGTAATGCCTACACTGTTTTGTGCACTTTATGCAGTCCTAGGTAGGTCTGTAGTCTAGTGTAGTTTTGTTTTGTTTTTTTACGTAGTTCAGTGTAATTTTTGTATTGTTCATGTAGCATCATGGTCCTGAAAAACGTCTCGTTTTTACTGTGTACTGTACCAGCAGTTATGGTTGAAATGACAATAAAAGTGACTTGAAGATGTTTGGCATTCTGATAGTTTCAATAATGAACAATATTTTTTCTCTGAAAGAGTTCAAGTGCAAATACCATACTATTTTTATACTATGACCTCCATTTTGATTGCAGACTTCATTTTTGACAAACTGAGCTAACCTAACACTAAATTTTTGTTTTAGCAGTCACTTTGCACAAACACATGGAGATGGTTATATTTTCAATGGTAAGTTTGAAAACAGTTTTTATCTTAAGATTGCATTTAACGTAGTACACATGAACGTATTGGTCAAATATTTTTTCTTTGAGTAATATTGTCTTTAATAAAGAAAAGTTGATGAATTTCTTTTCAAATAATGTATTCATGAATCAGTTTGATTTAACTGGGAAATCCTTGTAAAAGTGGTTTGTTAGAATGTCCAATAACTGACATCACATAATAGGAATTTTTCTCATGTCGCTCTGTATCAGCAAGAGGTATAAACATTTTTGCTACCTAAGCTATATTTAAGTTCATTTAACAGGGGTCCAACCATTGTGAATTCTTACAGAATATGTCATTTTGTAGGAAATGGAAATGTAAGCAGTAGCTGCTAATAGGGTTCTGGATCAGTGGGCTGATGTGTACAGCTGATCCAGGGAAGGGAGAGAACAAGCACTGAAGTTCAATTTGAAGCCAAAAATATGCCAAATAGATGACTGCCAGATCTCCTGAAGGTGATGTCAAATCTAGCTGTTTCGTTCTTTGTGTAGTAGTGGGGTTACAGGTTAGCATTGTACTAAACATGGCAACAAAGCATGTTCCTAACATTATAAAAGCAGCTAGTCTCTAAAACTACTGATTGCTTGCAAAGCACTCTGAGAACTAAGGTCAGGAAAGATGTTATATAAATGCAATTACTTTCTTTATTGGACTAAATTGGAATAGCTTAATAAGATATTGACTTGTTTTATGCAAAGGCATTAACCACCTAAGTCACCACTCACTTAAATGTTACAAAGGACAGTCCTTATGCAGGATGTGAGCAGTTTCCTGAATTTGATTTAAAAACTGTACTTCATTGTCAGCTCAAAGGTGTTATTGAATTGTTCATTTGCAACTGGAGGAATGAAGTACTCCTTTATATGTGTACCAGTTAGGAAATGCTTCTAATGGTAACAAATTAATAATCGAGCCTATCATTAGTGAGTTTAGCTAAAAAAATACACTTGAAGACTTTGACCTTAATACTTCCTTGTACAATTGGATCCTCACTTTCCTCACTTGTAGATCCCAGTCAGTTCAGATTGGAAACAGCATTTTCTCCACAATCAACATCAGTACAGTTGCACCACAAGGCTGTGTGCTTAGCCCCCTGCTCTACTCGCTTTACACTTGTGCCTGTGTCGCTAAGTACAACTCCAATGCCATATTCAAGTTTGTGGACTTGGGCTGAATCGAAGGTGGTGATGAATCACGTGTAGAAGGGTGATTGAAGATCTGGCTGAGTGGTGCCTAACAACAGCCTCTTACTCATTGTCAGCAAGACCAAGGAGCTGATTATTGACTTCAGGAGGAGGAAAGCGGAGGTTCATGGGCCAGTCCTGATCGGGAGATTGGAGGTGGAAAGGGTCAGCAACTTTAAATTTCTTGGTGTTATCATTTCAAAGGACTTGCCCTAGTATGTAAGTGCAATTATGAAAAAAGCATGACAGCGCCTCTGCTTCCTTGGACGTCTGCAAAAACTTGGCAGGACATCTAAAACTTTGACAAATTTCTATTGATGTGTAGTGGAGAGTATACTAAGTGGTTGCACCACAGCCTGGTATGGAAACACCAATGCCCTTGAATGGAAAATCCTACAAAAAGTAGTGGATACGGCCTAGCCCATCACGGGTAAAGCCCGCCCCACCATTAAGAACATCTACATGGATTGTTGTTACAGAAAGCAGCATCCATCATCAAGGATGATGCCCAGCACTGCCCAGGACGTGCTCTCTTTTCACTGTTGGCATCAGGAAGGATGTACAGGAGCTTCAGGACTCACACCACTAGGTTCAGGTACAGTTATTACCCCTCAGCCAAAGGGGTAATAACTTTTGAACCAAAGGGGATAACTTCACTTGCTCCATCACTGAAATGTTCCCACAACCTATGGACCCACTTTGAAGGGGTCTTCATCTCAAGTTTTATATTTATTATTATTTTTCTTTCTTTTTGTATTTGCACAGTTTGTTGCCTTTTGCACACTGGTTGTCTGACCTGTTGGTGTGGTTTTTCATTGATTCTATTACGGTTTTTGGACTTATTGAGTATGCCCACAAGAAAATGAATCTCAGGGTTATATATGGTGCCAAATACATACTTTGATAATAAATTTACTTTGCACGTGAAATGATTTGGTAACATGCTGCCTTGCATCTAGTAGAATTCTGTATATTTCCTCAAAGTTTCTTGGATATTCTTAACAAATTTTGCCCCATCTAACCTCAGCAAGGCGATCTTTGTTATTCCTAAATTCAACTCATCTGGCCTCATTGAAAGATCCCTCGAGGATATCCTCTCTAAGTACTGCTATTATGTTTTCCATATGTCCTTCATTTTGCATTCTCTTCTGTTGTGTCCGAAACTTGTAAACCCCGGAGTACTTAAGCTGCCAGTCCTTTCATCAGTAGTGTTTCCACAGTTGCAGTGACATCTGTGCTGTAGGCTCCTTGCACCTATATTCTTGCAAGGAGGTTTGCTTATGTAACCTGGGAGGGTATAAATCAATTTGGCAGGTGAGTGGGAAGCATAGTAACAGTACAGCAGGAGTGCAGCAAACTTAGAGGATAACTCAAGCACGTCTAGTAAGTAGAGCAGTCAGAGGCATGTTGGGAATCATAGGAGAACTGGAAGATTCAACTGCATTTACTTCTTTGATTGGCGTGACATTTTGGAATCTTGTCTTGATTTTGATGATGTTTAGATCTTTTTGGACTTTCCATAATACATTTTGCAAATGCTTAGTGCTTCTTGAGGATGCATTTATCCAAAAGTAAATATAATACTCTTGACCTATTGTTTGATCTACATTAACATAGTTGTGTTAGAAATATAAAAATTTTTTGATGATATTGCATTGAGATCGAACTCAAATTTTTAAAGCATGAAAGTATTCAAGTAATAAATTACTTGTGATTCATATCCCTAATTTGTACCAGATATTTCTTAGCCTAACATGAAGACCGTAGAAGAATTTATGAATGTTTTTGACAGGAAGACCAAAAATCTTAATGTTTTAAAAATACAGCTATGAATATGGGTGTTCTTCATACACCGGTAGGAAATTTTGCCTTTGGTTGACTTGTCTTTTGTATTCTCATCTTCAGCCCAAGGAAAAACCGGAGTTGTTAGATTATCTGGCTTGGATTTTTGCCCTTCCTCAACTGACAAACCAGATTCAGATAGCTGCTTCACACCTGTAAAATATCACAAAACTAAATGGTATTCAACTGATCCAATGATGATATTAAGCATTCTGTCTATTTTGTTTATTGTAATGTTGCAGAGATTATTTATTAATGTTGTTGAAATTCATCAGTGCAATTCCTTTTCGTGGGTCTTTTAATGGTTTCCCAAATCATTATAGTGGGGAGTAATTGGAAGGCATCTAATAATTGATACAGGGTATAGCAAAATATCTTAGTTATGCAGTGAGTGGATATTTAAGACATTGGATCGATACCATTCGTGTCATTTGTCCTGAATAGTGTTGACTTTTTTAACATTCTTAAGGGTTGCAGTCATCCAAACAACTCACAGTTCAATCACAAACAAGAGAAAACCTGCAGATGCTAGAAATCCAAGGAACACACACAAAATGCTGAAAGAACTCGACTCTATTCCCATGTTTTATCTGCTTAAACATAGGACTAAGCAATTCTATTAATTTAAAGTTAGCTGCGTGCAGCATCTGCTGAGCAAATAGTATTGCATAGAGAACTTAATTTATCTTAAGCAGCTTATGTTTTGTAGAAAAATTGAACAATTTGAACAACACTGTGGTCTGCAATGGTCTGTAATTCTGTAGTAAATTGCAGCTGCCTGCCCATGTTAGTGCTCTGTCAGATGTTTCATAGACTATGATGGCAGATACTGTTTGAATATTCCAGCTAATTAATAGTGTAGAAGGTAAGCATTTTCCAAAAACAAACACGCTTGTAACAGAAGCTATGAAGAAAGCTATTTAATGTGCAAGCTGTTGTCAATTTACTAAATGTTGGTTTTAATTCTATGTGCTTCCATTTAGTACCCATATGATTTCATACTTGGCATACAAATTGTTACTTGAAGGTTCAGTTGCCAATAAATTATACATCAGGATTCAATTTATATGCAAGATGAGAGGAACATTTGGTATGAAAAGAAATAATTAAGAACGTGAGCAGGTCAGTTGTTCAATTCCACAAGGAGATATAAAACATTGCTTTGTGAAAGATAATTTGAAATGCTTCTGATGACATAAGAACATGAGGTTTCCCTTGCTAGTGTTAATGATAAAGTAAGCTTAAAAACAAAGAATAATGTTGTTAGATGTGTGGGTTATGACTGAAGGAAAAATAGCTGGAGTCACTTGGCAGTACAGTGTAATAGTGTTTATTAAGTGCATCATAAATCTAAGTTTCAAAAAATTAGTGAAAAGAAAACTGCCAATATTTACAAAAACTCAATAAATAGCTCCATACTATTTTGTCCAGTGTGAACGACTGGTAGCCCTGATTTTTCGCTCTGCTATTGAGAGTGATCCACCCCATTTTTTTAAGGCACCAGGACATACCATTGTAATTACCCACGAAGTTGACTTAAGACTACACACGTAACAGAATATGATTAGTGCAGCCCACTATGTAGTTACAATCATATTACAAAATAAACAGAAGTATCGACCTTAAATACAGTGCACAAATGACGTATACACATTTACACATCCCCTTTACTAAAGAGATGGAATATTCTGTCATATATGGCTGGAAAACACCACAAAGCCAACGCATGGTAAGACATTAAAATACACATACTCAGCTCAATGACAGCAGAATGACAAGGAATTGTGTATTCGCGTTCGTTCCCTATATTTCCACAGTTTCAGGAAGGGTCGCCAGGATCCTGAAGAAATAACTGATTAATACCATCTACAAACTGTAAGGAAGCTCAAATCACAGCTTATGCGGGTCAAAGATGATCTGGGACTCAGGTCAGCTGGTATTTACAGGATTCCCTGTGAATGCAGGGCAGCGTATATCGGTCAGACCGGATGCATGGTGGAAACCCATATCAAGGAGCCTAAGAGGTGTATCTGTTTGGGTTACCTGGAGAAATTAGCAGTAGCAGAATGCTGCTTTCGCAATGACCGTTGGCTTGACTTTGAGGGCACAAAACTACTGTGCTGCGCCAGTGGTTTTTGGGACCTCCTGGTAAAAGAAGCCATTGAAATAAAACTAGAAGAAAAGAATTTTAACAAAGGCGCAGGTCTCACTCCAAGTAAAAACTAGAATTCGGTTGTAAACAAGATGGGAAGTGTAAACCTGATTGGATGAGGACTAGACAATCAAGAAATCGGGAGGGATGGACTATGGGGGTATAAATGCCACTGGAGTAGACCTGCTCAGGCATCATCCCTGATGAAGATGACAGAGCTTGTCATCGAAATATTGGTTATAATTGAAACCTGTACCTGGCTGGAAGCCCGAGAAGAATTTATTCGAAAATCAATACAACTGCATTTTTTTTTTGCAAATCTACAATTAAAACAAAAAATGTTGGAAGTACTTGTCTTTGACCTAAAGATGTGACCTAACCTGCTGAGTATCACCAACATTTTTGTTCTTAGATTTGTTATTAGCTCAAAGTTCACAGTAAATTTATTATCAAAGTACATATGTCACCAGATACAGCCTTGAGATTCATTTGAGGGTCTATGAAAGACTGCACCCATTTGGGTGTTCAACCAGTGTGCAAAACACAACAAACTATGCAAATACAAAAATAAATAATAATTCAATAAATAAGTAATAAATATTGAGAACATGAGTTGAAGAGTCATTGAAATTGAGTCCATAGGTTGTGGGAATATTTCAATGATGGGGTGAGTGAAGTTATCCCCTTTGGTTCAAGAGCCTGATGGTTGAGGGGTAATAACTATACCTGAACCTGGTGGTGTGAGTCCTGAAGCTTCTGTACATCCTTCTTGATGGCAGCAGTAAGAAGAGAGCATGTCCTGGGTGATGAGGGTCCCTGATGGTAATTGCTGCTTTCCAGCGACAAAGTTTTGTGTCGATGTGCTCAATAGTGGGGAGTGCTTTACCCATGATGGACTGGGCAGTATCCTCTACTTTTTGTAGGATTTCCTTCAAGGACATTGGTGTTTCCATACCAGGCAGTGATGCAATCAGTCAGTATACTCTCCACCACACATCTATTGAAGTTTGTCAAAATTTTAGATGTCTCCTGAATCTTAGCAAACTCCTAAGGAAGTTGAGGCACTGCTGTGCTTCCTTTGTAATTGCACTTGTGTGCTGGGCCCAGGACGGGTCCTCCAAAATAATAACTGAGGAATTTAAAGTTGCTGACCCTCTCCACCTCTGCTCCTCTAAAGTGGATCAGCTCATGGACATCTGATTTCCTTCTCCTGAAGTCAATAATCAGCTCCTTGGTCTTGCTGACATTGAGTAAGAGGTTATTGTTGTGGTGCCACTCAGCCAGCTTTTCAATCTCCCTCTTACATGCTGATTCATCACCACATTGGATTCGGCCTAAGACAGGGGTATCATCATCAAACTTTAATATGGCATTGGAGTTGTGCTTAGCCACACAGTTATAGGTGTAAAGTGAGTAGAGCAGGTGGCTGAGCACACAGCTTGTGGTGCACCTGTACTGATGGAGATCATGGAGGAGATGTTGTTGCCAATCTGAACTGACTGGGGTCTGCAAGTGAGGAAATCGAGGATCCAATTGCACAAGGAGCTATTGAGGCCAAGGACTTGGAGTTTATTGATAAGTTTTGAGGAGGTGGTATTCAATGCTGAGCTGTAGTCGACGGAGAGCATCCTGATGTACACATCTTTGCTGTTCAGATGTTTGAGGGTTGAGTGAAGAGCCAGTGCATCTGCTGTGGACCTGTTGTTCCGGTAGGCAATTTGAAGTGAATCCAATTTGCTACTCAAGCGGGAGTTGATATGTTTCTTTACCAACCTTTCAAACATACCTTTGCTCATTGTGTCCAAAAAGTTCTATTCAAAAAGTTCAAAGGAACATCTAAACAAACCTGATGCATTTTGGAAACAAGTCCGATGGACTGATGAAGTTAAAATAGAACTTTTTGGCCGCAATGAGCAAAGGTATGTTTGGAGAGAAAAAAGGGTGCAGAATTTCATGAAAAGAACACTTCTCCAACTGTTAATCACGGGGATGGATTGATCATGCTTTGGGCTTGTGTTGCAGCCGGTGGCACGGGGAACATTTATTTCACTGGTAGAGGGAAGAATGAATTCAATTAAGTACCAGCAAATTCTGGAAGCAAACACCACACCGTCTGTAAAAAAAAAAGCCGAAAATGAAAAGAGGATGGCTTTTACAACAGGATAATGATCCTAAGCACACTTCAAAATCCACGATGGACTACCTCAAGAGGCGCAAGCTGAAGGTTTTGCCATGGCCCTCACAGTCCCCCGACCTAAACATCATCGAGAATCTGTGGATAGACCTCAAAAGAGCAGTGCATGCAAGATGGCCCAAGAATCTTGCAGAACTAAAAGCCTTTTGCAAGGAAGAATGGATGAAAATCCCCCAAACAAGAATTGAAAGACTACTAGCTGGCTACAAAAAGCATTTACAAGCTGTGATACTTGCCAAAGGCGGTGTTACTAAGTACTGCCATGCAGGGTGCCCAAACTTTTGCTTCAGGCCCTTTTCCTTTTTTATTATTTTGAAACTGTAAAAGATGGAAATAAAATAGTTTTCTTGCTTAAAATATTAAAGAAATGTGTCATCTTTAACTTTATGCCTTTTGGAAATCAGTTCAACTTTTACTCGCTTAGCTATTCACAGTAACAGAAATTTTGACATGGGTGCCCAAACTTTTGCATGCTACTGTATATCATCATATTCAACCCTGATATTCATTTCCTTGTGAGCATACTTAATGAATCCATAATAGAATAATAACCATAATAGAATCAATGAATGACTGCACTAACTTGGGCATTCAACCAGTGTGTAAAAAAAACAATAAACTGCAAATACAAAAAGAAAATAATAATAATAATTAAAAAAAAGGAATAAATATTGAGAACATGAGATGAAGAGTTCTGGAAAGAGAGTCATAGGTTGTGGCAACAGTTCAATGATTGGGCAATTGAAGTTGAGTGAAGTTATCCCCTCCGGTTCAAGAGCCTGATAGTCGAGAGGTAATAACATTTCCTGAACCTGATGGTGCGAGTCCTGAGGCTCGTGTGCCACTTTCCTGATGACAGTAGCAAGAAAAGAGCATGTCCTGGGTGGTAGGGGTTACTGATGATGACTGCTGCTTTCCTGAGACAATGCTTCATGTAGAAACATGATGAAATATATTAACTCCTGCCTGAGAAGCAACTTGGATCTGCTTCAATTTGCCTTCCATCACAACAGGTCCACAGCTGATAACCATTTCTTTGGGCCTTCACTCAACCTGGAGCATCTGAACATCAAAGATGCATATGTCAGGATGTTCTTTATTAACTACAGCTTGGCATTCAATACAGTCATCCCCTCAAAGTTTATCAATAAGCTTCAAGAT
This sequence comes from Mobula birostris, assembly GCF_030028105.1. Taxonomy (NCBI): domain Eukaryota; kingdom Metazoa; phylum Chordata; class Chondrichthyes; order Myliobatiformes; family Myliobatidae; genus Mobula; species Mobula birostris. The sequence continues at coordinate 16,720,694 of NC_092389.1, forward strand.
CTGCACCTCAGTACCTCCTTGTGCTATTGGATCCTCTATTTCCTCACTTGCGGACCCCAGTCAATTCAGATTGGCATCAACATCTCCTCCACAATCTCCCTCAGCACAGGTGCACCATAGGCTGTGTGCTTAGCCTTCTGCTCTGCTCACTTTATACTTATGACTGTGAGGCAAAGCACAGCTCCCAAACCATATTTAAGTTTGCTGATAACACCACTGTTGTTGGTCGAATCAAAGGTGGTGACAAATCAGCATATAGAAGGGAGATTGAAAATCTGGCTGCCTGGTGCCACAACGACAGCCTGTCACTCAATGTCAGCAAGACCAAGGAGCTGATTATTGACTTCAAGTGGAGGAAACTGGAAGTTCCTTTGAAATTTATAAACTTCCTCAGAAGTTTGCAAAGGTTCGTCATGACATCTTAAACTTCAACAAACTTCTATAGATGTGTGATGGCACCACTGCATGGTCTGGAAAACCTTGAATGGAAAATCCTACAAACAGTAGTAGATACAGCCCAGTCCATCACGGGTAACACCCTCCCCACCATTGCACATATGTACACGAAGCACTGTCACAGGAAATCAGCATCCATCATCATGGAACGCCACCATCCACGCCATGTTGTCTTCTCACTGCTGCCATCAGGAAGAAGGCACAGGATTCAGTTCTCACACCACCAGGTTCAGGAACTGTTATTAACCTTCAACCATCAAGCTCTTGAACCACAGGGGATAACTTCACTCAACTTCATTTACCCCATCACTGAGCTGTTCCCACAAGCCATGTACTCACTTTCAAGGACTCTTCATCTCATGTTCTTGATATTTATTTCTTATTTCTTCTTCTTCTTATTATTTATTTTGTATTTGCATAGTTTGCACATTGGTTGTCTGTCCATCCTTTTGGTTATGGCCTTTGTTACGTACCCCGTAACTGGGTTGCCAAACCAGCAGAAATGGATCACTCAGTTGGAGTCTGGATTACTAGAACTAAGTAAGTTTTATTAAAGAAACAAGCAACACAGTACTCTAATCAAAAGGATAATGAATGCAACAGTTCAGCAATGATAAACATACATGTACACAGAATTCAGACAACAGGATCAATCAAGCTCTATCGTTGTCTAGGCGCAAATGACCAGTTTCAAAGTGACGCAAAGTTCAGTTCAGTTCGCAGTAATCGCTGCCGTGGGAGATGGACAGTGTGGGGGAAGGAGAGAGAGAGCAAAAACGAATGAATATTCAAACAGCTTCCACACACAGACCTTCGCCGTCAGCTGTCGGGCAAGTCCTTTGTGATGTCATCTGAGGTCACCGACCGTGACCCCTCTGTTTCCAGATACGATCGTTTCCCTGCGCTGAACCTGGCACCCAGGCAAGGGTGGACACACACCAGGTTCCCGCCGATCGTACCTTTCCACCCTGTGTGTTTATGGCCTGGTACTTCCCACCGACTTGTGAGAGACGCACCGCTTCCAGGGTCTTGTTACCTCTGGTGTTGTGTGTGTCCTGCCTTAGCAAACCTGTCCCTTTTTATATCGCCTGTCCATCACTTCAAACAGTTCAGGGTTCAAAGGGGGAGCCGCTCTTGACAACTCTCCTTCCTTCATTAACATCTCCACATGCTGCTTCATTGTTTTCCTTATCTCTCTCTCCTGAAGACAGGTGGCAGACCAACTGCTGATTCCACAGGACAGCTAACATCTTAATCTATGTGTATTCTTGTCACACCTTTCATTGATTCTATTGTGTTTCTTGGATTTTCTGTGTATGCTCACAAGAAAATTAATCTCATGGTTGTCTGTGTTGACATATATATACTTTGATAATAAATTCCCTTTGAACTTCGAACTTTGAGCCACCTATTTATCTCTAGCCTACTCATAGGACAATTTACATTGACCATTTTTCTCCCCCATAAATTTAGCAACCTTTGATATCTTCATCCAAATCATTTATGTATGTTGAAATAATTTGAGACCCTAGCACGACTCCATGATGTACCATTTGTTACATGTTGCCAGATTGAAGTATGTTGTTTTGAGGATGGGGGTGTGGGGGGGGGAGATGTTGTTAGTTATTGGTGGATTGAGCATTTAGGATATTAGTACAGATTGGTATTGTGAGGATGGGGAATGGGAGGATGAAGATCTGCAGCAAAAGATGTAAATGATGGAACTGAACATAATCTGAGCCTGGAGAAGTGATATTAAGCACTACATATTAATTTCCAGAATTACCCATGGAGCAGCATGATTTAACCTAAAAATGGTTGCGTTCCCCTTTGGGGATTGAGGGTATGGGTGATTGGAATTGTTTTTTCAGTTTAGTATTGCTGCCAAAACAGTACTGCATATCTAGGTTTCAAGGCATAGCTAATAAAGTTTATTACAACTTGTGTTTTATAAATAGTGAAAGACCACTAAATTAAGGAGGTAAAATTAAATGCATGATAATCATTGATTATTCACAGTAGAATATTGGGCTGTGTAGTATGCCATATTTTAGAGAGAATTTCAAGAACATAGGGAGGGTTTTATAGGTGACAATATGAAAGTCCAAATTTAAATAGAAATCAGCTAAGAGGTATTTTTTAAAATTGTTTTTTTTTGGTCGGGTAAACTTAAGGAAGCCACTTTTGCAGCTTGATGTGCTGGTAAATGAAGAACATTAACTTAAGATCATCAAAAGAAAGGTGAACAGGAAAATTGCTTTTATTTTCAACACTTGTTACAACATGTGTCACTCTACTAGGATCACAATGGCAACATGGATAAATGGTTATTTCATAAGGAAAAACTGTAAGAGCACAAGTCTCTTTCTATTACCCTTTCAGAGATGTACCACAGGCATAATCAGAATTAGAATCAGAATCAGGTTTAATATCAGCAGCCCATTTAGAAATCTGATGGCAGAGAGGAAGAAAGTGTTCCTGATTTGCTGAGTGTGTGCCTTCAGGACCTCCTTCCTGATGGTAACAATGAGAACAGGGCATGTCCTGGCTGATGGGAGTCCTTAATAATGGATGCCCCCTTTCTGAAGCACCACTCCTTGAAGATGTTGTAGATACTATGGAGGCTAGTACCCATGATGGAGCTAATTTTACAACTTCTGTAGCTTCTTTCGATCTTCTGCAGTTGCATTCCCACCCCCACCATACCAAACAGTGATGCAGCCTGTCAGAATGCTCTCTATGGTATATCTGTAGAAGTTTTTGATTGCTTAAATATAACATTTAACAATTCTAATGTTATAGTTAATACTTTACTTTTCCATAGATGAAATAAACACAGAAGATGCTGGAAACAGTTGGCAAGTTAGGCAGCATTTATGGAAAGAACAATGCAATTAACATTACAGGTCTGCGAAAGGATCTCAGTTGTGAAGTGCAAACCTGTTTTTCTCTACACAGATGCTGCCTGGTCTGATAGGTGTTTCCAGCATTTTCTGAGTTTTTTTTTGATTTTTATTTTATAGATGATTGTACAAAGAGTGAATAGCCACAGACTTTTTCCCAGGGGAGAAAGATTATCAGCTCAAGATTTTGCTGAGAAGAACATATTGTGTAGCGGTGTACAGCCATGGTCGTTCCCAGGACAAGATGGTCCAAGTTCCATGTGTTGCTTCAAAACAAGTGTTTTATAGAGCATGATGTAATTGATACTGAAATCACTTCAGAGCCTGATTGTAAGGCATGGTTGATGCAGAATAACCCAGAAATGGCTATTATTAAACTTCACTTTTGGGAGAGGTTTAAGGGGAGGTGGGAGTCAAATTTTCATTTTTAAAGCATTCCTTGGTATCTAGCTCTCATCAAGCTTTTTTTTTTGGTCATCGTCTTAATAGTTCTTTGTTCCTCACTGGCATATTTTAGTTGAAAGTGATCTTGTGAAAGGCAACATGTTTTAAATATGTAACAGGAACATATAAGTACAAGTTCTTACCTAGAGTAGTGCTGCATGGTAGTAAACACAATTATAGATTCTATTTCAAATGTGAATTATTTCTTATATACTTGATGTCTATTTTTCTGTACAAGCTCTCTGATCAACAAAATTATATGTTACTTTTCTGTTCTCTTCAGTACTGCATCTGCTCACATACAAGTTTGTACTTGGCATGGATTATTGTAACTGAATACCCTGACGGTATAGCTGGTTTTCATCATTGTAATTAATGATGTTCCATTCTGTTTTTATCTCCCACCATAGTCTTTCATCAGCTATTTTCTAGGTATTATTGGCTTAGCTAATTTACTGAATGAAAGCATTTGTAGTTGTTCATACAATTTCCCTGAACTCGCTACTTAAAGGACATAAGGTATACAGGGAAACTTAATATCTTGTATGAAAGCATTTGTGTATATTTTAGTACATTTAAACTTTAGATTTTTGTAGTTTAAATCCCTAGAGCCAATTCAGCTATGATAAAACTGTAATTGCATACACATTTTTAAGTGGTATCTGTTTTGCTTAGTCACATATTTGAAAGTATAATTTTACTCCGCGAATGTATGTCTATGCAGTCATGGACATATGGTATGTATGTTAGAAACGTATATGTGATTGCAGTATCAGAAACAATCATTAACTGACTATCACTTTGGTAAGTCTTTCCTTCTTCTCAAGGTTATATAGATAGAAGTTCTAAAGCTGTTTGATCCCAGTCATTGTTGCCTGGGATAGGCTGTTTCAGTTATGAGGAGATACTGGATAGACTGTGTTTGTTTTCCTTGGAGGGTAGGAATGGAGGGGACCTTATAGAGGTAATCAAAATTATGTGAATCACATATTAGGTAGATAGTAAGAAACTTTTCTTCAGTGCAGAGGTGCATAGGTTTAATGTGTGGAGTAAGAGGTTCGGAGGAGACCTGAGGAAGATTTTTTTAAAATCCAGAGGATATTTGCAACTGATGTGCACTGCTTAAGGTGGTAAAGGCAATTTAAAAAGTATCTGGATGAGCACTAGTAAATAGGATTAGTATATGTAGATACTTGATTGCCGGCATGTCTGTGATAGGCCAAGAGGCTTGTTTCTGTGCTGTAAGACTCTTTGACTCCATGCGTCACAGAAGTCAAGTCTTTATAATTGTCATATTATCACAAATAGCAGGGGTCCAAGTACAGACTTCTGTGGAACACTACTTGTCACAGACCTTCATTCAGAGTAAGTTCCATTGACCATTACCCTATGTCTTCTATGGGCAAGTCAAATGCTGCCTGTACCATTGTTTCCTCTGTGCAGCCACTTTCAGAGAGCTTTGGACTTGGACTCCAAGGTCCATCTGTTCTGTCCACCCAACCATGTTTGCATCCAAGTCATTTATATAATATCACAAAGAGCGGAGGTCCCAGTACAGATTCCCATGGAGCGCACTAATCACGAACCTACAGCCACAGTAAATTGTATTGATCTTTATCCTCTCACTTCCATGGGCAAGCCAACTATGACTCCAAATGAGAGTCACTGTTGATGACATGCATCTTTTTTCAGAATCAGTATCAGGTTTATTATCACTGTCATGTGTTGTGAAATTTGTTGGCAGCAGCAGTTCAATGCAATACATAATATAGAAGAATAAATAAGTAAATCAATTAGTTTATGTATATTGAATATATTAAAAATTGTGCAAAAACAAATTTTATGTATTTATTTATTTATTTAAAGTGGGGTAGTATCCATTTAGGAATTGGATGGCAGAGGGGAAGAAGCTGTTCCTGAATCACTGAGTGTGTGCCTTCAGGCTTCTGTATCTCTTCCTGATGGTAACAATGAGAAAAGGGCATGCCCTGGGTGCTAGGGGTTCTTAATGATGGATGCTGCCTTTCTGAGACACCACTCCTTAAAGATATCCTGGGTACTTTGTAGGCCAGTACCCAAGATGGAGCTGACTAAATTTGCGACCCTCTGCAGCTTCTTTCGGTCTTGTGCAGTAGCACCCCCCCCCCCCCCCCAATACCAGACAGTGATGCAGCCTGTCAGAATGCTCTCCATGGTAGATCTATAGAAGTTTTTGAGTGTATTTGTTGACATGCCAAATCTCTTCAAACTCCTAATGAAGTATAGTCACTGTCTTGCTTTCTTTATAACTACATCAATGTGTAGGGATCAGGTTAGATCCTCAGAGATCATGACACGCAGGAACTTGAAGCTGCTCACTCTCTCCACTTCTGATCTCTCTAAGAGGATTGGTATGTGTTCCTTCATCTTACCCTTCCTGAAGTCCACAATCAGCTCTTTCATCTTACTGACGTTGAGCGCCTGGTTGTTGCTGCAACACTGCTCCACTAGTTGGTATATCTCGCCCGCTGTAATCTTGGTATATCTTCTCCATCTGAGATTCTACCAACAATGGTTACCGGTATATCATCAGTAAATTTATAGATGGTATTTGAGCTATGCCTAGCCACACAGTCATGGGTATAGAGAGAGTAGAGCAATGGGCTAAGCACACACACCTGAGGTGCTTATGATGGTCTGCATCCCAGGGTACTTAAGGAGGTGGTTTTAGAAATTGTGGACGCATTGGTAATCATTTTCCAATGTTCTATAGATTCAGGATCAGTACCTGTGGATTGGAGGTTAGCTAATGTTATCCCACTTTTTAAGAAAGGAGGGAGAGAGAAAACAGGGAATTATAGACCAGTTAGCCTGACATCAGTGGTGGGGAAGATGCTGGAGTCAATTATAAAAGATGAAATAGCGGCACATTTAGATAGCGGTAACAGGATCGGTCTGAGTCAGCATGGATTTACGAAGGGGAAATCATGCTTGACTAATCTTCTGGAATTTTTTGAGGATGTAACTATGAAAATGGACAAGGGAGAGCCAGTGGATGTAGTGTACCTGGACTTTCAGAAAGCCTTTGATAAGGTCCCACATAGGAGATTAGTGGGCAAAACTGGAGCACATGGTATTGGGGGTAGGGTACTGACATGGATAGATAATTGGTTGGCAGACAGGAAACAAAGGGTAGGGATTAACGGGTCCCGTTCAGAATGGCAGGCAGTGACTAGTGGGGTACCGCAAGGCTTGGTGCTGGGATGGCAGCTATTTACAATATACATTAATGATTTAGATGAAGGGATTAAAAGTAACATTAGCAAATTTGCAGATGACACAAAACTGGGTGGCAGTGTGAAATGTGAGGAGGATGTTATGAGAATGCATGGTGACTTGGACAGGTTGGGTGAGTGGGCAGATGCAGTTTAATGTGGATAAATGTGAGGTTATCCACTTTGGTGGCAAGAACAGGAAGGCAGATTACTATCTGAATGGTGTCAAGTTAGGAAAAGGGGAAGTACAACGAGATCTAGGTGTCCTTGTTCATCAGTCACTGAAAGTAAGTGTGCAGGTATAGCAGGCAGTGAAGAAAGCTAATGGCATGTTGGCCTTCATAACAAGGGGAGTTGAGTATAGGAGCAAAGAGGTCCTTCTGCAGTTGTACATGGTCCTGGTGATACCACACCTGGAGTATTGTGTGCAGTTTTGGTCTCCAAATTTGAGGAAGGACATTCTAGCTATTGAGGGAGTGCAGCGTAGGTTCACGAGGTTAATTCCTGGGATGGCGGGACTGTCATATGTTGAAAGATTGGAGCGACTGGGCTTGTATAGACTGGAATTTAGAAGGATGAGGGGGGATCTGATTGAAACAAATAAGATTATTAATGGATTGGACACGCTAGATTCAGGAAACATGTTCCTGAAGTTGGGAGAGCCCAGAACCAGAGGCCACAGTTTAAAAATAAGGGGTAGGCCATTTAGAACGGAGTTGAGGAAAAACTTTTTCACCCAGAGAGTTGTGGATCTGTGGAATGCTCTGCCTCAGAAGGCAGTGGAGGCCAATTCTCTGGATGCTTTCAAGAAAGAGTTAGGTAGAGCTCTTAAAGATAGTAGAGTCAAAGAATATGGGGAGAAGGCAGGAACAGGGTACTGATTGTGGATGATCAGCCATGATCACAGTGAATGGTGGTGCTGGCTCAAAGGGCTGAATGGCCTACTCCTGCACCTGTTGTCTATTGTCTATTGCACCAGTGTTGATTGTCAGCAAGGAGAAGATATTATTACCAATCTGCACAGATTGTGGTCTTCTGGTTAGGAAGTTGAGGATTCAATTGCAGGGGGAGGCACAGAGGCCCAGGTTCTGTAATTTATCAATCAGGATTGTGGGAATGATGGTTTTAAAATGCTGAGCTATAGTCAATGAACAGCATCCTGACATCGGTGTTTGTATTGTCCAGGTGGCCTAAGGCCATGTGAAGAGTCATTGAGATTGCGTCTACCGTTGACCTATTGTGATGATACGCAAATTGCAGTGGGTCTAGGTCCTTGCTGAGGCAGGAGGTAGTTCAGTCTTAATTTTCTGTATGAGCCTACTATGAGAAACCTTGTAAATCTCTGTAGATAACATCCACAGGTCCACCTTCATCACTCAACTGATAAAGTTAGAAATGCATATTGCCAGAGGTACAAAGGATGACATTTATTATAGAATCCTCCATGAAACTTTCACCTTTGCTTTCAGTGCCAAGAGATTAGAATGCAGGTAGACAAAAAGTTTCAAGGATATGCTCAAAGTCTCCTTGAATTAAATTCAGCAACCACACTTTGATCCCTGGCTCAAAATGGAGAAGGATCATTTGAGTACTGGTCACACATCATGTGGATGAATAAAATATGTCTGTGGTGTCTATGTGTCTATGCTGACATCGTGTGGTATTATAATACCATTGCACTTTTATTTTTCTGCTCCATGCATAGTTGAGTTAAATATCTAGGAAGTTATAATTTTACATTCAACTCTAGGTAGAAGTAAGATCTGGCATTGTTTACTGAAAAATTTAATGTGTTTATCTTCACAAATTACATTATCATGTAACTATTAACAATTTATTTTTCAATTGCGTTGTGTTGCCTGTTTCCTCAAATCATAAGTAACAAATTTGAGATGATAAGATCTTGTCTGACGTGATACAAATACAGCAAAGTTTGCTAAAATTGATGCACAAGGAAGTAAAAGGATTTTAAATCATTGGAGAGCAATGGCTTTTCTTTCTTGATTGGGAAAAGTTGTTCTATATATTAAGATGTATATGCTGTTGATATAGAGGTGACTTGATGAGGGCTTGATTATCTTGGTGGGTAGGTTTGTAGAAGAGCAGGGTTAGATTAGATGTGATGCAGCTGATTTTTTTTTCCAGAGGATAAGAGATTAATGGAAAAGGTAGTTGAATATGATAATTGTCATTTAAAACATTAAATATCTAATGTGTTCTATCGAAAGATCATTGAACTAAAACATTACCACGTTTTTTAAAACCTTCTCCACAATTACTGTTCAACCAGTATCTGTTTTTCACCAGTTTCTGTTTTTATTTAAGGTTTTTAAGCATCTGCAGTTTGCATTTTTGCGAAATTAATTAAAACTTGGTGAGAGTGAAGATGTTAGAGGAGAAGTTCACCTTTGGTTGCCAGCCGTTTTCAATTGTGCAATGTTTACTGTATGTTTGAGTTGTCATATACTGAACCATGCTTGTGTAAATATTGCCTCATGGGCAAAGCAAAACAAGTTCTGCTTTATGAGTAGCCCAGAAAACCTTTTATGGATGGGAAATCCACATTCACAGCTTTATTGTTTGCCAAATATGTCACTTTTTTAATGTTTCTCAGTAGGTAATAATGAATTCAAATAAGCAATTTAAAACATTTAAAAAAAAATCATTAAACACTTTGAAATGATGAAAAGCATTACAACAAACTAAGGTGAGTTGAACTAGATGTCATACATTTAGGGTGAAAAGTGAAATATTGAACTGAAACCTGAGGGGTAACTTCTTCACTCAGAAGTTGGTGCAAGCTGTCAGTGGAACTAGTGGATGCGGGTTCAATTGCAACATTTAAGGGAATTTTGTACAAGTACTTGGATGGGAGGAGTATGGAGGGTTATGGTTTGGGTGCTGGTAGATGGGACCAGGCAGGAAAAATGCAGGTCAGTATGGACTAAGGGGGCCAAAGGGCCTGTTTCTGTGTTGTGTTCTATGACTCAAGTGATGATAAAATGTACCATTCTGTCTTTGTCACTTCTATATTCAGTAATTTATTCTGAAGTATTTAACTGTGTGTCAAGTAACCTTCCAAGAATTCTACACTACATGATTGTGCTGTTCTTTTCCTTGGGCAATCTCAGCATCAAATAGAGTCAAATTATTCTTCAACAGTGTTCATTTGTTGTTCTAATTTAAATTTCAATGCAAATTTAAATGCATTTTAGTTTTCTAGGACTGATATTAAATTTGTTCATCGCGTTTTTGTCCTCCATTTTATTATCCTAAAACCTTAAGAAATTTTAATTTCACTTTAAAAGCCTTTCAGTTCAAGTTCAGTTTCTAAGGAGGGAGATATTTTCAAATATCTATTTCATCGAAGCGATTTTAATTGCAGTTGTTAGATATAGAAGTTTCATTGCTTTACAGTGAAGAATCATGCAGTGATGGAACGATTGTTCCAACTGTCTGAATGACTATTGAGGTTCTTGAATTTAATTGACAAGTTAAATAATCTCATTATCTATTTGCCCCAAATATTTTTTCTGGCATGGTTGAGATGCCATCAAATTGGGATTCAGGCTGAGTAACTGAGTCAAAGATTGATGTCATTCAGAAAAGCACAGCCTGTATTATTTTGTGTATTTGACAAACATAGCCTAGTTCTTTTCTATGATGGAAGACTGTTAGCATGTTTTAGAATGTGAAATCTACAGACAGGTTGAAAAAAATTCTTAGAGGAACAGCAGAAATATAAGCAAGTGGATGACTTGTACCTGTCAACTCCCCTCCCCACTAACCCCATTGAGTGGTGCAATAGGAATAAGATGGCTGATCCCCTATTTAAAGTCCATTCTTATTGGAACACCAAATATTTAGTTGACTTAGTTTCAAAGCATTTATTCAGTAAGTTCGTCACTGCTGCAGCTGTAATCTGTGCAATCGCTCTTTTATGACCTTTAGATGCATTTATCATGTCCAAGGAATTTGTGCTTTTAATAATGAACACAATTTAAAATCATTAATATTAATTGAATTAAAGTCTATTTCAAATTATACAGTCATTATAAACTTGTTTCCTTAATATTTTTGTCACATTTTATTGTGTTTTCTACCACTGTGCAAAATAGCTTGTTAATACCTTCGACATTAATTTACCACCAATTCTTCTGCCTCTGCCTCTAATCCTAAACATTTATGTTCATTTTCTTTTCTTTCTTACTTTAGCTGTACAAACACCATCTTTTCTTAAAAAATCTTTCCAGTTTATTCTCACGTTCTTCATCTCTTTCAGCTTTTGCTGATCTACTGTTACCTCTTTAAAGTCTCCCTGGCTGGATTTTTTTTCTAGCCAAGCAAGAGGGGAGCATGGCTTAATTAACAAATCAGAGATTTTATTGTCTTTGACGTTCTTTAGTTCTAATCGCAGCTCCTCAGAATCTCCCCAGATAACCTCAATCGGAGCTCTTACATAGACTACAACCACAGGACCATTTCCCACCCATTCTTGCAGTTCAGTATTCTCATCTGTGTAGACAGCAAGTATTGAATTTGTTGGACAAAGTGAAAGAAAGGGTAAGTCTTTAGGAGCCTGCAGTTTGAATGACTGATCAGACAGGTATGCCTGATTTATAGTCATATCCTCTTTAAGATCTCTCTGATTAAATTTTTGGTCATTTTTCTTCATTTATTTTTAACTAATGTTACCATTAACTTCTTTCACCAATAATGGATGGTGCCTTTTTAATTGGAGTTTTTATTCTTTAATGAAATGTCTTTAAATGTGTGCCATTGCATATCTACTGGCAAACTGTTAAATCTAATTTCCCAAAATAGCACAGCCATTTCTTTACTTTTCCCTATGCATTTGGCCTTATCTAAGCTAAGCACTCTTGTTTCCTATCAGCTCTGTCACTGTCAGTCTCTTTCACTTTGTACTGTAATTATTTTTTCCCTACTGGATCGTACACTGTGACATATACTAACCAACCATATCTGATTATATTAGGCAAAGTATAAAGTAGCCTGTTTTCAGTGTGTTCTATGATAAATTGTTCCAGAAAACTTGCATGTGCATACTATGAAATCTTTCTCTGTATTATTTTTGCCAGTTTGCCAAGTCAATGCGAAGATTAAAACCCTCATAATTATTGTATTATTTCTGGAACAGACTCTCTTTATTGTTGATTAATATTATACCCAACAGTGTTGTTGTTAGGGAGAGTATAAACTAATTTTACTGTTTATTTATTCATGTAATCACTTCACATATTATACTTCTATCTCTTGTTCCTCCTGAAAATTTATCCAAAAATACTGGACTCAGTAATGGTAATTATGAAACTACTGAACTTTAGTGAAAAACCTATCAGGTTGTTTAATATTGTTCAGGGATGGAAATGCATCAGGCTTAGCTGGTCTAGTCCATATGTGACTCCAAAATAACTGTACTCCTGACCCCCTCCCCAACTGAGCTCATATGAAAACTTGGCTCATTAGCTGGCTCTGCAAACAGCCACAGGAAGGTCATCTTTCTTAAACAGTATACGTCTAGGATCAGTATGATTTGGATCCAACCTAACAGGAAAGTTGGGGTGTTTCGATTAACGGAACCCCAATTTGAGTGAATGCTGTGTAAATATTGCCCATACGCAATTATCTGTCAGCAAGAAATAACAGTTCATACACCGCCTACTACTATAAAGAAAGTATATTTACTAATTTCAGCTTTATCAACCAGTCATTAAGAGAAAAAGAAGAAAAAAAATAAAAGAGCCCATTACAATTAAACCAGTTTAAATGTGCACATCGTTGGAGCTCGTATTGTCCAAAAGCTGGGTATGACTGTTCCTCATGGTGCTGAATTCTCATCATCGATCACTGATAGAACTTCCCATCTTGGACTCCTTTGAATCGCAAAGCACTCCTTGCAATTGCGTCTTTCCGTCAGATTGAATCCTATGGCCATCTCTTCCATTCTTCTCCTCTCCTGCCAGAAAGACCACAAACCCCACCAGTGTTTGTCACAAATCTCTCTCCACCTTGCTTTCTCTAGAACTTTCTCCTAATTCTACCATCGTGATTGGCTGACACAATATTCCTAAATTGAAAGTCATAGCCCCTTATCTTTAGCTGAAACCCAAACATGCTATCAGCAGGACACTGGTTCTAAAGAAAGCTACTAAATGAAATACCCTGCAATACCAGCAGTCAAAATCTTAACCAGGGCAATGCATAACAAATATGATTAATTCTTAACTGCCTCCTCATTTTGGGAACAATTAAAGATAGAGAATACATGCTAATTTGGCAGCAATGTCCATGTCCTTGAGCAAATAAAAAAAATCCCTTCCTGATTATCTTTGTTTATCATTACTTGTTGGTTTGTTTAAAGGCCTTTACCATTTCCTTCCCAGAAACCACCCTTTTCAGTTAAGCTTTAGATTGCAGAAGATATAAGTAGCTTGTCAGAAAGATAGCAAGTAGAATTTGATCCAGAGGAGTGTGAGGTAATATCTTTGGAAAGATGCAATAAGCCAATAGGATATATGATAACCCAGAGAATATTGGGAGTTGTGGAAGAACATGTAGTCCCTGGAGAGTAGGTCATCAGATGCTCAGCCTTATGTACAGACTTTTTTATCCGATTTGTCATGACTCTGTTCTAATCCATTTTAAGTGAAACCTGACTCCCTCTCCCAGTACTTCACATGCCCCTCATAATTTCAAGTCTCTAATCTGAAACTTGAAATAGTAGCTCCAAGCAACACACATCAAAGTTGCTGGTGAACGTAGCAGGCCAGGCAGCATCTGTAGGAAGAGGTGCAGTCGACGTTTCAGGCCGAGACCCTTCGTCAGGACTAACTGAAGGAAGAGTGAGTAAGGGATTTGAAAGTGCTCCAAAAGTGGTTTGCATGGTTTAGTTGACCAATCAGAGATTTTTATTTTCTTTGAAGTTCTTCAATTCCCACCCCAGCTCTTCAGATTCTCAGTGGAGATCATTCTGTGTTCTATGTAGATTGCAGCCACTGAACCCTTCTCCCTCTCCAAGTTTTTCTCCAGCTGATTGCACCTCAGAGATTGCACCTTTTAGAACTCTCAGTCATGGCTGCATAGAATGGTATCTATCCTGCTAAATTGTACTCCCCTACCACTGCAACATTCTCATTCCCTTTCACTGTTTGAATAGCATCTTGAGCTACTGAGCTGTGGTCTCACTATCTATCCTTGCCGTCATGTGTTTTCATCTCTATAGATAGCAAGTACTTTATTATTCCAAGCCTTTAATTTTGTCCCACAATTACAGAGTACTACAGCAAAGAAACAGGCTCTTCAGCCCGTCTAGTCCATGCAAACCTGGTCTTCTCCATAGTCCTATCTACTGCACTTAGACCATAGTCCTCCATTCTCTCATCCATGTACTTATCCAAATTTCTCTTAAATGTTGCATTTGAATCTGCATCCACCACTTCCATTGGCAGCTCATTTCACACTTGCAGCACTTCTGAGTGAAGAATTTCCCCCTCAGGCTCTCCTTTAAATATTTCATTTTTCACCCTAAACCTATGACCGGAGTCTCACCCAAACTGAGGGGAAAAAGCCTGCAAGCATTCACTCTACCTATACCCCTTATAATTTGAAGTTAAGGTTCTTAAGTTCCAGCACATCCTTGTAAATTTCCTCTGCATTCTTTCTATCTTGTTGATATTTTTCCTATAGGTAGATAATCAGAACTATGTACATCACTACAAATTTGGCCTTGCACAACTTCATAACATCCAAACTCCTGTAATTAGTGCCATGAATTTTGAAGGCCAATATGCCTAAAGTTCCTGTTACGACCCTATCTACCTACAATGCCACTTTCAAGGAATTATGGATCTGTGTTCCCAGGTCTCTTTGTTTTACCAGAGCTCTACCGTTCACTGTATAAGTCTTACTCTGGTTTGCCCTTCCTAATTGCAACACATCAAACGTGAATTTATAGTTCTATCCTCCTTTTCATCCCTACTGACCTAGATCGAAACAATGCAAGTGTGTGACTTCCTCTTTGATCAAATTACCTTGCTAGCACTCCTGTTCCTGGTGTATTGAGTTAGAGTCCAAGTTTCAGGCATTCTTGTGATTTTTGGAGCTAGTGTGCCTCAAAATAGGGTAATTACTGGAAAGTAATTGTTTGGTTTCTCACAGGTCTGTACCAACTCAGATATGGTTTAGTTGTTCCAACTTACCTACCATGCCATTTCTATCAATATGCCTTCACTTATTCAGTTCTGTTGCATTTTTATTCAAGGTATCTATTTTTTGATAAATTAATATAATAATTATTACATTAGTTATATATTGCTGGTTATTTTTTCGGCTCAAGTGAAGGCAACGTGATGAAGTTTGCATGTATCACAAAGTTGGCCTTCTAGATTGAAAGTAAGGAGCAAACTTTTAGATTGCAGGATGATTTAAGTGGCTTGGCATATGGACAAAAAAAAAATCACAAAAGAAATTAAGTCAGAGACGTGCAAAGTAATTCCTTTGGGAAGATGCAATAAGCCAAGGAAACTACTCTCTTTTAAATTTTTAAATGTATTTCTTACCATAATTTATAGTTTTATTATTATGTATTGCAATGTACTGCTGCTGCGGAATAACAAATTTCATGACATATGCCAGTGATTTTAAACCTGATTTTTGATTCTGACAACTGGCAAGATATTGATAGATGTGAAGGAACAAAGGAACTCTTGTGAGTAGGCATAATGATACTTAAAGGCAGCACACCAGATTAATAAGGTATTAAAAGGGGCCTGTGGGGCACTTTCCTTTTATTAGCCAGACGTAAAACACAACAGCAGAGGGGTCATGCTGGAACAATACACAACACTAGTTGGGCCACAGTTTGAAAACTGCTTGCAGTTCTGATCACCGTATCACTTCATGGCACTGGTGAGGGTGCTGCCAGGCTAGAAAATTGTAGCAACATACATAAAAGTTGCTGGTGAACGCAGCAGGCCAGGCAGCATCTCTAGGAAGAGGTGCAGTCGACGTTTCAGGCCGAGACCCTTCGTCAGGACTAACTGAAGGAAGAGTGAGTAAGGGATTTGAAAGTTGGAGGGGGAAGGGGAGATCCAAAATGATAGGAGAAGACAGGAGGGAGAGGGATGGAGCCAAGAGCTGGACAGGTGATTGCCAAAAGGGATACGAGAGGATCATGGGACAGGAGGTCTGGGAAGAAAGACGGGGGGGGGGGGGACCCAGAGGATGGGCAAGGGGTATATTCAGAGGGACAGAGGGAGAAAAAGGAGAGTAAGAGAAAGAATGTGTGTATAAAAATAAGTAACAGATGGGGTACGAGGGGGAGGTGGGGCATTAGCGGAAGTTAGAGAAGTCGATGTTCATGCCATCGGGTTGGAGGCTACCCAGACGGAATATAAGGTGTTGTTCCTCCAACCTGAGTGTGGCTTCATCTTTACAGTAGAGGAGGCCGTGGATAGACTTGTCAGAATGGGAATGGGAATGAAAATTGTAGCTCTGGATTAGCTTGATTGATTTCTTTGGAACAGATGACCCTGAGAGTAAACCTTGGGACCAAGATAGTGTGTATTGAATGACCTATTGCCTACAGCAGGGCAATCAGTGGGCGGGGAGATTGGTGAAAGTCTGGAACTTATTGCTTGAAAAAAGATAGGTAGAGGGGCAGGTAATGTTGAGGAAACAGGGAGTCTGCAGAAGAATTTACGATAATGAAGTGGCAGATGGAATACAGTGTAGGGAAGTGTATAGTCATGCACTTTGTTAGAAGGAATAAAGGTATAGGCCACTTGCTAAACGGGGAGCAAATTCAGAAATGGGTGCAAAAGGACTTGGGACTCAGAGTGCAGGAATCCTTAAACATTAACTTGCAGAATGAGTTGGTAATAAGGAAGGTAAATGCAATGTAGCATTAATTTCAAGAGGACTAGAATATAAAAGCAAGGATGTAATGCTGAGGCTTTGTTAGGCATTGGTGAGTTTGCATTTGGCGTATCTAAGAAAGGATGTGCTGGCATAGGAGAGGGTCTGGATGAGATTCACAAGAGTGACCCCGGGAAAGAAAGCATTAATGTAGGGAGGAGAGTTTGATGGCTCTGGGCTTGTACTTGCTGGAGTTTAGAAGATTGAGAGGGAGATTCATTAATATGAGGCCTTATTCAGTTCCTATATCTTATGGTTTTATGGTCTAACATTTGTTGGGTGTGGATATTGCTGCAAAGCCAACATTAATTATTGATCCCTAATTTCCCTTCAAATGACATTGAGCAGTTATCTCATTGCAGATATTTTGATACATGTGGGGTAGTGAGTTCTAAGATAAGATCTTGCAGCAATGAAGGAATGATAATATATTTCACAGATCAACAAGTGTCTGACTTCATGAGTTACCTGCTCAGACATCCCACCTCTCCCAGAAGTTCCGGGAGTCTCCTGCATATTGATAGTGGCTCCCTGATGCCGGAAATTATATACAATATCTCAGAAATAGATTTTTTTGGGAGGGAGAGCAAGCATCCTGATTGGTCTCTCTTCGTGCTAAGAGTGGTCCCCGACCACCGAGCCGCGAGGGAACATTATGATTTGGCGATATGAAATGATATGAGTCAGCTGCATCTTTCCTCATTCCCTGTCACGCGCTGTTTTAATGCACGCGAGGTCATCAGTGACCCAAGACGTGCAAAAGCATGGGTCCGTGACCCATTCGTGAATGTCCCCGGTGAATCATTCATGTCAGCACGGGAAAAAGATCAACTCCTCGAGCTTGCAAATGACGGTGAGCTGAAAAGTATATTTGACGTAACATCTCTGCCAGCATTCTGGATCAAAGTCAAGGCTGAATATCCTAAGATAGCCACGAAAGCACTGAAAACGTTGCTTCCATTTCCAACATATTTCTGTGAAGTGGGGTTTTCTGCAATGAATGCAACGAAAATTAAGTTGCGGAATAGACTGGACATATGGAACCCCCTTCGAATATCGCTGTCTCCCATCACCCCTCGATAGGACCGTGTTGTTGCAGGAAAACAAGCCCAGAGGTCCCACTGATTCAGCGATATTGGTGTGTTGCAATGATTTTATATGTCCATACGAGGAAAATATGCGCTGTGTGTTTAATATCCAAACGTTACTTAAAATGTTATGATGCTATTGACTTATAAGTGACTTATAATTCATTGGTCCCCAACCTCCGGGCCGCGAAGAATACAGCGATGGCCGGAACGCACCCAGCACATCTTTAAGAAAAAAGCCGAGATAAACAAGCTAATTGATTAGGTGCTGCCCGGCACGTAAATGTCGGCCCAGATCAGAGGCGATTGCCGATTGTGTTGTCTCCGATCTGGGCTGACATTTACGTGCCGGGTGGCACCTAATCAATTAGCTTGTTTATTTCGGCTTTTTTCTTAAAGATGTGCTGGGTGCGTTCTGGCTGCCGCTGTACCACTGCATTCTTCGCGGCCCGGAGGTTTGGGACCACTGTTATAATTGACTTCTCACTACATTCATGCGAGGAAAATGTGCGCTGTGTGTTTAATATTAAATTCGTTAGATGAACTCCTTTAGAAACGAAATTGAATTAGCCACTTACAAGTGACATAGTTGACTTATCACCTATATTTTGGTCGCGTTTAACCCCCCCCCCCCAGGTCCCCAGGTCCGCAACAATTTGGTCAATATTAAACCAGTCCGAGGTGCAAAAAGGTTGGGGACCCCTGATTTAAACTAGCTGGCTAGCTGCCAAGGAGCTATGCTATTGACGTCCTACGTGATGAGGCCAAACTCCCTGTAGAGTTGCTTAAAGTTGTAATAGAATAAACATGATAATATATAAGTACATATTTTAATGTCACATTTGCTGCATATACTCAACTTGGTTTACAGATTAGACAAAATCACTAAACAAAGTATTACATACACCGTTGGAGGTCGACGGGGGTGGGGGGGGTAATATGGGGTTGTGGGGGGGTGGTGGTGCTACCTCCCTGAAATGGTGGCACTACCTCCCTGAAATGAGTTTTTGCAGGATGGGATGTCTGCCTGCTCTTGATAGTGTTCCCACAGACATGCTATTTTTCTTGGTGGTGGAGGTAGCGGGGATTGAAGGTGCAGTCCGTCCAACAATCTCTTTGACCCCGTACCATCAGGCAGAAGGTATTGTAGCATTAGGACAAGGACTGTTATCATGAGAAACACCTTCTCTCCCCCAGGCCATGAGATGACCTAATTCCCTGCCATCACTCGGGTTTCATCAGATATGAAGGGCCAGTAGTATTATACTGTTTACTTTTTAACTTGTGTCATCAATGCATCTTATTATTTGTTAATTTATTTGTGGTAATGTTCCTTTATGCGTTGTGTATGAGTTATATGCACTATGTTGTGCACCTTGGCAACATACCTGTATTTGGCTGAAATGACAATTAACTTGAGCTTGTACTATCAGATAGAGCAAGTGAATAACTGTAGTACATTTTGTCACATTTCTATCTCTTCTCTGTATATAATAGTCTTTGGGGTGTGAGTAGGGTAGTCATTTAGCATAGGGTATTTGGCTTCTGACCTGCTGCAGTAGCTGCAAAGTTTATTTGGCTAGGTGGCTTAATTTTCTGATAAATGATTGCCTTCATTATGTTGATGCAAGGTTTCGGTGATATAATGGTGCAGTAGATGAGTTACTAAGCAAGTAACCAGAGTTCTGGACCATGGAGGTTTTAGTGAAGTTAACTTTAGTAACAACCTATTTCATTCACTGTTGTTCTTCTTCAGAGAAGGAAATGTGCCATTCTTGGTGAGAAGAGGCGATAGCAGCGCGCCGTGCGCGCGCAGCTCTCCGGTGAAAATGATATCGTATCTGTTAAATAGGGGCCATGGACAATTCTGATTTGATGGGGACAGACGTGAAAGCACAGAGGAACATCTGGAAAAATTTCTGAAACGCTAGTTCGCTGCCATTGTTACTGCGCGATCGAGGATCTTCCGGAGGGAAGGCCTCAAAATCCCTGGCTTTGCCTGCTGCTGACGACCGAGATTGAGGTTGAATTGTTCGGATAGAGATGGTGCTCGGTACTCTGTGTTGGAGGGCTGATCGGAGGCTCGAAGTTTTCAGACGACTCAGAGTCGGACTGTGGTCGGGCATGGCAGGGAGAGTTTTCTTCCTTCTCCTGTCTGTGTGAGATGTGGGACTTTTCGAGAAACTTTGAACTCTTTTACTGTGCTCATGGACTGTTCTTCATCAAGTTATGGTATTGTTGCACTGTTGTAACTATACGGTACAATTATGTGGTTTTGTTAGTTTTTTCAGTCTTGGTCTGTCCTGTGTTTTGTGATATCACACCGGAGGAATATTGTATCATGCATTTAATGCATGCATTACTAAATGACAATAAAAGAGGACTGCGTGTCCTCATAATCTAATCTAATCTAAATATAAAAAAAAGCAAATGCTGGTGAAACCCCTTTTTTACTAGGTGTCTCTAGAAATACGGCTGGTTAGCCCCTCGCTAACAAGCCAATGGACTCAACGGTGAGAAAAGCCACCTTTCATGAAATCCAGACGTCTAGGGTCGGTATGAATTGGGTCCCACCAGACCAGGAGAGCCGGGATATTTCAGCCACCCGCACCCCAACCTGAGCAAATACTGTGTAAATGCTGCCCACTTGCAATTACCCGTCGGCAAGAAATAACAGATCATACATGGCATACAATTATAAGAAAGCTGTATTTATGAATGTCACTTAATCAAACTGTTTTTAAAGAAGAAAGAAACAAATGAAAAAAAAGAGCCTATTATAATTAAAACAGTCAAATGTGCACAAAGTTATAGCTCAGGTCTTCCAAGTGCTGGAGGTGTCAATGTTCTTAGGGCGCCAATGCTATTCATTAATCACCAATAGATCTTTCCATCTTGGACTCCATTGAATCGTGCATTCCGGTTGGATTGAATCCTACCACTGGTTCTCTTGATCTTCTTCTCTCTCCTTTTCCCACCTAAAAGGCCCTCTACCCCTCTAGTGTCTGTCACAAAACTTCTCCGCCCAGCTTTCTCTGGAACCCTCTCCCAATTCCACCATCCTGATTGGTTGACCTGACAGTCCTAAGCTGACCAAGGCAACCCCTTATCCTTAATGGTAACCCAAACACTACCGGCAGAACACACTGTTTCTACAGAAAACTATTCAATGAAATACCCTACAGCATTAGCAGTAAAAGCTTAACCAGGGTGTTACACTGGGAAACTGACCTAAAAGCAGAAAATATGACGAAGGGTTCCGGCCCGAAATGTTGACTGATTGTTTCCACGGATGCTGCTTGACCTGCTGAGTTCCTCCAGCATGTTGTGAGTCTTGCATGCTGATCAAACAGGTCAAAACCCCTGCAAAAGGCACAGGTACAGTTTGACACACTGATTTCTTTCAGTCTTCTGTTTTTTTAAATTCTATTTTCCAGCTTCTGTGGTCGCTTTGTCATATTGAATAGCTAGACTTTAGTTAGAGATTGTCATTGTCTGGCACTTACAGGACATGAATATTGCTTGCTACTTATCATAGATCTTGTGACCTAATCAGCAAGATAATAAGGAGAAGGAAAGGAGATAGAATGATAAAAGGTTTGAAGGGGTATGTCTTAAATGACTTGCCCCATATTCTGAGACTGTAACCACAGATTATGAACTGGTCAGTGGGTTGTGACATCCTCCATGTATCCCTTCGTGCTCTGACCAGTCAAGAACCTATAAACCTCTGCCTTAGGTACACCCAATGACCTGACCTCCATAGCCTCCTGTGACAATGAATTCCACAGATTCACCACTCTCTGGTTAAAGAAATTCCTCCTTGTCTCCATTCTAAATGGACATCCCTTTATTATGAGGCTGTGTCCTCTGGTCTTAAACTCTTCCACCATAGAAAACATCCTCTTCATATCCACTCTATCTAGGCCTTTCAACATTTAATAGGTTTTCATGAGATTTCCACCTCCCCCCATTCTTCTAATATTCAGTGAGTACAGGCCCAGAACCATCAAATGTCCTCGTATGTTAAGCCTTTCATTCCCAGAATAATATTTGTGAAATTCTTTTTGAACCCTCTCCAATGTCAGCAAATCCTTTCTTTGATAAGAGGCCAAAAACTGCTCACAATACCCTAAGTGGGGCCTCACCAGTGCCTTATAAAGCCTCAGCTTTACATCCTTGTTTTTATATTTTAGTCCTCTCAAAATGAATTCTCACATTGCATTTGCCTTCCTCCCCACCTGCAAGTTAACCTATAGGGATTCCAAGACGAGGACTGCCAAGCCCCTTTACACCTCGGAGTTTTGAATTTTCTCCCCATTTAGAAAACAGTCTACACCTTTATTCTTTCTACCAAAGTGCATGTCCATACCACTTCCCAACACTGTATTCCATCTGCCACTTCTTTGCCCATTCTCCTAATCTATCTAAGTCCTTCTGCAACCATCCTGCTTCCTCAACACTAGCTGCCCCTCTGCCTATCTTTGTATCATCTGCAAACTTGGCCACAAAGCCATCAATTCCATCATTCAAATCATTGACATACAACAGAAAAAGAAACTATACCAACACTGACCCCTGCGGAACACCACTAGTCACCAGCAGCCAATCAGAGAAGGCTCCCTTTATTCCCGCTCTTTGCCTCTTGCCCATCAGCCAATTATCTGTCCATGCTCGTATCTTTCCTGTAGCACCATGGGCTCTTATCTTGCTAAGCAGCCTCCTGTGCAGCACCTTGTCAAAGGCCTTCTGAAAATCCAAGTACACAATATCCACTGACTCTCCTTTGTCTATCCTGCTTGTTAATTCCGCAAAGAATTCTAGCAGATTTGTCAGGCAGGATTTGTCCCTTAGGAAAACCTTGCAAACTTTGGCCTATTTATTATGTACCCCAAAACCTCATTCTTAACAATTGACTCCAACATCTTCCCAACTACAGAGGTCAAGTTAATTGGCCTATAATTTCCTTTCTTCTGCCTCCCTCCTTTGAAGAGTAGAGTGACATTTGCAATTTTCCACTCCTCCAGAACCATGAATTGAGTGATTCTTCAAAGATCATTACTAATGCCTCCACAATCTCTTCAGCTACATCCTTCAGAACCCTGGGGTGTAGTCCATCTGGTTGAGGTGACTATCTGCATTCAGACCTTTCAACTTCCCAAGCACCTTCTCCCTCGTAATAGCAACTGCACTCACTTCTGGCCCCTAACACTCAAATCCCCGACATACTTCTGGTGTCTTCCACAGTGAAGACTGATGCAAAATACTTCTTCAGTTCGTCGGCCATTTCCTTGTCCCCCATTACTACCTTTCCAGTGGTCTGATATCTGCTGTTGCCTCTCTTTTACTCTTTATATATCTGAAACAATTTTGGTACCCTCTTTGATATTATTGGCTATCTTACCTTCATATTTTATTTTTTCCCTCTTATGGCCCTTTTAGTTGCCTGTTTTTTTTTCTCTATTATATACTCTCTCTTTTGGTTTTATGTTGGCTTTGACTTCCTAGTTAGCCACAGTTGTGTCATCTTGCCTTTAGCATACTACGACAGCTTTCGAATGTATCTATCCTGCACCTTCTGAATTGCTCCCAGAAGCTCCAGCTCTGACAACATCCCTGCTAATGTCCCCTTCCCATCAACTTTGGCCAGCTCCTCTCTCATGCCTCTGTAATTCAGTTTACTCCACTGCAATACCGATACATCAGACTATAGCTTCTTCCCAAATTGCAGGGTGAATTCTATCACATTATGATCATTGTTTCTTAAGGGTTCCTTTACCTTAAGCTCACTCATCAAATCCACTTCATTACGCAACACCTAATCCAGAATAGCTGATCCCTTAGTGAGCTCAACCACAAGCTGCTCTAAAAAGCCATCTCATAGGCATTCTACAAATTCTCTCTCTGAATCCAAAATCAGCACCAACATGATTTTCCCGATATACAGTACCTGTATGTTGAAATCCCCCATGACTATTGTAACATTGCCCTTTTGACATTTACTTTCTGGCTACTATTTGGAGGCTTGTTTTTTAAAAAAAAAACACACACACAACAATAGCAACTTCCATCAGGGTCTTTTTACCCTCGCAGTTCCTTAACTCTACCTATAACAATCCTCCATCTTCTGATCCCATGTCACCTCTTTCTAAGGATTTGATTTCATTTTTTTTAAACCAATAGAGCCATGCAATCCCCTCTGCCTTACCGGACTGTCCTTTCAATACAATGTTATCCTTCGATGTTAAGCTCCTAACTATAATCTTTTTTTTCAGCCATGACTCAGTGATGCCCACAACCTCATACATGCCGATCTCTAACTGTGCTACAAGATAATCTAACTTATGTCGTATACTGCATGCATTCAGATATAACACCTTCAGTCCTGAATTTGTCAGCTTTTCTGATTTTAGCCCCCTGTTACACTGCCTCATCCCACTGACTGCAATTTTGTCCTATCATCTGCCTGTTCTTCCTGACAGTCTCACTACACAATGCTTGTATACCAACTGTCCTATCCTCAGCCCTGTGACTCCAGTTCCCATTCCCCTGCCAAGTTAGTTTAACCCCCTCCCTAACAGTTCTAACAAACCTGCCACAAGGGTATTGGTCCCCTTTGTGTTCAGGTGTAAACCGTATATTTAGTATAGGTCATACCTTCTCCAGAAAAGATCCCAATGATCCAGATGTGTGAAACCCTGCCCCCCTGCACTATTTCCTCAGCCACTCATTCATCTGCCAGTCATCCTGTTCTTACCCTCACTGTCATGTGGCACAGGCAGCAATCCAGAGATTACCCTGGAGGTCCTGCTTTTCAGCTTTCTACCCAGCTCCCTAAATTCTCTCTTCAGCACCTCCTCCCTTTTCCTACCTATGTCATTAGTACCAATATATACCAAGACTTCTGCCTGCTCTCCCCCTCCCTTTAGAATGCTGCGAACCTGATCAGAGACATCCCTGACCCTGGCACCTGGGAGGTAATATACTATCCAGGTGTCTCTATCATGTCCACAGAATCTCATATGTCTACTCCTCGAACTATGGAATCTACAATCACCATTGCAGTCCTTTTCTTCCACCTTCCCTTCTGAGCCGCAGCGCCAGACTCGGTGCCAGGGACCTGGTTGTTGCGGCTTCCCCAAGTGGGTTCCCTCCCCCCAGCAGTATCCAAAGCGGTATACTTATTGAGGGGAAAAGGCACATGGGTACTCTGCACTGACTGCCGATTTATTTTCCCTCTCCTAACAGTCACCCAGGTACCCGCCTCCTGCGACTTAAGGGTGACTCCCTCCTGTAGCTCCTATCTCTCACCTCCTCAGTTTCCCGTATAAGCCAAAGGTCATCGAGCTACAGCTCCAGTTCCTTAACACATTCTCTGAGGAGCTGCAGCTCTGTGCACCTAGTGCAGATGGAGTTATCCGGGAGGCTGGAGTACTTCCAGGATTCTGACATCTCACACAAAGAACAAGACACAACCCCTGGAGGGACCCTCACTGCTTGAAATACAGTATGTACTAACAGATGAAGAATGAAGAAGAAACTTACCAGATACGTACCTCACCAGAGCCTGATGAGCCAAAGCCTCTGCACACGAACACTGGTCTGCTCACATATTGGCTTCTCTGCTTAACCCTGCCTTATTTTTGTTTGCCCTTGCTAATAAGCCGCTATTTGACTGGGCTGCTGAAAACCCATGATGTTCGTTTTTTAAAAAATCTCAGTTATGGACCTGTGCATTGCCTTCACACTCACTCCCGATTCTGGTAATAATTAACTGGTACTCTTGTTATGTAATTCTGGAAATATATATCAGAAGTTAGTATTTATGGAATCATGAGTTAAGAATTTGGTGAATTAGAAATTCTTTGAGAGCTGTTGATGTTTTTTTTGTACTTTTTATTTTAAGCAACATGACCACCATGGGGAAGTTTCAGTTTGAGTGAATGTGATGTCAGAGGTAGGAGAGACCATCTGTTAAATGTAATTTTTGAACAGTAGGTATAGTTATTTTTAGAGTGCAGCATGAAATTAATGTTTACCTTTCCAAAAAGGAATCATTTCATTAGAATTCCATTTTTCAAATAAATCATATTCGTGTTATTTTAACATCAGATATGGTTGTCTGCAGGAGAAACGAATAGACATGACAAGGAGGAGTGATGAGGACATTCTAAAAATTATGAATAATTGTTTCTGGGATCACTTGTTTCTGTCTTCTGAGCAGAAAACAGAAAATGATCATTTGTTTTGCAATATTCATTTAGTCCTGTGATTTATGCATTTATTATACATTGCAAGTGATTTATTTTATGAAGCCTGTTGTTGAGGCTGTACTGTGTTCTGAAATAAAAAGAAATTTTGGAGAACAGTTTTTTTTGTTCTTTTTACATTGCAGGTGATTTAAATAATCTGTTTAAAATTTATTTTTACTATGGTTAAAGACCAGTATCTAAAATGATACAGCATGGCTTCTGTATTTAAGCCTGACAGCAGTTAATATGTGTGTTATATTTTGTAACTCCAAAACAAAAAAATGAATTAAAAGGAAAACCAGGAAGCTGGAAATAACTCTTGTATGTTCTTAGTTTTACTTTTAGTGAGGTGTACACTAAACACTATGCACATGGCATGATCTCTGCCATTTGTGTGCGTTTGCATATAACTCGTAATGAATTCTTTAAATGAACAAGAATGATTAATTGAACAATATGCTTACAATATTACTGAAATATTAAATACACAACACTCCTCCCTGCTTAGCTACGACTTGTATATTCTCTCTCACACTAAAACACTCATGTATACTATAACACCTGTAATACAGCTACTATACAGACATCCACAGCATAGCAAATTTTCAGTTGTCTCATTTAGGCCTGAAGATTTAATCACTGTGGAGGATCTCTTACTCTTGTGGGATAATGTCTTTCCTGGCTAGGGAGGTCACTCTGCTTGGCAGGTGAGACTTGTGGCTGTGAAACAATCTTATGTTCTGGTACCTCCTTCATGGTGGTTGTAGGCATTGACTCTGGGACTACAGGAAGTGGTACTGAAAGCTCTGAACGCCTTTCTTCTGGATGTGTTGACATCCCAAACAGTGCATGGCAAGCTTCACTGCATGTTGTGGATCAACATGTGAGTACAGTGTCTGAAGGACCATTTCCTTTGCCTTTTGAAAAGCCACCTTGTACTGCTTTGTCCACAGCCATTTCTTTCTGATCTGTAGCAATGACTTCTAGAGGATGGAGCAAAGTAGCCAGATTTGATAGGAACCTGTTGTATTACTTGACAAATCCTAAAAAGGACTGCAACTGTGACATGTCCTTTGGCCTTGGGACAACCACCGCTGCTTGAATTTTCTCAGCACACTTGTGCTTCAATGTGTGCTACAGTAAGTGATGCTTGGATTAAAGAATTCAGATTTACCCATAATCTCCTAATCTTTTTAACACAGTCATGAGATTTTGGAGATGTTCCTTGACATCCTTACCAATGACAATGATGTCATCCAGGTAACACTGAGTGCCATGACAGCCTTGCAGCACCTGGTCAATGGTTTAATTCCAGAATGCGGTTGCAGATGCTACTCAATAAGCCTATTATACCAATAAAACCCTTTGTAAGTGAGTCTGGTGAGATACATTTTGGACTCTTCTTCCATCTCCATCTGTAAGTAAGCTTCAGCTAAGTCTACTTTGCTGAAATGTTTTCCTCCAGATAGGTTTGAAAAGATTTCCTCTATCCTGGGCAGAGGCCATTGATCTACTTTCAGACTGAGTTGATGGTTACCTTGAAATCACCACAAGCTCCTGGCAGACCCATTTTTCATGGCTACTGCGACCACTGGTGTTGCCCTTGGGCTCCAATCAACCTTGAAAATAATTCCTTCTGCTTACGTGTGTTCGAGCACACTGGCTACTTTATCACAGATGGTATGAGGAACTGGACAAGCTTTGTAAAACTTGGGTTTGGCATTTTCATTTAACACTATTTTACCCTTGATATGTTTGAGTTTTTCAAGGCCATCCTTGAACACTGATGTAGCATCATCCATTACCTTTCTTAATTTGCTTTCAGTTGACTCAATTGCGGGGGAAGTGGCATGCAAATGGTGGATGGGTCAGCGGTCAAGTTGTAGTTGAGTCAGCCACTAGTGTCCCACAAGACTGGCTCTCCTGTTTTTACCACACACAAGCCCAATGTGGCTTGCTGGGTCCCGCCCAATGATTCCTGCCAGAGGGTTTCGGCCTGAAACATCGACTGTACTCTTTTCGTAGATGTTGCCTGGCCTGCTGGGTTCCTCTTGCATTTTGTGTGTGTTGTTGTGGGTTGATGGTTGTTGTATTTCACTTACAAATATCATTCCTACGGGAGTTATATTTTCTTCAGTACAAGTTCTTAGTTCAATATCTGCAGGTTTCAGTTTAGTATCTTTGTAATGCCATTCAAACTCTTTTTGTGGAATGACTGAAACGGCCACACCAATGTCCAATTCAGTTTTAATTTGCCTATTACTTCTGGTGTAATCTATATTGCTTGTCTGTTGGTAGTTTTCACCAGTGCTACATCATTCATCATCACCATCAGATTCTCACCAACAGCATGCAGATTTGTGCTCTTTTTGAAACTGCAACTTGACATTTTTTTCTCTTCACTGTGGAATTCATTTATTTTTGTCTGCCTGATGTGCTCTTTATGTGTGTCCTACTTTGTGTTGCATTTTCTGCAAGCTTCGCCTTTAAACCTGCATTGGTCTGGTGTATGTGAGCCCCTGCCACAAAACAACAGTAGCACAATTTGTTCAGCCATGTTTCTCTTTTGATGTTGCAATTTTGGTCACGCTCACTTTCATTCCCGACTGCAACTCAATTGTGTCTGTTGGGGAGACCGCCCCTGTCTGCAAATAGAGTAGCAGCAATTTTGTGCTGCTCTTAGTTTTCTTTCTTTCCCCCTAGTTTAAACTTCGAATTTAAAATTTTTATTTGCTGATTCTTGAGGGGGAATAATATGTCTATGTCTACAAGGAGTGGGAAGAACCTGTCTGAACCTAGTGACAAAGGTAATGGAAAAGGAAATTGAAGTCATTGAAAGTGGGCATGCAGGTACAGCAGGTGGTGAAAAAGGCGAATGGTATGCTGGTGTTCATAGCAAGAGGATTCGAGCACAGGAGCAGAGAGGTACTACTGCAGTTGTACAAGGCCTTGGTGAGACCACACCTGGAGTATTGTGTGCAGTTTTGGTCCCCTAATCTGAGGAAAGACATCCTTGCCATAGAGGGAGTACAAAGGAGGTTCACCGGATTGATTCCTGGGATGGCAGGACTTTCATATGATGAAAGACTGGATCGACTAGGCTTATATTCGTTGGAATTTAGAAGATTGAGGGGGGATCTTATTGAAACGTATAAAATCCTAAAGGGATTGGACAGGCTAAATGTAGGAAGATTGTTCCAGATGTTGGGGAAGTCCAGAACGAGAGGTCACAGTTTAAGGATAAAGGGGAAGCCTTTTAGGACCGAGATGAGGAAAAACTTCTTCACACAGAGAGTGGTGAATCTGTGGAATTCTCTGCCACAGGAAACAGTTGAGGCCAGTTCATTGTCTATATTTAAGAGAGAGTTAGATATGGCCCTTGTGGCTAAAGAGATCAGGGGGTATGGAGAGAAGGCTGGTACAGGGTTCTGAGTTGGATGATCAGCCATGATCACACTGAATGGCGTTGCAGCCTCGAAGGGCCGAATGGCCTACTCCTGCACCTATTTTCTATGTTTCTATGAAAGATGCCATATGAAAGGTCTGATGAAATGCCACCATGGGCTGAAGATATCGTTCGGACACTAAGTTCAATTAAAGATCAGAATGGGTCAATTAAAGACCAACTAGAAAAGAATAGTAATGAAATGAAGTCATTTCTGGGAAAACTTGAAGACTTGGAGACTCGAGTTATTATACATGAAGAGGAATTGAAGATAACTAAGCAAAAATTGTTTGAAGCTACAACCCGTTTGGAAAGCTATCAAAATAAGATTATAGACCTGGAAACTAGGTCTCGCCGAAAGAGTATACGAATTGTTGGGCTGCAAGAAGGAGCTGAAGATGGAGGTTTAACTGCGTACTTTGGTAAGCTTTTTCATACTTTATTTCCTACCATTTTATCACAGCCACCTGCTATAGAAAGAGCACACTGAGTGTTTACTTTGAAATTTAAGGATCTAAGTAAACCAAGATCTGTTCCGGTTTGTTTTTGTCACTTTAAAATTAAAGATCAAATAATGCGACGGGCAAGAAAACAAAGAATTTTTAGATTTAAGGAGTCTGAGCTCCGTTTTTATGAAGATTATCCGAGGGAGGTAATGGAACAAAGATCAAGATTTGCTCTGGTAATGAAACAGGCAGATGATAAGAAACTGTTTCCTTCTCTGTGTTACCCAACAAGAATTAAAGTTTTTCCTCCTAATTCTTCTCCTCATACATTTTTTGATCCAAAAGCCGCACTGGACTTCGTTCACACTATACCTGCCACCGCTACCGAATGAACTACCTGAAAGGTTGTTTGGTTATCTGTATATTATTTGCATTTTGGAAAGAAGATTTATGAAGGTTACTTGGATATTCCATTGAGAGACTAATAAAAGAAGATGAGGAGATTTGTTCATTATTGCATATTATTGGTTTTTTTTGGAAAGAAGATTTATGGTTCAAGTATGACTGTTTAAATGGTTATTCGGACATTCAACTGAGAAAAGAAGATAAAGGGATTTGGTTCTTTAACCTAATACCTGGTTTGATGTTTCTTTGTTTCTTAATTAACTAATTGGTAGTTTTTTCCTACTAATAGGGCTTCTTTTTATATATATATTTGGGAGGGTTTTATTACTTATGATATTATTAATTAGTATTTTTGAAAATTTAGCTTATTTAAATATATTATTAACTTTTTTTCTGTTTTATTATAGCATCTTATAACCGAATTTAAAGTTTTTTCAGGGACTTAAAGTTAAACTTAAAGATGGCGCTGGTTTTTCTGTCCAAGAGATAACATTATTTTGGTTCTTTCTTGTTGAATAGATAATGGAATGTAAATACTTTCCTTTGTTAAGACTTTATCGTCTTTCTTACAAGGTCACTGTAATTTTTCACTAACTAGGGGGAGGGAAAGAAAATACATACAGAGTGGTCCTTGGCTTTGTATTCTATCATAGGTTGCTTGCTTTTCCTTTGGGCTTTCAGGGAGGAGGGTGGTGTTAGAGTTAGGAGCTTTTTCCCATTGGGTGGTTCAGAGCATGTGTGTTTTCTATGTGGTTGTATTCTTCATCGCCGCCATTTTTGATCATCCCGTATTGGTATGTGCTCTGTGCATGTATAAAGTAGAATAAAATTGTAGTATGGTATTTAAACAGATTAATGTAATAAGTTGGAATGTACGTGGTTGGAATCATCCTATCAAAACGAAAAAAGACTTTTAAAATTATTAATCGATTCCAACCTGATATAATTTTTGCTCAGGAGACACATATCAGGGCGGGAGATCAAAATAGATTTTTTTGGATAGTAGAGTGGAATTGCAAGCCTCTCCATCTCTCAGAGTAAAACTAAAGGCGTGTCTATCTTTATTAAATCCAATATATTTATTCAAGAGGATATTGAATCAGATTCTAATGGTAGATTTTTAATTGTTAAAGGAGTGATCTGTAACAGAAAAGTTGTTTTGGTCAATCTGTATGGTCCTAACTTAGATGATCCTTTTTTTTAAAAAGGTATTTGCTTTACTGCCTGATTTAATGAATATATGTTGATAATGGGTGGGGATTTTAACTGTTGTTTAAATCGTATGATTGACAAGAGCTCAACCAATCAGCGACTTCCAAATCGTTCCACGTCACTTATTAACACCTTTTTGATCGATTTCGGATTGATCGAATTATGGAGGCATCTGCACCCCAATAACAGAGAATATTCCTTCTTTTCACATGTCTATAAAAATATTCGAGGATTGATTATATTATAATCGATCCCCGCTTCTTGCCTAGTGTTAAAAATTGTGAATATGACGCGATTGCTATATCTGATCATGCGCCTCTGAGTTTGTCCTTTGAATTTGATGATGTCATTCTTGCCCGTCCACCATGGCGCATGTCTTAGACATTATTGCAAAACTCTGACTTTGTCAGTTTCATTGAAACCCAGATAAAAGAATTTTTTCTTTTTAATGATATAGGGGGTATGTCCAAATTAATTATATGGGATACATTTAAACCATTTTTACATGTCCAGATCATTTCTTATTCAGCTAAACTTAAAAAAAAACAGACTAAAGCAGAATTAGATAAAAATTTCAAAACAAATTAAAGATTTAGATAATATTTATGCAATTTCCCCTAATATTGATTTATTCAAACAAAGGGTGGAACTTCAATCACAATATAATCTATTATTAACTCATCCCATTGAAGGCTATTTGCTTAAGTTAAAGAGCCAATTTTATATGTTTACAGATAAAAATAACAAACTGCTCGCATCTCAATTAAAAACGGCTAGAGCCAAAAGACAAATTTTGAAAATCCATAAGAAAGAAGAAATAAGATTTTTCACGATTTTTATACTGAACTTTATAAATCTCAATGTCCAGTAGATTTATCTGAAATGAATGCTTTTTTACGCAAAATTGCTTTTCCAAAAATTTCTGTTGAGGATCAAAAAACTCTTGATGCCCAAATTACTGAAGCCGAAACTCATAAAGCTATTCTTTCAATGCAATCTGGTAAGCCCCCTGGACTTGATGGTTATCCTGTAGAATTTTATAAAAAATATGGAAAATTGCTTTCTCCGTATATGTTGGAAATGCTTAAGGATTCTTTTGTGAAAGGTGATTTACCCTCTACTTTTTATGAGGCTTCTATTTCTCTAATTCTTAAAAAGGATAAAGATCCTACTGACTGTGCCTCATACAGACCTATTTCATTACTGAATATCGATGCTAAGATTCTGTCAAAGATAATGGCCAATCAGTTGGAGAATATTTTGGGTAAAATTATTTTTAAAGATCAAACAGGCTTTATAAAGGATCGCTATTCTTTTTCAAATGTTCAGAAACTATTTAATATTATATATTCGTCCTCTTTTAAAACTCCACAATGCGTTGTATCTTTGGATGCTGAAAAAGCATTCGATCGAGTCAAATGGAAATATTTATTTAATGTTTTAGAGAGATTTGGCTTTGGTGTTAATTTTAATAATTGGATTAAAATGATATATAAAGCTCCTATTGCTACGGTTGTCACTAATAACTGTAGGTTTCCTTTTCTTCAGTGTTACGTACCCCGTAACTGGGTTGCCAAACCAGCAGAAATGGATCACTCAGTTGGAGTCTGGATTACTAGAACTAAGAAAGTTTTATTAAAGAAACAAGCAACACCGTACTCTAAACAAAAGGATAATAAATGCAACAGTTCAGCAATGATAAACACACATGTACACAGAATTAGGATAACAGGATCAATCAAGCTCTATCGTCGTCTAGGGGTAAATGACCAGTTTCAAAGTGACGCAAAGTTCAGTTCAATTGAGTTCATTTCAGTTCACAGTAATCACTGCCATGGGAGATGGACAGTGGGGGGAAGGAGAGAGAGAGCAAAAACGAATGAATATTCAAACGGCTTCCACACAGACCTTCGATATTCTTCGCAGTCAGCTTTCGGGCGAGCCCTTTGTGATGTCTTCTGAGGTCACCGACCGTGACCCCTCTGTTTCCAGATACGATCGTTTCTCTGAGGTGAACCTGGCACCCAGGCAAGGGCGGACACACACCAGGTTCCCGCCGATCGTCCCTTTCCACCCTGTGCGTCTATGGCTTGGTCCCGCGACCAGCCATCCAAAACCTCCCACCGACTTGTGGGAGACGCACCGCTTCCAGGGTTTCGTTACCTCAGGGTGTCGTGTGTGTCTTGCCTTAGCGAACCTGTCCCTTTTTATCCCCCTGCTGGGGTATTGCCTGTCCATCACTTCAAACAGTTCAGGGTTCAAAGGGGGGGGGGCCGCTCTTGACAGCTCTCCTTCCGTCCCTTAATTAACATCTCCAAATGCTGCTCCATTGTTTTCCTTATCTCTCTTTCTCCTGAAGACAGGTGGCAGACCAACTGCTGATCCCACTGGTGCCAGCACAGGACAGTTAACATCTTAATCTATGTGTACTCTCGTCACATCAGCTTTCACGGGGTACAAGACAAGGTTGTCCATTAAGTCCTTTATTATTTAATTTAATATTAGAAACCCTTGCTATTGCTCTTCGTGAAGCTAAAAATATTCATGGGATTTTTGTGAATGAGACCATGCATAAGATCTCTCTTTACGCTGACGATTTATTGGTTTATATATCTAATCCCGACGAATCTATTCCTGCCTTGCTAAAAGTATTCAATGAATTTGGAGATTTTTCAGGATATAAAATAAATTTTAATAAAAGTGAATTGTTTCCTTTAAATGAATCTGTCTCTATATATGATAATACTCCTTTTAAAGTCACGGATTCTTTTAGATGTTATCATTACTAAAAAATATAAGGATCTTTATAAAGCTGATGTTGTTCCCTTAGTAGACTCTATGAAGTAGATGGAGTCCACTTACATTTTCACTTGTTGGTTGCATTCATATAGTTAAAATGATGATTTTACCAAACTTTTTATATTTATTTCAGAATATCCCTTTTTTTTGACTAAGAAGTTTTTTGATCAGATTGATTCTATTATTTTATCTTTTATTTGGAATAATAATAGACTAAGGATTAGTAAATGTCACTTGCAAAAGTTGAAAAAGGATGGAGGTCTTGCTTTGCCTAATTTAAGAATGTATTATCGGGCTGTTAATGTGCAATACATGTCCCTTTGGTTATATTGAGTTGATAAGAACGATCGGCCAATTTGGGTAGACCTGGAACTGAAAGCTGTGAAACAGTTTTATTTAACCTTGTTATTGGGAGTTGCTTTACCTATACAATTAGCTAAAGTTGCTAATTTAAACCTGTACTCTGTGATTAAGCTTTGTAGTTTAATTTATCGAAATTATTTTTTTAAGCCTTCTTTGAGTGATCCAATTTTTTTACTTTGGAAAAATAAAGGTAATAATTCTTTTTTGGATTTATTTAAAGAAGATAGATTGATGTCTTTTGAACAATTAGTTGATAAATATTCTGTTTCATACTCACACTTTTTACAATACCTTCAAGTTAGACATTTCTTACAAAAATATTTAAGTAATTTTCCTTACATATTGGAGGCTGACCTGTTAGATACTATTATGAGTATGAACCCTTCGACGAAGGGTTCTATTGGAAGAATTTATAATTTATTATTACAATGGGATGAGCGTCCCTTATTTAAGATTAAACAGGATTGGGAAAAGGAACTCAATTTGACTTTTATGGCGGATGATTGGACGCGGATTCTGAAGCTGGTTAACTCTTCTTCGATCTGTGTTAGTCATTCACTGATTCACTTTAAAATTGTACATCGTTACCATTTGACAAAGGAGAGACTCTCTAAAATATTTCCTAATGTTGATAGTTATTGCGATAGATGTAAAACTGAGATAGCTACACTGACACATCTGTTTTGGTCTTGTTCTATACTGGAACAATTCTGGAAGTCAGTTTTTTCGACAATTTCTAAAGCACTTAAAATTAATCTACAACCTAAAAAATTAACTCTGCTTTTTGGAATAATTCCTCAAAATATTCATGGTATTTCTGTGTCTGACCAACATGTTATTGCGTTTGTTATATTGATAGCTAGGAGAGCCATTTTGCTGAATGGAAAAATACATCAGCTCCTACTTTGTCATAATGGTTCTCTCAAGTGATGCTATGTCTTAGTTTGGAGAAAATTAGAAGTCGAACCTTTGAACCTTTATTTGATTTTGAGGAAAGATGGGGCTCATTTGCTTGTTATTATCATTTGAGCTAATTGATAGATTTTCTCTACGATCTAATTGTAAATTTTTTGGTATATTTTACTTTCTTGTAGGCAGTTTGATGTTTATTTTTAGAAGCTTTTTGTATGATGCATGGCTCCGGGGTTGTACACCTAATGGAGCTTTTGCCCCCACTTTTTCTGCTTAGTAGAGTTTTTTTTATTATCACAAAATTTTTCAATCTTGATAATGTTTTTTTTCTTGAGACATTGTAAGTGTTGTTACTTCGACGTACTTGTGTTATTTTTTTGAATAATATTATAAAAAGATTTGAAAAGAAAGAAAAATGTGTCTGCTGTTTCCATTGATGCAGCTATTTCAAATGTTCTTTTAAATGTAAGTTGTGCCTCTGTTAAGAGTCATTTTGCATGCTTTCTTGTAAGATTCCACAAACTAAAGAATCTCTCAGTGCATCATTAAGCCCATTGCTGAACTGACAATGCTCAGGCAACTCTTCAATTCAGCCACGTATGCTGAAATGGACTCCCCTTCCCTTTGATATCTCTTTAAACCTAACTTTTTCTGCAGTCAACATTTGTTACAGTTCTAAATGTTCCTGTAGTACTTTCACAATATCAGCAAAGCATATTTTGGCTGATTTGGTTGGTACAGTTAAGCTTCTCAGAAAACTATATGCCTTTAAACCCAATGCACTCAGCAAAAACGGCACTCGCTTCTCATTGGCTATTTCGTTTGCTTCAAAATACTGATCAATTTGCTGAGTATACATGAACCAGTTATCTACTGAGCAATTGAACCCATCTGTCTTTCTGATGTAGCCAGTCATTTCGGCTTATGATTATGATTACTTACATCCGGTACTCGCTGTTTATGAATCTGTGAATTTGTCTATCTTCCCCCATTTTTAAACTTGACCATGTTTTTTTTCTTTCTCCCTCCCTCCCCCTCCTCCCCTCCTCCCCCCTCCTCTCGTCCTGACGAAGGGTCTCGGCCCAAAACGTTGACTGTACCTCTTCCTAGAGATGCTGCCTGGTCTGCTGCGTTCACCAGCAACTTTTATGTGTTGTGTGTGCCTTCTTTAGCCATGGCATTGAGCAGAACAATTTTGATGTGTTTCAGTTGTACAAAACATTGGAGTGTGTGGAGTACTAAGTGCAGTTCTGGTCACAACACTAGGACAGATGTGAGTAAACTGGACAGTGCAGGAACGATTCACAAGGATGTTGCCTGGACTGTTGGGCTGGGTTTTAAGGAAATATTCAAACAACACACATAAAAGTTGCTGGTGAACGCAGCAGGCCAGGCAGCATCTCTAGGAAGAGGTACAGTTGACGTTTCGGGCCGAGACCCTTTGTCAGGACGTGTTTGCGTGTATAAGGAAAGATTGCTTAGGCTGGGAGCGAAGGAGGCTGCAGAGTGACCTTATAGAGGTTTATAAAACTGAGGGACATCTTAGGATAGAGAGCTACAATCTTTTTCCCAGAGTGGAGGAGTCTAAAACTACAGGGTGGAGGTTTAAGATAAGTGGCTGGAAGGGTCTATTCCATGCTGTATCTCAACAAATAAATAAATAAAGTAATTCAGATGTTGAGACTGAGCATCATGCTTTTAGATGTGTTGATAACCTGACTCTTCAGAGGTTATCTTAAGTGTCACGAACATCTTTTAGACTTGTTTATGTGCATGATGGAATATATTTGTTCATATATATTTTGCTCAATCTCCCACGAATGTTCATTCTTTTCTCCGTGGCACGGAGGCTGTGAACCGATCTGGGTGCTGTGTGTTTTTGCCCTGCTGGTTTGATAAACTGGGACCAAGGGCTGCGCCTACTCCTGCTGCTCTAGGACCCAGTCTGGGGAGTCTGGTTTGGAATGCTGTTAGCTTGCATGATTTTTTTTTCTTTCTTTGCAAAGAGGTTTTTGGTCTTTTTTAAAAACTGGATTATTTGGGTTTCGTGCTTTGAGGCAGTCTGTAAGTGTATAATTCATACATTCTTTGATAATAAATGTGCTTTGAATTGTGAGTCTTTGAATATACAAAATGGACTGAAATGTGCAAAATGATTTGGTGTGCAAGGGATTTTGGTATGGGTTAATTTGGTGCATGCTATTGATGAAATGTGGTAACACCATTATTATAAATTTGCTCTTCCAAGGAGCATCTCATTTTACATTTCATTATCTTTTATTGGGAGTTTCTGTGGTATATCATACACATTAACAAAATAAGTAGTGTCAAGGATTAACTCCCAATATTCATGGATTATCATCATCGTATACCTGTTACACTGCTGGCATTTAGAGCAGCAATGAAGGTTGATATCTGTTTGTTCTTAGCTATCTTCTCTATTATGCTCCAGTGTGGTTCAGGGTCCTAATTCCTGCCTCTACAGTATGGCGCCAAGTTGTCTTTGGTCTCCCGCATTTCTTCCACTCTTCAGGGGTCTGATAAAGTGTTGTTTTGAGTTTGCCTCTCTTCTCACCACGTGCCCAACCCATCTCCAATGTTTCATCATGATGACTGTAGCCATGTCCTCTTGGTGACACTGAATTAGTAGGGCTTGGTTGGCAACCTTTCTTGGCCAAAAAATTCAGAGGATCTTCCAGAAGCTCGTGGTGTGCAATGACGACAGCTTGGTAAGGCTGTTCTTTGCCATGTACCAGCATTCTGACCCATACAAGAGTGTGGACAGAACACAGCTCTGGTACAGCTTCTCCTTGGTGTGGACCCTGTACTTGGTTGATCTCCATATATTGCTCATTGATTTGAAGATGTTTCTAGGTTTGCTGAGTTTGCGCTGAAGGTCGTCCTTGGTCCCACCAGCCTGCCAAATGATGCTGCTCAGGTAGGTGTATTTGTCATCTGCTGGTGCTAGGTAAGTTGATGCCATATGGCTTGATGGGAGGAGGAGACTCTGCATTGAGGGTCATGGTCTCAGTCTTTCTCTGGCTTATTCTGAGTCCAACCTGTCCACCAAAGTACAAACGTTTGTACATGGGTGCTGAGTTTTCTCTTGCATATGCTGGTATGTATGTGAAAGTAATGCGAGATCATCTGCAAAGTCAATGTCTTCTAAAGTAAAGAATAGAGTCCACCTAATGCTTCCCTGATATCTTTCGTTGTTTGCCTCATAACCCAATCAATCACCTGGTTAAGTAATATTGCTGATATCACACAGCCTTGCCTGATTTCTGTTTTGACTTTAAAGCTCAAATTGCAGTCAACTGTGCAGATGAAGTTAGCATGGGAACTCTGGATAAGCTGGACAAATTAGGAAGGGATTCTGTATATTCATGAAGTTTGAGGAATATTCTTGAAATCTATCAGAAATGGATGAATGAGCTTGGCAGTGATTAAAAGGCTGTTGTTATGCATCTGGATAGGTTTTCTCAGAACTCTTGGTCCCTAATAAAGGTGTCTTTCATAGAACAATATAATGTTTTCAGGTGTCCTGAACCGTGGCCCTTAAGATTTTTTTCAGAGTGGCAGTAAATAGAACCTTATTGTGCAGTGCATCACTGAATAGCTTCTACTTTGCATAAATCCTATTTATTCTATCCTGGATTTTGTTAATCAGAATGGGTAATCTTTTCATTTGCATGAGGTCTCTGATAAAAATGTATGACTAGTTGAATGCACAGTAATTATAGTATCGGTTTGCTATGAAAAAATGTATATTTCAATCCAAGTAATAGTTGAGTTCTTGGCTACATGGTGTAAACTATATAAAGATTGTATTCATTATTTGCCTATGATTGAAAAGGTATTTTGAGGCTTAATGGAAAGAGACAAACCTTTGAAGGGCTGCATCATTGTTGACCATTGCAAGGTAAACATGCAATTTGATCTTCAAATTAAAAGAAAAAGATATGTAACCCTTTTTTCTTAGTTTATAGTGTACCACAAAGGCAGGAAAAGTTAGATATTTTCCCAAGGCCCAAACTTGTGAATAAGTCTTTACTTCCCAGTGTTAGATTTTGCTGTTTGACACATTTTTGTGAGCAAATTGTGAGATTCTCTTAGCAGTCTATTTCCCCTTTGTTTCAGCACCTGCAAAAATATCCAGTTTCAAATTTTGTTTCATGTTAATGTAGCTATAGGAATTGCGATGTGTGTATCTGTACAAGAGAAAGACTTGGGATAAGAAAATAGATAATATGACAGTTGGAAAACCTTAGAGCAGGGGTTTTCAATCTGGGGTCCACAGATCCCTCAGTTAATGTACGGAGTCCATGGCATAAAAAATGGTTGGGAATCCCCTGCCTTACAGAGTGCACAACTGTTTGCAGAACAGATGAATTTTGAAACTGTAAAAGAGGTGGGTGAGGGTGATAATTAGGTTTGTTAGATAACTTGGAAATCCCAGAATTGCTTCAAGCACGTTGAGCACAATTATTGGTATTGAGACTGTTGTCTTCAACCTCCAAATTAAAAGACCAAAGTTAAAGGAGTGGTGGATCTAATTGTATGTCTACAGAGATGCAGTAAGACATATTATTACCCTCCACTTTAAATATACCCATTGACTTGCACTTCACAGCTGTCTGTTGCAAAGAATTGAACAGATTCACCGCAAGAATTTCCTCCTTGTCTTTGTTCTAAAGGGATGTCCTTTTATTCTGAGGCTGTGCCCTCTGGTCAACACCCTGTCACTATTGGAAACATCCTCTCCACATCCACTCTATCTAGACCCTTCAATATTTGGTATGTTTCAATAAGATCCCCCCTCCCCCATTCTTCTGAACTCTAGCGAGTACAGGCCTAGAGCCATCAAATACTTTATACTTTATTGTCGCCAAACAATTGATACTAGAACGTACAATCATCACAGTGATATTTGATTCTGCGCTTCCTGCTCCCTGGAGTACAAATCGATAGTAAATATTAAAAATATAAATTATAAATCATAAATAGAAAATGGAAAGTAAGGTAGTGCAAAAAAACCGAGAGGCAGGTCCGGATATTTGGAGGGTACGGTGCAAATCCGGATCAGTGCTCCTCATACAGCAACGTTTTTTTTTCAGGGTCATTCTTGTGAACCTCCTCTTGATCCCCTCCAATGCCAGCACACCCTTGCTTAGATTTGTGGTCCAAAACTGCTCTCAGTACTCCAACTGCAGACTGACCAATGCCTTATGAAGTCTCAGTATTATATCCTTGCTTTTGTATTATAAGTCCTCTTGAAATGAATTCACCTTCCTTATTACCAACTCAACCAGCAAGTTCAGGAAAATCCTGCACTAGGACTCCCTTTGCACCTCCGATTTCTGAATTTGCTCCCTGTTTAGAAAATTGTTTATTCCTTTGTTCCTTCTACCAAAGTACATGAGCGTACACTTTCTACCTTGCATTTCATCTGTCACTTTTTATCCAATCTCCGAATCTGTCTCAGACCTTCTGCAGACTTCCTGTTTCCTCAACACTGCTTGCCCCTCCACCCATCTTTGTATTAATTGTAAAATTAGCCACAAAGCTATCAATTCCATCATCCAGCTTATTAACATATAACACGAATAGTAGCGGACCCAACACCGACCCCTGTGGTACACCAATCAGAAAAGGCTCCCTTTTATTTCCACTCTTTTCTCCTTTTTAGTCAGCCAGTGATCTGTCCATGCTAATATCTGTCCTGGAAGACCATAGGCTCATCATGTTTAGCAGCATCATTTGCGGCACCTTCTGAAAATTCAAGTTTTAAAATAAACATTCACTGACACTCCTTTGTCTATCCTGCCTCTTGTTTTTAGCACTCCATCCCTAGGGGGAAAAAGGTTATGTGTTTTCACCTTGTCTTTGCACTCACATGAACTTCTATGCCTTGATCAGGTCATCTCTCAATCTCCTTTGGTCCAGGGAGTATATGTGGTTGATGGGTAGATAGAACCAGTGGTCCATTCACAAGTCTTAATAAGGGGAAGAGAGATGGAAAAGAATAATAGAGAGAAGGAATTTGCTGGACTGGTGGGAAGTGGAAAGGAATACAAGGGATGTGGGTTACCTGAAGCTGGGAAATTCACTGTTCATACCACTTGCGTTGTATAATGCCCAAGCAGAATATGAAGTGTTGTTTTTCTCATTTGCATTTAGTGTTATCATGGCAGTGGAGAAAACCAAGAACTGACAGATCAGTATCGAAGTGGGACGGGCAGTTGCCAAAAGCTCAAGATAATCACTGTGGACATGGTGCAGTTGCTATGCAAAATGGTCGCCTAGTCTATAGTTTATCTTGCCATTGTAGAGGAGGCTACATCTTAAGGACTGAGTGCAATAGGCCAGGTTGGAGGAGGTGCATGTGTATCTCTGCCTAAAGGCTGACTTATACTTCTGTGTCAAATCGAAGCCGTAACTTACACAAGTGGCCTACGTGCGTTGTGAGCATTTATACTTGTGCGTTGGTGTGTCTGCATTGCTCTGCAATTCACCGCCAAACCGCCAGCTGGCGGTGGGTTTCTATGCCACTGCGTTGAGTTTCTTCGTGTTGAAACAAAATGGCGACGGAAACAGCGCATCATTTTGGAGTTGGAGCTTATAAATGTCAAACAAGAGTTACTTTTATTGAAATTACAGCAACGCAGAAAAGAGAGAAGACGTCGGAGGAGATGGTGTGTATGACCATTGAATGGATTGAGACAGAAGGAGGGTGAATTTGCTGGGCTTGTCCGGTCACTGAGAGACATGGATGAGGAATTGCATTTTAAATATTTTCAGATGTCAGTAGGTAGATTTGACGATTTGGTTCATCGTCTCTAACCATTTATTTCACATCAGTGTATGCACAGTATGCCTGTAGACATTACTCAGAGACTGGCAATCACCCTTCGAGTTCTAGCTTCAGGTACAAGTCAACAGGCTGTAGCAGCTAGCTACAAAACGGCGTCAAGCACAATGTCCTCCATAATTTCGAAGGTCTGTACAGCTTTATGGAAAGCATTGCAGCCAGAGTTCCTTCCCTGCCCTTCAGTTGCCCAATGGGAAGCTATTGCAGCTGATTTTTGGCGACTCTGGACCTTTCCGAACTGTGTTGGCAGTATAGACGGAAAACACGTGAACATCAAGGCACTGCCGCACGCCGGGAGTGACTACTACAACTACAAGGGCGCACACTCCATTGTCCTGATGGCTGTCTGCGATGCCAGATATCGGTTTACCATGGTGGACGTAGGGGGATACGGACGGGAAAGTGACGGGGGCATCTTCAAGGAGAGCAGATTTGGTTCTATGCTGCTTGAACACAAACTGAACCTGCCCCCACCAGCCAATCTTCCAGGAACAGGAGTCAAAATCCCGCATGTAATCGTTGGTGATGCTGCGTTCCCCCACACAGCAATCTAATGCGACCTTTTCCAGGTATGTCAGAGACATTAAATTCCATGAAAATTAATTTCATTTAATTTTAAGTAATACTGCTTGCTTTGTGTGATTTAATATACAAATGTGTATATATATTCCCCTAAATGTTTGAAGTGACCACAGCTACATTGGCACATAATAATTTCCTATTTATTAATACTCGAGTTTTATCTTTTATGTTTTGCTAAATAGGGATGAAT
The DNA here is from genome assembly GCF_030028105.1 of Mobula birostris. Classification (NCBI taxonomy): domain Eukaryota; kingdom Metazoa; phylum Chordata; class Chondrichthyes; order Myliobatiformes; family Myliobatidae; genus Mobula; species Mobula birostris. The sequence goes on from NC_092389.1 coordinate 16,764,252, forward strand.
ATGACCATGGAAAAGCAGATGTATAACTACCGTCACTCCAGAGCCAGACAGGTGATTGAGAACACATTTGGCATTTTGGTGGCAAGGTGGAGAATCCTCGGTCACCCTCTAGAATATCTGCCTGACAAGGCAGTGGATATTGTCAAAGCTTGTATCGCTCTACACAACCTCCTGGCCTACACTGATGAAGCCAGCATTCCTGTGAGCAGATACATCCCTGCTAATTTTGCAGACTCAGACGCTACAGGGTCACCTCAGCCAGGCGAGTGGTGAAGAGAGGTGGCAGGGTACACGAGTCATTTGGAACTTGTAGATCCTCATTACCTTTCAAGGCGCCGCTCCACCAGAGCTGCCCTTGGTGTACGGAATGACCTGATAGCCTTCTTTCAATCACCACATGGATTTTTGCCATGGCAGAACAAAATAGTGTGTCGTGACCAACTTAATCAGTAAATTGTAAGGACATAAAATAAATGAACCTATAAATAACATGTAGCTGTTCGAATAAAAAAAAAAGACCTGTCATAAAGTCAAGTTGTTATTTATTTGCAGTACCGTGCACAACATTATACAAGGTGCAAAGTGTTACATGAAAAAAAGATAACATAATAGATTATGCAATTGTTTATTGTTTCTGCTGCTGCCGCCTCTCAAGTATCATTTTGTAGACATCGAACATTGTCTGTGCCCTGTGCTCTTCCGGCAGCTTCCGCAGCATGTCAGCAAGTGCTTGCACAAACTTGGAGACCTCATCATTTTCGTTCAGCAGTCTTTGTTCCATTCCCACCCTACGTTCATCCAACTGGGCGAACTGCTGCTGAAACCAGTCATCATGTCCTTTCCTCTTCTTCCTCTGTGTTACCCTTGGGCTGGGGGGCAGAGGAGATGGTGCGGGGAGTGGAGGAGCTGGGTAGGGGGGCGGGGGACAGAGGAGCTTCCTCCCTACTTGATGATGATTCTGCACTTGAAAATGGAATGTCTGGTGGTTGGTTTTCCTCAGCAACTGAGGAGGTGGACAACCCTGAGGTTGAATTATTTCCATCCTGTGATTATGAAAGAAATCGCAAATAGTTTAAGTTAGTCTTTGTTATTATACGTACAGGTAATATATGCATTCAGTGTCTGTACACGGATTGGCAGAGCTATGAAAACGAGAAAATGGCGTATGCCTACATTGGCAGAATACTGGTTACTGTGTTTGCTTTATGAGCAAGCCAGATACAATTAAAGCCTATTACATATTACGTTTCTCTTTCACAGAAGAATTATCTTTGCGCAAATCAGTATGCCGTGTTAACAACTAGACAGTACTGCTCGCTTGCTAGCTAGCCTAAACACAACAACAGAAAGGTTTATGATACAAAGAACATGTTATATTTACCTTGTTGTCATCATAATTTGACTCTGTTTCCTGGTGCTTAATATGTGGCGCCAGCCAAGAAAGAGGCAAATAAAACGCTGGTATTTTTTTTCCGCCTGGGTCCCTGCTCCTCTTGGAGAGTTTTTTCCAGGCGCGCACGTACTTGTCCCTCAAGTTTTTCCATCTCTTTGTGCATTCTGTGACATCCAGACCCATGTTTTTGGAAATTTCATTCCACGAATTGGATGCATTTTGGCAGTCTTTATAGTATGGTGACGAGGAGTCATACAAATGTACGTATTTTCGGACTTCCTCCATTAACTTCTCCTCGATTTGGTCCATTTTCCAAACTTATGTTCTTCTTCTGTCTTCTCTCTCGGTTCTGAAATGGCAGAGAAGAATATGCAACCGGAAATGTGACGCTACCAAGCAGACCAATCACAGTTGTTGCGGTCTGTGTCGCCGCGACGCGTAGTTACATTTTCGGAGAGGTGCGCGTCAGGCTATGGTGTAGGGATCCGCACAGGCTCTGTATAGGGTTCACAGCTACGCCATACGTATGGTGTCGATTTGATGCAGAAGTATAAATCAGCCTCAACATGGAAAGGCTGTTTACATTCCTGGATGGGAGTAAAGGAGGAAATGAACAGACAAATTTTGTGAAGGAATATACATAGACACTGGAGCCTTTGAATAAAATTAAGAAACATATAAGAAGTTTTAAGAGTAATGGGAAAAATTTTTAAATTAATAGAAATTCCAGTTTCCATTTATTAATATAAATTAATAAATTCTTATTAGTTTCAACTTAAAATTATTTCCAGAAATTCCAGCACCACCAGTAGCAGCCAAAATCACGCCATGGATTTAGTACACGCCACATTTTGGATTTAGTAATGGGTAATGAGCTAGGATGAAGTCATGTATGACTATCTAATAACAAATAACTAGAAGCTTATTGTAGGTTTCGAAAGAAAGAAACATGAAGCATAATTTTAGATGTAAATGAGGTTGACATTCATATGATGAGAAACATCATATACAGCAAAATGACCAAACCTATTAACGTGAAATGATTTGGTTGGAGGAGAAATGATTTGGTTGGAGGAGTTTAAAAAAATAAATATGATCCATAGTTAAAGTTGTCAAGGGATAAGAATTTCATTTGACCAAAAATGAGCCATGGATAACTAAAAAGATGGTGCACTGCATAAAATCTTCAGAAAAATCTTATAAAAAAAAATGAAGATTGGTATAAATCTATTAGCTTTGCACAACATAATGGAGCAAGATTAGCCCATTTCTCCTTGCAAATTGCTCAAGCTGTGCCAGGTTAGTTGGGGAGCGGTGGTGGACAGTAATCTTGAGGTCTTGCCAGAGATGTTTGATCGGGTTAAGGTCAGGACTCTGAATGGGCCACTCGAACACATCAATTTTCTTCATTTGAAGCCATTCCATGGTTACTCTGGCAGTGTGCTTTTGTTGTTGTCCTGCTGAAAGATGAACTTCCTCCCCAGTTTAAGCTTTCTGTTGGAGGCTAGCAGGCTTTTATCCAGGATCTCTCATTTAGCAGCATTCGTTCTCCCATCAATCCTGACCAGATTTCCAGTCCCTGCTGGTGAAAACCATCCCCATTAGCATGCTGCTGCCTCTGCCATACTTTACAGTAGGGATGGTGTTACCTGGGTGAGAAGCAGCTTTAGATTAAAGCCACACATACCGCTTAGTGTTAAGCCTAAAAGATTTAGATTTACCACTTTAGTCTCATCTGACCACAATATCTTCTTCCATGCCTTTACAGAATCTTCTATGTGATGCTTTGCATAGTCTTTACGGGCAAGGGGATTTTTTTTAAAGTCTGGGCTTCTTCCTTGCCACTCTTCCATAATACCCTTCTTTTATTGCAAGGTTTTAAAATAGTGGAGTCATGCACTTCATCTCCAGTTGCAGCAACTGACTTCTGCAGCTCACTCAGAGTAACTGTTGGCACCACAGTAGCCTCTCTTACAAGTGCCATTCTTCTCCAACTGTTTTGAATGGAAGCCAGACCTAGGCAGTATGGCTGTGGTTTCATGGTTTTTTCCACATTGTCAGGATGGACTGCACTGAGCTCTGAAATATGTTCAGTGCCTTTGAGATGATCTGTACCCTTCCTCAGATTTGTGCTTCTCTATTACCATTTCCCTGACTTGCCTTGATTGCTCTTTTGTCTTCATTTTGGTTTGGTCTGTTGAAAGTCTACCATACTGTTGGACGTTACAGAGAGAAGGGGTATTTATTCAGGTGATCATCCAGTTTTCTACATAACAAATTGGATGAGTTGGTAAGGTAATATACAGTGTTGCATGTGAAGAAAGTTATTGTAATTACAAAGGGGATGAATACTTTTTCAGACTCGCAATTTTGTTTTCTTTTGATTTAACATGCACAACATTTTGTAGATTAGCTCAAAAATCCTACTTTTTAATATATTTTAAATTTAGAAAATAAGAGTGAAATGTGAAAATAGTTGTAGGGGATGAATACTTTTTCAAGGCACTGAAGGTAAGATACAAAGAACAAAAATGACATTTGCATGAACTACAAAGAGAAAATGGGAAAATACAAGTCAACATAAATTTACAAGAAAATTGAGTGTCAGGTACAATGTGGGCTTTTTGAAAGCTGCTGACAGTAAAATTCTGCATGAGAATAAGGAAAATGTATATATGGAATAGTTAAATTGTGCTAGTCATCAAGCAAGAGGAAAGGATAACATGGCAGACGAGCATAAAATAATGTAACAGCACTAAGAGTAAAAGAACTCCAAAGACAAATGGTTTCCATGCTAAATAAGAAGATAGCTTCTGGAGATTTCAGGATTTTTTTTTTGAATCTTGTGATCTCTAGGGTCAGATTTTGTTTATATTTCTTTCAATTTTAACTTTTACATTTCACATTGCAGTTTCATTGGTTTTGTGATTAAGCTGCCTGTCACTCTGTATCTTTCTCTTTCCTCAGAATTGAATATTTCCTCTTTTGTACCATCTCCACTTCATAAGACCTTTGGATATTACGGTGGTAATTTACCTGCATTGATTTGCATGTAGGTTGACATTGATGAGGCTTAGCAAATCTGTAGTATACTGATAGAAAATTTATTCCTTCCCACAATATTCATGCAAGTGAAGGAAATCACCAGCTAAAGACAAACAGTGGCAGCACTGTTATGATATGAATTTCTGTCCCTAAAATGTGTTAATTTAGACTATTATTTAAATGCCATTTCCTGACAGTGAACTGTTTTGTTTTTGTGATTAGGTTATGGCTGATGAATTTATTTTACATATTAAATATAGATTTTAGTTTCATATTTCACCATTCCCAAGCCTTAGTTCCTGAAAATGTTAAAAAAGAGGACTGTTTAATATTCTTGAACTACACTACCCAATTACAAAGCAGTGTTGCTTTGGCAGACACAAGATAATGGCTAATTTTAAATTTATTCCAGCCCAAATATAACATTGGAGCCAATTGACAATCCATAAAAGCACATAACAGATAAGCAGGTATTTTGCAGAGGCTTCCATTACAGAGAATATCCTAGAAATAGCTGTAAATTGGGATTTGAAAGGGAAATGGAAATTCAGGGAAAATTGCATTCTTCGGGAAAGTTGTGCTGAGAAGATTGTTGGATCTGTAGCTGACAAATCCCAGCTTCATATATAATCCATGCTGGGTTTTAAGTGAAGCGGATAGTGAGAAAGTTGATGTGTTGATTTTAATATTGTTAAAATCCCTATATTTGAGAAATTCCATAGTATTGGAAAATGGTGAATATAGCTCCATTATTGGAAAAGGGTGGGAAACAGATCACAGTAAATTGCAGGCTAGTTAGCTTCTTTCAGAGGAAAAAAAATGGGAGCTATTAATAAAGATGTTGCAATTGGACTGTTAAAAAATTTCAAAATGATGGAGCATAATTCAAATAGTCTTGTAAAAGAGAAATCCTGTTTGAGCAATTTATTGAAGTTCTTTGAAGAAGTAAAATGTACTGTGAATTTAGAGGATCCAGAAAGCATCAAAGGTTATTGTGAGAAATAGATGCTAATGGCATTGAAAGTCATGTCTTGGCATGATAAGAAGATTGGCTTGTTGACAGGAAGCAAAGAGTAGGTATAAATGAATCATTTTCTAGTTGACAAATTGTAATCAATACTGTGCCCAATGGATCAGTACTGGTTCCGCAACTTATAATTTATTTGTATGACTGATGAAGAAACTGAAGGTACAGTTACTAAATTTGCTAATGACACCAAGATTGGTAGGGAAGTAGGTTGTGGAGAGGACGTAAGAGGGCATAGAGAATTTAAATGAAAATGTTTCATTTTACAGGATATTCTAAATAGCAAGAGATTGCAGAGCTAGATGCAGAAGGACCTGGGTGTCCCAGTGAATGGCATGCAAAATACAAGAATGTAGGTGAAGTAATTAGGAAAAAATGCCTCCATTGCCAGTGCATGTCAAGAACATCAAGACCTCACTTGATTGGTACTTGGAGGGACTTTACCCATCAGATCCTTTTTGCACGCTCGAACTCTCACTCCTAATGCATGCTGCCCTCAGTAAGGTTTGTTGTTTACCTCTTTGTGGACTGTGCATTTTTGGAAAAGGATAAATGTTGTCAAGGTTTGTCTCAAGTAGCTGCATAATATAAGACTCTCTGACCTATAGGCTGTTCCCAGGGGTATGTACAGAGACAGACTTAAACTGTTGCTGGAAGCTCATTAGCCCAGTGAAAGAGACATTTTGGTCTACTTGAAACTTACTGACCAGTCTTCCAGTGTAGTGAAACAGCCATAGATGAATGCTGCCTGTGGCACTTGCCAGGCTGCAGGAGTAAATTAAATGCTGAAGGGCACATTGGTGCTTAGTGCAGATGCCATAAAAGTCTTTGTGGAGAAGGACCACATTGTAAGGTCTAAGGGACTGGGCCATAGAGTCATAGAGGAATACAGCACAGAAACAGGCCTTTTGGTACATCTAAACCATGCCGAACTATTTAAACTGCCTAATCCCATCAACCTGCACTCAGACCATAGCCCTCTATACCCCTACCATCCATGTATCTATCGAAACTTCTCTTAAATGTTGAAATCAAGCTTGCTTGTACCACTTGCACTGGCAGTTCGTTCCACACTCTCACGACCCTCTGAGAGAATTAGTTTCACCTCACGTTCCCCTTAAACTTTTTTACCTTTCACCCTTAACCCATGACCTGCAGTAGTAGTCCCACCCAACCTCAGTGGAAAGAGCCTGCTTGCATTTGTCTTATCTATACCCCTCATAGTTCTGCATACCTCTATCAAATCTTGTCTCAATCTTCTACTTTCCGAGGAATAAAATCCTAACCTATTCAACCTTTCCTTATAATTTAGTTCTGGCAACATTCTTGTAATTTTTTCCTGTACACTTTTAACCTTATTTACATCTTTCCTGAAGGTAGGTGACCAAAACTGCACACAGTACTCCAAATTAGGCTTTATCAATGCCTTATACGACTTCAACACAACATCCTCTCCTGTACTCAGTACTTTGATTTATAAACGCCAATATGCAAAAAACTTTCTTTGCAACCTTATCTAGTTGTGACGCCACTTTAAATGAATTATTGATCTGTATTCCCAGATCCCTTTGTTCTACAGCACTCCTCAGTGCCCTACTGCTCACTGTGTAAGACCTACCCTGGTTGGTCCTTCTGAAGTGCAACACCTCACACTTGTTTGCATTAAATTCCATCTGCCATTTCTGCTGCAAGCACTGATAGTCTTCCTCACTGTCCACTCCACCCCCAATTTTGGTGTCATCTGCAAATTTGCTGTTCCAGTTAACCACATAATCATCCAGATCATTGATATAAATAAATAACAATGGACCCAGCACTGATCCCTGCGGCACTCCAATAGTCACTGGCCTCCAGTCAGAGAGGCAGTCATATACTACCACTCTCTAGCTTCTCCCACATGTCCAATGCCTATTCCAATTTACTACCTCCTTTTGAATGCCGAGCAATTGAATCTTCTTGACCAACATTCCATGTGGGACCTTGTCAAATGCCTTGCCTAAGTCCATGTAGACAACATCCACTGCCTTGTCTTCGTCACCTTTCCTTGTAACTTCCTCAAAAAAACTCTGAACAATTTCTGCACTTGCCTCCCGCAGGGTCTCAGGGAACACCCTGTCAGGCCCTAGCGATTTAGCTACCCTAACTTGCTTCAAGACAGCAAACATCTCCTCCTCTGTCATCTGTAAATTGTCCTGTGTAACACTCTCTGAAATGTTTCATGGGTATATTGTTTAAAGAGAAAACCAAAGTGGCATTTCTATTTTTTAGGGGTAATTCCTTGCTTTGATGGCGGAATGGTTGGACTGATCTGAAGTCAAACTGAATATTAAAAAAAATTGTGATTGTATTTCCTGTATATATGAATAAAGTTTTAAGAAATAAAACAAATCAGGAAAACAATATTTTCATTTCTGGTAAGAGATCAGAATACAAAGGTAAGGAGGTCATTGTTCAGTAAGTTAGGTTGTTAGAGCATATCTGGAGCACTGTGTACAATATTGGTCTTAATGAAAAATCTGAATACTTTGGAAGCTGGTGGGTAAAGGTTTTTGAAACTCAAAGAATGGACTGGCTGTCTTATGAGGAGAGTTTGGACAGGTAAGGCTTTTATCCATCAGAGTTCAGAAGGGCAAGAGGGGATGAGAAAGAAATGTATTTGACCCTGTGGATTTTGTGTCAAGCATCAAAGGAATGGTGTCATTGGTTCAATCTGAAGCTGTCCACAGAATTTATGTAGAGTTTTTTAGTGGCAATTTTCTGCCATTGAGTAGATAACCAGGATTGTACTCACCATTTAAAAGCTGTGATCTATGGGCAGGGTTGATCAACAGCACCTCACTTTATTGATTCTAACTAAAGAATCCTCTTTGAGAAATTCTGAAAATAATCAAGAAATATCAATAAAAGGCTTAAACAATTTTAAAATTGTACATAGAAAGTCAATTAAGGGAAAGAAAGATGGAATTAAAAGAAATGTGAAAATCAAGAAAATATTAATTTTAATTAGTGTTGGTGAGTAGGTACAGCGGTTCTATGCCTTTTTTGAATTGCAACTCTAATTCTGTCAAGTGATTAAGATTGCAACAGGGACACAGCGAACAGGAATATCCTACTGTTAGTACTTAACTTCGTACGCGAAAACTCGAGTTGCCGATTTATTCCAGAATGATAGTGAGTACCTACCTCTTCGTTTTTGTTATCCAGAGAAGTGTAAGTATTCATAAATCCAGATTTTATGTTGGTGGCACTTGGTACAGCACCTTTATTGGCAGAAAGTTGTAGTTGATACAAGTTGAAGCGCTGTTTTCCTTATATGCGTCAGCATTGAAATGTATATGGAATACGTTTTGAAAATGACTGCGGACATATGATTTTGTATTTATGTGCATCTCGCTGCAATTCGACGAAATATTATAGCCAGCCATTGTAGAGTCACAGTACAACATGAACAGGCAAGATTTATCGCCCTGACCCTTTTTTTTAGTTTATCCATGCGCCTACATCGTCGTATGATCTCACAACAACCTTTTTGGATTTCGTGAACAGTTTGAATATAATGGTAATGTGTATTACCTAAGCAGTGTCCTGAGTGGTGAACCTGTTTGTACTACAGAGGCCCTGAATTCTGCCAGTAGGAGGCACTTGATTACAAATACTCCCTCATGTTCACTCGGAAAACCTCGGGCGTTCGAGTATGTGAAATACGACCCGACCTTCTGTGACAGGGAAAAGACAGCTTGTCCAGTTCTTGTCTGCGCTAGTGTTCTGAGTTAAAAGGTTACAGCTTTTGTGTTCAATCAGTTGAAATGATTCACTGTTTCAGCAGATCCAGGTACCGGGATTGCACAACGCTATTTTGTTTTATTTTTAATTTTCTTCTGTACTTAACACCGTTCATATTTATTATAGTGGTCTGTTTCTGTATTTTCTGAAACTTCATTAAGAACAAGTTAAAGGTGTAAAAGGAATTTGTTGCCTGTTTTACATGGAATGTGTTTATTGTTTGATATGTGAATGAATGATTGCTTTCTTCTTAAGAAAGATTTTGAGCTCCAAACAAATCTTTTATTTTCTATGAATCTATGGATTCATTGATTAAAAATTGGGTCCCGAATTCTCTCAATACTGACTGCCTCACTACTAATGTTGAACCACTCTGCAATAGCAAGTGTCTCCAAACCTATAATGCCTGCTATTTTGCTCCTGTGAAATTACTTGCATGATATACAAAATGCTGTTTTTCTTTCCCTTCAAAATTGTTTTGGTTTACAGAATTGAGACTGAGATATCTAAGAGAAGCCATTGGCAGACTATTTTCAATTTTCTTCCTAGTGTTTTGAAGGCAGGAGGGCACTGTATATATCACTGAAAATATTTTAAAATTTTATTAATTGTCAAAATCAAGACAGCAGTGTTGTTATAGTTTAAAATAAGTAACATGTATGTACTGCACTTTAAATATTAAATGTTTTGAGAGACTGTTGGGCAATATACATTGAATGTGCAACAGCTTTCTGAAGGGCATGAAGGGATTTTTTTTATTATGAGTATTGTATGTGTAACAGCATGGTTTGTCAGACAACCAATCTTTTTGATTTTTCTCACACCCACAATAATACTCCCAACACCAAAAGTAGAAAATGTGTGCTAGATGACTGCAGCTTGAAATTGAAATCATGCACATAGTTTAGTGGTAGTTTACCTTGAGACATTATCATAACCATTTTCATAAGCAAACATCCATACCTTTGCTTTTTCCTAAAAACTCCCTCTGAGATTTTGGGTACCTATTCAAATGCGTTAGTGGCGTGGTATCAAATAATACAAATGCAATTTGGTGTTATTGTCAAACTTCCTGACATTAAAGCAAAGATATATCAGGAATCTTGATGAGTTTTTTTTAGTTAAATTTGTGCAATTTATCACACACTGTTTGTGATGCTGATAATTATATATTTGGATTAGGTGCAGTGCAGATAATGGCTATGACATCTGTCACAACAGCATATGTTCTATTACAGTATTTATAAATGGATTGCATTGTAAAGAATTTACTTGGGCTCAAACAGGACATGGCTTCTGATGAATTTTTAAATAAGCCTTGTACATTTTGATTTTTATTGGTCTGATTGTTAATGCAAAAATTTTCAATTCATTTTAGCATAGAAATCTACAGCACATTATAGGCCCTTCGGCCCACAATGTTGTGCCGACCATGTAACCTACTCTAGAGACTGCCTAGAATTACTCTACCACGTAGCCCTCTATTTTTCTAAGCTCCATGTCCCTTTTAAAAGACCCTACTGCTGCCACCATCATTGCCTCCACCAAAAACGTCAACATTTTTGGACAGTTTGCTTCTCTTAAAAGGAGCGGGCCATAGTGGATTGAGCACACTTGGAGAAGAAGAAATATTCCGTTCTGGTGGTATTCTTGGTTTTGATTTTGATTGCGTAATTGTCATACACATTGTGCACCAGTAATTAATTTGAAAAAAATACGGATTCAAAAAATAGCTGAATTAATTGTGAGAAAAATATATTCAGCTCACTGCCTTAGCATTGTTTAATCATTTTGCGCTCTTTCTTCTGGCAATAGCCTTTTAAACTACAAACAAGAGTACGTCCAGAGGAAAAAAAACATAAATGTCCAAATTATAATTCGTTCTTTTCATTATTAGCCTTGAATTCAGTTATCTTTTTAACATATTCTTATATATGCATTGGGTGCAGCCCATAATCTGTGTTTGAATACTCATTGCAGTTTGTTCCCATTATGTTTAAAACATTTATTGGCTTTTAAGATTAAAAACTTAATGTTTCTCTTCCCTGTTTGGTAGCAAGTATTTTAATACGATCTTAGTGGTTTTGGAATTATTTTCAAACATAGAGCTGCAATGTTAGAGCAGCAACATGTTTTGAAATGAGAATTTCAAATTCAAGATTCTAAAGGAGTAGATTATCCTTTTACAGTCTCATGATACTGTAATATAAAAGTTCCTGCCTCCAATTTACATTGGAGAAAAGTCAAAATAATGTGTACACTAAGGCACTTGTACAGTCATCATTCAAGAGAAACACCTTTTGGTAAAATATCAGTTCCTTACATGCAGCTTATAAATATCCAACAATGCTTTGGTTTCTTCTTTGAATGTGGATGCTTTGGATATAACAGTAATGGTTACTAAAAATGGTCAGTTGATTGATCTAATTTTACATCTGAATTGAAGTGACCAATCAAAATATAATTCTAATTATCTCAAACTATGGTAATGATGCTTTTCATTGTGATTTAAAAACAGATTAGGATGAATAATTTAAAATTGACCTTTTAAGATTTATTGTAATACTGAATTTTCTGCACTGTGCTTGTCCACAAATTCTAACTGAAAGAATTATATATACCATTCCTTTAATTTCATGTCATTTTCAAGGTGCAGAAGTTAAAACAAATTATAAAATGTAGTTATGCAGCTGCACTTGGATCTAGATCTGATTGAGTAAGAATAGGTAGCATCTATTCATTTTGTGAAATCATTTAGGGCTTCTGGAGGTTCCAAAGGTGGTTGTCTAAGGCATTTTTCTTGCCTGACACCATCTGTTCTGATATGAATGGAACATTCTGAATTTTAGAAAAATACATTCTGTATACGTTGATACCCAGTTTAGTACTAAACTGCAGAGTGCTGCTGTTATTGCGATCCAGTTGCTCCCAGACTTATCACCCATAGATTGGTGTATCCCCTTGCTTTAAAAAAAATACGTCAGTTTGGATTGTAGACTGTTGTGCTATCAGTCTAATGTTAATTCCTTCCCCTCAGTTGGTGCCCCTTTGCAATGAATTACCCTTTGATTTGATGTGATTGGGCTGTTCTGAAGGCTAGTGTTGGGTAGGCTGGGGCAAGTTGCAATTGCTTAGTGTTGATATGTGGGGCTCACAGCTGTATCCTGATTGGTACAGTGAATATAGGCCCTTGTTGAGGATTAGTGTACTTGCTCCCTGCAATGTTATGATTGGCTACGACCTTCCTCAATGATCATTTGTTTCATGTGATGCAATATGCTTTGTTCAGGGGCACAATTCACCTCGGCCCACTGAGTTGTTACCATAGCAAAATTGCAGGTGACCAGGAAAGAGATGGAGTATTCTTCACTTGTGTGGAAATATGTAGCTCCAATAAGGATGTTTACTATTTTGATCTAGTGCCTTTCATAGGTTTGCATTATCCCAAAATACTTTATATCCAAAGAAGTATGTTGAAGAATATGCAGCAGGCATCAGTGAACACTATCACTTCAAATTTCTCTTCTAAAATACACAACATCTAACTGTTGTCACGAAATTGTTGTTGGATCAAAATCTGGGCTGTGTACTGAACGGCACTGGAGCAGAAACTGCCATCACAAAGATTGCACTAGTTCACTTATTGCCACATTTATAAATGAAATTGGAAATGGCCGATAAACAATGCCCTTCCCTGCAACACCCACATATTCTAAATGAATGACAGTAGTCTATGATGTAACTGTTCTTAAACTGCTTCATAAGAGAATCAGAATCATGTTTAATAGCACTGGCATATGTTGTAAAATTTGTTTTGCGGCAGCAGTACATTGCAATAGATAATAAAAAAAAGACTATAAATTGCAATAAGTATATACAAAATTAACTGGGTAGTGCAAAAAGAGGAAAAAATTATGAGGTAGTGTTCATAGGTTCATTGTCCATTCAGAAATCTGATGGCAGGGAGGAAGAAACTGTTCCTGGCATGTTGAGTGTGAATCTTCAGGCTCCTGTCCCACCTCCTTGATGGTAGTATTGAGAAGAGGACATGTCTTGGGTGATGGAGGGGTCCTTAATGATGGACCTGGCTGAGTTTACAACTTACTGCATTTTTTTTCCCCAATCCTGTGTATTGGCCCCTCTTTACCAGATGGTGATGCAACCAGTTGGAATGCTCGCCACAGCTGTAGAAATTTTGAGTGTCATTGGTGACATACCACGTCTCCTTAAATTGCTAATAAAATATCCCCGCTGTTGTACCTTCTTTGTAATTATATCAACATGTTGAAGATAGATCTTCAGAGATACTAACACACAGAAACTTGAAACTGCTCACTCTTTCCACTACTGATCCCTTGATGAGTTTGATGTTTAATGCAATACCCTCTTAGAATAAGATGGAGACTTGTGAATGTTTGAAAGCAGTCATGATTTCACAGTTATAAATAGCAGCCTTTGATACGTTACCAATTATACTGAAATTACCTGTTAAACTTTGTTTGCAGTTTAGATTCAATTAACTGAGGTAAAGGATTTGTAATGCACATTTTACTCCAATCTGGTGCTTTAATAAGCAAGGCAGCAAATGTGGATAAAACTCCATTAATTTCCTGGGTTTATATGTACCAATACTGATTTTGCTTTAAGCTACTTTCAGAACTTTGGCTCCAACCATCTGTCAGCAGCCGTTTTACTGTATTGGCAAACAGCATTGAGCTGAATGTTTAATATCTGTATCTATGTCAGGTCACATACAGCAACAGAGCTGGCATCAATTTGCTCCCTCACTGATTACCAGAACCATCTCTGCTATTTTCTTTGAACATTTAAACTTTGTGCAGAAATTTAAGAATTAAAGGCGATTGTTACTTAAGCATAAGAAATCAATCTCTGGAACTGTGATAAAAATAGTATACTGGGCATTCCTAGACAAGTACAATTATTGAAACCTATTTTTCAAAATCAAAAAAATTGCAGATACTGAAAATCTGAAATAAAAACAGGGAATGTTGGTACAGTTAAGTTGGGCTGAAAGTGAAATTGTTATTCTTTTCAGAATCAGGTTGATTATGATGAAGTCATGGAGGGGTTGTCTGCAGAGTCTCTATGGGTGGAAGTTAGGAACAGGAAGGGGTCAATAACTCTACTGGGTGTTTTTTATAGACCACCCAATAGTAACAGGGACATCGAGGAGCAGATAGGGAGACAGATTCTGGAAAAGTATAATAATAACAGGGATGTTGTGGTGGGAGATTTTAATTTCCCAAATATTGATTGGCATCTCCCTAGAGTGAAGGGTTTAGATGGGGTGGAGTTTGTTAGGTGTGTTCAGGAAGGTTTCTTGACACAATATGTAGATAAGCCTACAAGAAGAGAGGCTGTACTTGATCTGCTACTGGGAAATGAACCTGGTCAGGTATCAGATCTCTCAGTGGGAAAGCATTTTGGAGGTTGTGATATCAATTCTATCTCCTTTACCATAGCATTGGAGAGGGATGGGAACAGACAAGTTAGGAAAGCCTTTAATTGGAGTAAGGGGAAATATGAGGTTATCAGGCAGGAACTTGGAAGCATAAATTGGAAACGGATGTTCTCAGGGAAATGTACGGAAGAAATGTGGCAAATGTTCAGGGGGTATTTGCGTGTTGTTCTGCATAGATACGTTCCAATGAGACAGGGAAAAGATGGTAGGGTACAGAAAACGTGGTGGACCAAGGCTGTTGCAAATCTAGTCAAGAAGAAAAGAACTTACAAAAGGTTTAAAAAAACTAGGTAATGGTAGAGATCTAGAAGATTATAAGGCAAGCAGGAAGGAGTTGAAGAATGAAATTAGGAGAGCCAGAAGGGGCCATGAGAAGGCCTTGGTGGACAGGTTTAAGGAAAGCCCCAAGGCATTGTACAAGTATGTGAAGAGCAAGAGATATGACATGAGAGAATAGAAGTGTGACAGTGGAAAACTGTGTATGGAACCGGAGGAGATGGTAGAGGTACTTAATGAATACTTTGCTTCAGTATTCACTATGGAAAAGGAGCTTGGCGATTGTAAGGATGACTTACAGTAGACTGAAAAGCTTGAGCATGTAGATATTAAGGAAGAGGATGTGCTGGAGCTTTTGGAAAGCATCAAGTTGGATAAGTCACTGGGACCGCATGGGATGTACCCCAGGCTACTGTGGGAAACGAGGGAGGAGATTGCTGAGCATCTGGCGATGATCTTTGCATCATCAATGAGGACAGGAGAGGTTCCAGAGGACTGGAGGGTTGTGGATGTTGTTTCCTTATTCAAGAAAGGGAGTAGAAGTAGCCCAGGAAATTATAGACCGGTAAGTCTTAATTCAGTGGTTGGTATATTGATGGAGAAGATCCTGAGAGACAGGTTTATATGCATTTGGAGAGGCATAATATGATTAGGAAGAGTCAGCATGGCTTTGTCAAAGGCAAGTTGTGCCTTACGAGCCTGATTGGAATTTTTTGAGGATATGAGTGAATACATTGATGAAGGTAGAGCTGCAGATGTAGTGTATATGGATTTCAGCAAGGCATTTGATAAGGTACCCCATGCGAGTCTTATTGAGAAAGTAAGGAGGCATGGGATCCAAGGGGACATTGCTTTGTGGATCCAGAACTGGCTTGCCCACAGAAGACAAAGAGTGGTTGTAGACGGGTCATATTCTGCATGGAGGTTGGTGACCAGTGGTGTGCCTCAGGAATCTGTTCTGGGACCCCTACTCTTTGTGATTTTTATAAATGACCTGGATGAGGAAGTGGAGGGATGGGTTAGTAAATTTGCTGTTGACACAAAGATTGGGAGTGTTGTGGATACTGTGGAGGGCTGTCAGAGGTTACAACGGGACATTGATAGGATGCAAAACTGGGCTGAGAAGTGGCAGATGGAGTTCAACCCAGATAAGTGTGAGGTGGTTCATTTTGGGAAGTCAAATATGATGGCAGAACATAGCATTAATGGCAAGACTCTTGGCAGTGTGGAGGATCAGAGGGATCTTGGGGTCTGAGTCCATAGGACACTCAAAGCTGCTACACAGGTTGACTGTGGTTAAGAAGGCATACGGTGTATTGGCCTTCATCAATCATGGGATTGAGTTTAAGAGCTGAGAGGTAATATTGCAGCTATATAGGACCCTGGTCAGACCCCACTTGAAGTACTGTGCTCATTTCTGGTTGCCTCACTACAGGAAGGACATGGAAACCATAGAAAGGGTGCAGAGGAGATTTACAAGGATATTGCCTGGATTGGGGAGCATGCCTTATGAGAATAGGTTGAGTGAACTTGGCCTTTTCTCCTTGGAGGGACGGAGGATGAAAGATGACCCGATAGAGGTGTACAAGATAATGAGAGGCATTGATCGTGTGGATAGTCAGAGGCTTTTTCCCAGGGCTGAAATGTCTAGCACGAGAGGGTATAGTTTTAAGGTGCTTGGAAGTAGATACAGAGGAGATGTCAGGTGTAAGTTTTTTACGCAGAGAATTGTGAGTGCATGGAACGGGCTGCCGGTGGCAGTAGTGGAGGCAGAAACAACAGGGTCTTTTAAGAGACACCTGGATGGATACATGGAGCTTAGAAAAATAGAGGGCTATGGGTAAGCCTAGGTAGTTCTAAGGTGAGGACATGTTTGGCACAGCTTTGTGGGATGAAGGGCCTGTATTGTGCTGTAGATTTTCTATGTTTTCTATCACTGGCATGTGACGTGAAATTTGTTAACTTAGCCCCAGCAGTTCAATGCAATACATGATATAGAAGAGAGAAAAATTAATAATAAATAAATTAATTACAGTAAACATACATTAAATAGATTAAAAGTGCAAAAAACAGAAATACTGTATATTAAAAAAGTGATGTAATGTCCAAGGGTTCAATGTCCATTTTGGAATCGGATGGCAGAGGGGAAGAAGCTCTTCTTGAATCACTGTGTGTGTGCCTTCAGGCTTCTGTACCTTCTACCTGATGGTAGCAGTGAGAAAAGGGCATACCCTGGGTGCTGGAGGTCCTTAATAACAGATACTGCCTTTCTGAGACACAGATCCTGAAGATGTCCTGGGTACCTTGTAGGCTAGTACCCAAGTTGGAGCTGACTAGATTTACAAACCTCTGCAGCTTCTTTCGGTCCTGTGCAGTAGCCCTCCAACCCCATACAGCTATAGATGTTTTTCAGTGTATTTGTTGACGTGCCAAATCTCTTCAAACTCCTAATAAAGTATAGCCGCTGTCTTGCCTTCTTTCTAACTACATCGATATGTTGGGACCAGGTTAGATCCTCAGAGATCTTGACACGCAGGAACTTGAAATTGCTCACTCTCTCCACTTCTGATCCCACTATGAGGATTGGTATGTGTTCCTTCCTCTTGCCCTTCCTGGTCAAAAACCTTCCATTAGAGTGTGTTTTGCTATTTTAATGTCAATAGTAAATGCACACGCCATGTTTCTGTTGTTATTTTAGTATATTTTAATTTGTATATGACAAAATAATTCAAACTAAAATTATCTAGGAATTTATCCTTTAATAGCACCAAGCATCATAATAGCACCAACATATCGATGCAGTTATAAAGAAGGCAAGACAGTGGCTATACCTTATTAGGAATTTGAAGAGAGTTGGCATGTCAACAAATACACTCAAAGATGTCTATAGATGTACTGTGGAGAGCATTCTGACAGGCTGTATCACTGTCTGTCTGGTATGGAGGGGGTGGGGACTACTGCACAGGACCAAAAGAAGCTGTAGATGATTGTAAATTTAGTCAGCTCCATCTTGGGTACTAGCCTACAAAGTATCCAGGACACCTTCAAGGAGCAGTGTCTCAGAAAGTCAGCGTCTATTATTAAGGACCTCCAGCACCCAAGGCATGCCCTTTTCTCACTGTTACCATCAGGTAGGAGATACAAAATCCTGAAGGCACACACTCAGTGATTCAGGAACAGCTTCTTCCCCTCTGCCATCTGATTCCTAAATGGACATTGAACCCTTGGACACTACCTCACCTTTTTTTAATATATAGTATTTCTGTTTTTGCATGACTTTTAATCTATTCAATATAGGTATACTGAATAAGATTTACATATTTATTATTATTTTTTCTTCTACTTTATGTATTGCATTGAACTGCTACTGCTAAGTTAACAAATTTCACGTCACATGCCGGTGATAATAAACCTGATTCTGATTCTGGAAAAAAAAATCTGCCTTGGTAACTAATGTCTTCAAGGTTACTAGACTGTATTTAGGAGAGAAGGTTCAACATGTCACAAATATATAACACCTTAAGCACAATTTCTTGGCATATTCATGTATATTAATGCTAATGTAAGCAAATTTCTTACAGTAAAATGACCTTGTACATCTATTTATATCACTGTTCATTTCTTGTCCAGTAATGTTTACATTTGTGAATTGAGAAAAAAATAGTGTTTTTAAAACTGAACAGAAACAAAATAAAATGCTAAAGGAAAGAACAGATGAAGCACTGTGGCAATAATTGGATTTCTACATCTGCCTCCATATTGACTGGATTAAGGTCACTCATGGTATTCTGCATAATTATAACAAAGATAATCTGTTGTTCCTTGTCAGTCTTGACCTGTGTATTGCCATATATATGATTTGCACATCATTTAGTGTTTCTCTGCTACCATCTATATCAATGGAACTATGCTGCCTTGGTTGCAATCTTGTATATCTATTTGTAGCCAGAGAATCTCCCAAAAAAAAACCCCGCAGATGCTGGAAATCTAAAACAAAAACAAAACGTGTTGGAAATACTCAGCAGGTCAGGCCACACACAAGTCATATAGGAGGAGAAGCAGGAACAATGTTTCAGGTTGGAGAGCTTTTGCCAGAATTTAAAAGGAGAGAATGGAAGCTTATGAGATAGCAGGGAGGGATGGAGAGTGAGGGGATACATCTACAAGTTTATATGACCAAAGAATGAATGGGAGCAGTGAGAGAATGAGAAAGATGACAGAAGAACATTTGTCTTTATTTGTCAAAAAACAATTCTTTTGTTTATGTACTAATTCTGTAACTGCACTCATTCACTCATTGAGCAGATATATTTCTTTTTCCACTGGTCCTCGTGTTCATAGTAGCTTTATCCTATCAGTACCTTCTCTTCTCCATTCTCCTTGCAGTTTTACAAGCTTGCTTTATCTCTTTTTTGGTTCTGATGAAGTGTTTCTGACCTGAAACATTGATCGTTTCTCCCACAAATGCAGCCTGACCTGCTAGGTATTTCCAGAATTTTATATTTTTGTTATAAATCGCCAATAATGGCAACTCTCTCCACCTCTCTCATCAATTCTGATGTCCCCCTTGATCCCCCTTTATTTGTCAGTCTCTCGTTGCCATTTGGAAATAACATCTAAAGATATTAGTTAGTTTTAACTTGAATTCATCTCTTCATCTCTTGGCCAGATAGGTAAATTGCCTATCTGATTGTCCACTAGAGTGTCATGACAAATTTTTGATTTCCTTGTGAAGTCAATTAAATATTTAAAAAGTATTTCATGATATTTATTGGCCTTTAAAAGTGTGTTTAAGGCAAGATATTTATTAATTCTTGTTCTGATTTTTTTAAATGTAAAAAACAATCTTTTCCCTGTTTTTAAAAATTTAGCTATTTTCCCACATGTGCCTCGATCACCACCTCTTATGAAGGATGGAAGGGTGCTTTGCTACTAGACCTGTTAAAGTTCAAAGTTAATTAATTATCAAAGTACATGTATGTCACCATATACGGCCCTGAGACTCGTTTACTTGCAGGCATACTCAATAAATCCATAATAGAATAATAACCTTCATAGAAACAATGAAAGACCGCACCTACTTGGGTGTTTGACCAGTGTGCCAAAGACAACAAACTGTGCAAATACAAAAAGAAATAATAAATAAATTAACAATAAGTATCAAAAACATGAGATGAAGAGTCCTTGAAAGTGAGTCTATAGGTTTTGGGAACATTTCAGTCATGGAGCAAATGAAGTTGAGTGAAGTTATCCTCTTTGGTTCAAAAGCCTGAACCTGACGAGGTGAGTCCTAAGGCTCCTGTACCACCTTCCTGAAGGCAGCAGCAAGAAGAGAGCGAGACCTGGGTCCTGGGAGACCCTGATGATAGATATTGCTTTCCTGAAATAATGCTTCATGTAGATGTGAGCAATGGTGGGGAGAGCTTCACCCATGATGGACTGGGCTAAATCCACTACTTTGTGTAGGATTTTCCATTCAAGGGCACTAATGTTTCCATACCAAGCTGTGATGCAGCTAGTCAATATACACTCCACTACCCATCTACAGAAGTTGGTCGAAGTTTTAAATGTCATACTGAATCTTTGCAAACTCCTTAGAAAGTCGAGGCACTGCCATGCTTTCTTTGTAATTGCACTTACCTGCTGGACCCAGGACAGGTCCTCCAAAATGATAATATGGAGGAATTTAAAGTCACTGACTCTCTCCACCTCTGATCCTCTGAGTACTGGTTTCCTCCTCCTGAAGTCAATAATCAGCTCCTTAGTCTTGCTGACATTGAGTAAGAGGTTGTTCTTATGGCATCACTCAGCCAGATTTTCAATCTCTCCTACGTGCAGATTCATCAGTACATTTCATTTGGCATACGATGGTTGTGTGTCTTCAGCAAACTTGAATATGGCATTGGACCTGTGCTTAGTTGCACAGTCACGAGTGGAGCAGGGAGCTAAGCACACAGCCTTGTGGTGCACCTGTACTGATGGAGATTGTGGAGGAGATGTTATTATCAATTCAAATTGACTGGGGTCTGCAAGTGAGGAGTTCAAGGATCCAGTTGCACAAGGAGTTATTGAGGCCACAGTCTTGAAGCTTATTGATAAATTTTGAGGAGATGTTGAGCTGTAGTTGATAAAGAACATCCTGATTTATGCATCCTTGCTGTCCAGATGTTCCCAGGTTGAGTGAAGAGCCAATGAAATGACATCTGCTGTGGACCTGTTGTGCCGGGAGGCAAATTGGAGTGGATCCAAGTTACTTCTCAGGCAAGAGTTGATGTGTTTCATCACCAACCTCTCAAAACACTTCATTACAGTGAATCTAACTGCTACTGGACGATGGTCATTGAGGCAGGTTACCACATTATTCTTGGGCACCTGTATAATCGAAGTCAGAAAGTAAGTTAGTATTTTTTTATATAACTGTTTGTCTCTCACATAAGCAGCTTGGATGAGTTGTTTGCCAGTACTTCCTCCTCCACAAGAAGTTCCTGGCATCATCTTGTTGTGCATAATTGAGAATGTGAATTCAGAGCGTGGAGAACTGCAGCTGCATATCTACTGATTTGTCATATAATCCATTGATAAAAGTCAGTACCAATCTACTTAATTAATGAACAAAAGCAGAATGCACACATCTGAAATTCATATGGCTTTCTCCTCTCAGATGTACTTCAGCACTTAGAAACATAGAAAACCTACAGCACAATACGGGCCTTTTGGTCCACAGTGCCGTGCCAGACATGTACGTACTTTAGAAATTACCCAGGGTTACCCATAGCTCTCTGTTTTTCTAAGCTCCGTGTACCTATCCAGGAGTCTCTTAAAAGACCCTATCGTATCTGCCTCCACAACTGTTGCCGGCAGCCCGTTCCATGCACACACCACTCTCTGTGTAAAAAACAAAAAACAACAGCAACTTACCTGTGACATCTCTTCTGTACCGACTTCAACACACCTTAAAGCTGTGCCCTCTTGTGTTAGCCATTACAGGCCTGGAAAAAAGCCTCTGACTATCCACACGATCAATGCCTCCCGTCATCTTATACACCTCTATCAGGTCACCTCTCATCCTCCGTCGCTCCAGGGAGAAAAGGTCGAGTTTACTCAACCTATTCTCATAAGGCATGCTCCCTAATCCAGGCAATGTCCTTGTAAATCTCCTTTGTACCCTTTCTATGGTTTCCACATCCTTCCTGTAGTGAGGTGACCAGAACTGAGCACAGTACTCCAAGTGGGGTCTGACTAGGGTCCTGTACAGCTGCAACATTACCTCTTGGCTCCTGAACTCAATCTCACAGTTGATGAAGGCCAATGCACCATATGCCTTCTTAACCACAGAGTCAACCTGCGTAGCAGTTTTGAGTGTCCTATGGACTCGGACCCCAAGATCCCTCTGATCCTCCACACTGCCAAGGGTCTTACCATTAATACTATATTCTGCAATCATATTTGACCTACCAAAATGAACCACCTCATACGGGTCTGGGATGAACTCCATCTGTTACTTCTCAGCCCAGTTTTGCATCCTATCGATGTCCCGCTGTAACGTCTGACAGCCCTCCACACTATCCACAACGCCAACCTTTGTGTCATCAGCAAAAGTACTAACCCATCCCTCCACTTCCTCATCCACATCATTTATAAAAATCACAATGAGTAGGGGGTCCCAGAACAGATCCCCGAGGCACACCACTGGTCACCGACCTCCATGCAGAATATGACCCGTCTACAGCCACGCTTAGCCTTCTGTGGGCAAGCCAATTTTGGATCCACAAAGCAATGTCCCCTTGGATCCCATGCCTCCTTGCTTTCTCAATAAGCCTTGCATGGGGTACCTTATCAAATACCTTGCTGAAATCCATATACACTACATCTATTGCTTGACCTTCATCAACGTGTTTGGTTACATTCTCAAAAAATTCAATCAGGCTCGTAAGGCACGACCTGCTTTTGACAAAGCCATGCTGACTATTCCTAACCATATTATGCTTCTCCAAATGTTCATAAATCCTGCCCCTCAGGATCTTTTCCATCAACTTATCAACCACTGAAGTAAGACTTACCGGTCTATAATTTCCTGGGCTATTTCTACTCCCTTTCTTGAATAAGGAAACAACATCCACAACCCTCCAATCCTCTGGAACCTCTCCTGTCCTCATTGATGATGCAAAGATCATCGCCAGATGCTCAGCAATCTCCTCCCTCGTTTCCCACAGTAGCCTGGGGTACATCCCATCCGGTCCCGGTGACTTATCCAACTTGATGCTTTCCAAAAGCTCCAGCACATCCTCTTTCTTAATATCTACATGCTGAAGCTTTTCAGTTCTCTGTAAGTCATTCCTACAATCACTAAGATCCTTTTCCGTATTGAATACTGAAGCAAATTATTCATTAAGTACCTCTGCTATCTCCTCCAATTCCATACACACTTTTCCACTGTCACACTTGATTGGTCCTATTCTCTCACGTCTTATCCTCTTGCTCTTCAAATACTTGTAGAATGCCTTGGGGTTTTCTTTAATCTTGCCCGCCAAGGCCTTCTCATGGCCCCTTCTGGTTCTCCTAATTTCATCCTTAAGCTCCTTCCTGCCACCCTTATAGTTTTCTAGATCTCTATCATTACCTAGCTTTTTGAACCTTTCATAAGCTTTTCTTTTCTTCTTGACTAGATTTACAACAGCCTTTGTTCCTGTACCCTACCATCCTTTCCCTGTCTCATTGGAATGCATCTATGCAGAACAACACGCAAATATCCCCTGAACATTTGCCATATTTCTTCCGTACATTTCCCTGAGAACATCTGTTTCCAACTTATGCTTCCAAGTTCCTGCCTGATAGCCTCATATTTCCCCTTACTCCAATTAAACGCTTTCCTAAATTGTCTGTTCCTATCCCTCTCCAATGCTATGGTAAAGGAGATAGAATTGTGACCACTACCTCCAAAATGCTTTCCCACTGAGAGATCTGACACCTGACCAGGTTCATTTCCCAATAGCAGATCAAGTACAGCCTCTCCTCTTGCAGGCTTATCTACATATTGTGTCAAGAAACCTTCCTGAACACACCTAACAAACTCCACCCCATCTAAACCCCTTTGCTCTAGGGAGATGCCAATCAATTTTTGGGAATTTAAAATCTCCCACCATGACAACCCTGTTATTATTACACCTTTCCAGGATCTGCCTCCCTATCTGCTCCACGATGTCCCTGTTACTATTGGGTGGTCTATAAAGAAAAACAGCCAGTAGAGTTATTGACCCCTTCCTGTTCCTAACTTCCACCCATAGAGACTCAGTAGACAATCCCTCCATGACTTCCTCCCTTTTCTGCAGCTGTGACACTATTGCTGATCAGCAATGCCACGCCTCCACCTGTTTTGCCTCCCTCCCTGCCCTTTCTGAAACATCCAAAGCTATTTCTGCCTCTGAACCATCCAAGTCTCTGTAATGGCCACAACATCATAGCTCGAAGTACTGATCCACGCTCTAAGCTCATCCGCTCGTTCATAATACTCCTTGCATTAAAATAGACACATCTCAAACCATGGGTCTGAGTGCATCCCTTCTCTATCACCTGTCTATTCTCCCTCTCGTACTGTCTACAAGCTTTCTCTATTTGTGAACCAACCGCTCCTTCCACAGTCTCTTCAGTTCGGTTCCCACACCCCCAGCAATTCTGGTTTAAACTCTCCCCAGTAGCCTTAGCAAACCTCCCTGCTGGGATATTGGTCCTCCTGGGATTCAAATGCAACCCGTCCTTTTTGTACAGGTCACGCCTCCTCCAACAGAGGTCCTAATGGTCCAGAAATCTGAATCCCTGCCCCCTGCTCCAATCCCTCAGCCATGCATTTATCCTCCACCTCATTCTAACTGTCATGTGGCACACCTGATGGGGTGAATAACTGAAATGGTGGGCTGGATATAAACTCAGCTGCTATGTTTGTGCTATTTTCTTACTGATTCTTTGCACATTTGGAATTGGTTGTGGTACTTTGATTCCAATTTGCCTACCTGCAAAAGTTTATAAATTATTTTCAGTCTTTAATGTCACTATTAAAGTGCTTTTGGGTTTGCACAATTATCGGAATCCTGTTAAAGTGATTACATTATATGACATGTAATCTTCAACATAGGTACAGTAATCCCATTTAAGTACACTATACTGTATTCACTTGTATCTTGATCAACATTTTCAAGTAATTGTGGGTGTACAATTTCTGAAAAATGCAGGTTAGGATTTATGAAATCAACCATGAAAGATCTCAGTCAGTAGCCCTTTGTATCTACTCAAATAACTAACTAGCTTTAATATTAATTATTTGTGGATTGTCAGTAGAATCGGGACTGTGGCATTTAACATAATACGTTTCTCATCATACCTCTTCAAACTCTCTCCTAAGAATTGAGAGATCATCTGGAACTTGCTTCACTTGGGTCTGCTGCTTCCAGCTTGTCCTTTCATAAGCTATTTTGGACTTTTATGTTGCTTTATGGATTCGTCCTCTATCATGAGAGACTACTTGGCTGATTTCCATTCTCATTGTGCTGGTCTGCATCTTCTTGATAGACAAGAATAAATGTGCCCATCGTCATTTTAAAAAATAGATTTGATCTGGTTTTTTTATTGAATTCAGTTGAACTCTGGAAGATCTGTACAAAATCGATTTTCTTTTTAGTGTCATTCAATTCAGGTTAATGTGGCAGGAGTAGTGGAAGATTATTCCCTTTTTAACTAATGGAGTATTTGTATTGCAATTTGTCTTATGCTGGTAACACACAATAGAACATGAAGGTGGCAGTCTATGTGTCTTCAGATTTATAGAATGAATGTAACTGAACTAAAGATAATTTCTTCCAGAATTTATTTTTCTGTCTCATCTCTATTTTTCCTTCTTGTTTTGTTTCTGCTTGGTTGTGTCAATAACTCTTTGTGTCTCTCATTTTTTTTTTGTTTTTAAATGTTCCTTTGATTTACTAGCTTCAAACATCTTTTCATTACAGATGTCTAATCTCTCTTTGATTCTCCCCTTCTCCATAATTTCATTCATGGGCCCAATCATCCCCATTCATCTAGTAGAACTTGTTCTCATGTTAGATAATTTCTACTTTGACTTATTTCCTCCAATAAAATCTTTTTCTTAAAGATTGATAGCAGTTCCAACCTTTGTTTTAAAAAAATGTAGAATATTCATTGTTGCAAAAGTGATTCGGAATATATTTCTTGTTTGTTTTCCAAGTACACAAGGAAATAGGAGCAGGAGTAGGCGGCCAGGCCACTCAAGCTTGCCCTGCCGTTCAATGCGATCGTGGTTGGTATATTGCTTTATGTAGCATTGTACCTCCCCAGAATGGAAATGCCAGCAGTGCTTTTCTACTAGTCATCTTTCCCACATTATGGCCCATCATTCTTTCCCAACTTGACCTTCTTTGTCCATTTTTCACCATAGACTACTCAGTACAAACCAGTAAACCTTATTGAAATTTCCTCTTATCCTGCCCTCTGCAGAAAGGTCTGGTTTCTCTGAGTCCATTGAATTTGTTTTGAATATTTCACTTCCTGATTTGTGCTTTTGTGTACTTCATTTTCCTCAATGAGAATTTCCCTTGCACCATAGGTTTCCAAGGCATTGACTATGTTCACTTACACTTGTGTTTTTGCCTCAGTCCTGGAATGCTGATATGAGTTGTCCTTCCCTCACCTCCCACCCATCCAGTTTCCATATTCAGTGGATAAAACATATGTACATCCCTCTCATTTCAGCATTGTATGTAAATTCTTGTATCATACATCTCTTGTATCATATGTTACTTCTGTAATGTTGTGCACTGTTTAATAATTTCAATACTCCTTAGTAACTCATTCACTTTATCTCTTATAGTGATATCATGGAACATAGAAATCTACAGCACATTGCAGGCCTTTCAGCCCATGATGTTGTGCTGACCATATAACCTACTCTAGAGACTGCCTAGAATTACCCTGCCACATAGCCCTCTATTTTTCTAAGCTCCATGTACCTATCTAAGAGTCTTAAAAGACCCTATTGTATCCGCCTCCACCACCGTCACTGATAGTGCATTCCATGCACCCACTACTTGCTGTGTGAAAAACCTACCCTGAATCCCCTCTCTACCTACTTCATTAAAACTATGCCTCCTCGTGTTAACCATTTCAGCCCTGGCTATCCACACAATCAATAACTCTTATCAGGTTATACACTTCTATCAGGTCACCCCTCATCCTCGGTCGCTGCAAGAAGAAAAGGCCAAGTTCACTCAACCTATTCTCATAAGGCATGCTCTCCAACTCTGGCAGCATCCTTTGTATCTTGTATCTACCCATAAAAGCATAGAAAATGCGTTACTTAATAGTCCCCTCTCCTCATAGTCTTAAAGGACTATAAACACAACTTTCAGGTGAAACTGATTTACTAGAGCTCCTTACTTAAATGTAATACAGTGTGTTAGCTGATTGTAATGTAGCTGCTTCTACACTGAGGAGGTCAAACTGAGATTGATCACTTTGCTGAATGTTTCCCTTCTGTCATTTTTATCATCCCAGTAGTCAATTCACCTATCATTTTAACCATCCTCTTTGCCATCTCTTTAATCCTTCAGTCATTCTCCAATAACCCCATCACATACTTCACACATCAAGGTTGCTGGTGAATGCAGCAGGCCAGGCAGCATCTCTAGGAAGAGGTACAGTCGACGTTTCGGGCCGAGACCCTTCGTCAGGACTAACTGAAGGAAGAGGTAGTAAGAGATTTGAGAGGGGGAGGGGGAGATCCAAAATGATATGAGAAGACAGGAGGGGGAGGGTTGGAGCCAAGAGCTGGACAGGTGATTGGCAAAAGGGATATGAGAGGATCATGGAACAGGAGGCCCAGGGAGAAGGAAAAGGGGGAGGGAGGGAAAACCCAGAGGATGGGCAAGGGGTATAGTCAGAGGGAGAAAAGGGAAAGAGAGAGAAAGAATGTGTGTGCATAAATAAATAACGGATGGGGTACGAGGGGGAGCTGGGGCATTAGCGGAAGTTAGAGAAGTCAATGTTCATGCCATCAGGTGGAGGCTACCTAGATGGAATATAAGGTGTTGTTCCTCCAACCTGAGTGTGGCTTCATCTTTACAGTAGAGGAGGCCGTGGATAGACATATCAGAATGGGAATAGGATGCGGAATTAAAATGTGTGGCCACTGGGAGATACCTCTTCCTAGAGATGCTGCCTGGCCTGCTGCGTTCACCAGCAACTTTGATGTGTGTTGCTTAAATTTCCAGCATCTGCAGAATTCCTCGTGTTTACCATCACATACTTGTTTTCTTCTTTACTGTTGTCTCTTATTCTCTTTACTAGCTTTTTACTTAAAATCTCTTGCATCATTAATTTGATTAAAGACTCAATTTCATTCTCCACAGGTACAGCCTGACTAGCTGAGTATTTCGAGGATAGTGCTTGCTTTCTCTAATTAGTATAATGTTTATAATTACGTCTTCAATGTTACATTGAATATAGATTGATTTAATTTGTGAAATAGAATATTGATCAGTTCTTATCCTGATTATTTTTTAGATACAGTAACACTTTAATGACAAGATTGTTATTTGTGCACTTTTCTATGAACAGGTTGAATCATACCAGGCTTTCTTCTGTATTTAGTCTCCACTGATCAGCTTCAGCTTGTTAGCAGGGAGGATGACGCATTTTTATTTTTTATTTATGTAGCCCCCTGGTAAGCCTCAGGCTCACTCAGCTCGCTTCCGTCTAGGGGGAGCAGCCTTTGGACCCGCCAAACTAGGTAATCAAGTTTGTGTGGATGCTGTGTGTTGTGTCCCCTGTGTAACATCAGTACCCCGAAATAACGTTCAGTCCACAATTTGTGGTTAAACGATTTAAGATTTTGTATTTAAGTATGGGGTTAGTAGAGAAACAAAAGAAAAGGAAAACAAGTAAATGGCGCCAATAATCTCATACACATATCCAGTGCACAAACGTTGGAGCTCATGGATTCCCTTTCGCTGATCCTCCTTTGCTCGTCATCGACCCCTGGGCTCCCGCCCCGAGCCCAAGCCCAGCGGGTCCAGCAACCGTCTCCTCAAGCTACGTCTTCTCTCTTCATCCTCTTTGCACCTTCTCCCCCGAAGCCTGCGCAAACTAGCAGCTTTCACACAGACAGAGAGAATAACATCTATCCCAATTGGTTAACAAATGAATACAAGTCCTGTTATCACTAATTATAATCCAAACATACTGCTATAGAGAACCACTGTCTCAGCAGTTAACAGTACAGAGAAACCATTTTATTCACCTTAGCAGTAACATAAAAGAACACTTATTTAGGGATATAGAGCTGCATTGCCCAGCAACCCACCTATTTAACCCTATCCTAATCACAGGACAATTTACAATCACTGATTAACCTACTAACCTGTAGGTCATTGGACTGTGGGAGAAAACCAGAGCACCTGGAGGAAACCCAGGCACACACTGGAAGAATGCACCAACTTTCTTACAGAGGACATTAGAATTGAACTCTGAACTCCAATGCCTAGCCACCCTTATTTTGTCTTTTTTTTGTGTAAGTTTATAATCAAAAGTACATATATGTCACAATATACAACCTTGACATTTGTTTTCTTCCAGGCATTTACAGGAAAATAAAGAAATACAATAGAATTTATGAAAAAAATTACATTGACAACCAATGTGCAAAAGATTAAAAAATAAATCTGTAATATTGAGAGCATGAATTGTAGAGCCCTTGAAAGTGAGGCTGTAAGTTATGGAATCAGTTCAAAGTTGAGGTGAGTGAAGTTACCCGCACTGGTTCAGGAGCCTAATGATTGATTGAAGGGTAATAACTGTTTCTGAACCTGGTGGCGTGAGACGTAAGGCCCCTGTACCCTCCTACCTGATGGTGGTAGTGCGAAGAGAATTTGGCCTAGATGGTGGGGTTCCTTTAACCTTTAACCTTTATCTTTGTCCCATTTGCTGGGTCTTTTCCCAGCAAATGAAATAAAGATAAAGGATCCACTCACCCATTTAATGAAGTAGTATTTGAGAGGAGGAGAAACGTCATTATAACACTGTAAATGGTATTTTAAAATTTGAATTTCAATACAAGGATTAAAGATTTCATTATGCTTAAGGCAAGCATCCCACCTCTCCTGGAACTTCCGGGAGTCTCCCGCAACTTCCAGGAGTCTCCCGCATATTAATAGTGGCTCCCTGATGCCCGCAAATTATATACAATGTCCTGGAAATTGATTTTTTTTTTGAGAGTGAGCGAGGGAGAGAGAGCGAGAGAGAAAGCAAGCGAGAGCAAGAGCGCGCCATGGCAGAGTGTTCCAAAAAAATATAAAACGTATGTCACCCCAGAAAGTGTACCCCTGCCTAATAGGGGTCAAAATAATGATAGTGTTGCTTGCTGCACTGTTTGCAACAATGACTTTTCTATTGCCCATGGTGGGTTAAGACTGTAAAAGACGTGTTGAGGTGAGTTTAACAGGTGTCATTCATTCATTAGCATAGCTAACGTTATTTAAACTAGCTGGCCAGCTGCTAAGGAGCTACTCTATTGCAGACATCCCACCTCTCCCGGAAGTCTCCTGCAAATTGATGGTGCTACCTCCCTGAAATGAGTTTTTGCAGGGTGGGATATCTGGCTTAAGGTAGAATTAAAGAAGTACGTAGTCTTCTTTAAAAGCATGATTTCTGATGTTTACTGCGATAACAAAATGTTAGTTCAAAGATCTGTTACTGTTTATGAATTTTGTAGTATTTAGTTTTTAATGCTCTGGTTTGGAGACATTTGCAGATGCACAGTGGTTTGACCTAACAATGGGATAAAAATAGATTGAAATGAAAGTGTGATTTAAGATTTTGAAAAGATCTGATTGTCTCGCACTGGGAGTGTTTTTTTTCAGAATCTGCTTTGGTCAAAAGTGTGTTCAACTTTTTCTTTTTAATACACATAGTTCAGCACATTGGAAAAATCATTGCAAAAGTATTCAAGTAAGACAGCTGAATATCAGTGTTTATACACTTTTAGTTACAAATTTTTGTTTTTAAGATGTTTGCCTTTGTATGAATACTTGTGAACTAGAATTCTGTTCAACATGATTTGTTTTTAAAAAAGATGTCTTGCTTGAATTGGTTATTCTCAATGACCAATGACATACCATTTTTGTGATTCATAATTCATATTTGAGCCTTTAAGTCAAATATAGATTTCCCCAACAAATGCACTACTTGTATTCTATTACTCTTATTCATCTTTCCCCCTTGTTAATTCTTGAAAGTGCTTCCAGTTGCACAGCATCACCCAGCTCCATTGATCTCAATAAAGATGTATTATGCATTGAAGCCTGTATTGCATGATATTTACTCATTTTAACAAGAGTATATCAAAGTGATTTGCTTACTCGTATACAATATGAAGTGATGTTTTCTACTATCTGAAAAAGGGCAAAAAACTTGCAAAGCATGATTAACTCAAGAAAGTTGATGACAATGCAGTGACAGACAAGCTTTGTGGTGCCTACTTAATGCTCAGCTAGTATTTATTGTGCTGTTCATTAGTTTGGCACGGTATAAGGGGATCAATACCATGAGTGGATAGTTCGAAGTTGGACAGAATGAGAATGTAATTTAGGAAATATTGAAGAGTGACTTAACATGGGAGAGTAAGGACTCTGAATTTTCATACTGGAGGCCCCGGGAATGGGAGTACAATGATGTTCACTTTCACTGTAAGCCAGATGGTTCTTCAGGCATGACCTGACAAATTTGAGAGAGTTTGAGGGACCATGGACATCACTGCAAAGGACCTGAATGCAATACACAAAAGTTCATTGATCTCAAATGACACATTTGAGCCATGTCAGCAAATGGCACATCTTGCCATATACACTACTAGCCTCAATTTATTACACTCCATTACTTACCCCACAGTCATGTATGTTGAGAGTCATACAAATATTGTCTTGGTTTACCTCT
Source organism: Mobula birostris (assembly GCF_030028105.1). NCBI lineage: Eukaryota > Metazoa > Chordata > Chondrichthyes > Myliobatiformes > Myliobatidae > Mobula > Mobula birostris. Next base: position 16,796,250 of record NC_092389.1, read on the forward strand.
TCCATAGTATTGCATGAGCCACTGTACTGTTTTGACTGTGGTAACTGTGTCATAAAAAAAAATTGCACAAATTTCTCTAACATTCTTCTCTCCTCCTTTTAGGGGTGAGTAATGCACTACTAAGGCAGCAGATGTAATTTGAGGGAAATATGGATATCCTATATATCATAACTCCCGTATGTAGAGTTAGTTACATCTATGAAACATTTGATTCTGCTCATTATTGCTACAGCCAATGCTGAGGCTATGGGCAAGGACAAAACTGAAATACTAAAGATGATAATCCCATCCCTTTCCTTATTCTCCACCTTTTTTTTTGGCCTAGACACACACTTTTAATTTACAAGTTGCAAGTGATGTAAACAAGAAGCTGACTAGGTAGATAAGGATCAAGAAGAATCTGGCAAACTTGCAAATGAAGCTTCTGTGAAAGTTGTATGCAGGGTTGGTGTTGGCCTCTGCAGTGCTCTCTTATGCTTCTTGCAGATTTTCAGAGAGACCACAAATATTCTGAGTATCTCAAAAAATTCACCTGTAATTCAGCTGTAACATTAAAACCCTCATCTCAGGCTCTTAAAGCAAAACTACAGTGTGAACTTGTCAGCTTTTCAGCAGAGAAATTAGGTTGTGGCTGCAGCACTGCTGACAATGTATTCAGAAGCAATCTTTTTCCAGTGATACTTCACGATGGACCTTGATGCTTTCTTGGCATGGTGACCTCTTTCCTCTTCACTTGTTTTGCGGGGGAAAAGTCAAGGTGTCCTTCCTGCTCCATGTTCTTCAGAGATTTATCCAACATTCTGAGAATTGCTAAATGACTTCATAGTTGTTGAGGTAATGAGAGAACCCCTTTTGTGTTATGGTCATGACTTCAATCAATGGAAAGTATTCAGATGCTATCAACTTTGATATTTGCATCTTGTGAATATGCACCAGTGCACTAAATAACCTTCATTCTGGCTGAATATTGCTATCATGATAAGGTATGTGCATAAATTTTAGGTGTGGCCAACATCAGGCCTGATTGACCAATTTCTCATGCACTATATTCTTGTTGTTCTTTTCTGTTTTGTGAATTTGTAAAGTAAATGCACTTAGTACACTTTGAGCCTTACTGAAATACAGGAGCTCGAAGTGAATTTCAGCTGAGATTTAGCATTCAATGGACTAGTGAAAATTGAATTCTTCAGTTTGTTCAATAACAATCCATTAGTGAATTCACTGAGTTGGAGACAAAGCAAGAGTTAACTATTTCCAAAACACATAGGATCCAATGAGATGGATTCCTGACATTTACAATTATTATCCTGGGATTATTTCTTTCTTGTCTGTTATATCTTTCATAGTATTCTCTGTAGAATCCAATTAAATTAATTGGTTGATTGATACCATATGTTAAAATGGAACATTTTGAATAGTGTGTTCACTGTCTGTATTTAATGAGACAAATTAAACTTATGCACGTATCTGTCCTTTGATTTTGGACAGTTAATTTTTTGGATTTAAGTCTTGCAGATTTTCTCAAATTTGTACATTCAAGATCGAGATAACTCACCAAAAAACTCATTGCCTTGCTAAATGCAGTAAGTTGTGACTTTCCCATCTTTATAAATGAAGATTAATTTCTTATAAATTACGGACTTAGAAAGTATCTTTAACTATGATTCGGCATTAAATTCATACCTTTTTGATGTGAGAGTGCCCTGGGTTGATTGTAAAAGTGTTCTACAGTAATGTGTTTAGATAGTTGCAGACATAGTCGGAATAACATAAGCCTCCAAAACAAATCTAATTATAAACTGAATTTGAAATCTGGCTCAGCAAAAATGGTCTTGGAAAGAGAAAACAATCACATTTGATGCAATTGCAGTGCAGATCTGAGGTTGAATTTGGAACATACTATTGAGTTGAGAGGATTGTACACCTAACCATGCTTTATCTATTCTTAAATTATTAGAAATTTTGATTGGCCAAGGTGATACATTCTGACTGGTATACCTCAACTCAATGATTACTAAGTTCAATATTTTGTTGTATGTCTGTTAAATTGGTTCCAAAATAGTGTCTGGTACACAACTTGTGGCTTGAGTGGTGTCAGCAATTACTGCAGTTTGTCGATCAGTATCTTGCTTCAACAGAATCAAATTCTTTTTAGCTATTGTCGATCTGGTATGTGACCTTGAACAGAGGTCAGGTCCTGGTATTGTGATGAGCTCCTATTCTGTGGCAGTCGGCCGTGTGATCTTCATTTGAGTAACTGCAACCAACCAAATGATCTGCAAGCAGTTAATGGCTATCTGTTAATGAAGTGGCTCAGGAATACTTCACATAAATATACTTTCCAGTGAGTTACTGCAGTTCATTTATGCGCATCGTCTCACGTCATTCAGATTTAACCTTCTAACCTACATTGAGAAGATGTGGTTGTTGGTGTTTAATGGTATCTGACAGCTGCAACTGTTAAATTGTCAAAAAGATATAATTATGTTTTCTCTAATGTCCAGCTCTTCTATTAATGTCTGTGTCAATGTATAATTTTAGCTCTCCACAAGGGGAAAGGCTTACTTTTATTAAAATGAGGGGTGGATGTGAATTAAGAGGAGCATGTTTACAATACCTGCAGATCAGACAAAATTAGGAGATGTGGGAGAAAGAGATGAAAAAAGATATTACCATTTTCTATTGTTTTGGTAGACTGCAGACCAGACAATAATCCCTATTGATTGCAAGCACCATTTTCATGAGGATATGGTAGGTTGCCAGACTTGTCTTCATCTGATTGGCTGTAGCCATTCCAATTATATGTCACCCTGGTTTACAGAACCAAGAAGAAATGTGTCAGTGAATGACATACAATCGGTGGTGCACTGCAAGTTTTTGGAGGAAGAGCCAGATTTGTAATCCAAATTACCTTGCCGGTCCACTGATGACAAACATAACCAAACACTTGTGCTTCCTGCCCATTGCTCCACTTGCTGTCAGTTTGCTACCTTCTGCCTTTGTTGTTCCAGTTGCATACATGTAGTTTTTCTTTCCACACATATCCCATAGTACAGTGACAGATCAATGCCCAGAAGAAAGGTATTTCTGAATCTGGAGCAGCTTGAAACTTCTATTTGATTTAGATTTGGGTTCAGAAGATAGAACTGAGTCCAACATGATCTGTGGATATCTCATCCCCAGTGGTAAGTTTAATCTGGGGCTGGTAGCTGAAAAATGCCCAAGGACTCAGAGCTAGTATTGCATGATCCCTGGGGAACAAGTTAGAATGGTAAGCTCAGCTCAGTCTTGAATCTGTAGCTGCTGCTTTTGCAGCCTTCCTCCTAGTCCTCACGCACTTCCCCGATGATATTATGGATCGCTTCTTTTTAATGCACTGGTGTTTTTGTAGGGATCTCTGGCTACTGTAGGCAAACCTTTGGCTGCTTTAGCTATCAATGTGAATGTAAGGTTGTGAGGACTAGGATGGTGAGTACAGGCCAGACAGAACAGTTGCAGGCTGTATCTGTTCATGGCATACCATGGAGATGGAAGATGTGCTTCTTATGGTTGAATTATTAGCAATGTGTTCCAAGTTATGACCTGTTGCTGAGGCTTGGAGATGGAAGGTGTGGTTGAAGTAAAGTTATGAATGTCTTGATTAAAAGTTGGTAAGGTGAGTAAATTGTGCATGGTTGTTTAATGAGAGTTATATAGTTAAAGAATGGCATTTAAAGGTTGATACATTGAACTTGTATGAGCTCATTGATTTACTTGTACCCCATGCAGATTCTTGGGGCTTTAACTGCTGGAATAGATTGCCATTGCTGTGTAAGTCCATTGCTGTAGACTTGGACTTGGAAAGCATGGTGTGGCTGAAAGACCTACTGAATATTTGTGAATGTAAAGTGGTGTTCCTCTGATGTCCCCAGATGCGCATACCATCTGTGGTATTCTGACTTTGGGGAAATTTGCATTTGTGCTGGAGTCATTTGTTCACTCTTCTGCTTGCCCATGGCATGCAAGAATGAAATGTTGTTGGCTTTCTTTGAATAAAAAAACATGAGTAACCTTTCAGCATTCAGTTGACAGGACACAGCGTTGTATGTAAGTACAGCAAAATATTCCATATGATTCATTTTGTTGCAGATCATCTTGACAAGCAAATTGGCAGAGCTATTAAAAAAGTAAGGCAACTTGTACAACTGCTTCTTGATTTTCATATTTTATCGTTCATGCACAGATGCTGGAATTTACTACCAATTTTACTGCTTAATAATGGTGAGTGTTATTTGCATTGCAAATGCAAAGCCGATGACTTACAGAAAATGGTATATTGTGTTTTGGTTGATCAAGGTATCAAGCTATTTTCTGGAAATTTGTGACAATTGCTATAATTTAACATAAAACTTGTTAAAAATTAAATTATTTTGAGATACATCCAAAGTCTAGCACATTTCCAGTTCTTTATTTGGAAACCTCACATTTGATGAACATAACAGGGTTATTGGTGGGGGGTTTGGGGTGGGGGGGGAGAGAAGTAGGTAGTGGAGATGAGTCCATAGCTAGAACAGTCATGATCTTATTAAATGGCAGAGCAGGCTTGATGGGCCAGATGGCCTACTCCTGCTCCTATTTCCTATGCTCTTGTATTTCAGAGAGTGTCCAGAGGCTTTTCACATTATTTTAGATGAGTTCTTATGTAAATATTTTATTTTATTTCCAACTGTGTACCAAGTTTAGTTACTTTTTTTTACTTGTATTTCTATAAAATGCTCAAAGCATTTCTTATTTCAGGCCCTGAAAAGTGGATGATCTTGCAGACAATTTGAATCAATGCAGTTTTGATATTTTACTTCAACATACAAAAAAAACACTAAAAACTAAAAGAGAATAAATACTTGAAAACTAGTCATTTTACAATCAGCCATCTATATAGACAAAATATAAACTGCTCAAAAATGGACTGGTTCTCAACATTTAGATTCATGAACACTTGGTGCTTCTGAAACTTGTGTGGTTAATATTAACATTATTTGATATTAACTGTGCACTGCAACACATATCAAGGTTGCTGGTGGACGCAGCAGGCCAGGCAGCATCTCTAGGAAGAGGTACAGTCGACGTTTTGGGCCGAGACCCTTCGTCAGGACATTTTCTGTGCATTGGTTACTTAAAACAAATCAAAACCGCTGAGAGACTCAGCCAGGAATTCGCCACTGTATGAGGTGCTTCAAAAATAACGAAGTTCTAAAATCAGTATAGGTACCTTTGATCCTTTACTACAGTACCAGCAAAAATGAGCAATCTTGCAGCGATACAAAACTAAATTAGCGATATTGCGTTCAAATTAGAGGAGTAACGAAGTTAGTGGTCGAACTAACATATTTAAAGCTCTAGTTAGTGTTCCAATAATGTCCCAATTAGCGGAACAAAGCAGTCAAACTAAATTAGTGTTCCAATAGCGTACAAATAACGGTCAACAAAAAAATACTCTCTGGTTCAACCCTCTTCACCAGACTAAACCAAACAACTGACCAAGCGTGAATATGCAACTATACATGTTTGATTTTACCCTGCCCCAACCCACATGACAAATTGCCATATTGAATGTGCCACAAAATACAATACAGAGAGAAAATAGATACATGGCTCCAACTAACAGAAAATAGATACATGGTTTCTACATTCCAGCCTCTTAATAATTATTCTATCATAATCACAGCTACATACTACTAAAATAGAAGACATGGTATCTTCAAGGACAAACATCTAACATTTATACAAATGTCCTCTTTCTTTTTCCAGTCAAGTCATGTAACAGTCATCGCGGCCAGAGGTTACCAGCACTTAGCCCAGTACATTGTGATTTTTATTACCACACTGTCAAGTCAAAGTCACGAAGCTTCTAGATATGTAGTTCCTCAAATCTCTGTCTCTTGTAGAAGATAGATGTTGGTAATAGGCCTGTTCAGACAGCTGATCTTGGTCTTGATGCACACCTGCCACACGAATCCTTTTCTGTCTGGAAAGACTTGAATGACTCTTACCATGATCCATGAGTTTTGAGGTGCTGTGTTGTCGACTATAAGCACAATATCTTGTAGGAGGAAATTGTATTTTATACTTGCCCATTTCTGATGCTCCTGTAACTGTGGCAAATACTCCTTATCCCCCTGTTTCCAAAACAAGTTTGACATGTATTGGATTTGCTTCCATTTACAATGAGCATAAATGTCTTCCTTTTGGAATGTTCCTGGTGGTAAGGATAGTGAGGCCTTCAGAAGGATCAGATGGGTGGGTGTTAGTGCTTCCAAATCATTGGGATTGGAGGATGTTTTAGTAATTGGACCACCATTGATAAAAGCCTGTACTTCATAAAGGACTGTGTGGAAGCCTACTTCATCAAGGTAATGTACCTTCATGATGGAATTGAGGAGCTTTCGCATAGACCTGATCAATTTCTTCCATGTTCCCCTATGACGTGAACTGGGTTGGGGGGGGGGGTGGAGAATCTACTTAATTCTTTTTTGAAGAAGGACATCACCAATCTGTGAATTATCCACATTATCTGAGCACAGTTCATGAACCTGTGCTCATCTTGCTATAAAGTGTCTAAGTGCATTAACAAAGGAATTTGTGTCTCAAGAAGATGCCACTTCAATGTGAACAGCTCATATAGCTAGACAGGTAAATATGACCCCATATCACTTCACTGTACTCCTTCTGCTCTTCACCTCAAAAGGTTCAAAGTAGTCCACTCCTATATGTGTGAATAGAGGTTCATCTGGAGAAACCCTGTCCAGAGGTAGGTCTGCCATGGACTGGCAGCCCAGAGCTACTTGCAACTATTGACAAATAACACACTTAGTCAGGATTCTTCTTATAGCTGTACTAGCACCAGGAATCCACTATTTTTGGTGCAACCTGGATAACCTGTGGTTATGGCCACCATTTCCCACCTCCTGATGTACGTGCCTCGGGATGATGTCTGAGATATGAAGATCCTTTGCCAGTATAACAGCTTGTTTGGACTCTTCAGGCATGGCTGCACTACTAAGCCATGCACCAACTCCTGACACCATCTTCAAGTACTGGATTGAGCTTGAAGATATGGCTGTTCCTTTTCACACTTTGTTCTCTTTGCAAACTTGAGAATTCATCTGGAAACTTTTCTTTGGCAAAATTCAATGATCTCCATTTCAGCTTTCTGAGCTCTTCCACTGAGAGGCAGCCTTGGCTATCTGATCCCTCTCTATCTCTCTCAATTCCCCCCCTCCTGCTCTCCCTGCCCCCCACTCTCCCTCTCCCTGCCCCCCTTGCTCTACCCCCCTCCCCGCTCCCTCTCCCTGAAAGTTTCATTCTTGATGTACGTCAGCACAGATGTACTATCAGTGAAAAGCACTGTATCCTGAAGCTGTAGGTGCAACACCTTCTTCCACAATGTGTCCATATGGCTTGCCATCGTAGCAGCGGTGAGCTCCATATGAGGGATGGAAACTAATGTCAGCAGAGCTACTCTAGATTTTCCCATGATAAAAACACTGTGCACCTGAGAGCATGTGTTCTGTAATAATAGGTAGGTCACTGCTCCATAGTCATCTTTGCTTGCATCTGTAAAGTGGTGTAACTATGCAGCAGTAACTTCTTCAAAATCTGAGGGTTTCAACTTTCTAACAACCTTGAAGTCTTGCAACAGGCAAAGTTCTTCCAACCAGCTAGTCCACTCATGAGCAACTGATGTTGGTATAGTGTCATCCCAGCCAAGCCTTTTCTTACGTGGATCTTCTAAGATCTTCTTAGCAAATAGCACCACTGGACTCGATATTCCTAAAGGATCATTGATGAAACTAACTGAAGAGGATTTCCCTTGTAAGTGGCCTATCTTGGATCGTGACCGTAAGTTTGAAATTATCAGACTGAATGTGCCATTTTACACCCAGTACTCTCTAGCGAAGGAATATCTTAATCCAAATCCTTAATGTCTTTCAATCTTTGCTCTTCTGGTATCACAGCTAGCACACTATATCTATTGCTTATCCACTTCGTGAGTCGAAAGCAGCCTTCAGCACAAATGGATACAAGGTCATGATAGAGACACACTGCTTCTTCCTCAGAGGACACTGGCACAAGGCATTCATCAACATAAAAGCAATGCCAAACCTTACCCTCTGTCTCACGACTGAACTGTTCTTCATTGCATTTCCTAATTGGCACAGCTCCGTGATGAAGTTGCTCCAAAGAGAGTCCACCATATCTTGGGTGAGGTCACCATAAAGCCACCAGAGATATCTCAGGAGATCAGCACCTTCCACTGGTATTTCAACCGGTTGAAACAGTGATTCAATATCTGCCATGATCACCACTGGTTCTTTTCTGAAACTGGTTATGACTCCAGTCAGTGACCTAGTAAGATCTGGTCCCTGTAAAAACCGAGCATTAAGTGATATTCCCTGAAACGTTGCTCCACAATCAAACACAACATGAAGTTTCCCTTTTCCGGGGTGATAAATACCATCATGTGGCATTTACCAGACTTTTCCCTTCACTGCATTCCAGATCCTCTGCTGGCACTCTTTTGGCATAACCTTTGGAGATTACATCCTTCACGAAACCTGTGTAGTCAGTGTAAAATACCATATCCTTCTTAAACCTCTTCCTTAGATATAGAGCACACTGTTCAATCTTCCTATTATTTGGCATGTTAACCTCCTCTTTTCTCAAAGGTAAACTAATTTGGTAGTGGCCATCTATCAGTTTTGTACAATTTGTAACCAGCTCCATAAACTTGTGGTCTTCTCTTGACAAAACAGGTTGTTAATCCTGAATGCATTCAGGGAAGTCTGTCTTGGACTGCCACTGCCAAAGCTCATCCAAGTTCAAAACTGAGATAGTGTTAACTGTCAGCTCCGGCTGTGCGTAGTCTCTTCCATCACCATGGTCTCTTTTCAGAGGTCTATTCACAGTCCAACCCAATGTTGTTTTAATTGCATTGGGTCCATCACTAGCATATAGGGCAATTACTTTATAGCAATCGACATATTAGCAGGCTTGGCCAACTCACACATGTACTGCACTTCTTCCGTACCATTGCAAAAGCCTCGAAGAAAAAGCCTGTGGTCTTGAAGAGCTTTCGTGTCTTCAGATTTGATAGGTATCCACATGTAGGCGGGTGCAATTTTCTGTTCCATACCAAAATGTTCCTGTAGTAAAGCCCTACCTTTTACATATCCTTTACATGGTTCACATTCTGACAACTTCAGAGAAGTTCTCTGTGGAAACCTCTCATGTATTGTTCAAGTAAATAGAGACAGCCACTATAGCTGTCAGTCTTGCCTTCCACAGAATCTTCAGAAGCTCTCATGAATACATGCTACTTCAGTGGATCACCATTGAAGATTTGAATCTGTCTTTTAGGCAACATTAATGCATTGCTGTTGTACCAATAAGGTTGTAATTTCATTTTGCTTCCTCATAATATCAGTAATACTATTCTAACATCTGTTGTCTGAAATAAGAGTGTTTTTATGGTGTTAGTAGAAATCCCCATGAGCCCCTTGAGCTGTTGGATATGACATAGGTTCAGAGTACCTCCTTATAGCAGGCTGAGGGTAAACACCCTGAATTACCTTTTGTAGGTCATGTTCATGTTTCACAGACACTTGAGGAACAAATGAAACAACATTGACATTGAATATTCATGTTTTCTTATGTGCCCTTTCAATATAGGAGCACACACAATAGGACTGTCCCGCTGGAGCACTTTTAGCACTCGCCATGCTTGAAATCCTTAGCACATTAGCTTTGACCACCTGTATGGCAATTTCTTCCTGCAACTTAAGCTGCTCCTTCCTTTTCTGTAGCTGTTCCTTTTGCTCTTCCAGTGCATGTTTGTGCTTCAATAATTTATGAAGCTAAATCACCCTCCATTTTAATGTGTGCAGAGGAGGTATTGGATACAGAAGATGCTCCTTTTGAATGCTGATATTTGACATATTGTGGCTTGGGTCTACGTCATTCTGTGAGTCCTCTGCTCTATGCATAGTCAAAACATGCCTTGGAATTTGAGAAACATTGTCTCATGGAAAGTGAGACGTGTATTTACTTGTTGCAGCAACATGACCTTCAATGGAATATGTTTGGGTCAGCCATTGTTTCATATCTTCTATGAGCACACTACTGAGGCATACAATGTTTGAAAAACACTGGTCCTGTTTTTCTTACTCGATGTTGGGAAGTAATGAGATTAGCATGTGATGTTGCTTAGCAACAGCTTCACAGAGACTAGTCAAGTCCTCAAGATAAGATTGCACCTGTAAGGCATTTTCCTTATATCCCATAGCTCCTTAATTGATGGTATTAAACCTTTAATTTTGTTCACATTTGTTTTATATTCATTTTGAAGACTTTCGATTCTACCCACCGAAGCTTTCGAAGTAAGTTTAATTTCTCTTTTGCCAGCCCCGATATGAGGGTCGCTGGTGTCAGTTCCATGCTTTGGTTCACTCACGTTACTTTCTCCCTATTGTGCCACTCGCAATTAATTCTTTGTTTGCCCATATCACTGGCGATATTACGTTCAATAAACATAAGCAACAGTCTGTGCATCCATAGCGCTTAAACTAGACCGAACAAATAGTCTTCAAATCAAACGTTAGCAACAGGAATTTTTCAACACTTCATTAAAGCAAAGCGACAAACCCTCAGGTAAACACCACACAATTGAGCAATGGTTCCCCAATGGGCAGACAGCACTGACCATTCAAAATTGTGTTCAAACCACAAATACGCAGCATGAATCAAAAAAAGGTTGTTTACTTGCTGCAAGATGCTCTGGCTTCTTGGTGTTGCAGTTCCAATTTCACCAAAAGGTCTGAGGCAATCCTTTGCCATAAACTTTGTTCGTTTAGTCTTAACTATTTTTTTGCTGACAAAATGTGGCTATTACTTTAAAACAAATCAAAACCGCTGAGAGACTACGTCAGGAGATTGACACTGTTTAAGGCGCTTCCGAAATAACAAAGTTCCAAAACTGAAAAAGGTACATTCGATCCTTTATTCCGAAATCAGCAAAGATGAACAATCTTGTATTGATTTTTAACAAAACTAAATTAGTGATATAGCATTCAAATTAGCGAAGTAACAAAGTTAGTAGTTGTACTAACATATTTACTTGAAGTTAGCAATCTAGTTAGCTTTCCAGTAACATCCCAATTAGCAGTCCCAATTAGTGTAACCAAGTGGTTGAGCTAAATTAACATTCCAATAGCATACTAATAGTGGTTAAAAAAAAATCCTTCTTTGTGGCTCAACCGCTCTCCACTAGAGTAAACAACTGAAGTGTGAATACATAACTTTTTACGTTTGCTTTTACTGTGCCCCAAACCATGTGACAGATTGCCATAATAAACGCCACAAAATACAGTACAGACAGAAAATAGATACGTGGCTCCTACAAATTTATTGGGTATGATGGCATTGATCACAAAGTAAAAGCTAAAATGTATGTTCTTTTTTTTAAAAAAATTGAATCTATCATACTATTGTTGATGGAGCAGTTTGGTTGGTTTCCAAGGACATGAAAGCCTTTCAGAGTAATTAAGGGAAATTAGGAATTGCACTGAAGTAAATATTTGATGGATTTTTGGGAGTAAGTTGACATGAAGGGTGGCAAGGCTTTATCAGTATTTGATGGCTAAAAGACACATTGGAGAAGTAAGTATTTAAGAGCACTTGAGTTTTAAGGATTGTTTGTCATATACATTAATGATCTGGATGATGGGGTGGTAAATCGGATTAGTAAGTATGCATATGATAGGTGGAGTTGTGGATAATGAAGTAGGTTTTCAAAGCTTGCAGAGAGATTTAGGCCAGTTGGAAGAGTGGGCTGAAAGTTGGCAGATGGAGTTTAATGCTGATAAATGTGAGGTGCAACATTTTGGTAGGACTAATCAAAATAGGACATACATGGTAAATGGTAGGGCATTGAAGAATGCAATAGAACAGAGGGATCTAGGAATAATGGTGCATAGTTCTCTGAAAGTGGAATCTCATGTGGATACGGTGGGGAAGCGGGGAAGAAAGCTTTTGGTATGCTGGCCTTTATAAATCAGAACATTGAGTATAGGAGTTGGGATGTAATGTTGAAATTGTACAAGGCATTGGTGAGGCCAAATTTGGAGTATTGTGTACAGTTTTGGTCACCGAATTATAGGAAAGATGTCAACAAAATAGAGAGAGTACAGAGAAGATTTACTAGAATGTTACCTGGGCTTCATCACCTAAGTTACAGAGAAAGATTGAACAAGTTGGGTCTTTATTCTTTGGAACGTAGAAAGTTGAGGGGGGACTTAATAGAGGTATTTAAAATTATGAGGGGGATAGATAGAGTTGACGTGGATAGGCTTTTTCCATTGAGAGTGGGGGAGATTCAAACAAGAGGACATAAGTTGAGAGTTAAAGGGCAAAAGTTTAGGGGTAACATGAGGGGGAACTTCTTTACTCAGAGAGCGGTAGCTGTGTGGAACGAGCGTCCAGCAGAACTGGTTGAGGCAGGTTCGATGCTGTTGTTTAAAGTTAAATTGGACAGCTATATGGACAGGAAAAGAATGGAGGGTTATAGGCTGTTTGCAGGTCGGTGGGACAAGGTGAGAGTAAGAGTTCAGCATGGACTCGAAGGGCCGAGGTGGCCTGTTTCCGTGCTGTAATTGTTATATGGTTATTTGCGTGGGATGCTACGAATTTATTCATGTGTATAGAAAGAAAAGAAGGCAAACAAACAGTTTAAAAGGGATAGTAGAAAGAGAAGAAATCAAAAAATCAAACTATTTGATCTTGGAAGGTCAAGCAGCATCTGTGAAATGGATAGTTGGTGTTTTGGATAGTTGATCCATCAGGACTGTGTAGAGTGGATTTTAGCTTTATAAAGAGATAAGAAGGAGGGTGAGACAGGCTGATAGATGAAGGCAGACGAGGGTGGGTGGTGATGTTGGGAATAACAGCTGGTGCATGATTACTAGAGACGGGTAAGAAGTGAGAGATTTTAAAAAATAGGGGTTAGATAGAGCCAGGCTGAAGAAGGGAAGGTTGGAAGAAGAGAAGGAGGCTGGAAAATGATGAGAGGAGCCACAAGAGGGTGCAGAGGGTTCAACCCAATAGGATAACATCTAATTTTTACTGTGCTCCTTTCTTTTTCCTTCTGATGCATCCAGGTTCTCCCCTCCATCACCTGGTCCTTTCTGCTTATACCTTATTTACTTGTTTCCATTTATCACTTTCCTTGCTCATCAGACTCCAGCATCCGCAACATCTTGTGTCTCCGCTTTTCACACATCAGCCTTTATCTTTATGTCCACCCAACACTGTTCCACAGTGGACCCATCTGGCTTATTTACTTTCTGTCTTTATCGATCTCTACCAATAATGCATCATCTGTTCTCACCCAACTCCACCTTTCTCCCTCTCCCAATTGGCTCTGTCTTCCCATTTCACCTCTCCTTACCCGGTTGCACCTATCACCTGCTAGCCACTGCCCCACCCTTACTACTTGCTCTTTTTACTGGTTATTGCCCCTCTTCCCTGTAGACACATGGTTCTGATGCAGGGTTTCAACCTGATGCATTGACTTTCCCTTTGCCTCTACAGAATTTGCTCAACCCACTGAGTTCTTCCAGCCCTTTGGTTGGCTGCCAGTGACTAGTGGTGTTCTGCAGGGGTCAGTGTTGGGACCACTTCTTTTTATGCTGTATATGAATGATTTGGATGATGGGATAGATGGCTTTGTTACCAAGTTTTCAGATGATATGAAGATTGTTGGAGGGGCAGGTAATGTTAAGGAAACAGGTAGGATGCAGAAGGACTTGGACAAATTAGGCGAATGGGCAAGAAAGTGGCAAATGGAATGTTGGAAAATGCATGGTCATGCACTTTGGTAGTAGAAATAAATGTGCGGACTATTTTCTAAACATGGAGAAAAATCCAAAAATCTGAAATACAAAGGGACTTGGGAGTCCTTGTGCAGTACACCCTAAAGGTTAACTTGCGGGTTGAATCGGTGGTGAGGAAAGCAAATACCATGTTTGCATTCATTTCAAGATGTCTGAAATACAAAAGCAAGGACATGATGCTGAGGCTTTATAAGGCACTGGTGAGGCCTCACCTTGAGTATTGTGAACAGTTTTGGGCCCCTCATCTTAGTCAAGATGTGCTGGCATTGGAGAGGGTCTAGAGGAGGTTCACAGGGATGATTCCAGGAATGACAGACATAAGAGGAACTTGATGGCTCTGGGTCTGTACTCACTGGAATTCAGAAGGATTGGGGAGGGGGTTTTCATTGAAACCTTTCTAGTGTTGAAAGGCCTAGACGGAGTAGATGTGGAAAGGATGTTTCCCATGGTGGATGAGTCTAGGACCGGAGGGCACAGCCTCAGGATAGAGGGTCGCCTTTTCAAAACAGAGATGACGAGAAATTTCTTTAGTCAAAGAGTGGTGAATTTGTGGAATTTGTTGCCACATGTTGCTGTGGAGGCCAGGTCGTTGGGTGTATTTAAGGCAGAGATTGATAGGTTCTTGATTGGACATGGCATTAAAGGTTACAGGGAGAAGGCGGGGAACTGGGGTTGAGGAGGAGGAAAAAAAGGAACAGCCATGATTGAATGGCTGAGCAGACTCGATGGGCCAGATGGCCTAATTCTGCTCCTATGTCTTATGGTCTTTGTTTCCTGAAAAAGGGTTCTTAAAAAGTGTGGCAAACAATGAGCATGTTTAAACAACAATCAGTATATTCTGTTGTAAATAGTTTTTGAAAAAGGTTGATGGAAAGGCCTTAAGAATAAACCTTTTTTTAATAAAGCAAAATTAGATGGAGTAACTGCAGTGGAGTAACAACTAAAAAGACTATAACATGTGAAGGATATATAGTTTCAAAATACAACAAAGAAGGAAATAGCATAGAGCAGAAATTGAATAACTATTGTGCAACCATCAGGTGTCGATCTGTACCATTCCCATTAACCAGCAATTACCCTCTCACCTTCTATTCATTGGCAATTCAATAGCCCAAATTTTATGAACGTACCCATTCAGGCAGTGTATTACAGATTCTGAATGTTCTCTGGATGGAGAAAATTCCTTCTCTTGATCCTCTTTAAACCTCTCACTCCTTACCTAGCTCCTCTGGCAACAGATGCCTCTGCCACAAGAAGAAGTTTCCTACTGTGTACTCAATCTATGCTCGTGACAATTCAGTGTACTTCTGTCAGATGTCCCTTTTTGGACTCCACCACTCCAACAAAAATCAAGCTTAGCTTATCCAGTCTTTGCTCCTATTTGACATGTTCCATCCGGGTAACTTCCTAATGAATCTTCTCTGCACTCTCTTCTTGTCCCTCCTACAGTCTTGTGACTTGAACTGCACATTAGACTCCAGTTATGACATTAGCAGCGTTTATAAAGTTTATCATAATCTAACTATTCTTGTATTTGGTTCTGCAGCTAATGAAGATAATTTTCCATATGCCTTCACCTTCTTATCCATCTGTACTGTCACCTTCAGAGATCTTTGGACTTGAGATGAAGGTTGCTCTGGTCTACAATGCTCTTTTGGGCCTAACCATTTATTGTGTGGACCCTGTCCTTGTTAATCCTTCCAAAGTACATCACAATTATCAGGACGAAGATTCATCTGTCATTCCACTGTCTACTTTACCTATGGTGAATATGAATAACTTGCCAGTCATACCGCTGACATTCTTATCTAAATCATTAATACAAAGATTCCAACACCAATTTTTGTGGAACACCATAGGTCACATGCTTCCAATCACAAAGTCAACACTCTAGCATTATCCCCTGCCTTCTACTATCAAGCAAATTAGGATTTAGTTTGCTCACTTGCCTCCGATCCCATGGGCTCTTTTTTTTTTTTAGGACCGATTTCCCATGTGGGTCGTTGACAAAGACCTTCTGAATTTGAGTGAAGACCAGCAGTAATTCTCATCAACGCACACAAAATGCTGGAGGAGCTGAGCAGGCCAGGAGGCATCTATGGAAAAATGTATAGTCGACGTTTTGGGCCAAAACCCAAGGGGTAGCCATGGGCACTCGCATGGGTCCCAGCTATGCCTGCCTGTTTGTCGGCTACGTGGAATAGTCTATGTTCCAAGCCTACGCTGGTGACCGTCCCGCACTTTTCCTACGCTACATTGACAACTGCATTGGTGCTGCTTCCTGCACCCGTGCTGAACTTGTCGACTTCATCCACTTTGCCTCCAACTTCCACCCTGCCCTGGAGTTCACCTGGCCCATTTTCGACATCTCCCTTCCGTTTCTCAATCTCACTGTCTCTATCTCTGGAGACAGCTTATCCACTGATGTCTATTACAAACCCACAGACTCTCATAGCTACCTGAACTACACCTTGTCCTACCCTACTACTTGTAAAAACACCATCCCCTTTTCTCAATTCCTGTTTCTCCGCCGCACCTGCTCTCAGGATGAGGCTTTTCATTCTAGAATGAAGGTGTCCTCTTTTTTCAAAGAAAGGGTCTTCCCTTTCTCCACCATCAACGCTGCCCTCAACCGCATCTCGGCCACTTCATGCACGTCTGCTCTTACCCTATCCTCCTGCCACTCTACTAGGGATAGGGTTCCCCTTGTCCTCACATACCACACCACCAGCCTCCATGTCCAACATGTAATTCTGTGAAACTTTTGCCACCTCCAACGGGATCCTACCACCAAGCACACCTTCCCCGCCCCCCCCCCACAACTTTCTGCTATCTGCAGGGATCGCTCCCTACACGACTTTCTTGTCCAGTCAACCCTCCCCACAGATATCCCTCCTGGCACTTATTCTTGCAAGCGGAACAAGTGCAACACCTGCCCTTACGCCTCCTCCCTCACTACCATCCAGGACCCTAAACAGTCCTTCCAGGTGGGGTGACACTTCATCTGTGAGTCTGTTGGGGTCATTTGCTGTGTTCGGTGCTCCCAGTGTGGCCTCCTGTACATCAGTGAGACCCGACATATATTGGGAGACCACTTCGCCGAGCATCTATGCTCAGTCCTCCAGAACAAGCGGGGTCTCCCAGTGGCCACCCATTTTAATTCCACTTACCATTCCCATTCTGATATGTCAATCCATGGCCTTCTCTACTGTCATGATGAGGCCACACTTAGTTTGGAGGAACAACACCTTATATTTCGTTTGGGTAACCTCCAACCTGATGGCATGAACATTGATATTTCAAGCTTCCGGTAATGTCCCCCCACCTTCCCCACCTCTCCATTTCCCACTCTCATTTTATCTCATTTCTAATCCCTCCCTCTCCCAGTGTAGAGTGCCTTCCTGCTTCAAAACATCCACCATTGTCCCTGTACCTAAAAAGACCAAGGTAACATGTCTGAATTCTGGTGTCCTGTCGCAGTCACCTGAATAATAAGCAAATGCTTTGAGAGGCTGGTCAGGGACTACATCTGCAGCATGCTACCACCCACACTGGACCCTCTACAATTCGCCTACCGACACAACCACTCGACAGATGATGCAATAGTCACAGCTCTACACATCGTCCTTACACATCTGGAAAAGGATGCTTATGTGAGAATGCTGTTTTTGGACTACAGTTCAGCATTCAACACCATAATTCCCTCCAGGCTTGACAAGAAGTTAAGAGACCTCAGCCTTCACCTTGTCTTGTGCAGCTGGATCCCGGACTTCCTGCCTGAAGTGGTAAGAGTGAGGTCCCGCACCTCTGCCCCTCTGGCCCTCAACACAGGTGCCCCTTAGGGCTGTGTCGTAAGCCCCCTCCTTTACTCTCTGTATACCCATGACTGTGTCGCCACCCACAACTCCAATCTGCTAATTAAATTTGCTGATAATACTTCATTAATTGGCCTGATTAGATTAGATTATGAGAACACGCAGTCCTCTTTTATTGCCATTTAGTAATACATGCATTAAGAAATGATACATTATTCCTCTGGTGTGATATCACAGAAACACAGGACGGGCCAAGACTGAAAAAACTAACAAAAACCACATAATTATAACATATAGTTACAACAGTGCAACAATACCATAACTTGATGAAGAACAGGCCATGGCACAGTAAAAAAAAGTTCAAAGTCTCTCGATAGTCCCACATCTCACGCAGACGGGAGAAGGAAGAAAACTCTCCCTGCCATGCCCGACCACAGTCCGAATCTGAGTCGTCCGAAAACTTCGAGCCTCCGACACTGAGTACCGAGCACCATCTCTGCTGAACGCTTCGACCCCAGCCTCGGTTGCCAGCAGCAGGCAAAGCCGGGGATTTTGGGGCCTTCCCTCCGGAGATTCTCGATCGCACAGTAGCAGTGGCAGCGAACCGGGCATTTCAGAAATTTCTCCAGATGTTCCTCTGTGCCTTCTCATGTCTGTCTCCATCAAATCAGAGTTGTGCACGGTACCCTATTTAACAAATACGATATCATTTCACCGGAGAGCTGTGCATGCTGCGTCGCGCCGCCATCTTCTCCGGCCTCAAATAATCTCAAATAATAACGAGGCAGCCTACAGAAAAGAAGTCATCACCCTGGCATAGTGATGTCAAGAAAACAACCTCTCCCTCAATGTTGCAAAAACAAGGGAGCCGGTTGTGGACTACAGGAAGAATGGAGACAGGCTAACCCCTATTGACATCAATGGATCTGGGGTTGAGAGGGTGAACAGCTTTAAGTTCCTAGGCATAAACATCACTAAGGACCTTACGTGGTCTGTACATACCGGCAGTGTGATGAAAAAAAGCACAACAGTGCCTCTTTCACCTCAGACGGTTGAAGAAGTTTGGTATGGGTCCCCAAATACTAAGGACCTTCTGGAGGGGCACAATTGAGAGCATCTCGACTGGCTGCATCATTACCTGGTATGGGAACTGTACTTCCCTCAATTGCAAGACTCTGCAGAGTGGTGCGGACAGCCCAGCGCATCTGCAGATGTGAACTTCCCACTATTCAGGACATTTACAGAGACAAGTGTGTAAAAGGGGCCTGAAGGATCATAGGGGACCTGAGTCACCCCAACCACAAACTGTTCCAGCTGCTATCATCTGGGAAACGGTACCACAGCATAAAAGCCAGGACCAACAGGCTCCAAGACAGCTTCTTCCACCAGGCCATCAGACTGGTTAATTCATACTGATACATTTGTATTTCTATGCTATATTGACCTGTTGTACATACTATTTATTACAAATTACCATAAATTGCACATTGCATATTTAGACAGAGACATAATGTAAAGATTTTTACTCATGTATGTGAAGAATGTAAGAAATAAAGTTAATTCAATTCAATTCCTTGCCTGCCCATCACTTCCCTCTTTGCTCCTTCCCCCTTTTTCTTTCTTCCATGGCCTTCTGTCTCTTTCACCAATCAACTTCCCAGCTCTTTACTTCATCCCTTCCCTCCAGGTTTCACCTATCACCCGGTTGTTCTCTGTCCCCTCCCCTCACCTTTTAAAATCTATGTTCAGCCTTTTTTCTGCAGTTCTGCCTAAGGGTTTAGACCTGAAATGTCGACTGTACTTTTTTCCATAGGTGCTGCCTGGCTTGCTAAGTTCCTCTAGCATTTTCCGTGTGTTGCTCGGATTTCCAGCATCTGCAGATTTTCTCTTGTTTACAGTTCTTATCAATACATTTTGTCACCTCTTCAAAATAATCAAGTTGATGAATCAGGAATTCTCTCTAACAAAGCCATACTATCCTTTGCAAGTGTAGATTAACTTTGTTCCTGGGAATGTTTTTCTCCCAGTAAATTGCCTACCATAGATTTGGGACTCAGAGACCTGTATTTGCCTTCTTTATACCTGGTGTATTCTTAAATAAAGATTCCTGCAATGTGTTCATTCATTATTTAATTTTTAACTTTGAGTATGCAGGCTAATTATTTTTTGACATGTCCATTTCATGTGGTTGAAACGTCGCCCAATTAAATGATCTCTGTGGATCTTTCTATCTAGCACATGGATTAGGAGAAGAGCAGAAGTCGATGAAAATGTGTATGACAAGATGAAATGAAACTCTACTTTTAGCTTTGTTTTAATATGTATATAGATTATATTTATTCAATGTTTTGAGACTTTGAGTGAAAGCTGAAGCATTTTGGTATATTTTCATAGTGAATCATATTTCAGATGCATGGATCCTTGGATTCATGATTTTGTCATATAATTTTAACTTGCCCATTTGGTGAAATGCTTCAACATATGGTTGGCTCCTAATTTATGTACACTATTTTGTGATAACATATTTTGTTTTTTTATAGTGTACCAATATGCAGGTTACAATGTTGATATTTGATTTCTCTAGTTATTGGCTATGATTAGACTAATTGTAAGCTAAACAACTCTGAAATTTGTTATTCTTATCTAATCAGTTCAAGGCAAATGCTGTAAATAACTTTATTTTTTTGCTTGAATAACCTTTTAGCAAACTGACAAGAGTTCTGATATTTGGTAGCTAGTTCATTTGAGTCAAATGCGGAGGTTGTTTGCCATGCAGTTGTATCAAGTTGCTGGCCAGAAATACCAGTTTGTTTATAATATGCAAATATAAATTAAAACTGTTTTAATTCCAAGCCTAGAATGCTAAATAAGCTGTCAATTTTCAATGTAGATCAACAGTATTGTAGTCCATGTAAAACTCAATTAATTTAACTACAGTGCCTTGAAAAAATGTTCATCCCCGACAACTGTTTTCTTATTTTATTCTCACATTTTCTAAATTTAACATATATTGAAGTAGGATTTTTGAACTAATGTTCAAAGGATTGTGCATCATGTCAAACCAAAAGAAAAATTCCAAAACCTGCCAATGATTTACTAAAAATTAAAATCCAAAATTGTGAGGCTGGAAAAGTGTTCACCCCCTTTGTAGTTACTATGCTAACTTTCCCCATGTGCAATACTGTATATTACTGGACCAACTCATCCAATTTGTTATGTAGAAAACTAAATTTATCACCTGAATAAATACCCCTTCTCTCTGTAACGTCCAACAGTATGGTAGATTTTCAATAGACCAAACCAAAATGAAGACAAAAGAGCATTAAGGATAATGGTAATAGAAGAGCACAAATCTGGGGAAGGGTATAAGACCATCTCAAAGGTACTGAACAGAACTCAGAGCTTAGTGTAGTCCATCATGAAAAAGTGCAAAGGAGTATGAAACCACACCCTCACTGCCCAGGTCAAGCTGTCCCTCTAAATTTAGATGCCGGAGAAGAATGACATTTGTAAGAGAGGCTACTGTAACACCAGCAGTCACTCTGAGTGAGCTGCAGAAGTCAGTGGCTACAACTAGAAATGAAGTTCATGGCTCCACAATCTCAAAGGCCTTATATAAAAGGGTATTTATGGAAGAGTGGCAAAGCAGCAGCCCTGGCTAAAAAAGCATATTCATGCCCGTAAAGACTTTGCAAAGCATCACTTAGAAGATACTGTAAAGATGTGGAAAAGGGTGCTGTGGTTGGATGAGAGTGAAGTGGATCGTTTTGGCCTTAACACTAAGCAGTACATGCTGCATAAATCTAATACTTCGCATCAGCCAGGTAGCATCATGCTATAGGGAGGCGTTTCAGCAACAGGGACTAGAAATCTGGTCAAGATGGGTAGGAAGGTGAATGCTGCTAAATAATGAGAAATCCTGGATAAAAGCCTGTTAGCCTCTGCCGTGATGTGTTTGGGTGGCCCAGTCAGAGTCCTGACCTCAACCCAATCGACCGTCTCTGGCAAGAGCTCGAGATTGCTGTCCATCACCACTCTGCAACTTACCAGGCACTGCTTGAGCAATTTTGCAAGGAGAAATGGGAAAATCTTTTTCCATCAAGTTGTGCGAAGCTAATAGACTTATCCAAAAAGACTACTGACTGTAATAGTTACAAGAGTTGGTTCTACTAAGTACTGAGCAGAGGATGAATACTTTTGAACTGCTGACATTTCAGTTTTTGAATTTCTAGTTTTTCATGCTTTACAATATTCCCTGTTTTTTGGCTCCACTATGGGAGAAGAAGGAGCATGTGATTCACAAATAAAAATTATGAGTTGAAGTGATCAAAACCCCTGGTTGTAATATTCATTTATGTGAACAAAGGGTTGAGGGCTGAATACTTTAGCAAGGCACTGTAGATGTGCAATAATAGGTATGGTACGAGCGGAAAGAAAAGTTTACAACTTGGTACAACACAGACTATATTGCCAATGTTTAGTTTGGCCTTTTAATATCATAAGCAATCTACCAAAGTGAGAATTATATGAATAATTCACCAATTTGACACCGACATACCTAAAATTTCAGCCTTCTGCAATTCAGTGGCATCTGTAGCTTAGCAGTTAGTGCGATGCTATTATGGCTTGGGGCATCGGAGTTCGGAGTTCAAAATTCAATTTAGTACATCTAAAGTACAACTTGGTACAGCATCCTTAATTAAAACAACTTTTGATTGATTAAAGAAGTCCTTTTGAATTCACTTATGAACTTTGTTGAGCAGGTTGAAAACTTGCACCTTACAGCTTCATACCCTGATGATGCAATGATTCTCAGTTTTCACAGTTCTGTCCAAAAAGCTGGTGCTGCAGCAATATTTACTTAATGTTATTTTAACATGTGCTTTCGGTACCAAATGCAATGAAACTCTTTTTCATACTTTAAAGAAATCTTGAGGTTGCACAAAATCACTTGTAAACCAGAATTAAAATATGGTACATCCATTGACTATTTGTTGGATTGTGGAACCAGTTTAATATTACAAGACACCCACATTGGTCTGGGCAAATAATTTCCAATTTAACATCCTCTGGATCTTGCTTAGGCTGTCCCATTTTGAAATTTCATTCTAAATTGTACTACTTGAGTTGAAGGAGCAAACATTAATTGTGAATAAAGGACTTCTCTTAGCTGTATTTCTTAGATCACTGCTAAGTGGTATTGTGACCAGGAGCTATGTTCAGATTACTTTTCTAACTAGGTAGCCATGGGTTGGTAGGTACAACATTAAAAAAAAGTGCAGAAATATATAGTAACACACTATTTCCCATGTCTGCCCACTGAAAAAGAGCTACCCAGCGTATCCTGTTTGTTTCTAAACTTGCCAGTACAAATGCACACGCTGGCTGGTATTTTTGCTTCCATAACAATCTCTGTATTCAAAATTATGGCTGAGAGATTCTTGGTTTATCACAAGAATGAAAGAAAAATTTGTATAGCATATATTCCTTAATATCAAATATGATTTTTAAACAATTAAATGACATTCATGCAGAATAGTATGAGGATCTAAATAAATTTCTTTCCCTCTGCCCATTTACAGGATGTGCACTGCACAGGTGCAATATAACCATATTTTTCAACTAGATGCAATCAATGCATGCTGCACCTTTTTGAATATGGCATCTGTGTCACTTCCTTAGAATGGTTGCCCTCCTGATATAGGCCTACTCGGGTACACTACAGGTGAAGCAAGATTGCAGTTGTTGCTTTAGTTTGACCTTTGAAGGATTCTCTCTAACGTTACTTGGACTCTTGCTCACAGAGAAGCTTAGGATTCATCGCAAGTAAAATGGTTTCTTCCAGCCAAACATGTAATCTATGGGTCTGCTATATGTCAGATGAACTTTCTAGAAGGTATAAGGTAGTTCGCAGACCCTTGAAATTCTCAAAATCAAGAGGAGGAAAAGACTCAGCATTATGTGTTTTGATCATAGTTTTCATCTTTAATGTCTACAGAATAAAATGGCTTCCTTACATTAGGAAGGAATTATTTCCAATACAGGGAGTGCAGTGAAAGTTTGGCAGATTGATTGCCAAGATTCTTACCTTGATATATGAGGTAAAACTGAGGCTTGGCCTTGAGTGCAGAAGAATGTAAGGTGATCTTATTAAAATGAACAAAAGCCAGGGTAGTTATAAAATTGATATTTTACTTAGCTGGAATTCCTAAAATGAGGCACCACAATAGGGCAATGACCAACCAAGACAGAAAAAAGATTTTGTCCCCCAGACAGTGATGAACCTTTGAAATTAATAACTCAAAAGAACTTTGGAGACTCAGCTGTTGAGTATGGTTAAGTCAGAGATTAATACATTTGCAGAGACTGAGAAAATGATACGATGTGGGGATCGTGTTTTTAAATAAAGTGGTGCTGAGATAAAAGATTAGTTCTGAGCTCATCAATCAACAGAGTAGGCAGGAGGAAACAAACAGCCGTCTCCCGATTTAATTTACTATTTATCCGTAGCCTTAATGGTTATAATGAACTCGCATAATTTATAATATTCTTTAAAATACTGATGTAATTCTATATTAAACATACAGTGGCTTGCAAAAGTTTGGGCACCCTGGTCAAAATTTGTGTTACTGTGAATAGCTAAGCGAGTAAAAGATGACCTGATTTCCAAAAAGCATAAAGTTAAAAATGACACATTTCTTCAATATTTTAAGCAAGATTACTTTTTTATTTCCATCTTTTACAGTTTCAAAATAACAAAAAAGGAAAAGAGCCCGAAGCAAAAGTTTGGGCACCCTACATGGTCAGTACTTAGTAACACCCCCTTTGGCAAGTTTCACAGCTTGTAAACGCTTTCTGTAGCCAGCTAAGAGTCTTTCAATTCTTGTTTGGGGGATTTTCGCCCATTCTTCCTTGCAAAAGGCTTCTAGTTCTGTGAAATTCTTGGGCCGTCTTGCATGCACTGCTCTTTTGAGGTCTATCCACAGGTTCTCGATGATGTTTAGGTCAGGGGACTGCGAGGGCCATGGCAAAGCCTTCAGCTTGCTCCTTGAGGTAGTCCATTGTGGATTTTGAGGTGTGTTTAGGATCATTATCCTGTTGTAGAAGCCATCCTCTTTTCATCTTTGGCTTTTTTTTTAACAGACGGTGTGATGTTTGCTTCCAGAATTTGCTGGTATTTAATTGAATTCATTCTTCCCTCTACCAGTGAAATGTTCCCCATGCCACTGGCTGCAACACAAGCCCAAAGCATGATCGATCCACCCCCCTGCTTAACAGTTGGAGAGGTGTTCTTTTCATGAAATTCTGTACACTTTTTTCTCCAAACATATTTTTGCTCATTGTGGCCAAAAAGTTCTATTTTAACTTCATCAGTCCATCGGACTTGTTTCCAAAATGCATCAGGCTTGTTTAGATGTTCCTTTGCAAACTTCTGACGCTGAATTTTATGATGAGGACGCAGGAAAGGTTTTCTTCTGATGACTCTTCCGTGAAGGTCATATTTGTGCTGGTGTCACTGTACAGTAGAACAGCACACCACCACTCTAGAGTCTGCTAAATCTTCCTGAAGGTCTTTTGCAGTTAAACGGGGATCTTGATTTGCCTTTCCAGCAATCCTACGATCAGTTCTCTCGGAAAGTTTTCTTGGTCTTCCAGACCTCAACTTGACCTCCACCGTTCCTGTTAACTGCCATTTCTTAATTACATTAGGAACTGAGGAAACAGCTACCTGAAAACGCTTTGCTATCTTCTTATAGCCTTCTCCTGCTTTGTGGGCATCATTTATTTTAATTTTCAGAGTGCTAGGCAGCTGCTTAGAGGAGCCCATGGCTGTTGATTGTTGGGACAAGGTTTGAGGAGTCAGGGTATTTATAAAGCTTTGAAATTTGCATCACCTGGCCTTTCCTAACAATGACTGTGAACAAGCCATAGCCCTAGCAAGCTAATTAAGGTCTGATACCTTGGTAAAAGTTATGAGAGCTCAAATCTCTTGGGGTGCCCAAACTTTTGCATGGTGCTCCTTTTCTTTTTTTCACTCTAAAATTGTACAAAACAAAAATAATACACTAATCTTGCTTAAAATGTTGAAAAGAATGTTTCATCTTTAACTTTGACTTTTGGCGATCAGTTCATCTTCTACTCACTTAACTATTCAGAGTAACAGAAATTTTGACCAGGGGTGCCCAAACTTTTGCATACCACTCTATCTTTTCATTTGTTTTTGATTTTTTTTAATTATTAGCATGGCTTCAGAATAAAAAGTAGCTGCAATTCTGTCACCTCATTCCATGCCTGAGGTGTTGAAAACATTAAAGTTTGTAGAGTGCCATAGTTGCCTTGATTTGTTCGCTGTTCCTGTTTCCTGGCGTTTATGTTCTGTTCTGTTTTTATATGTATAAATATCATTCCCAGAGAGCTGTTTGATTTGCAGGGCAGCTTGAGTTCTATAGTAGTTTTATTAATTAAAAGCAAAGCTTAGTTACAACTATGATTATCAGTCCATACTAAAATCTGCTGTGCTTTTTTTTTGCTATAGCATTTCTTATTAATGTTTAGTTGTTTAGTGCTCCATACTGCAGAGTACATCTTGAAAACATGTGTAAGGATATTCCATTTTTAATTATTATTTCAAGAATGGATGTGCACTGACAGTTTATTTTAAAATCAATTATTTTCTCTCATTTACATTTTGAATGTTCTCTACAGCTGTAGTATCATGATAGGATGACCATTCCCCAGATGACTGGCAATGCCAATAAAATAGATGTACAGTTGCTCTTCGCACCTTAAAGCCTTGGATACATTATACAGCATCTGAAAATGGAAGTTGAACTCATAAGCATATTATATTTGATCTGCGGCATCTCTTTTATGTGTTGTAAGTAATAGACTAGCCTCATACTTATCAATTAGTTTTGCTTTTGTACCTTGTTAGCTGGTGCCTCAGTCAATTTCCCATGGGGAAGTATCATGTTGTATTAGTGGCTTTCTCACTACTGTGATGGTAGCTAAGTTTGCTTAATGTTCATAATCAGTTCTAACTGCTTTGCATTTGTTAATGTTGCGTGCATTGTTGCTCAAATAGTAGTAGAAATCACAATGGAGTCACTTCCCAGAAGCTTCGAGGCTCAACACATTAGTAGACAAACTTCATGATGTTCACAGATTATGTAGGAGGCTTCGGTGAATGATAATGAATCAGTATTAATAAAGGACCAAGATGTCCACCTGATAACTGCTCAAAGGATGAATACCATGAACAAAGTTCTGACATGAATATGCTGTAAGGAATTAAATGTGATAAATGAGTGAATCTTCCAATAACATATCCCACAAATTTCATGACTGATAGAGTTATAAACAGATCTTTGAACAGTAAGCAGGATGCAGAGTGTAAGTTACAATGGGAGATAGAAAAGGCATGTAGAAAGGGCAGTCATGGAGGATTTCAATATACAGATAGATTGGGAAAATCATGTTGGTGCTGGTTCCCAAGGGAAAGAATTTGTAGAATTCCTGTGAGATGGCTTCTTAGAGCAGCTTGTGGTCGAGCCTACAAGGGAAAAGGCAATTCCTGATTGGGTGATATGTAATGAAGTAGATTTTATTAGGTAGCTGAAGATAAAGAAACCCTTATGAGACAGTGATCATAATATGACAGAATTCATCCTGCAGTTTGATAAGAAGCAGGTAAAATCAGATGTATATGTATGGCAGTTGAGTAAAGGGAACAACAGAGGCACGAAAGAAGAGCTGGTTGAAGTTGGAAGGGGGCACGATCAGGGATGATGGTAGAGCAGCAGTCGCTGGAGTTTCTGGAAGTAATTTGGGAGACACAGGAACGGTACATCCCAAAGAAGAAAAAACATTCTTAAAGGGCTGACAAGGGAAATCAATGACAGCATTAAAGCATAAGGATCAAGGATCAACTTTATCTGAAATATACGTACATTTACATGTATTAGGAGTTTGTGTGGTGTATTAGCGCGGTATGGAGCAGAAAACAATATTCTGTGGTGACCCACTTTCTAGCACACATGAACCAGTGCGCGCGCTGGCAGAGAGGCCGGCCCCAAAAAGGGCGCCAGGCCATCTTCACCAGCAGGGGAAAAATCCCGCGCGCGGAAAGGGTCTGCGATTATGCATTCCCCACAGCAGTCCCACCCAGGGAGGACGGGAACGGGAAGGCTTTAAAAGTAGGCTGCGAAGTTTGAATAAATCTCTTTTATCGCAACTCCAACTCACCGACTATGTGTGGTTATTCTAGCGCTGTGTGTAGCACACCGCTACATTTGGTGACCTCGACGGCCCAAACGATATTTGGGCCAGAGATGACTGACGACGCATCTATTCATGCAGTTTCGTTACAACTGCCAAGCTTTTGGGAGCTGCGACCCCGTCTGTGGTTTGAACAAGCAGAAGCACAATTCCACATTCTGCAGATAACCTCAGAGTCCGCTCGTTACTACTACGTGCTGAGCACCCTCGACCAGGAGACTGCTGCACAAGTTGAGGAGTTTATACAGTCGCCCCCGGAGGACGGCAAATACATAGCATTCAAAGCCCTGCTCATAAGGACTTTTGGACTCTCACGGCACGAGCGAGCTGCCGGCTTACTGCACCTAATGGTTTGGGAGACAGGCCGCCGTCGGCATTAATGAACGAGATGCTGGCCCTGGCTGAAGGACACAAACCCTGCCTCATGCTTGAACAGGCGTTCCTAGAGCAACTGCCCGAGGACATATGCCTGCTGCTGTCCGACGCAGATTTCAGCGACCCCGGAAGGTGGCGGCCCGGGCAGATGTGCTGTGGAATGCCAAGTAGGAGAGAGGGGCATCCGTCGCACAGATCACCAAGTCCCGTGCCCAACGACAGACCAGACCAGGCCCGGCAGCAGAGCCCAACGAACAATGGTGCTTCTACCACCAGCGGTGGGGCACAGAGGCCCGCTGCTGTAGACCACCCTGCAAATTCCCGGGAAATGCCATGGCCCAGCCACCGCCGATCGCTACGGCAGCTGGCCATCAGGATAGCCTCCTGTACGTCTGGGACAAGCAGTCGGGATGCCGCTTTTTGGTCGACACCGGAGCGGAGATCAGCGTCTTACTTCCAACGGGTTATGACACCCGCAACAGAGAACCGGGACCCACCCTGAGGGCCGCAAATGGCAGCACAACACAAACCTACAGCCGGTTCATGTGGGACTTCACACTGGCTGCCGTGGCACAACCACTCCTGGGGGCGGATTTTCTACGAGCCCACAGCCTGCTGGTCGACCTGCAAGGGAAGCGATTAGTCCACGCCAAGACTTTTCAAACGTTCTCCCTGGGTGAAGCAAAGTTGCCAGCCCCACACCTGGACTCCATCACACTGTCTGACGACGAAGTCACCAGGGTCCTGGCGGATTTCCCATCAGTACTGACACCGCAGTTCACGGCAGCCATGCCCAGGCATGGAGTACAGCACCACATCCTGACCCAGGGACCACCCCTCCACGCCTGTGCTTGAAGGCTTCCCCCGGACAAGCTCCGACTGGCGAAGGAGGAGTTCAAGAAGATGGAGGAATTGGGGATCATACGATGGTCCGACAGCCCATGGGCCTCCCCCCTGCACATGATGCCCAAGGCAACGGGGGTCTGGAGACCATGCGGTGACTACCGCAGACTGAACGAGGCTACAACGCCAGACCGCTACCCTGTGCCGCACATTCAAGACTTCGCAGCAAATCTACACGGCGCAAGGATCTTTTCCAAGGTGGACCTCGTCCAGGGATACCATCAAATCCCGGTACATCCGGACGACATCCCCAAAACAGCACTCATCACCCCGTTCAGACTTTTCGAATTCCTCCAAATGCCGTTCGGTCTAAAGAATGCCGCACAGATGTTCCAGCGGCTAATGGACACGGTGGGACACGACCTGGACTTTGCATTCATCTATTTGGACGACATCCTCATAGCCAGCAGTAGTCAGCAGGAGCATCTGTCCCACCTCTGCCAGCTCTACTCCCGCCTGAGTGAATTCGGCCTTACAATCAACCCGGCCAAATGCCAGTTCAGACTCGACACCATCGATTTCCTGGGCCACAGGATTACTAAAGACGGGGCAACCCCTCTGCCCGCCAAGGTAGACGTGGTCTGCCACTTCCCCCGACCCAGCACAATCAAAGGCCTGCAGGAATTCGTGGGTATGGTGAATTTCTACCACCGTTTCCTCCTCTCAGCAGCCCGAACCATGCGCCCCCTGTTCGCCCTGATGTCGGGTAAGGGCAAGGACATTACCTGGGACGAAGAGGCCGCAGCCACTTTCGTTAAAACCAAAGAAGCCCTGGCAAACGCCACGACGCTAGTGCACCCCAGAACGGACGTTCCTACTGCCCTCACGGTGGACGCATCCAACACAGCAGTCGGTGGAGTGCTGGAACAACTCATCGAGGGTCGCTGGCAACCCCTGCTGTTCTTCAGCAAACACCTACGACCACCCGAACTCAAATACAGTGCTTTCGACCGAGAGCTATTGGCACTATACTTGGCAATCCGGCATTTCAGATACTTTTTAGAAGGTAGGCCCTTCACCGCATTCACAGGCCACAAACCGCTTACCCTTGCGTTCACGAAGGTGTCCAACCCCTGGTCGTCCCGCCAGCAGCGACATCTGTCCTACATCTCCGAGTACACGACGGACATCCGGCATGTCTTGAGAAAGGACGACGTCGTGGCGGATGCACTTTCCAGACCGACCATACAGGCCCTGTCCCAGGGGGTGGACTATGCAGCACTGGCGGAGGCACAGCAGGCAGACGATGAGATCCCTAGTTACAAGACTGCAGTCTCCGGTTTGCAGCTCCAAGACCTCCCCGTAGGCCCAGGTGAGAGGACCCTACTGTGTGACGTAGCTACCGGTCAACCCCGCCCCGTCGTCCCAGCAGCCTGGCGCTGGCGGGTTTTCGAATCCATTCACAACTTAGCGCACCCCTCCATCAGGACAACCGTCTGGCTGGTCTCCAACAGGTTCGTGTGGCATGGGCTTCGTAAACAAGTCAGTGAATGGGCCAAAACGTGCATGCACTGCCAAACGGCCAAGGTGCAGCAGCACACCAAAGCCACGCCGCAGCAGTTCGAACCCACCCGCCGGAGGTTCGACCACATTCATGTGGATATCGTGGGACCCCTGCCAGTGTTGCGAGGAGCGCGGTACCTCCTACCTATGATAGACCGGTTCACCAGATGGCCAGAGGCAGTCCTGCTCACAGACACCACCTCCGAATCCTGCGCCCGAGCACCGATCGCAACCTGGGGAGCACGCTTCAGGGTACCAGCCCACATTACATCCGACAGGGGCGGCCAGTTCACCTCCAGCCTGTGGTCAGCTATGGCCAACCTTTTAGGATCACAGCTACACCACACAACTGCCTACTACCCACAGTCGAAGGGACTAGTGGAGCGTTTCCACTGTCACCTGAAGTCAGCTCTAGTGGAGCGCTTCCACTGTCACCTGAAGTCGGCTCTCATGGCCCGCCTGGAAGGGCCTAACTGGGTGGATGAACTTCCCTGGGTCCCGCTCAGAATCCGCACGGCGCCCAAGAAGGATCTGCACACCTCGTCGGCCGAGTTGGTGTACGGCGCACCCCTGGTCTTCCCAGAAGAGTTCATACCAGCCCCAAGGGGGCAAGAGGAAGAACCCGCAGCAGTCCTGGACAGACTATGTGAGAGGCTCGGTAACCTGGCCCCCATACCCACTTCACAGCATGGACAGAGCCCGACCTGAGTACCCAAGGACCTGCAGAACTGAAAGTTTCTTTTTGTACGACGGGGCGGACACCGGGCACCGCTACAGTGGCCCTACGAGGGGCCGTTTAAGGTGATCAGGAACAACGGGTCCACGTTTGTGCTGGACATTGGGGGGAGAGAGGAGGTTTTCACGGTGGACTGGCTCAAACCGACCCATGTGGACTTTGCGCAGCCGGTCCAGGCTCAGGCACCGCGGTGCAGGAGCAGACCTCCCAAACAGAGGCCGATCCAGACTCTGGACATAAGGGGGATGTATCGCCAGTTCTGGGGGGCAGTTATGTGGCGACCCACTTTCTAGCACACACGAACCGGTGCGTGCCGCCAGAGAGGCCGGCCCCAAAAAGGGCGCCAGGCCATCTTCACCAGCAGGGGGAAAATCCCATGCGCGGAAAGGGTCTGCCATTATGCATTCCCCACAGCAGTCCCGCCCAGGGAGGACGGGAACGGGAAGGCTTTAAAAGCAGACTGCGAGGTTTGAATACATCTCTTTTATCGCAACTCCAACTCACCGACTGTGTGGTTATTCTAGCACTGTGTGTAGCACACCGCTACAATTCAACAATTATAAAGAATGATATAAAAAATTTGGAGGTTAAAGTACAGATATAGAATAAAATATGCATGAATACATAATTACTGGCATTTATTTACTATGTAAACAGCATTCTGAAAAGTTTTTTTGAAGTGTTTACAGTGCAGCGCAGTGACTGAGGTAATAGATAGAGGGGACTGGGGTGCTTTACTAGAATGGTTGATCAGTTAACTGTTAAGGGAAATAAATTCTTAAGATAGTATGGTTTTTGTTTTAATAGCCGAATCGTGCTTTCCAGAAGGAAGCTTTTGGAAAAGGCAGTTTGCTGAGTGGATGGCGTCTGCAATGATTTTCCTTGTCTACTTTTTTGTCCTGGACGCATACAAGTCTTGCAGTGATGGTAGACTGCAGCCAATTACCTGTTCTGCTGACCTGATAGCTTGCTGTAGTTTTTGGCTATTGTGAGAGGATATGCTGCACAAAACCAGACAGTAATAGCTGTTGTGAGGATGCTTTCTATGATGATAAAATGCAGAATTGCTCTAGTATGTTCTGTGGAAGATAGAATTTTACCAGCTGCCACAAGAAGTACATCCTCTGCTGAACCTTTCCATTAGTGAAGTGGATGTGGTTCTCCCACATGGGGTCCTGTGAAATAATGGTGCCCAGGAACCTGTTAAAATGGTGCTAATTATAGAGTTGTTGATGATTGGGCGGTGAGGAGACATATTTCACTTGAAATTGAATATGCATCTCCATGGCTTTGAGGGCATTCAGCTCCAAGCTGCTGTGATTGCACCAAGACAATAGGTTGCTTATTTGTTGATGGTAGTTGGATTAGTCATCTCCTGTAATTAATCTAATGTCAGTAGATCATTGGAGTGCAGTCATTGGTGTAGGTAGAAAATAGGAGATGGGAGGGAACACATCAATGTAGTGCTCTAGCATTGACTGAGTGAGATATGTTTGCCTAGTCTCACAATTTGCCTCCTGTCAGAGAGGAAGTTTGTGATCCACCTGCAGATGGGACTTGGTACATTAAGTTTGGAAAGGTTCTCTTGCGAAGCTCAGGGATGATGGTATTTGAAGGTTGAAGTGAAATTGAAAAGAGAATTCCGACATACTGTATGTACAAGAGCAATCAAGGTACTGCATTATCTACAGATTTGCTGACTGTAGGTGAACTGCAGTGGATCTAGAAAATTGAGTTATGGATTTGAGAGAAATTAGGAGCAGAATTAGGCCATTTGGTCCATCGAGTCTGCTCTACCATTCCATCATGGCTGATTTATTGTCCCTCTCAACCCCATTCTCTTGCCTTCTCCCAATAAATCCCCTCCAAGCTGATCACCAAACTTCGCCAGCCTGGTATCAGCGCATCCATCTGCAATTGGATCTTGGACTTTCTGACTAACAGACCCCAGTCAGTTAAGTTAGACACCCGCTCCTCCTCCACTCTCACCCTGAACACCGGCGTGCCTCAAAGCTGTG
The DNA here is from genome assembly GCF_030028105.1 of Mobula birostris. NCBI lineage: Eukaryota > Metazoa > Chordata > Chondrichthyes > Myliobatiformes > Myliobatidae > Mobula > Mobula birostris. The sequence continues at coordinate 16,829,803 of NC_092389.1, forward strand.
TGCTGAGCCTTCTTCTGTATTCCCTTTTCACCTATGACTGCGTTCCTGTACATGGTTCTAACTCCATAATCAAGTTCGCAGACAACACCACAGTGGCTGGTCTGATCAGAGGGGATGACGAGGTGGCCTACAGGGACGAGGTTCAGCACCAGGCTGCGTGGTGTGCCGACAACAATCTGGCCCTCAACACCCAGAAGACCAAGGAGATCATTGTAGACTTCAGGCATGCCAGGAGTCACACTCACGTCCCCATCTATATCAACGGAACTGTAGTGGAGCGTGTATCAAGCTTCAAATTCCTTGGTGTCCACATTTCCGAGGATCTCACCTGGTCCCTGAACTTCTCCATCTTGATCAAAAAGGCGCAACAGCGCCTTTATTTCCTGCAGAGCATGAAGAAAGCTCACTTTTGTCCCATGATACTGACGGACTTTTACCGCTGTACCATTGAGAGCATACAGGTTTCCCCCGCCATCCGAAGGTAGAGCGTTCCTATGAAACGGTTCGTAAGCCAGAATGTCGTAAAGTGAAGAAGCAATTACCATTTATTTATATAGGAAAAATCTGTGAGCGTTCGCAGACCCAAAAATAACCTACCAAATCATGCCAAATAACACATAAAACCTAAAATAACGGTAACATATAGTAAAAGCAGGAATGATATGATAAATACACAGCCTATAAAAATTAGAAATACTTCTGTACAACGATTGCCTGCACTGTTCTCCGTAGCGAAAATCTCACGCGAGCACTCTTGGCAGAAACACGGCGCAAGCGCCGTCGGCAGAAAATCTCACGCAAGCGCTCTCCAGTAACCTTTAAGCTATGAAGCTGCCAAATCATACCAAATAACACATAAAAATACACAGCCTATATAAAGTAGAAATAATGTATGTACAGTGTAGTATCACTTACCGGAGTTGGGAAGACACCGAGCACACTGATGATGGTGTGTTAGGCTGAGTCGGAGGTTGAGGCGGTGCAGTGGCCCCCACCCTCCGGGCGGTGAACCGGTACCGATCCGCGAAGAATGCAAGGGTACAGCGGTAGCCGGGATGCACCCAGCACATCTTTAAGAAAAAAAACTGAAATAAATAAGCTAATTAATTAGGTGCCGCCCGGCAAGTAAATGTCGGCCCAGATCAGAAACAATTGCCGATTACATAGAGCAAGTGAAATCGGCAATCGCTTCTGATCTGGACTGACATTTATGTGCCGGGCGGCACCTAATTAATTAGCTTGTTTATTTCGGCTTTTTTCTTAAAGACGTGCTGGGTGCCTCCCGGCTACCGCTACATTCTCCGCGAATTGGTATCTGTCTGCGGCCCGGGGTTTGGGGTGGTGGGACACTGAGGTTTCGATTGTTATCCTTTCCTCTTCCAGTTGCATCAGCTCTTCATCTATCAGTTCTTGGTCATGGGATGCCAAAACCTCTTCGACATCATCTTTGTCAACTTCCACAAGCCAAACTCACTTTGTCCTTACTTCGTTCACCACGATCGAAACGCTTAATTATGTCTAGTTTTACGCTAAATGTAACACCCTTACGAGCTCTCTTAGGCTTTTCCGATACCTTAGAACTCATCTTGCTAATGGATGCTCACAGGCACCTGTTTTAAGCAATGCTGGCTAGAATGTAGTTCAGAATCTGGGGGAGAGCGGCTGCTCGGGGCGCGTGCTGCTTTTTATCGGGTGCTGCCTTTTTTTATCGCGTGCTGATTTCTTTCGCACACTACTTTTTTCGTAACAGTGAAAACACTTTCTGTTAGCGAAAACAGGGAACTAATGTAGGTCTTTCGTAAAGCGAATGTTCGAAAAGCGGGGGACACCTGTACTGACCAATTGTATCTCGGTGTGGTATGCCAATTGTCCCGTATCGGACCGCAAAGCACTCCAGCATTTGGTGAAAACTGCCCAGCGGATTATTGGCATTTAATTGCCCACCATTGAGAACATCTACCATAAACACTGCCTGAGCAGGGCGAAAAGCATTGTAAGGGATGCATCTCACCCTAACCATGGACTTTTTACTCTCCTCCCATCCGGTAGGCACTACAGGAGCCTCCGCTCCCGCACCAGCAGGCACAGGAAGAGCTTCTTCCCTGAGGCTGTGACATTGCTGAACCTCTCATCACAGCGCCAAGCAGTATTGCATCCATATTGTGCTGTCTCAGTACTTTTATATTTGTGTGCTGTAGCATTTTTTAAATTCACAGTTACTTTGTAAATAACACTATTCTTTGCATTTCTGATCAGATGCTAACTGCATTTCATTGGCTTTGTATCTGTACTCGGCACAATGACAATAAAGTTGAATCAAATCAAATCTAATCTCATCTAATCTAATAACCTTTGACGCTCTGATTAATCAAGCCTCTGCCTTGCATGTAACCAATGACTTGGCCTGTATAGCTGTCTGTGGCAAAGAATTCCATAGATTCACCACCCTTTGGATAAAAAAAACTTCCTCATCTTTATTCTAAATAGATGTCCCTCAATTCTGAGGTTGTTCTCTCTGGTTCTAGACTCTGCCACTATAGGAAACATCCTCTCCACATTCACTCTATGCAGACCTTTCAATATTTGATAGGTTTTAATGAGATTCCTCATTGAAACACTCCTCATATGTTAACCCTTTCGTTCTTAGTATCATTCTTGTGAACCTCCTGTGGACTCTCTCCAATGCCAACACATCCTTCCTTAAACAATTATAAGTGCAGTCTGACCAATAACTTGTCAAGCCTCAGTGATACATCCTTGCTTTTCTATTCTCATTTTCTTGAAATGAATGTGGCCATTGCATTTGCCTTCCTTACCATCAACTCAACCTGCAATTTAATCTTTAGAGAATCTTGCACAAGGACTTCCAAGTCCCTTTCCACCTAAGAATTTTGAATTTTTTCCGTATTTACAGAATAGTTGACACCTTTATTCCGTCTGCCAAAATACATGAGTATACACTTCCCTACATTGTATTTCTTCTGCTACTTCTTTGTCCATTCGCCCAATCTGTCTTAAGTCTTTCTGCAGATACCCTGCTTCCTCAACGCTACCTGCCCTTCCACCTATCTTCATATTGTCTGCAAACTTGGCCACAAAGTCATTGAAAAGAAGTGGTCCCCACACCGACCCTGTCAGCACACGAATAGTCACCAGTAGCCAACCAGGAGAGGCCCCTTTATTTCTACTCTTTGCTTCCTGCCAGTCACCCAATCTTCTATCCATTTTAGTACCTTTCCCATAATACCACAGGCTGTTATGTTGTTAAGCACCCTCTTGCAGCACCTTGTCAAAGATCTTCTGAAAGCTAAATAATCAAAATCCATTGACTATCCTTTGTCTATCCTGCCTGTTATTTCCTCACAGAATTCCAACAGAGTTGTCAGGCAAGATTTCCCCTTTAGAAAACCATGCTGACTCTGGCCTAATTTATCATATGCCTCTAAGTACCCCGAACCATCATCCTTAATAATAGACTGCAACATCTTTCCAACCACTGAAGTCAGGTAAACTGGCCTATAATTTCCTTTCTTCTGCCACCCTTCCTTCTTAAAGAGTGAGGTGACATTTATAATTTTCCAGTCTTCCTGAGCCATTCCAGAATCTAGTGATTCTTGAAAGATCATTACTAATACCTCCAGAATCTCTTCAGGTACCTCTTTCAGAACTCTGGGATGTAGTCCATCTGGTCCAGGTGACTTACAGAGCCTTGTAAATGTATTCAGCTCCCAAACCTTTCTCCACATAAATGAGTATTACAGTCAGGGACTTCGATCAATTTAATCGAGAGTTTTTATTCGTGAATCACATGCTCCTTTTTTCACAGTAGAGCCCCAAAAAAACCAGGGAAAATTGTGAAGCATGAAAAACTAAGTCCAAAAACTGAAATGTCAGTAGTTCAAAAATATTCATCCCCCTTTGCTCAGTACTGACAGTGGTGCTAGAAAGCTTGTGAACCCTGTAGAATTTTCTCTATTTCTGCAGAAATATGACCTAAAATGAGAGCAGATCTTCATGTAAGTCCTAAAACTAGATAAAGAGAACCTAATTAAATAATTAACACAAAAACATTATACTTGTTCATTTATTTATTGAGAAAGATGGGACTGGGCTGTATTCACTACTGTTTGTAGGCTTTTCTGACCTTGGACCTGGTGTTTACATACCAGGCCATGATGCAACCTGTCAGGATACTCTCCACTGAGCATCTATAGCTTTACCTTTGATGACGAAATATACAATAAGGGGAGAAAAGATGAAATATGAAGGTCAGCTAGCCCATAATATAAAAGAGGATACCAAAGCTTTTTTCAGTTATATAAAGATTAAAGAGGCAAGAGTGGAGAGGTAGTAATAGGGAACAAGGAAATGGCAGGCAAACTGAATAAATATTGTGTGTCTATCTTCACTATGGAAGACCGCAGCAGCAGGATAGAAATTTGAGATTGTCAGGGGGCTGAAATGAGTTTAGTCACTATTTCTAGGGAGAAGGTGTTCGAGAAGCTAAAATTTCTGAAGGTAGTCAAGCCACCTTGACCAAATAGACTACTCCCCAAGGTTCTGAAGGATGTAGCTGATGAGATTGTGGAGGCATAATAATGCAGAGGTTGATAGGGTCTTAATTAGTAAGGGTGTCAAAGGTTATAGGGAGAAGGCAGAAGAATGGGGTTGAGAGGGAAAATGAATCAGCCTGATCAAATGACAGAGCAGACTTGATGAGCTGATGAGCTGAATAGCTGAATTCTGCTCCTATGTCTTATGGTCACAGTGAAATGTGTAAATTCAACAGAAAGGTCTGGAGGTTAGGATTGAACCCAACAGCTCTACTAGCTGTGCTGACCATCTCTTCGAAAGCTTTTACAGTCTTTTTAAGTTCCTCACTGTATCCTCTCATTCAGATTACGCTTCCTTTATCAGGGATTGTATCCTCTTTACTGAATTCTGAAATTATTGCCATCCCTAAACTTTCCTGGATCAGTACAAGCCTTTTTTCTATGACCTAATACTGTCCATAACTTCTCTTATAGTGAAGCAGAACACTTCTTGTTGGATATTTTTGCTTTGGTAGGATATAAATTGCTAATAGCTATTAATTATTATTGATTGTTTTCTGTCATAACGGATAATGTATCTTCCTTTTGTAATGTGGCAACTCAGGCCTCATGCTTTCATAATTGTTTTATTCTGATATGATCTGGTCAGCAACCTCTCACTCATTGTCAGCAAGACCAAGGAGCTGATTATTGACTTCGGTAGAAGGGAACCAGAGGTCTCTGAGCTAACTCTCATCAGGAGATCAGAGGTGGAAAGGGGCAGCAACTTTAAATTCCTCAATGTTATCATTTCATAGGATCTGTCCTAGGTCCAGCACGGAAATGTCATTATGAAGAAAGCACGGCAGCAACTGTACTTCCTTAGAAGTTTGCGAAAAATTGGCATGACATTAAAAACTTTGACAAACTTGTGTGGAGTGCTTCTTGACTGGTTACTGTGTATGCCCAGAAGAAAATAAATACCAGGGTTGTATATGGTGGCATATATGCACTTAGATAATAAGTACAATGAAAGTAAATTTTTTTCATTTTATGATCAAGTCATCCACAGAGGCCTCTTAAGTATCAGATGATGAATTACCCTTTATTTTAAACCCAATTGGATTGTTTTAGATATTAAATAGCTCTTTCTCTTACAGATTCTTCAACATGCCAGTCTCAGATCACCTCTTGTACACTTCATGACTTTGCCTTCTGCACAAATACTGCTAATTTGGCTTGCCCCGTTTCTGTAGATTAAGCTTCAATGATTATTGTAGTATACACTTCTTGCATCTTTATTTTCTTAATTTACTCTGCTCTGTTGGCCACCTCTATTTAGGGTCTTATTATCCAACTCTCAACAATATTTTTGTCTTTACTGTTTCTTATCCCTTTAGACCAGAGATGAAAATCATGAGGCCGGTACTGTCTTCTTTTCTGAGGCCATGCCCTCTGGCCCTAGACTCTTGCACTATAGGAAACATCTGTCCTCTTAGCTCCATTTAGGCCTTTTAATTTTTAGTAGGTTTCAATGAACACCCCCCTCATTCTTCTAATTTCATATTGGCTGTCTCTTTCTCAACAAATGTAAAATAATCTGCTTTATGTTGTAGTTTGTTTAAGTTTCTATATTTTGCATTGTTTTTTGTAAATATTTCTAATACAGTTCAAACAAATATTATTTTGAGCTGACTCTTAAGATTTAAGGAAGTTGAAATTATTCTTCTATTTGGTGAACTTGTCAGAAATATGAGGTAGTTAATAATTGCTCTTGCAAAAATACAAAATTGCCTCCACCTCTGACATGTATTATTTTATTACAAAACAGAATTCAACAATAACTAACTGGTGAGTCTTCAGATTTTAAATCCTGACTCAATAGAGAAAGGTTGTTTAAAATTGCTCAATGCTATTCAGCAACGGGTTTTAGTATTGCTTTTGAAGTAAATGTTAGCCCTGAATTATCTTTAATATAATTTTCTCTGAACTCAAGAAGTCACATGCTTCATTAAACAGGAGAGTGGGCGTATGAATCATGTCTACCAGCTCAGCTTTCAATGGTTGTATTTCTCAACATGCAGACGTGCTATCATTCCCTGCAGATTGAGAAGGCGTTAAAGCATTTCTCTGAGGTGCAAAGATCCAGTTTGCAGCCCAGCTGAAATTTGACACTTCATCAGAGTTTAATTTCTGTCAGAATATTTTTATTAATTGTGAAACTTTTTTTATTATAGAATACCTCTTACAAGTGCTACAAGCCTCGGCACCTAGCACATCATTCTCCACAACTTCCATCATTTTCAAAGGGATCCTACCACTAAGCATATCTTTAATTCCCCCTGCCCCCCACACTCTCTGCTTTCCACAGGGATTTCTCTCTCCATGACTCCCTTGTTCGTTTGACCTTCTCTACTGATCTCCCTCTTAGCGCTTCCTCCCCCATCACCATTCAGAGTCCCAAACAGTCCTTCCAGGTGAGGTAGCTCTTCACCTGTGAGCCTGTCAGGATCATCTACTGTATCTGGTGCTCCCAATGCAACCTCCTTTACATTGGTGAGACCCAATGTACAATTGTGGACTGCTTTGTTGAGCATCTTTGCTTTGTTCACAATAGGCGGATTTCCCAGTGGCCAACCATTTTGATTCCACTCCCCATTTCCATTCCAGCGTTGGTTCATAGCCTCCTTGACTGCCAAGATGAGGCCACTTTCAGGTTGGGAGAGCAATACCTCGTATTCCGTCTGGATAAACTCTAACCTGACAGTATAAACATAGGTTTCTCTAACTTCCTGTAATTTCTCCCCCATCCCATTTCTCTCTTTTTCCGTTCCCTTTTCTGGCTCTTCTCTTACTGTTTCTCTTCTCAACTGCCAATAACATCTCTCTGGTACCCCCACCCCCTCCCTCCCTTTCTCCCATGATCCACACTGCTCTCTTACTGGATTCCTTCCTCTTCAGCCTTTTCCACCTGTCACCTCCCAGCTTCTCACTTCATCCTAACTCCCCCACCCACCTCCCATATCCTCACTTTGCTTCACCTATCACCTGCCAACTTGTACTCCTCACCCTCCCCCACCTTCTTATTCTGCCTTCTTCCCCTTTCCTTTCCAATCCTGATGAAAGGTCTTGGCCTGAAATGTAAACTGCCTATTGCACTCTTTCGATGCTACCTGACCTGCTGAGTTCCTCCAGCATTTTGTGTGTGTAACTCCAGCATCTGCGGAATCTCTAGTTTACTTTTCAATAGTTCAATTTTTGTTTTATTCATTATTCAATTCTGACTTTCACAGTCCTGGTCTGTAGTCATAGAAACATACAGCACAATACAGGCCCTTCGGCCCACAAAGCTGTGCCGAACATGTCCCTACCTTAGAACTACCTAGGGTTTACACATAGCCCTCTATTTTTCTAAGCTCCATGTAGCCATCCAGGAGACTCTTAAAAGACCCTAACGTTTCCGCCTCCACTGCCGCCACCGGCAGCCCATTCTACGCACTCACCACTCTCTGTGTAAAAAAAAAACTTACCCTCTGTACCGATTTCCAAGCACCTTAAAACTATACCCTCTCATGCAAGACATTTCAGCCTTTGGAAAAAGCCTCTGACCATCCACACGATCAATACCTCTCATTATCTTGTACACCTCTATCAGGTCACCTCTCATCCTCTGTCCCTCCAAGGAGAAAAGGCCGAGTTCACTCAACCTATTCTCATAAGGCATGCTCCCCAATCCAGGCAATATCCTTGTAAATCTCCTCTGCAGCCTTTCTATGGTTTCCATGTCCTTCCTGTAGTGAGGCAACCAGAATTGAGCATAGTACTTCAAGTGGGGTCTGACCAGGGTCCTATATAGCTGCAATATTACCTCTCAGCTCTTAAACTCAATCCCATGATTGATGAAGGCCAATACACCGTATGCCTTCTTAGCCACAGAGTCAACCTGTGTAGCAGCTTTGAGTGTCCTATGGACTCAGACCCCAAGATCCCTCTGATCCTCCACACTGCCAAGAGTCTTGTCATTAATACTACATTCTGCAATCATATTTGACCTCCCAAAATGAACCACCTCACACTTATCTGGGTTGAACTCCATCTGCCACTTGTCAGCCCAGTTTTGCATCCTATCGATGTCCTGCTGTAACCTCTGACAGCCCTCCACACTATCCACAACACCCCCAACCTTTGTGCCATTAGCAAACTTACTAGCCCATCCCTCCACTTCGTCATCCAGGTCATTTATAAAAATCACGAAGAGCAAGGGTTCCAGAACAGATCCCTGAGGCACACCACTGGTCACCAGCCTCCGTGCAGAATATGACCCGTCTACAACCACTCTTTGCCTTCTGTGGGCAAGCCAGTTCTGGATCCACAAAGCAAGGCCCCCTTGGATCCCTTGCCTCCTTACTTTCTCAATAAGCCTTGCATAGGGTAACTTATCAAATGCCTTGCTGAAATCCATATACACTACATCCACTGCTCTACCTTCATCAATGTGTTTAGTCACATCCTCAAAAAATTCAATCAGGCTCGTAAGGCACGACCTGCCTTTGACAAAGCCATGCTGACTATTCCTAACCATATTATGCCTCTCCAAATGTTCATAAATCCTGCCTCTCAGGATCTGCCTCTATTACCTGACATGAAGAAAGTGAAGATCATTTAAAAATAAAGAAGATAAATAAGTGAAAGATGAAACTTGGCAATAAACTTTGAAACTATTCATGTTTTTAATACTTTATATATATATTTCACACATTTTTGATAGGCATGTCATAATAATAATAAGACACTGGTTTAAGATAACATATTTTTCAGCATACTTCATTAAAGTTGCACACAATAATTGATCTTGTAGTGTAAGGAATATAAAAGCAGAGAATTTGTTTTTGGATTCATATCCAGGGTCTTGGGTATTGATTTAGAGACATGAATTTTAATCCCGTTACTCCCTTCCTGCTCTCTTCCCTCGTAGAATATTGGAAGCATAAATTTAACCAGTGACACAATTCTCAAACCACAAGCAGATATTAATAATTATGACCATGAAATTTCCAGATTCTTGGAAAAGCACACTTAACTCGTGTATGTTCTTCAAGGAAAAAAAAATCTTTGCAATCTCTGAATCATAGCAATGTATTTGATTCTTAAACTTAATAAGCTACTTGGTTTGAGGGCACATCCTCTCAGCAAATAAAAAAAAGTTACAGTGTTCCAGTATTCTTTCTTTCTTTTCTTAGTTGTAACTAAAGTAGGATTTTAGTTCAATATAGAAGCTTGTTGGCAGAGCTCAATGTTTACAATGGGAATGGTCTGAATGGTTATTGATACTTGAGTGAATGGTTATAGGGCTAGTAGTCTGGAATGGATGGATAAACCTAAGGTTTCGTTATAATTCTAAGGGGAATAAGAATTAAAATAAATGTGTGAAATTTGGAATTAAAGTAAAAAAAAAATGCTTGAAAATCTTAACAGAAGGTAGCATCTGTGAAAGGAGTAACAGAACTAATATTTCAGTTAAAGATTTTATGTCAGAACTGGGTTAGAAAATAGGTTTAAAGTTGTAGAGAAGGGAAGGGAGGAATGGATTAGACACAATACCTCTGATGGGGTGAGGCTGTGGCTGTAATATTGGTAAGTGATTGATGAAGCAATATTTTTATTAGGGTACATTGAGGAAAAACAAACTAAGTAACCAATCAGAGCCTGAGGAAATGCCTGAAGATCAGGCAGTGTAAGTGTAGAGAGACCAACAGAGGTAATGATGGAAAGCTTATGGTAGAATTGATTGATTCTGATTCAAGCAGAGAAAATGAGTTGGTTTAATTGATGGAATGGTGCAATATGCCAGATGGAAAATGAGATTGGATTCCTCAGGTTTATTTTGGACCTTGTTAAAAAAAAGTGTAGGAGAACACAGAATGGATAAGCCATACAGGGAGTGGAACAGAAAGTTAATGTGATAGGAAACCGGAAACTCAGGATTGTCCATGTGGACTGAGAATATGTATATTGCAGAATAATCATATAAACTGCCTTTGATTTACCCAGTGTATAGTAGACCATGTCATGAGCACAATTGTAATGTGTTCATTTGGAAATACTGTAAGTAAATTGCTACTGCATCTTAAAGATGTCTCTCTGTGGTGCAAAGATAAAGGTGTTTCATCAGAGCAGGTGAAGGTCATAACCTAAGGGAAGAGAGTAGGACTGTTACAAATGTGGGAGATCCTCCTCAGGCACCGGAAGGGAAGAGGAGAGAAAGACTTTGCAATGATTTTTCCTGTGGCAGAAAACAGGAAGTTTTCCCTGTAATTATCACAACCTGGTGTCTCCTTACTTGAAGCTAGTCATCATTACAGCTTCTCTAGCATGCTCTGTCTTTTAAACGTGTGAGGAAAATGAGATCATGGATTTGTATTTGGATTGCTTCTCATTATGTTTAATACTGCAGCATGATTTCATATTGTTCTGTCCTATTTTTTCAGTGGTTGTATATCCTTTTAAACCTCATGCTTGGGTGGGTTATGGTAGGATTGAAGAATGAAACATGCTGTAACATAGGGTTAAGGGCATTCACACAGTGTTTTTTCCAGTGGATGTTGACTGCCTCTCTACTCTTAATGTATTCTGCAAGGTTATTACACAAACTGCTTTTGGCTTATCCATCCTTGTACTTCAGTGAAGTTGGTGATTGGCCCATATTTGGTCTTCACAGTATTGAAGAATCTGTCCTTGAATGCATGTTATAAATATTGATTCTCCTGTATTTCAGGTCATCATTTTTCCCTTTTGATACCAATAGGTTACTTCTTCCCCTGGAATCACAGTGGTTCTTCCAGTTCAAGAATGGCAACACGCATGATACCAAGAGGCTCAATAAACTGTTTAGAAAGTTTGGCTCTGTTATAGGAGTCAAACTGGACAAAGGACCCAACGCAAAATCCTGGCAATTCTGGACAATGTTTCTCACCATCTGCATGCCACCTTGGCTAAACAGAAGCGCATTTTTAGAATTGGCTAAGACAGCTGTGCTGATCCAAAGAGCGCAATGTGAGGTCATTCTTACCCCCAGCCATTAGGCTCTATAATGAGTCAATCTCTTGATGGATAAGTGATGGCCCCACCCCCCCCCCAACCCATTAGATTGTTTGAGGTAACTTATTTTTCTTCTTTTCTAATATTTGTATGTTTGTATATCTGTGCACTTGTAATACCACTGTGATACTGTAATTCCCTTTGGGATCAATAAAATGTCTGTCTATCTATCTATTTATAATGTCATAGCCCAATCTCCTGGCTTTTCCTATCAAACCATACAGAATGCTTTTGAGTAGAAAAAAAACATGAGCTAATTTGAGTAGAAAAGGCGAAAAGTGCACAACAACCAAATTGATGTGTGAAAGATTAGTAACGTTTTAAGATGTAACATTTTATCAAAACATGATTTTCTTATGCATCTTGTCCATTGCCAACATTTTTGGGTTTTAACTATTTTAGGAATGTTGCTGCTGACCTTCCTCTCATAATCTTAAAGACTGCAGCTGTTGGAACTCAAAGCAGGAATACATTTCACCTTTTATTTCACTCAAAATATATTATTTGTCAGTAGCAGGTAATTTGATGTACAATTAGGTGCCTGATGTTAGCTGTATGTGCCAATTATGTTTCAATGATAATATTTTCACTTCTGATTCAAAATTGATTAGGTTTAGTCTTCATTCCAATTATTTAATTGTATAATTCGATCTGACGTTTCGGTGCAGTACAAAGAGAGAGCTGCTTTGTCAGTTGTCTTCTCCTTTGGAGAGCCAATACTTCTGATGGATGCAAAAGAAAAGGCACTGGAATATTGATATCCAGGAAAGTATTTCTTCCACATTCAGTATTGAACAATGCATCTTAATCATGACATTTATCACATTGCTTATTGGGGCCTTGGTGTGCCCAAGATCCACAATTCCCAGCATTACCACATTGATTACACTTCAAAAATACTGTATTATTTTTGAAATGTTTTATGCCACCTTGAGGATACAAACAGCTGCAGACAAGTTCAGTTTTGGTGTTTACCTTGGTTTATTTGGTTTCAACCTGAACAGCTGGCAAGTCAAAATGAAGCCGCAAACTGAGTTTCCACATGGCAGAAGATGCCTGCAGCCCCATAGCAACTCTCAAATTCATACAGCCAATCTCCCAAATGCTTATTCATTTAGACGGCTTGTACGTACAGAAGTCGAGCTCAGGACGACTTGCATTTTCAATGTGTTGAAACCCACCAGTACTGAACAGTAAAAGGTAGAGGATTAATTTAGGCTGTCATCAGTATATGAATTGCAAACCCAGAGGAGCCAATATTTCGTGTTTTTTTTCCAGAGAAACTTGTGCTATGCCAACTTGGCTTGGAAAATTACAGAATTTACTGTACATGTGGAGCATTAACTACTTTTCAACATAAGTAACTACTTTTATTCATGCATAAAATCGTAGTTTTTGTTGATAAGAACACCTCTCGTAGTAAAAATGTTGATTAAGTTTAGTTTATTGTTTCAATGTTTTCACCATAGGATGAACTGGAGTTACAATTTCAATCAGGATTGCTGATAAACGCTGGTATTTGATCTCTCAGTATGATAGCTAGTGAAGTGACACTTGAAATCTTGCTTATGCATTATGATTCATGATCAACTTGCACTAATGTTTTTCATTATTTACAATGCACTACACATGTGTAGCTACACTGTTGCTACTCATAGTGTTATGTTATACAAATGTAATGTCCTAAGTAGATACTGTACAAGTTTGTAATTGTAGGTTTTTTTCAGACAATTCATTGGTCTGAAGTGAGGAAAAAAACTTGGAAAACAATTTCTTAAAGTATCTTCCAATAAATATTCAATTCCAGAAAATGGAATTTAACATCTAGAAAATACAGAAACTGTGGGGAAAAGAACTCAAGGCTTCATGCCATGTGAAGGCATGGGGGAAGGCTTATTAGGCAGTACTTAGAGAAATGAGATAAATCAAATAACTACATAAAATTTCATGGTGATTTGGTTATTAATTTTATTACAATGCAATTAGCAAAGGAATATGTATGACTACAATTGTGTAATACTGTTTTGGGGAAATTTAGCTAGATTATCCCATTGCAATCATCTTTAATCACTCCACAATATCCAGGTCTTTGTATCACCAGACTGAGACTTTACTGAGATAAGTCACACATTTACACTCTTTGGGTCCCACCCATTGGTCAAGTCACAAAATGAAAACTTAGTTGACTCGGACCCTGAACCAGAACCCAAGTCCTGAAGAAGGGTCTCGGCCCAAAATCTTGACTGTCAATTCATTTCCATCGATGCTGCCTGGCCTGCTGAGTTCCTCCAGCATTTTATGTGTGTTGCAAAGATCTTTTCTCCAGTATCATCTTCTGAGGCCCTATTTTCCTTTAGGTCCCTAATGGATGGTGTACCCAGCAGGTGACTGAAAAACTGTGCCAGTCAACTGGATGGACTGTTCAAGGGCATTTTCGGCCTCTCACTGCTGCAGTCGGAGGTTCCCACCTGCTTCAAATGGCATCAATCATATTGTTGCCCAAGATGAGCAGGGTGGGTTGCCTCGACAATCATCACCCAGAAGTGCTCACATCTACTGTGATGAAATGCTTTCAGAGGTTGGTTTGGCTAAAATTAACTGCTGTCTGAGCAAGGATCTGGACTGAACTACAACTTGCCTAGCAGCACAATAGGTCTGCAGCAGATCCAATCTCACTGGCTTACCACTTGTCCTTGGACCACCTAGATAACAGCAATAACTATATCAGGCTGCTGTTTATAGATTACACCTCAGCGTTCAACACCATCATCCCCTCAGTACTAATCAATCGTACAGTACTAATCAAACCTGGGACTGCCTTTGCAACTGGATTCTTGATTTCCTCATTGGGAGACCACAGTGAGTGCAGATCAGAAATAACATCTCCTCATCACTGTCAATCAAGACAGGCGTGCCTCAAGCATGTGGGTTTAACCCGCTACTCTTCTCTCTTTACATTCATGACTATGTGGCTAGGCACAGCTCAGTGCTATTTTTAAATTCGCCAATGACACAACTGCAGAATTTCAGATAGTAACAAGGTGGTATACAGGAGTGTGATTCATTGGCTGGTTAAGTGGTGTCACAACAACAACCTTGCATTCAATGCCAGTAGGACTAGAATTGATTGTGGAGTTCAGGTCGGGGAAGTCAGGATATCACCTACCAGTCCTTATCGAGGGGTCAGCAGTGGAAAGGGTGGGTAGCTTCAAGTTTTTGGATGTCAATATCTCTGAAGATTGATACAGTTAATAAGAAGGCAAGCCACTGGTTATATTTCATTAGGAGTTTGAGGAAACTTGTTATGTCACCAAACTCCAGCAATTTGCTACAGATGTACTGTGGAGAGCATCTAACTGGTTGCATCACTGTCCCGTATGGATGTGCCACTGCACAGGATCAGAAAAAGCTGTAGAGGGTTGTGCTGTGTATTTACTATTTCAGTAATATCGTAAATATATTGTTTGATTAATCATTATTTACATAATTCGTTATGGGTTATATAGGGAGTACGTGAACGGCATATGTCATTATGCTACCACGTAATAAGTGTGCACCTCATAAAAAGTAAAAGTAGATGTACATGAGTTATCCTGGGCTCCTGTATTATTCTTTAGATTAGTTTTGTAGTTACAAAACGTAACAGTGGTGAT
Source organism: Mobula birostris (assembly GCF_030028105.1). Lineage (NCBI taxonomy): Eukaryota > Metazoa > Chordata > Chondrichthyes > Myliobatiformes > Myliobatidae > Mobula > Mobula birostris. The sequence continues at coordinate 16,845,086 of NC_092389.1, forward strand.
GAGGATGTTTTAAAGCTAACCCAAAACGACTACCTAGCAAGTTTTTTCTTCAGAAGTGGAGAGATACGTTCGAGTTTGGGGAAGGGAAAACACACGATGTGTTTCTTTGGAAAGGGAGAGGGACGGTCAAGTTTAAAAAAAGGTGGAAAATAGACAAAATTAACAAGCACTGTGTATGGCCACGAGTTCATAAACAATGTTATTCATTCATTCATTCAGTATGTGCTGTGTCATGTGATGTGGGCTATCATGGTCTTGTCTATGATTGTTCTTCGCATGTTTTTCTACAAAAGTGGTTTACCATTCCTCTTTCTGGGCTGTGTCTTTTCAAGACGTATGACCCAGCTGTTAAGAGATTGCCTGGTGTCAGTGGTCGCATAACCAGGACTTATGATATGCACCAGCTACTCATATGACCATCCACTACCTGCTCCTGTGGTTTCACGTGACCCTGATCGGGAGACTAAGCAGGTGCTACACTTTGCCCAAGGGTAACCTGTAGGCTAGTGGAGGGAATGAGCACCATAAACCTCCTTTTGGTAGAGATGTATCTCCACCCCAGAATCCAAAAATTTAAAAAAGCAGAAATGTCTGACTACATCTGAAAGATAGTTGTGTTCAATTGCACAACGGATAACTGAGCTAAAGTGTTGGAAGAGCCATATGCTGGTCATCTAGACATGATCAAAATGAAAGACCTGAAGCTTTCTCAGAATGTGTTGCCAACAAAAACTGCTGTAGTCGGACCACTGCTTTTGTCACTTTCACACTTCCTCTGAGCAGCATGGTCCTTCCTTGGTCCAATATGCTTTCCAACCAGAGGCACAGAGGTTGGCACCAACACCTGATGTTCTCTGATGGACAATGGTTCATGGTATTCGGCATGGAGAGAGTTGTGGCATCAACCAGTATCTTTCTTAATTCACTCTATATGAATCCATGAATTCCTCTGTTTTCAGACTTCTTAAAAAGAAAAAGTGATGATTGCCCATTTGGTCATGTGAGATGGGGATTTCATGACTGGATATTGAAGTAACTACTTTATCAACTTTTGAACTTTGCCTCATAAAGTCCTTCAATAATATTTTGAAGTATCCAAATTCTCGGCTTGAAGTGTTAGTGTTAATTTCAATTAAGCCAAGTTTTTGAAGGAGTAGAGTTACTAAATTGAATCTGTGGTTACTTGAATAAGTTGGAAGGAGGGGTAGAGAAGGGCCAATAAGTTACAGAAAGTGATTATTAAATCTCTTTACTGCAGTTTCAGAAAAATATGCAATTTTGATGTGTAAACAAATAATGCTTGCTTGAAAAGACAACGTTCACATCTATTATGTTATTGTGCAAAGATTAAAATGTTTATTTTCTGTCTTTCCGTGTATTTTCCCAATAATACAATGTAGTTATAGGGTGAACATTATTCTTTATCATTTGGATTTTGGATAATTATGCCAGTCTTACTTTCAATCAAGGGTGTGATCAGTCAAAACTATAATATAAAATTGTTGGTGTTTTTGGTTCCATATTGTGATATATAATTGCTCCTGAGACTTAAAAATTGTTTTGTAAACCATTGAGATCCTCCAGGGTGCTATATATATATATATATGTATAGCAATATATTTGAAAACTAATTTTGCAGCAAGGAAAATACTTCATTGCCTTCATATATGGTTAGAAATGCATGAGTTATTTTGCAAGAAACTATAAATGTGCTCAGTCTGTGGCGAATCTTGAAATCCAATTTTAATCTAAAGAGGGGGTTTGCATTTATTTTGTATGCTCTTGGGACTTCCCAAAGAACAATGTTGCTAAATAAATGCATTTTGAACATTATTGTTAAATGAAGAAAAACAAGAAAGGCCTTATGAGTTACAATAAGACTAATCTATTTTAGTGATGATTGGTTTATTTAAAATTGTGACCATATAATTGAATGATATGAATATGAAAATGATCAGGGAACTTTCCAAATACTATCAATGTGGAGATATTGTGTATTGTGTGCATGGAGTCTAACTCTGTGACTTCCAACTACAAATGTACTCTCCATCAATCAGAAGAAATAAATTATCCTTAAAGCTCTGTTTGGCTTGTTCAGATAAGAAATTGTAGTGTTGGGTTATTGGAAATGTGGGTTTAGAAACTGCAGCACTTAGGTGGACACCTGACCAGGCAGTGAGCATGTGAGCGTTTGCAATCAAAAGTAAACATTTTACCATATTCTTCATTTTTTAAAGAGGCATCATTTATTCACCCATGACAAATGATCAGAATAGCTTTGTATTTGTACACTGCAGGCTCATCTATTTCTGCAGTAAACAATACAAACTAAACCAATCATGTTCATAGATTAGGGTAATAAATTGCTCTGCAAAAGTGAATATGTATTGAATAAATTACTAACATCAAGTATTCAAGAGATGTGATTTAGCATCATGATTTAAATGCTATAAAAGGTCTGCAAGCTGTTTAAATAGTTTAAACTATTTGCACTTCCTCCACCAAATGATTTTAGCAAATTACCACAATTAATAAATGTAATTGTAATTTTTCTATTTTATCTGGTTCATCCTCAACTCAACCACAGCTTTTGAAATTTGTCCCTGAAGTACGATGCAAAATTATACCTGGTTCCTATAATTGCTTTCCTTATCTCCTTGCATTTTAATCCTTGCATTTTAATCTTCTGTATCTTTTCTAAAAGGTCCGTCCATAAAACAGACATTGTTAAAGTGCCATAATTGTAGATGACTTGCCTGTTAAGTAAAGAAAAATAGTCGCATTTTTGCAAAAATGAAAGCACCATCTGAGCACCTATCTGCCTGGCTGTCATGGAAACCTTTTTGTATGTGATAAACTGGGAGCTTTTTCTGCCTTCCTTTGTCGTTTATTTTCTCTGAAAGCTCTCATTATGAAGAATGGCAGGGTACCATGATTCAGGATGAACAGCAAATCATCATGAATAAATACTTCAGGAACTGAAAAAGAGCATCATTTGAATTCGATATATATAGAAGTTGTGTAAGTGAGTTAGAAATTATGAATTTTGTTAAATTGGCAAAGCTTTATTTAATACTACAGCAAGATGGTTAGGTTCTGTATCTGCTTAGCAGTGAAATGTTTTCCAACCTCCCTTTATACTTACCAGGGTCTGGTTGCCACATCCCTTTTAAACCTACAGGTGCCCCATTCCACTGGAACCTCATTCTAAATATCTTTTAAAACTTACTGGGGTCCATTTTCCAAGCTCCTTTTAAACTCACCAGGTTTTGTTTGCTGCACTCTCTTTAAACTCGCCTTGATCACTGAACAACTTACTATACTATTATGTAGCATGAAAAAAATTGAATTGTTTTAGAAGTGGGTTGGAGCATTAACAGGAGTAACACTCAGTTGTCTGAAAAATCTGCTAGTCTGATGCCACCAAAATCTCAAAGGTGCTGGGTTATCTGTTTTATTATATTTCTGCTTCTGCAAATGCAAGTAGTCATTAAAATTGATCAAATTAATTAACATCTTGGTGACAAGTGACCTAAAACTGTTTTTAGTGAATACAGTGTATTATGGACAAACTGTTTTGAAAAGAGGATATCAAACAAGTTTTAAGTCCTAATTTGCATAAGGAAATGGTAGGCTATGTTTGAGTGGGAATCCATGCTAATCCATGTTCGGAGCTAGTATGCCCCTCACCAAGTTTGTGTCTGGAATGTTTTTTCTGGGCCATGTGATAGAATTTCAATAAAATTTCAATTGCAAAATTAATTTTTGGACTAAATGCAAGTTTCATTTAGTTCTGCTTTTCTTTCAGGGTGCTCTGTATATCTGGTGCAGTAATGTATGAATGTTAATGAGCTATAGAGTCCAAATGGGTGGTATGTTGACTTTGTCAAGTCATGTTAGGGATTTCAGATTGGCTTGTTATAATTTCCTTAGTTTTAACATTTTTCCTGTCACTGATGGTTAGGCTTTTGGAATAGACTGAGAAAGAGAGATAGACATCAAATGGAGAATAACATTGGAAAATGTGGGGTATTCTGTCAGAGAATGATGAATAGAAAATCAGAATATTATGTTGGACTATTGTTAAGGTTTTGGTTAGGTTTCATGTTTTCTCTTTTGAATACTAGTAATACTTGCTGTTATTAAAAGGAGTCATGTTCAACTGGTCTGTTGCATCTAATGCATTCATTAGATCAACATAAATTTTAAAAAATGAACCACTGTTCTGATGAGATACCTTATTTCACCTCTAAACTCTGTTTCTCAAACTGGGATGTATTTTCATCTGTGGATTCATCTACATTGATTCTAATCGTACCCAGGCATGTAGGCCATCATACGGCTTGATTAAACTGTCCAAATCTATGTCAACATTATCAAATGAAAGAGGTACCATATCATTGTCAGCCTCCATAAAACACGTTCCATGTAATGACAAGTGGAGCTTCCACCTCCAGTCCCTTGCTCACAGATTCAAATCTTCACTAGCACAATCTCGTTAGAGTTAAATTTTTTTTTTCATTTTGTCTTAATAAACCATCAAATCTAGCTTAGAAGTTTCTGCAATAACATATAGTATATAAAAGTAGCAAATAATGAACTCTGAAATCATGACAGTCCTAAAATTCTCTCGATTTTGGGTGGCTTTTTCAAATGTTTGTATAAATTGCTCACCCATATTTTAAGGTTTTGCAATCACGCACACAGTCAATCCAATGATTAATCTTTGCACCAAAATATTTTTTGAAATAACCAGGAACAAAAAACTTATTCTGCATTATTAATCTTTAATTCATTTTGATTAAAATGCAAGTTTTTTCTGAACATGAAAATTGATCCTCAAATTTCAGATCATCCCTTACGTGAGATGCTTTCAGATGCAACCTAAAAGTCAAGGTAGTACAACTAAATCCATCTCTCTCTCTATCACCCTCTCCCTCCTCTCCCTCTCCCTCTCTCTCCATCTCTCCAAATGTTTTCATTGTGAAGCAACATCAGCTTAACCACAACTGACAATGTCCTAAAGTACAATGCTTCTTTTTTCTTTTCTTTCTTATAACAACATAATGAAAGTCAAATGAATGTATATATAGTAAACAAGCAAAAAGCAAAGGAAACCCTACCACCCTGTCTCCTTTCCCCTTCCCAGCCCTCCCCTCACCCTTCCCGTATGTGCTGTTTAGATCCTACCGCCCCCCACACTTAGTTCAGCTGTCGGTCTCTTCTAAGTACAACAGTAATGGTTTCTATCTCTCTCTCTCTCCCTCCCCCCTCCCCCCTCCCTCCCCCTCCATCTATCTCTCCCTCTCTCTCTTATATATATATATATATATATATCTCTCTCAATCACTATCTCTCTCTCTCTCTCTCTCTCTCTCCCTCCCCCCCCCCCATTAACTGAGTAAAAATAATGTCATTGTCCATTGTACATAGTTTATTTTGAGAGTGAACAAAACAGGATCACTAATGCCCACCCCCACCAATCGATGAGTTAATGGTTTTGGATTGCTTAGCACTGCTGCCTCACATTAACCTATGTACATTGGACTGGTTCTTCTTGTCCTTCAAAATCAATGCCTCATTTAAAAACCTGAGTAAGAGACCCTTTCTTACTCCAACTCTTGATTGCTACAGCAGAACTTACCTCCACCATTTTGGTAACATTATTCTGCTCGTCATTTCCAAACTTTTCTTTAGTTGTGTTAGCATTATTCTCCTCATGTTGCATTTTTCTCGCATTTTTCATGTGGTCAAACATGGTAGTCTGCCTCTCACGTTATATCTGTTTATTTATCTTGGTAGACAAATTGCTCATGATCAGAATATTAATATTTTTCTTTCCTACAAACTTTTTCTGAAGCTGTAACAATCTATTAACTTTCTCGTCTATCTATACTTGATTCGACAGGTGTATCAATGAATTTCGTGGCCCCTGTGAGGTGTATTTCATTATTACTGACAGGTGGATGATTATGCCTCTCCTGCTGTCCTAATTGTATTTTAGAGACAAATGAAAAATTTTCTAATTGAGCACATTGATCAATTTCACTAAGCCTAGCTACTTCTACATAATCAAATTTAGCTAGACCACTCAAACACTTGGGGAAAAAACAACTTGCTATTGTGTGAATTTCAGTTTTGCCACACTTGAATCATGCAACTCTAATTAGTTTTCCTTCTTGTTTCCTCTCTGAGTATTTAACAAAAATCTTTTGTACATGTCGCACAACAGCATTTGAAGATGATTAATGATTTTGCCATCAACTGTTCTAACACTTGTCTTGTCCAGTACTGTGCTTAGTACCTACAGTACTAAAATTTCCCACATTTCTATTATTGCCACTGTTGCCATTCCCACCAAAGGCTATATATTGGTATGCACAACATCAACTTTGTTATAAACACGAGATTCTTTTCTGGCGTCTTTCCCCTTCCTTTCCAGTTCTGATGAAAGGTCTTGGCCTGAAACGTAGACTTTGTATTCCTTTCCATAGATGCTGCCTCATCAGCTGAGTTCCTCCAGCATTTTGTATATCAACTCTGTTTTGTTTCACAATGCTCAACCTAATTGACCATCAATATCAATGCTTAAAGGCCTTAAACAGCAAGCCTAAAAGGTAAAACATTAATTGACATTTCAGACAGGATAAAATATACACAATTCAACCAGAACTGTCTGATTTTCCACAATCTTCACTATCATCCTCAATCTCAGCATAACAAATAAATTCAAATGGAGCTATCTGAATGGTCAGGAGAACTCAAAATTTCTCGGTTAAAATAAAGTCGCCTGATAAATTTGTAGCAACAAACCTAGCAACACCAACCTTGCACTCAGTGTCTTCCTGATCAAGACCAAGGAATTGTTTGTAGACGAAGGAAAAGTCAGGAGACAACACATCAATCCTCAGTGAGGGGTCAGCAGTGGAAAAGGTGAGCATTTTCAATTTGCTGGGTGTCAACATCTCAGAGGATCTATCCTGGGTTCACTATATAGATGTAATCATGATGAAGACGTGTCAGCGGCTATACTTCATTAGGTGTTTGAAGAGATTTGGTATGTCACGAAAGAATCTGTAGCAAATTTCTACAGATGTATCGTGGTGAGCATCCTGACTTGTTGCATCACTGTCTGGTGCGAGGCTCCAATGTGCAGGATTGTAAGAGGCTTCAGAGGGTTGTAGACTCAGCCAGTTCAATCACTAGCATAAGCCTCCCTACCATCGAGACTATCTTCCAAAGGCAGGAAGGCAGCATCCATCAATAGTAACCCTCACTACCCAGGACATGCGCTCTTCTCATAGCTACCATCAGGGAAGAGGAGCCGGAAGACCTATACTCATCATTTTGGGAACAGCTCCATCCCTTCAGCTATCAGATTTTGAAATGGTCCATGAACACTACTTTGCTATTTCTTTTCCCCACTATCTATCTATCTATCTATCTATTTATTTATTGATTGATTTATTTATTGATTTATTTATTTATTGATTGATTGATTTATTTATTAGAATGTATAGTCATTTGTTCTGCCAGCACTGTACTGTGGCTACACAACAACAAATTTCAGGACTTATGTCAGTGGCAATAGACTTGATTCTGATTTGGATCCTGGCTTTAGTAAATCTTTCCATAATTAGTGTGTTTATTGAAAGATATCCCTATGGAGATCACAGCAATGGTTTTGTTCATTTCGGGATAGCCCCATGTGAATTTGAAGGCTCCTTTGGGGATACATCTCACTGACATTTTTAATGTCAGGTTAGACAAAGCACTTATAATGCAGCAATTCTCAAAGAAGTATTAGCTATTAAAAGCCATTGCCCAGGTGATCCACGTGAAAGTTGGAGACTGTGGCTTTGAAGTATAGTTTTCTGCAAGTCATTTATATAATTTCTAGTTGGTGAGTCCTCTGTTCATTCATATGTGCCAGTTGCTCAATATTATGATCTAAGGACTCATAAGCTCATACTCCAGTACTTTTGGCTTCTTGTTTCATTTTATTTCCACAAAACTGATTTGAATTCCCGGTCTTTTGAACTCTGATTCCAGATTTTTTTTCTCAGTAATATCCTAATGTCATCCTTTATCATCAGATATAACCCAACCACTCATTACATGTCATGCTTATTAGAAAATTCCTTTTATGCACCCTAGGAAGAGGCTGGTCCATTCTTAGCACCATATGTACGTGCCTACAATGCTGCTGCAAGATCTTCATTGTACCTCTACTTCACCGTACTTGTGCACAGTGATAAACTTGACACTTTCTGATTTTGATAGATATTTCTATGTGCTATACTATTTCCAGTTTGTTGCCTAATAAAATTCTGAGAAGTTTACTTCATAGATAGTTTGAATTGTGTGCATATAATTAAAATGTCAAATTAACAACTTGCACTTATATTGCTTCTTTAATGTGGCAAAATATCAAGCTGCTTCATATAATTCACACAAGTGATTAATTTCTTTTAAAGAATTTTCTTCCTCTTAAACCCGTCACTCCTAATGAGGCATACGCTGTCGATAGCAGCTCGCAAGAATTCTCTGTCCTGGGCCAATAGAGGGGTCATCGGCCCTGTGGCTTCTGCTTTCAGCACATGATTTCATATCTTGGTGGAGATCCTTCTTCTCCCCGGAATGAAGTCTTCAGAGCTTCTGTTGGCATTTTTTCTGTAGCTCTGGGTTTTCACGGAATGAGATTGCTTGCCCCATGCCCAACCCTCCTTTTTCAGCCGGGCTCTGGATCCCCAAGGCAGAGTTTTTTAAAAGAATACAAACCTTGACATGAAGTGATTGTCCATCAGCTTCATGGGAGTTTATGTTAATGAGAAGTCCATAAATATTAGAAAAAGGATAAACCTGAATATTTTAAGATTCATGTCCTTGTGAAATAATAAGCAAGTTATTTAAAGATTTATTCTCTGTGCGTTCAGAATCTCATTTGACAATGATGTATAAAACTGCCTACTGATGATGATTAACAATATTTCATATTTCTATATTTCCATGCTGTGTAGTCATTAATTTTGTCCTACGGTTCAAAAGAATCAATTTGTCCTGTGTTTAATCATTCATATGGTATTAAAAGATGTTATTGGAAATAATGAGGCACTGGTTGAAACCACATGTTTTTATAAAGCGATGAATATTTTTTGTGGAATATCCATCTTTGGGAAGCTTTATATTCTGATTCTTTGGTTGAGGTAGAGAACATGAGGACAAAAATTAATGGTAGTTAACTTAGTGTTTGCGCCAGTTCACATGAAGTAAAATGAATAGTAACTTGTTAATCAAGGTCTCTTATTGTTTGCTTGCAATTCGTTCAAAGTCACATGAGGGCAGTTTCATTATAATATTAAAATAAATGATACAAGAACCACATTTAAAATACCTCTCAAATAATTTTCTGGTGTTTACACCGAGCTTACAGCATTTCAGTGGCCACTCAGAAAAATGATGTCCATCAATGTTTGGCAGTGAGCAGCAAAGAGCATTAAATAAAAGCAGGGTAAAGGTCAATTCCCGAGTTTTTAAGGCCACTTTTTGTTCTATGCAGTCAGGTTCTTAGGAATCAGGTTTATAGCATTTATCAAAGGGAGTATTTTTTGTTGTTTGATAGTCCCTTGGGATCAAGGGTGACTGGTTTCCACTTTAGTTTTGTGAGCTCTGAAGTGGGTAAAGAACCCAATGTAGGAACTACAGGCCCTTCCACAGATAGGATAGGAAGGTGGTTGACAAAGCAGTACTCCTTAGCAACTTCAATACATTGTTGAAAAGAGACTCAACCTTCTGACAAGGAAGGAGAAGAAAAGACCAGTTCCAACAGGATCCTTCTCTTGACAAAAATGCTTATAATAAACACACTGCTTCATCAGAGGGGTGAGTATAAAAAGCTATGGCAAGGTGGAGAAGAAGGCAAATGGGATGCTTACCTGCTTCGGCTGTAGCTTAGAATACAAGAGCAAATCATTTCTTATACTGCAAGTGTTAAGAAAAAAGCTGATAAAGAGAAAATTAATTTAGCCAATTAGCTGAAACAATTAGATGAAGAATATGCTTTGACTTCAGATCCTGTTTTATATAAAAGGCGGGTTGAAATTAAAACTAAATATGATTTTTTATTAACATACCCTATTGAAACTCAACTCCTAAAGGATAAAAGTCAATTTTATGTTCATGGAGATAAAACAGGTAAATTATTGGCTAACCAGATTAAAACTTCTAGTGCTAAATGACAGATTAAAGAAATTTATAAAGCTAACGGTATTAGGGCAACTGATCATTTAGAAATAAATGATACTTCTAGAGAATATTATTCCAAACTTTATAGTTCTGATCTTAATGATAATACTGTAATGGATAATTTTTTCGATCAAATAAATATCCCTACGTTTTCTGTTGATGACCGAAAACAGTTGGATCAATGTATTTCTCACGAAGAAATAGCCGAGGCTGTACGTTCACTGCATTCAGGGAAAACTCCAGGTCCTGACGGATTTTCTGGAGAATTTTGTAAGGCTTTTTCTTCTTTGCTGATACCTCATTTATGTTCAGTTTTTTCAGATTCTTTTAAGTCGGGTAGGTTGCCACAACCTTTTTATGAAGCTTCTATTTTGCTTATCCTTAAAAAAAAGAACCCAACTGAATGTTCTTCATATAGACAAATTTCCTTACTTAATGTTGATGCTAAAATTTTAAATAAAGTTCTGGCCCGTAGGATGGAAAATATCTTGCCATCTATCATCTCTGACGATCAGACTGATTGTATTAAAAATCGATATTCTCATTTTGATACTGTATTCGTCGATTAATAAATGTTATTTATTCTCCTTCTAAGGAGATATCGGAGTGTGTGATACCCTTAGACACTGAGAAGGCTTTTGATCGGGTTGAATGGCATTATTTATTTAAAATCTCAGAAAAATTTAATTTTGGATCCAACTTTATTCAATGGACTAAATTACTGTATTTATCCCCTTTTGCTCAGGTTCTTACTAATTCTCAAAATTCTAAACCATTTAAACTTCAAAGTGGAACCAGACAAGGTTGCCCTTTGAGTCCTTTGCTTTTTGACCTGGCTTTAGAACCTTTAGCTATTGCTTTTCAAGAATCTAATGATATCACTGGTATTTTACGGAAGGGTACTATCCTCAAAGTTTCACTTTATGTGGATGATTTATTGCTTTACATTTCTAATGTTGAAACTTCATTACCTTCTGTGCTTTCTTTACTCTCTTGTTTTAGTCAGTTTTCTGGATATAAACTGAACCTATACAAGAGTGAACTTTCTCCTTTGAATATTTTGCCATTAAATGATATTAACCTTCCTTTTAAAATTGTAAGGAACCAATTCACTTATTTGGGTGCAACAATTACTAAGAATTATAAATACTTATTTAAAGAAAATTTTCTTACTTTATTAAATTATATAAAAAGAACATTATCTAATTGGTCGCCCCTTTCGTTATCGTTGATTGGCCGAATTAATTCTTTAAAAATGAATGTTTTACCTAAATTTATATACCTCTTTCAGGCGTTACCCGTTTTTATTCCTAAATCCTTTTTTGACTCTCTGGACTCTATTTTATCCTCCTACATATGGAAAAATAAATGTCCTCGACTGAATAAAGTCCATCCCCAGAAAGTTAAAAAGAACGGAGGTTTAGCTTTACCAAATTTTAGGTTTTATTACTGGGTAGCTAATATACGGAATCTCACGTTTTGGTTATACTATATCAACCACGAGGACTGTCCCGGGTGGGTTCCTTTAGAAGCTAACTTGGTTAATAAATTTTCTATTATCCCCCTTTTGGGATCTTCACTTCCTTTATCCTTAAGTAAGATAACTGAAAATGTGGTAGTTAAACATACTTTGAGGATTTGGATACAATTTAGAAAACACTTCGGTTTATTGAGATTCTCCCTTTCTAGTTCCATTTTTAAAAAAAAAATTAAGCTTTCTATGACTGATGTAGTTTTTAAACAATGGAAAAGATTGGACATTACATGTTTCCAGGATCTGTTTGTGGGAGGAAGTCTTTCTTCGTTTGAACAATTGTCAACTAAATATAGTTTACCAAAAACACATTTTTTTCAGTACTTACAAATTAGAGATTTTCTGTGATCTCAATTATATACATTTCCTAATCGTCCTGATAAGAACGTATTAGATGAAAAACTGAAATGAGTTTTTGCAGGGTGGGACGTCTGCTAATGTCTCTCCAATAGTGTGGGACAATACTGGTAAGGAACTTTATAGGATGCTTCAAGAAAAGGTTTTTGTGAAATGGCAAATCCAAGTTTTGGAAGTGTTGCAACATTTTTGAATTGAGCTTGCACAAAAAAATCCTTATCTTTAGATGCATTTTTGGGATGAACAGACATGAGGTGCTCTTTCAGTTTTGCTGGCTTCATACTTGCGTTCACAAGAATTTTTCTGCACAAAAACATCGTGGCTTTTGTGTTCTCTCGTGTTCATTAATTAATGCAAGTGAAACCATAGTTTTCATCATACTTCCTTTTCTTTGACATTTTAATTTAAATTGAGTCTGCAAAAAAAAAATAAAGCTAAAATAAAATAATTGATTCAATTAACATTTTTTCAAACTCAATATTTTTGTATGGTTCTTAAGTAATTTGTTTGATAAATCTGCAAAGAAATAAGTAATCAGAATCAGGCCTATTATCACCGGCATGTGTCGTGAAATTTGTTAACTTAGCAGCTGCAGTACAATGCAATACATGATAATATAGAAAGAAAAAATAAGTAAGTCAATTACAGTAAGTGTGTGTGTGTATATATATATTAAATAGACCAAAAAAGTTCAAAAACAGAAGTAATATATATTAACAAAAAAAGTGAGGTCGTGTTCATGTGTTCAGTGTCCAGTTAGAAATCATATGGCAGAGGAGAAGATGCTGTTCTTGAATTGCTGAATGTGTGCCTTCAGGCTTCTGTACTTCCTTTCTGACGGTAACAAAGAGAAGAGGGCGTGCCCTGGGTGATGGAGGTTCTTAATAGTGGACGTTGCCTTTCTGAGGCACCGCTCCTTAAAGATGTGTTGGGTACTACGGAGACTAGTACCCAAGATGGAGCTGACTAACTTTACAACTTTCTGTAGCTTCTTTTGGTCCTGTGCATTAGGCCCCACCCCCCAATACCAGACAGTGATGCATCCGGTCAGAATGCTTTTCACAGTACATCTGTAGAAATCTTCAAGTGTTTTAGGTGACAAACTAAATCTCTTCAAACTCCTAATGAAATATAGCTGCTGTCTTACCTTCTTTATAGCTGCGTCGATATGTTGGGACCAGGCTACAACCTTGACACCCAGGAACTTGAAATTGCTGACTCTCTCCACTTCTCATCCCACAGAGGATTAGTTTGTGTTCCCTTGTCCTACCCTTTCTGAAGTCCTCAGTGAGCTCTTTCGTCTTACTGACATTGAGCGCAAGGTTGTTGCTGTGACATCACTCAACTAGCTGGTATATCTTGCTCCTGTGCATCCTCTCATCTCCATCAATACAACAATGGTTGTATTGTCAGCAGATTTATAGATGGCATATGAGCTATACCTAGCCACACAGTCATGGGTATAGAGGGAATAGAATAGTGGGCTAAGCACACACCCCTGAGGTGCGCTAGTGTTGATCGTCAGTGGGGAGGAGATATTATCACCAATCCGCACAGACTGTGGTCTTCCAGTTAGGAAGTTGAGGATTCAATTGCAGAGGACGGTACAGAGGCCCAGGTTCTGTAGCTTATTGATCAGGATTGTGGGAATGATGGTGTTAAACGCTGAGCTATAGTCATTGAACAGTATACTGACATAGGTGTTTGTATTGTCCAGGTGATCTAAGGCCGTGTGAAGAGCCATTGAAATTGCGTCTCCTGGAGACCTATTGTGGTGATAGGTAAATTGCAATGGATCCAGGTCCTTTCCGAGGCAGGAGTTCATTCTGGCCATGACCAACCTCTCAAAGCATTTCATCACTGTAAATGTGAGTGCTACTGAGTGATGGTCATTAAGGCAGCTCACAGTACTCTTCTGGGTATAATTGTTGCCTTTTTGAAGCAGGTAGGAACTTCTGACCGTAACAGTGAAAAGTTGAAAATATCCTTGAATACCTCCGCCAGTTGGGTGGCACAAGTTTTCAGAGCTTTACCAGGTACTCCATCAGGGCCTGCTGCCTTGCAAGGGTTCACCCTCCTGAAAGACAGTCTAACATTTGGCTCTAAGACAGAGATCACAGGGTCACCTGGTAGTGAAACATGGCTGCCATTCATGCTATTGGGTTTTGCTTTGTAGGAAGTAATGTCCTGCTAACCCTGCCAGAGTTGATGTGCACCCGATGTCGCTTCCAATCTCGCTCAGAATTGTTTTTCGCTCTTGAAATAGCCTTTCGCAAGTCATACCTGGTTTTCTCGTACAGACCTGGGTCACCAGACTTAAATGCCACAGGTCTAGCCCTCAGTAGATGACAAACCTCCTGGTTCATCCACAACTTTTGGTTTGGGAATGTACAGCAAGTTTTTGTAGGCGCACACTCATCCAAACAGGTTTTAATGAACTCGGCAATGTCTGCGACATACTCATCCAGATTCAAAGATGGATCCCTGAATACAGTCCAGTCCACTGACTCAAAGCACTTCTGTAAGTGCTCTTGTGCTTCCCTTGCCCATACTTCCTTGGTCCTCACTACTGGTGCTGCAGTCTCCAGTCTTTGCCTATACTCAGGGAGTAGAAGTGCAGCCAGGTGATGAGACTTTCTGAAGTGAGGGCATGGAATAGCATGGTAGGCATTTTTAGATGGTGGTGCAACAGTGGTCCAGTGTGTTGTTTGACCTGGTACTGCAAGTGATTTGTTGATGATAATCAGTTAGTGACTTTTTCAAGCTGGCCTGGTTAAAATTCCCCTAGGATGATGGTAAAGGCATCAGGGTGTGTTGTTTTGTGCATGTTGATCCCATTGCTCAGATCGTCCAGAGCCTGTTTGACATTGGCCTGAGGTGGAATGTACACCGCTATCAAAATGATCGCAGAAATCTCCCATGGTAGGTAAAATGGATTGCATTTGCAAGGTGTTCTGGGTCTGGAGAGCAGAATTGGGACTACACTGAAATATTTGTGCACCATGAGGAGTTGATCATAGGGTATACACCTCCACCTTTGCTTTTGAGAGACTCGACAGTCCTATCCTGACAGTATATAGTGAACACGTCAATCTGAATTGCTGCATCTGATACAGAAGAGGGTTAACCAGGATTCCACGAAACAAAGGACGTTGGCAGTTCCAATGTCCCTCTGATACAGCATCCTAGCTTTGAGATTTTCGCTTTTATTTACTAGAGACTGTACGTTTTCCAGCAAGATAGTCGGTATTGCGTGTTGAAAACCCTGTTTCCTTAAATGTACTTGTGTCCCTGACCAGCAGCCATGTTTCTAGTGAGGAGTCTGGGGAGAAGTACAGCCACAATTGGCATGGTTTCTATTGGTTTTAAGCAGCAATAGATTACTCAATTATATTAAGACATCTTTATTAACTATACAGACCTTGGAAGCAGTTGCAATTTTCAGCTGTATCAAGCTGAAACGGGAATATTTAATCGTATTCATTGAGCTGTGCTGCATGAGATCGCAGTCTTCAAGGCGCCCTGGAAGTAGAAAATGTATTTTAATTAAGTGAAGTGTAAGATATTCAAAAAATTTGTATGCAAAGTATGTAAAATAAGGTAGGTTTTATAATTTATCAAACTTTTAACATTTTAGTGGCTTTTAGATACTCAGATAAACACAAGGATTACATCAGTAGCTTGTGTCCTTCCTGGAATTAGGCTATTGGTGCACATGGAGTTGTGTGGTATTACAGAAGGCCATGTGGCCTTATGGAGAGTTAAGAATTCTCACTTGAACTGTCTAGTTTTGCAAAACTTGAACAAATAATACAAGCAACTCACCTTCTATGAATTGATCCGCAAGTAATTGTAGATAGAGAATAATGGAGAGCAGTGTAGATGTCTGGGTCACAAATGTGAGAATGAGCGACTTCTCTGTTTGGTGACTGAATGACTGCTAGGTGCAAGGCTACCCGACAGGTGGCCAGCTACGTTGCATGAGCGTCTGCAGACAGGAAGACTGCGATCACGTTCGATCTAACGATGGGTTTCCTAACTACCGTACTTTTGAAGTAATGATGAGCATGCTGTAAATGATATTTTGAGATATTTGTAACAACTGTAATGTGTGAAATTATCTGCGATTTCTATTGGTGACAAAGTCCCAGGTACTGCTAATGCTACTGTAGTTTGTTGCCTGCATTCATAATTGAAAGAAATGCTAAATTTCAGTTAGAGATTTGTGAAAATAAAGATGTAAATTTTTGTCCATCCAAGTTTACGAACTTCTGGTTTCAAGGAATATGGGGCAAATGCAGGTAAATGGGATCAGCACAGGTACATTTGGGCAAGTTGAGCAGAAGGTCCTGTTTCTGTGCTGTGCAACTCTATATGAATCTCAGATCGCTGGCAGGTGGTAAGAGTAGGCTGCCTCACCTCTGTCCCTTTGACCATCAGCACAGGTGCTCCTCAGGGCTGTGTTCTAAGCCCCCTCCTTTACTCTCTGTGTACCCATGACTGTGAGCACAAAATAATCTGCAGATGCTGGGGTCAAAGCAACACCCACAACACGCTGGAGGAACTCAGCAGGTCGGGCAGCATCCGTGGAAAAGATTGGTCCACGTTTTGGGCCAGAACCCGTCGTCAGGACTGTAGGGGGAAGGGGCAGAGGCCCTATAAAGAAGGTGGGGGGAGGGTGGGACGGAGAAGGCTGGTAGGTTCCAGGTGAAAAACCAGTAAGGGGAAAGATAAAGGGGTGGGGGAGGGGAAGCAGGGAGGTGATAGGCAGGAAAGGTGAAGAAGGAATAGGGGAAAACACAATGGGTAGTAGAAGGAGGCGGAACCATGAGGGAGGTGATAGGCGGCTGGGGGAGGGGGCAGAGTGACATTGGGATAGGGGAAGGGAGGGGGAGGGAATTACCGGAAGTTTCTGCTGTCATCAATGATGCCCTCACCCGCATCTCCTCCATTTCCCGCACTTCGGCTCTCACCCCATCCTCCTGCCACCACAACAAGGACAGAGTTCCCCTTGTCCTCACCTACCACCCCACTAGCCTCCGGATCCAACACATTATCCTCCACAACTTCCGCCACCTTCAACAGGACCCTGCCACTAAGCACATCTTTCCCTCTCCGCCTTCCGCAGGGATCGGTCCCTCCGCGACTCCCTGGTCCACACGTCCCTCCCCACGGATCTCCCACCTGGCACTTATCCCTGTAAGCGTAAGTGCTGCACCTGTCCCTACACCTCCTCTCTTGCCACCATTCAGGGCCCCAAACAGCACTTCCAAGTGAGGCAACACTTCACTTGTGAGTCTGTTGGGGTCATCTATTGCATCCGGTGCTCCCGGCGCGGCCTCCCGTACATGGGTGAAACCCGACGCAGATTGGGGGACCGCTTCGTCGAGCACCTCCGCTCCGTCCGCCAAAACAGACAGGATCTCCCGGTAGCCACCCACTTCAACTCTGCTTCCCACTCCCATTCAGATATGGCCATACATGGCCTCCTCTACTGTCATGATGAGGCTAAACTCAGGTTGGAGGAGCAACACCTCATATACCGTCTAGGTAGTCTCCAGCCCCTTGGAATGAACATAGAATTCTCCAACTTCCGGTAATTCCCTCCCCCTCCCTTCCCCTATCCCTATGTCACTCTGCCCCCTCCCCCCAGCTGCCTATCACCTCCCTCATGGTTCTGCCTCTTTCTACTACCCATTGTGTTTCTTCACCTTTCCTGCCTATCACCTCCCTGCCTCCCCTCCCCCACCCCTTTATCTTTCCCCTTACTGGTTTTTCACCTGGAACTGACCAGCCTTCTCCATCCCACCGTCCTCCCACCTTCTTTATAGGTCCTCTGCCCCTTCCCTCTACAGTCCTGAGGAAGGGTTCCGGCCCGAAACGTCGACCAATCTTTTCCACGGATGCTGCCCGACCTGCTGAGTTCCTCCAGCGTGTTGTGAGTGTTACCCATGACTGTGTCACCACCCACAGCTCCAATCAGCTAATTAAATTTGCTGACAACACTACACTGATTGGCCTAATCTCAAATAATAATGAGGCAGCCTACAGAGAAGAAGTGATCACCTTGACACTGTGGTGTCAAGAAGACAACCTCTCCCTCAGTGTCACAAAAACAAAGGAGCTGGTTACGGACTACAGGAGGAATGGAGACAGGCTAGCCCCTATTGACTTCAATGGATCTGGTGTTGAGAGGGTGAGCAACTTTAAGTTTCTTGGCATAAACATCACCGAGGATCTCTCGTGGTCAGTACATACCGGCTATGTGGTGAAAAAGACACAACAACACCTCTTTCACCTCAGACGATTGAAGAAGTTTGATATGGGTCCCTAAATCCTAAGAACTTTCTACAGGAGCCCAATTGAGAGCATTCTGACTGGCTGCATCACTGCCTAGTATGGAAACTGTACTTCCCTCAATTGCAGGTCTCTGCAGAGAGTGGTGCGGACAGCCCAGTGCATCTGTAGATGTGAACTTCCCACCATTCAGGACATTTACAAAGACAGCTGTGTAAAAAGGGCCCAGAGGATCATAGGGGACCCAAGTCACCCCAACCACAAACTGTTCCAGTTGCTACCATCCGGGAAATGGTACTGCAGCATAAAAGTCAAGACCAACAGGCTCTGGGACAGCTTCTTCCACCAGGCCATCAGACTACTTAATGCATGCAGATACAACTGTATTTTGATGTTATATTGACTGTCCTGTTGTACATAATATTTATTGTAAATTACTATAAATTGCATATTGCACATTTAGACAGAGACGTAACATAAAAATTTTTACTCATGTATATGAAGGATGTAAGTAATAAAGTCAATTCAAGTCAATTCAACTCAGTCTTGATGTAGTGTAATTCACCTTGATATGGAATGTGTTCAGTTCTGACAGTTAACATGACAGTTAAGTTTATGCATGACTGAATTAAGTGAATCTGATTTTGACTATTAAATTGTACATTCACATACTGTGAAATGGAGCAGAATAATGATTTTGACCAGGGTTCATCTTATTTAATGGTATGATTTTGCTTCAGTAAAACTGGGAAAAAAGTATCTACAGGCACAGAACCTGAATTCAAGGTTGGAACATCCAACAATCATATTGAGAGTCCTTGAAGTAACATGATTAGATTTTTTATGGGCATTACTGACGTCATTGTTTCTGCAAATTTATTTGTAATATATCTAATGCTTAAAAGTAATGCTCTTTGAAGCAACCATTTGTAGAAAGTTATGTTGCTGGAACTGAATTTTAGGATGGGTTTGGTTGACTGGGGTATACATTTCAGGTAATTTGAAGCCATGCAGACACACAAAGGACACACCAGAACACATGAATGCAGTTTATAAAGCAAAATGTCAATTAGCAGATTTGTTCTAGGAAAGTCAAGAGAGGAAATAAGAATGAAATTA
Organism: Mobula birostris; assembly: GCF_030028105.1. NCBI lineage: Eukaryota > Metazoa > Chordata > Chondrichthyes > Myliobatiformes > Myliobatidae > Mobula > Mobula birostris. The sequence goes on from NC_092389.1 coordinate 16,864,638, forward strand.
AGTTAATTAAAATCCTCATATTTTACAAAGGAAACCAATCAGATATTATTTCGTTAGATTGTGTTATGAATATTGTATAGAATATTTTTTTAAATTTGGCTTGAACTCCTCAAAGGCAATGTCATAAAAGCAAAATCATTGCTAGCAGATATAAGTCATTCTGCTCCATGTGCCTACCCACCATTCAACACAATCATGGTTGACCTTCTTTCTCAATATCTACTCTAATTCTGTGTTGCTTGATTTCCTTAATAATCTAATGTACGTTGATCTTGTTATTAAATATATTCGGTGAATTGTCCTCAAATTTCTCCTGGGGAAATCAAATAAGTCACTGTTCTCTGAATGAAGAAATACCTTCTCCCTCATTACAGAATGACAACCTCCCTTTTATTTGAGACTGAACCCCTGTTTCTTGATACTGAAGACCGCGAAACCATTATCCCTATATTTAAACTGAGAAGTCGTTAAGAATGTTAAACAAGAGAGATTCTGCAGATGCTGGAAATCCTTCCTTTTCATTTCATTACAAATTCAACAATGTGTGTATTCCTGCTGTGTCCTCCTGTATATCAGTGAGATCGGACGTAGGTTGGGAGACTGCTTTGCCGAGCACCTATGCTCCGTCCGCCAGAAAAAACGGGACCTCCCAGTGGTCACCCATTTTAATTCCACTTCCCTTCCCATTCCAACATGGCAGTCCATAGCCTCCTCTACTGTCGAAATGAGGCCACACTCAGGTTGGAGAAGTGATGCCTTATATTCTGTCTGGATAGCCTCCAACTTGATGGCATGAACACAGATATCTCGAACTTCCAGTAATGCCCCCCCTCTCCTTCACCATTCCCCAATTCCCATTTCCCTCTCTCACCTTATCACCTCCCTCTGCTCCTCCCCCTTTTCTTTCTTCCATGGCTTACTCTCCTCTCCTATGAGTTTTCCCCTTCTCCAGCCCTGTATCTTTTTCACCGACTTCCCAGCTCTTTACTTCACCCCTTTCCTCCCCCTACCACTCCTCATTGTTTTTAATCTCCAGTCCTGATGAAGGGTCTCGGCCTGAAATGTTGTCTGTAGTCTTTTCCATACATGCTGCCTGGCCTGCTGAGCTCCTCCAGCATTTTATGTTGGTTGCTTGGATTTCTAGCATCTAAAGATTTTCTCTTGTTTGTTTATTCTGTAGTTTACTTTTGCCTGGACTTGTGACCAATTTTTCATTAAACTATCAATTCAATCTTAAAATGTGTATTCTGTCATAGTATAATCACTGAATGGTTACTGGTCACTCACCTAGATCTAAAATAGCTTGTTTTCAAGTTCGTCTGCATTCTTACCAAGAAAACTGTCCTGACATCCTTGTTTTAATTTCATTAATTAGCAATTAAGTTTCAGCATAATTCCTTGTGCTGTGCTTTTAGATATTACAGATATTTTTTTTTACATGTAATTGACTTGAAAATGACACAATGCTTCACAATTCAGAACACTCCGTGTTTGGTTGAATAATTTACCAACTGCAGAAGCAGGTGTGTTTATGACTACTGTGTACTTGTACATCGCAGGCAGCGTGCTAGCAATTGCCACGATTCACTCTTTATATTCCTCTTTTCACTCTGGTGACTCCCAGTGGAACAATGCAGATAACAACAATATTTGCAATAATTCTGAATTCTGCTGTGAAGTCTACTTTATTATGACTATTATGGATTACTATGCAATGTATTTGTGACCACATATTTAATAAGACATTGAATCTGTATCATTGATCATAATGACTTCAAAGATACCTCAGCTTTTCTCAGAAAATAATATTCTTGCATTTATTGAATGAAATTTATTCCATAATTCACTGATAGTGAATTTGTACAAGTTTTTCAGTCTTAAAACAGAAATTTATAGTGCAGAAGGAAACCATTCTTAAAACATTTTTCCCATTGTATTCTTGTTCTGATGTTTTCATATGCAGGAGCATTGTGTATTATCTGGAGACAAATTCAGCTAGGAAATACGTAATTCATATTATTAGGAATGCCAGATGAGGTCTGTACCCAAAACATTTAGGCTGGTTTAACAAGTAGGTGGCATCAGAGTTTATTTTACTGCATGTGGTAATTGCAGATTGTTGAAAATATTTCTTTCTTTAAATCTTTACCTTTTTAATTATTTTAATTGTCACAGTAGTAGTCAGATTAGATAACTTCTTAGAAGCAGCATATTTAATTGTTAATTTAACCAAGTTAACTTCAGTTAAATTCAGTTAAAGTTCTCTAAACAAAAAAATCACTTGTGACATGAGAACTGCAGATGTCCTTGAAAATTCATTATTTTTGCAATGCTACTGAAATATAGTATTGGATAAGCAATTGTTTTTAGCCAACTATAGTTGCAATGTTGCCTCCAACTTTTGGCAACCTCAAGGAGGCGCTGCAGATTAACATTTTACTGTGATTAAACATAAATTCATTATGAAGAACTATAATGATTTACCATAACCGGCGAATGAGAGGTGCTAGTTCATTTTCATCTGGTCCTGTGTACCATGTGAATTTAACTATACCTCCTTGTACAGGAGTTCAAAGAAATGAAGAAAGTAATGCCCAAACGAGACTGTCTTTGAGGAAAAATTCCTGTGAGTCATAGCTAAGTAAAGTTTAACATAGAGTGTAGTAGAAGTTTAAATCATTTGTAGTCCATCATCTTAAAATGATTTGTACATTTTGTCAACATGATACTCTGCCCCAATATGAAGATGAAATTGCATTTTTAGGTAGAAAAAATAGGTATAAAAGTGTCTTCAACATGAATCTGGAATGTATTATGTGTGGTTTGAAATCATTGGCATTAGATTCAAAGTATTATCACCAGTAAATAAGTGTAAGTACTTTCTTTCATTAACCTGCATACTCTGTTCATAATTCTAATGGAGTATATTATGCATTCAGACTCATTCACAGGTGATACTGTGGGATACATTGTCTGGTAGTTCTATTTATAACATGGCACAAGGGAGTTCATTTTTATTCACTTCAGTATATTGCAGCTCGTTATCTTAGAACTTCATAGTGTAATTCAGTTGATCAGAATCTCTCCATATGTAATTGAGCTCTTGTATTCCCCTTTGTTGAAAAGAAAAATTGAAAAAAGCAAAAATTTGAAATTTTAAAAATGCTGTAAATTCGCTCTGTCTCAAAAAAGTCAGTGTATCAGTTGGGCGGTGGAATTTTGTCAATTTTCTGATTTAAAAAAAATAAAATTAAGTCAACTATATTCATTTTTTGTTATGATGGATTTTGTTGATTGTCAAATAAATGTTTGCTGAGGAGAATGGCCTTCAGTTTCAGGGTCAAACTCATTATCTGTTAATCTTACTTTATTTTGTACCATTTACTTGTGTTCGTTTATGAAATTTAACTAGAATAACATAAAATGCAAGCAGACATTGTCAAAAAAAATTAAGGAAGTGAGTTCATGCAACATTATTTAGAAGTAACAATTTTTACCTTAAAAGCCTGCGAGAATGTGAGCTCACTCCTGTATACACTTCCTGCACCTTCTATGCCATTGATTTCAAATGAACTTATTGTGTAAGAGGTGAGTACAGACAGCACACAGATACTTTAATATTTAGTGCTAGCAACCAAGAGGACATTTTAACCCATAATTGTTAGCTCTTTTGAGGGAGAATAGTGCTATTCTAGAGAATGGGAAATGTACCTGCCATTTTTAAAAATATTACAGTCATTCAGCATGGCCTTCAGAGTAGTGAATTGTGCCAACCACCAAACCCCTATTTACTCTATCCTTATATTAATTCTATTTTACTCTCCCACAGTACTCTCACTTCCTCCAGATTCTATCAGTCAGCTACATGCTAAGTACAATTTACAATGGTTAATTAACATTGTAACTGTCACGTTTTTGGGATGTGGCACACAACCAGAATAAACAGGAAACCCACACTGCTACAGAGAGAACATGGAAACTGCACAGACAGCACCAGAGATGATTGAGATCAGTTGCTGGAGCTGTGAAGTAAGAACTTTACAAACTGTGCCACTGTACAATCCTATTGAAAAGATGCTTGGTATGATAGTCTATCTACTGCATTATAGAGTCCTGACTTATTTTTTATGTTTCTTTTTCTGGTGATTCATTTGAGTATCTGTGGAAACATTTGTCATTCTGCTATCATTGCTGAATGATCATGTCACTGGGATGATGAACAGAAATACACAATCAAGAAAGAAACAATTATCTTATGCATAATCTCTAAACTACTGTGATGTGATTTCTTCAGGGATTTTCCTAAATTCTCCTTTATTGTAGAGAGAAAATTAGTAAAAACTTACAGCTACAACAAATACCTTTCTTCACATGATTTCTTTTGCTGAAAACAATGAATGATCAACAAGCTTTGGTGCATTTTGTTTCATGCTGCCAAAGAGTAGTGCTTGCCATTCAAATTACAAGTTTCCAGAATTTTGTCATCAGTAGAAATTTCCTTTAGTTTGGTGTCTCTTCATGACACAAACAGAGTTTCTGATATACTTATGAAGAAGTAAATGAATACCAAAATATAGCTGAAGTAATAATCAAACTGAAAAATCTAAATTGTCATCAAAGTTTCCCGTTGTTAGCCTGTGCATATTGACCACTTAGCTATACCAATCACAGTGCAAACACCATTGATGCACATCATTTGTTGGTGATTTCTGGAATCCCATGCATAATTGAAACCTATGGTAATTCATGTCACGCCTGTATCTTTTGAATGGGAGTAGTCACTGATTTCAACTACTGCTGGATGTCGTGGCTCAGGTTTGTGGATAGGGGTTGTTTTAGGACAAGTTGCAAATGGAAACAGATATGGGCACCTGACCGAATAGATACAAATCGTGGCCAAAGAAATGAACACTCAAGAGAAATTTGAAAATCAGAGTTTTGGAAAGCCATTGAGGATAAAAATATCAGACCAATGAGAAGAAGTAATCAGAGAGCTCAATTCTTGGATTGGTACTTGAATCATCTAAAGGGGTGCAAGAAAAGGGGGAAAATCCCTGCTATTGAAACTGGCACATTCATCCAGCATCTTAGATTTTGGCATTTTGCTGATATAGTCCAAAGGCTAATCCACATGTCCAGTGTGAGAGTAGTCTATAGCTCCTACCCTTCCCTAAAGTCTGCTGTGCCATTATAAGTTCACAGTAGATCCATTCCTGCCCCCAGTACTACTTTCTTATGCTCTCCCTTGTCCTCCTTGACTTCCTTGAGTTTTCAATGTCTGTCAATCACTGCCTTGGATATATTCAATGACTCCATAACCATAGCTCTTGGATAGAAAATTCAAAATATTCATGTTCCTCAGACAAATGGAAATCCTTCTGCTCTTTATCTGAAATAGAACTTTTCCTGGAACTGTGTCCAAATTCGGGATATCCCAGTAGATGCAACCAACTCTCAACATCAACCATGCCAATTTCCCTTCATTAATAATTTGGCCCACTCCAGTCACTCATCTCAAGTTTTATTTGTGAGTCCATGCTACGAGGGGTGATTGGTAAGTTCATGGTCTAACGTAGAAGGAGTCAATTTTAGAAAATCTAGCACATTTATTTTTCCTACATTTACACACTTAGTCCAGTGGATGTGGAGCATACGGATCCCTTCTTTGTAGAAGTTGGCATCTTGGTTCTCCAGAAGTGGTCCACAGTAGAGGAGATTGATAAGTTCGTGGCCTAAGGTAGAAGGAGATGAGTTATTAACTTCAAACTCTGCATAATCACTCAAAGAGTTGAACTGCACGTGCATGTAACGAGAGCTGTATAACTCATCTCCTTCTACCTTAGGCCACGAACTTATCAATCACCCCTGCTATGGATCACCTGGAGGTCCAAGACGCTCTTGATACATGCATGTGCAGTTCAACTCTTTGAGTGATAATGCAGAAAGTTTGAAGTTAATAACTCATCTCCTTCTACCTTAGGCCATGAACTTATCAATCTGCTGTGGACCACTTCTACAAAGAAGGGATCCGTATGCTGCATGACTGCTGGACTAAGTGTGTACATGTAGGAGGAGACTACGTTGAAAAATAAATGTGCTAGGTTTTCTAAAATTGACTCCTTCTACCTTAGGCCATGAACTTATCAATCACCCCTCGTATGTGGAAATTTATGACTACGTAATTTAGTCACACAGATGTTGATCAAATTTTTAATTTCTAACTACAAAGGTGTTTTTCAGCATTGAATAAAAGTTGTTTCAGTAAATGTTGCAGGTACAGAAGTGTAATAGCCAATGGAAAAGCAAGTATGGACTAAAATAAACAGTAGAGATTTCTGTGTAACGTTGACATGCTTCAGATTGTCTTGATTTTGAGGATAATTTTCCCATTAAAATTTGATATCGAGAACAACCCACAGTTAAATAATTTATTTAACATCTTTAAGAAGCATTTTGCATAATGTGATGAATATAAATATAGGTAAGTGGATTAAATGTTCTCTAAAACATCTATCTGACAGTGGGAATATGGAAATGTCACTGCAAAGAAGACTGCTTTCAAGATGATAATGTTAAAAAGCCATGTAATTTTATTGGGAAATGTTTTTGTTCATTTTCTCATGAACACCAGGAGTCTCTGATTATAGGAGATTATAGCTTTTGCCTCTTCTGAGTGAGAGAAAGCTTGGGTGGGTGTGGGATGAGAAAAACGTGTGGGTGGCATCATAAGTGTGTTTCTGATCATAATTTTAAAAATCTTGCAAAATGGTTGTCTTGAAATGGTTACAAATACTAATTTCCATTTAATGGGATCCAAATCCTTTCAACTCGGTATTATAATTGCCACTGTGAAGAATTACCTCTCTTGTACATGCAATTTAAAGATGTTAAAATTATAGCGGTACATGTACATAATTTCATTTTGTTTCTTCAAAATATGCTTAAAGCTATTACTCCTAATTTTTCATTTTTAAATTCAAGGCAAAATTGTTTACAAAAAAATGCCAGTTGTATTCAATAATGACAGTCTTTCTGGCCAAGTACAATTATTTCAAGTGCAGTTAAACATATCTTGCATTCAGTGATGCATGGCTTTAACTCCGTAATTAGACTGACAACTCACTGAGTGGATAATTGTTCAATGATTCAAAGGTGCAGCATTCCAATGTACAGTTCTTTCAAGTGTCAGTATTTTGTTCTACTTCCTTTCCTCCCCTTCCCATTATCAACAGTCAGATTTCTATCTGCTCTAATGACAGCGGAAGCACCGGTGCGGTTCTAGGGCTGGGATTTTTGCCACTTTTCCCACAAAGCTGTGTATTCAAATGATGTAGTGAGCAATTAAAATAATATTAATTTCTTTTGTATGGGAATTTGAAGGCACTTGGATAAGGTGCAATAAGTATGTCTGCTAATAAAACAGCTGAGGAAGTTAGCTTTACTATTCATAAAATATATTAATGATCATTGTAATGCATTTTGAAACAATTTCTAATTGAATAACAGTGTGGAAGGTAGGGTAGTGAACATGTTATTTAATGGTGGTGTAGAAAAAAATTGTTTTGTTTGCTTATCTTGGAAATGTTAGTTTCCTCCTATTTTTCTGTATCAGGCACAGTGTTGGCATTGGATTTCCTGTATGCTGAAGGGTAAGATTGTTTGAGTTATAGCCCTGTCTTTGTTGGGGAGTATTCTGGAGTTATGTGGATTATATTATTAATTTAAACAATCTTCAGTTCTTATTGTAAATGTTAAAAAGTTCAGAATCCTTGTAATTAACCTTCAGTTCTTATTGTAAATTGCAAACAGTAAAGCAAAGTTAAATTGGCCCACAAACTAAGAGATTACATACACAATGGACAAACGTTAAGACAATGTAGTTGTGTTAATTGACTTGCATCAAACCAGGCAACATGGGCTAATTTATTTGCACCATTGTGACTTGAGTTTAAGATGGCAGACCAGAAAGAGGGATATTGTCATGTAGCCTATCAAACATGGCCACAGATATAGGCAATTAACAGTTTTTGTGTACTTACAATATTTGTGTACTCAGAGATAGCCCTGACATTAATTTTGGGTGTCTGGCTGTCGTCAAAAGGTGTGAGAATATTTGTGTTAATTAGTTTCTCCCAAAGGTGTTCAATCTTGAGAGGAGTCTTATCAATTACAAAGTGTTTCCACTATGTATCTCAAAGGAACCATTTGTCCACCAAAGTACTGAAGTAAACAGTGCCATTGTAACTATTGAAATGATATTGAATCACTTACAGTGATTAGATCTTACGGGTGTAAAAATGTGATGTACCTTTGGGTTTCTGAGCCTGTACCGAGAGTGTTACTAGAATGATGCCTGCTTGTTGTGCTGAATAAAGGCATGCGTATCACCAGCTTCAATGCCTCTCCGGTGACTTGAGTCACAGCACTTGGGATCGTCCGGGATATGTACTTGGCCCAATGTGTGGCCAGTGACTTTAGCAGTCTAAGGGGAGGGAGTATTTTTTTTAAGAGTCATACCCATACCCCTTCCCTTCACCATTTCCCATCCCCTTGCCCACCTCTCATATTATCTCCTTGCCTGTCCATCGCCTCCCACTGGTGCTCCTCCCCGCCCCTTCTTTCTTCCATGCCTTCTGTCTCTTTCACCAATCAACTTCCTAGCTCTTTGCTTCATCCTTCCCATCCAAGTTGTTTCACCTATTGCCCCTCCCCCCTCAGCATTTTATCTCCAGTCCTGCTGAAGGGTTTTGGCCTGATACTTCGACTGTACTTTTTTCCATAGATTCTCCCTTTCCTGCTGAGTTCCTCCAGCATTTTGTGTGTGATGCCCATAGTTAGATCTGTTTAGGCCAATGATCACGGGATCACAAAATATCAAAGGACACGGGGTGGGGGAGAGCTGAACTGGTAGATGTACAAATGTGGTGTATGTGTGCGTGTATGTGTTTTTCTGTGTTTTGTGTAAGAAGCCAGTTACCAGACCAATGTTCCCTCTATCTATTTTTTTAACAGCTGCACAGACCAACCATTGCTTTGAGCAGGAAATTTTTACATGGCCTGAAAACTCCGTGTCACTTTAATAAAACATTACATGAAAGAAAATTCCAACTGCACAGTGCTGGGTAGTTTGTTGAGACAGTGCTACCAGTTGCAAATGATGGTTACTGACTGTTTGGGATGCCAGAGAGGGCATGTATATTCGTTCAAGGAATCATTTGTGTGTTTCTGACTTTGGGGAAACCTGAAAACCAATGCTTTGGGGAAACCTGAAAACCAAAGCCCAAGACAGGCAATTGTGCAGAAACATTTAACTTTCTACAGAAAAGGGATACAGCAACATTATGGGCTCAATTGTGAAGAGGGGAGAACTCAAAGAGTATATATTCCATAAACTTGAGAAGGTTGAACAGGAATGACAAAACTGGGTGGGCTAAGTCCTGGAACACGAAAGAACATGGACAGTAGTGAAAAAGCCAATCAAAGAGGAAGGGAAGTTGTAAGGTGGCTGTAGTGAATGTAGCTGTAGTGATGATGCAGAAGACTTGCTATGTGTGCCAGCAACCAGGGCATCTAGCAAGGGAGGGCCAGAATAGATGTGGAAGGGTAAAGGAGATGATTTTTTTTAAAGCAGCTGTGGCCTACTGTGCCATCGTTGGAGGCACTGTCCTAAAAAGGGAGAAGGTGTGAGAGGAGCGCAACAAAATTTACAGAATTGACAGCAGTGCCCCTCTCTGTCCGGTTTGACTGCCAACTAGATTATGGAGCTAGTAAAGACAAGATCAAGGTCAGACAAATGGCTGGCGGCAGCCTCCATTGGCAGTACTTGACACCCATGGATATATACAGGAGGTTTATTCCAGGGCTGGCAATGTGAAATGTAAGTGGACACAAGGATGATAATACTGGACAACAATGATTTTGCTTCCTGAATACCTTTGGGTGTATCTTATGGATTTTGGGCTACTGATCATGAAAATCACCATGAAATTTCCCTATCACGCACCTTTTTTTTGAAATTGCCAGTATTTGTTATTTCAATTCAAAATTCAAATCAGAATAACTGATGCCAAGATTAAGGAAAGCATCTTTTTGGTCCACAAATCAAACAGGTCATCAATGACAGGCAATTTGAAGAACTAGTGGGACCAGAAAAAAAATCACATGGACAGCATTCAAGGATGGTGTTGAAAATTTTCTTGGCAACTACAGAGCACCAAACTATGTGCAGCTGGTTGACAACATGCTTCAAACATACAAAACCATGAAGTGCAACATGTCACTGAAGGTTCATTTTCTGCATTCCCATTTAGACTTCTTTCCTGTGAATCTTGACACTGTCAGTGACGAGCATGGTGAAAAGTTTCACTGGGACATTGTGGTGATGGAGAAATGGTATCAAGGCAACTGGAATCCATCAATGTCGGCTGATTATTGTGGGACATTTAAGTGAGAAGCCTCAGATACTGAGTACAAACGGAAATCATCAACAATCATTTTTAGCTGAGTTGAACTATTACAAAATGTCAGCACCATTATGCAATTAAACACATTATATTCAGTAGAAGTTAATTTCTAGTTTTTCCAAATTCCTATGTGATGCATGTTGTCTGAAATTATTTTTGTGTTCCACTTCAAGTGGTCTATCATAAACAAAAAGCATTTCTGAGGAAGCAACACTTTCGAAAAAATTTGTTGTCCAGTGGATCTACCCTTGCTCGTGACTGGAGAGGCCATTTACATGAACAGTGCAGGAGGTGAAACAATGAGAGCAGAGAGAAGCAAGCTTCTGGTACTGGATTGAGGGGATACAACTTCCTGTAGATTTCTGGGAGTGCCCAAACAATGAGAGCACTGTCCTGGGGATAGACACACTAAGTAAGGCAGTGGCTATTATCATAGATTCAGGAAAGGGAAAATAACATGGATAAGTCAGGGAGAGGAAACATGTATGATCCTCTGAACAGACAACACAGCCTACAGGGAGACAGCAGCCCCAAGCAGGGGTAAGAAGTGGGACCGTGATTATGAATCATGTTAGGAGGTCCCAAGGGTAGGGACCCAATGTAGACAAGAACTGTTAGAAGCAGTGCAGCTGCCTGCAGAAGTAGCATCATCTAAAATAAAGGCTCACTGAAAAGGGGAGAGTAAGGAGCAGAAAGGGAATGAGTTATATCACTTGTTAATTCAGTCAATAAGTGATATAATTGAAGTTATATCATGAGGTTGATGAAATAAGTAAGGCACAGCATGATCATGACCCACCGTCAGGCCTGGTGGTGGCCAGGGATGGACAGAGATGTTGCAAAATTCTATCGCTTTTGTATCATTTGTGCCCAGCATAACTCTGGTTAAGGCATAAAGGTGCGGCTGGCAAACCAGCCACGTCTGAGGAGGCCCTGGGGAAACATCCAGATGGACTTTATGCGGCCCCTGCCAAAAAGCAGGGTGTATACCTACCATCTGGTCATCGTGGATCACTTCACCCAGTGAGTAGAAGCTTTCCCAATGAGAAATTCTACTGCCAGCATAGCAGCACGGATTTTGGCTCAGGAAGTCCTCCCCAGGTGGGGGGCCCCAGCCCAGATGGATTTGGATCAGGGAGCACATTTCACAGGGAAAGTGATGAAGAAAATATGTAAAGTGTTAGGAAAAAAAAAAATCCATTGGGACCACAACCCCGGAGCTATACGCCATACAAGCAAGATTCCATAAAAGGAAAACATCAATCCGCCAACTCAAATCAAACAAGAATCAGAAGGGAACCATCTTAATTAACTCAAATCAAATGATAGTAGTGGGCAAAAGAACCCCACCTTTTCTCAAAGTCAAATTGAGGATCAAAAGTTCAACTTCTGATTTTTATCCAAACTAAGACATAACATCACTTGAGAGAACCATTGTATCAAAGTGGGAGCAGAGGCATCTTTCCATTTCAATAAAATAGCCCTTCTGGCCAATAGTGTAAAAAATGCAATTACATGTTGGTCTGATATAGAATTACCATGAAGATATTGAGGGATTATACTGAGCAAAACTGTCAGTTTATTAGGTTGTAAATTAATTTTTAAAGCTTTAGAAATTGTAGAGAAAATAATTTCCAAAACTGTTTGAATACAGAACATGACCAAAACATATGTGTCAATGTAGCTGTCTCAGTTTTACATCTATCACATTGACTATCAACATGAGGAAATATTTTAGACAGTCTCTCCTTTGTCAAATAGTAACGATGTACAATTTTAAATTGAGTTAAAGAGTGACTGGCACAAATCGAAGAAGAGTTAACCAACTTCAAAATTCGTAACCAATCCTCTGTTATCAAGGTCATGTTAAGCTGTCTTTCCCAATTCTTGCTTAATCTTAGGTAAAGGATAATTGTACTGTTGTAATAGTAAATTATAAAATTTCCCAATAAAACCTTTCACTTTTTTTTCCATTTTTTTCTGTTAGTAGGTTTTTTTTGTTTTAGTTTGTAGGGGTTCTTTTTTCCTTCTTTCTTTTTTAGTTTTAACATTTTATTTTTTCTTCTTATTATTGATATATTGCTTAGCTTTGTTAATCAGTTATTTGATAATTTAATTCTCATTGTACATATTAACATGTTGACTTGATTACTTTAATGTATTTTTTTTGTTGATCTTCAATAATAATTAATAAAAAAGATTTTAAAATGTGAAGTGTTAGAAATTCAACAAAGATTCCACATACCCTACCAGCCTCAGCGCTCTGGGATGGTAGAAAGGATGAACCAACCAATCAAAACTGCCTTAGCCAAAGCTATAATATAGGCAGGAATGACATGGGTTAATGTATTGTCAGGAATCCTGATGAGATTGCGGGCAATCCTGAATCTCACGTTGGGTCTGAGATCCTACAAATTACTGATGGGGCAAGTAATGTGACTGTCTTAGGGGGTGACTAAGAGTTGCAATAGACCTGAAACTTACAGGGGTAAAATGACCCAGTGTGTAAAGGACCTCTAACCAGCTTAAAGTGTCGAAGGACTGAACAAGAGCAACACATTGCTGACCAGAGGGAGAGAAGATAATCCTCCCACAACCAGGAGACCAAGTCATGGTAAAAGAGCTTCCTCAACGGTCATTGTTCGCTCCCAGGTGGTGCTTCTGACAGATGACAACTGTGTTTGTGTACAGACCCAGCGAGGCAGCCAGTGGAAACTCTGGACTCGGGTTAAACCATGTGACTCACCTTGTCATCCTCACAGACAGAACAAGGGATCAAGTCCACCAATTAACAATATCATTAAAGGGATCTTAAGTGATGGTCACCAGCCTGATGCATCACATCTGTCCACACCTGATAGAAGTAGATGCACAAATGAAAGAGAATGGAAACGCAAATGCAGAAGACAGAGTGTGTCAGCGAACCATAAATGAAGTTTAAAGTGTAACAGTAGCTATACTTTGTAATGAAGGCTGGTTCTTGGAGATAGATGATTAGTTGTATTAATCAGAACAGAAAGATATTGGGGAAAATGGAAAGGGAGGGATCTGAGTTCAGGCTGAGACATCAAGTTCCACAACCTCCATGGCAAGGCTGACTGAGAAAGAGAGAAAAATTGCACACAGCGTCAGAAAGCAGCCACTCCAGCTGAATGGGGAGTGACAACAAATAAGCTGGACCCTTTCAGTGGTAGGGCCAGTGATTGAAAGGACAGTCTGGGAGGGGGTGCTATTGGGACGAGGTCCTTGTAGTTATGTGACTAGAGACCGCCCTAGACCTTCCTGAAGATCAATCTAAATGACTGGTTGTCAAGATCATTCTGATAATCTGTCATGGCATGGAATGTGAACTGTTGCCTGTGAACCTGAAACAAAGTTACTTTGCTGTGATCCTGCCCAAAGAGTGACTACTGACAGTCACTACTGATAGTTTTAGCTATCAGCAATAGAAAGGCCAAAGAGGATGTGATCAAATTTCTGGAACATTTTCTTGCCATCTCTGCTCAGTCTTGTAGATATCCAATTAGGCATGTTAAGAAACTGTAAATGTAGGTACACATAGGGACATGATAGTTTAGTAATTGGGGAAGGGGTCCTAAGTGAAAGGCATTTTTGCCACCCTGTTTAGTTTCAAAAATTCTAAGCACATTTATTATCAAAGCATATGTATTAATTATACACCTTGAAATTTGTTCGCTTATAGGCAGCCACAAAGGAAGAAACCTGAAATAACCCAATTAAAAAAAGAAAGACCAAAAAGCACTGCTCAGAGAAAGAGAGAGAGGAAAAAAAACACATCATGCAAACAATAGAAACAAGGCAACAGCACTGCAAACCAGACTGAGTCCCATGTCCGCTCCTGGAGCAGCCAGAGTAGGGCTGTGCCTCGGTCCCAGTTCATCATACCAGTGGGGCAAAAAAGCAAAGCAGCCGGATCAGTTCACAGTCTCAGCGCTGTAGAGAAAGGGATAAACACTTGTGGGAGAGTGAGTGAAATTAGCCCGACCCTCGCCTACATTCAGCTTCCAGACTCTTTGCGTTGGCGTTTAAGTTGTCCAAGGTAGTGTCTTGCTCTAGGACCCGGACCCCAGCACCATGATATACTTGGACAGCCCAGACTGAAGCCATTCTCAATCTCACCAAATCAGCTCAGCGCTTGGAGTGATCCAGCCTTGCACCAGGGTTGGGTGGACGGGCATCAAAACTCTTCCGCATCGATTCCTCTCCAAATCGCTCACTCGATCTCTGGCAGTGAGAGTAACTCTGTCTGCGACCCTGGTTCAAACGTGTTGCACCTTGCAATGCTCAAAACACGGCTCATTCTTTGAACCACCCTCACTGTGTGTGGCGACAGTTCACCACAATTTGCTTTAGAAAAGACATTATAAGTGATGTTTTTAGTCGAATCTTTTGCCTTTTGATCTACCAGTAAGCTGTAACATGCCTTTGGTAGCACCATCTTTTTAGATCTTGATCAGATCTTCCTTAAGGTTGGCCTTCAGAGGATGGATTTCTGTCCAAGGGCTAAGAGGAGGGTATATGAGGAAGTATTCTGGAGTTATGTGGATATAACAGATATTAATTCAAACAAGAACCAACCTTCAGTTCTTATTGTAAGTTGCAAGCAGTGACTTGAAGTTGAATTGGCCCACAAACTAAGAGATTGCATATGCAACAAATAAATGTTAAGACAATGGGGTTGTGTTAATTGACTTGCATCAAACTAGACAACATGGCTAAGTTATTTGCACCATTGTGACTTGAGTTCAAACTGCCAGACCAGATGGAGGGATATTGTCACTTAGCATATCAAACATAGTCACAGGTATAAGCAATCAATAGACTGAGTGCTTGCAATATTTTGTGTACTTGGAGACAACCCTGACAACATTAATTTTGAGTTTCTGGCTCTCTGTCATCAGAAGTTTTCAGAATATTTGTGTTAATTAATTTCTTCCAAAGGTGTTTGGATCTTCAGAGATGTCTTGTGAACCCAAAGTTTTGAAGTGGACAATATTGGTAACTACTGAAATTGTATTGAATCACCTACTGTTACCTTTGATCCTACGGGTGTAAAAATGTGATGTAGCTTTGGGTTTGCAAGCCTGTACTGAGGGTGTCACCAGAATGATGCCTGCTTGGTGTGCTGAATAAAGACTTGTATATCACCAGCTTCAGTATCTCTCACCCTGGTGACTTCTGTCACAGTCACACCACTCTTCATTGTTGTTGATGTGGTTAATGTGCTGTTAATGCCTTGCACTTTAGATATGTAAAATTAAGTTTTCTTTTGTATCTTCTTTCTTTTGTATTATGTTAGCATTTATGGTTTTCTGGGCTCTTGCAGAATAGACCATGGAGCAAAGAGCTTATTAACTGCAGAACTACAGTTCACTGTTATCAAATGCATGTTCAATTTTTAGCAATATGTTACAGTTTTCTTCTTTCTTCGTTGATTGGCAGATATATTTGTAATAGGAAATATCAGGAGTATAACAGTGGGTAGGGTGTTGCTAGAAATAATTATTTCAAAACCACGCTTTGCGATACCAATTCTACTGCTGTTGCACAATTGAATTGCAAACAGAAGTGTTACCATGACATTAAAAACATATTAAATTCTGAAACACATTTTGGTTAGCATGTATCTTGACATTTCATTTATTTTCCTGTTACAGGGTAGGAAGTATATGTTTATTTCAGTTTTGCTTGAATGGACTGCAAGCAATTGTAGGTGGTTTTACTTTGATGTTTCTGTACAGAAAGGTCACAAGTAAATATTTTATCCAGTATTGTATTATGACTGAAGTTTTGCAGATCACAAGTGTTAAAGAAAATAATGGGCCAAATTGCAGAGGATGCATTCCACACATCATCCTGGTCAGAAGTGATTATAGTTCAATGTATGTAAATCAATCAATATTAACTATAATATGACATTAAAAGATAGAAAAGCATTGCCATGCAAGTAAATGGTACTGCCCTAAAAACTTCATTGAAATAAAGTGGTGGGGCCAAATATGAAGTGTACTTCCCTTTCATGTTGTGAAACTGCCATTAGTTCAGCATGTTGTGAGACTGCCATTCAACTTGATAATGAGTGCAGCATTGAGCAAGCATAGAACAAAGATCAAATACACTGCCATCGGAAGTTTAGCCCATTTTGTACCTTTCTACTGCAGGAGCTAGGCACAGGACACCAAAATATGCAGATATGTGTTGTAGTTAGCCTAAGATGTTTTACAGAACCTCTGGCTAACTATTAACATGACTTGGCACATTGAGCTGTTTCCATAAAAGTAAAATGTAAAAAGTGATGCTAGATTTAAGGCATCAGACATTGCATGAGTCCTCTGATTAGATGGTTGCCTTGCATTGACTCTTAAATTCTGTCCAGAACATACTAGAGCGCAACTTTTATTATTTTCACTTTGGTACATTTCACATCATAAGAGTGGGACAATTCACTGAGTGTGAAATTCTTTTGAACACCCAAAGAATGAACTAAGTGCTTTATTTATTTTACTTCAAAATCAGAATGACCTGAATCATTAATTCATAAACTCCTGTAGGGTCTGTGTTTCCTGATGAAGTATGTTGCAACATAGTTTTCATATTTGACTTCAAGTACCTTGGGTCAAGAATGATGAGTTCGGAGAAGGATATAAAGATACGGAAGGTGCTGGCATGGAGGGCTATGAACGTCAAGAAGGAAATCTGGAAGTCGAGCCTGACCAGAGGGCTTAAAAAGAGGATCTTCATAGCAGCCATAGAGTCCATTCTCACGTACGGATGTGAGACGTGGGCACTCACCAAGACTATGCGAAAGTCTCTAGATGGTTGTTATACATGAATGCCCCGGATGGCTCTTGACGTGAGTTGGCAACAGCACATGACGAACGTCGAGCTCTATGACGACCTACCGATGCTCACCACTAAAATCGAGGCGAGAAGACTGCCACTAGCGGGACACTGTCTACGCCATCCCAAGCTACCTGCCAGCCTGGTCATCATATGGGAGCCCAAGCATGGGAGAATGAACCCTGGGCGCCCTCCCAAGACTATGGTCAACACGCTCCCAGAAGACAGCGGCGCAGCTAATGTCGATGAACTGAACACACTGATGAGGGAGGAGTGGAGAGTCCGTCATCGTGCCCAACGCTGGCCCCCTAGGCCTGAGTCAATGTTGTAGTAGTAGTAGTAGTAGTAGTAGTAGTAGTAGTCGTCATAGTCATACTTTATTGTTCCCGGGGGAAATTAGTTTTCTTTACAGTTGCACCATAAATAATTAAATAGTAATATGTAAATTATGCCAGGAAATAAGTCCAGGACCAGCCTATTGGCTCAGGGTGTCTGACCCTCCAGGGGAGGAGTTGTAAAGTTTGATGGCCACAGGCAGGAATGACTTCCTATGACTCTCAGTGCTGCATCTCAGAGGAATGAGTCTCTGACTGAATGTACTCCTGTGCCCAACCAGTACATTATGTAGTGGATGGGAGACATTGTCCAAGATGGCATGCAACTTGGACAGCATCCTCTTTTCAGACACCACCGTCAGAGAGTCCAGTTCCATCCCCACAACATCACTGGCCGTACGAATGAGTCTGTTGATTCTGTTGTGTCTGCAACCCTCAGCCTGCTGCCCCAGCACACAACAGCAAACATGATTGCACTGGCCACCACAGACTCATAGAACATCCTCAGCATCGTCCGGCAGATGTTAAAGGACCTCAGTCTTTTCATATTAGTTTCATATTATGCTGGTTAATTGTCCAAAATTCAGAGGTGTTACATAGAATCATAGAAAATAGGTGCAGGAGTAGGCCATTCGGCCCTTCGAGCCTGCACCGCCATTCAGTATGATCATGGCTGATCATCCAACTGAGAACCCTGTACCTGCCTTTCCTCCATACCCCCTGATCCCTTTAGCCACAAGGGCCATATCTAACTCCCTCTTAAATATTAACAGCTGATCTCAAATTGTGAAAGCACATGCATGTTTTGCAAATTCAATATAACAATCTTGAGAAAGTTGTTCAGTCATGTAGTCAAGTAAAAACATAATAGTAATACCTTCTATAATTTTTCATTGTTCATACTTGTGCATATGGCAATAAACTTTACTTTGACTTTGAGATATGAAAAAAATCTATGAGAGTTAATATGGGTCCCTTACAGACTGGGATGAGAGAAGTTAGTTGAAGAATAAAGTAAAGACAGAAATATTTTCTGCCTGAATGAAGACAACACAGAGAATCTCCTAGAAATAGTGGAGAACTATGTGTCTTGAGTGAAGAAAAAACATACAAAAATAGGATTATTTAAAAATTAGCATGAGAAATGAATGAGGCTGAAACCTACTGGACCTGATAAAAGGTCCCATGAAGTTGGTGGATGCACTGGTAGTCATTTTAGAAAAGTCTATAGGTTCTGGAATGGTTCCCACAGATCGGAATGTAACAAATCTATTTAGAAAATGAGGAAGAGAGAAAATACAGTAGATCTATAAAATCATTAGCCTGACCTTAGTAGGCAGTAAAATACTGGAACATATGATTAAGCAAGTGATCAAAGGGAATTTAGAAAATGGCAGTTATCTCAGGCACAATCAAGGTGAATTTATGAAAAGAATATCATGCTTGTCAAAACAGTGATTGTATTTAGACTTTCATTAAGGTGCCATGCAAAGATTGTCAAACAAATTTTAAGCGCATACTATTGCAGATAAAATACTGGTGTGGAGTAAAGATTATAAACCAAACAAGGAGTAAATAGATCATGCTTGAGTTAGGAGGTTGTGACTAGTAGATGCTGAAAGGATTGTTGCTATTGCCCAAGCTTTTTGCAATTGATGTCAATAATTTGGACGAAACTATTCAGTGTAATATATGCAAGTTTTGCAGAGGATCCAAAAATAAAGGTTTTGACAGCAATAATGAGGATATAGAAAGCCTTCAGGGGAATTAATACTGGTTAAATGTATGGGTGAGGACAGGGTAGATGGAATATTATGTGGGAAAAATATGGGGTCATCTACTTTACTGAACAAAATAGAAGCTAGGAGTATTTTTAAATGGTGAATGATTGAAAGGTGTTGATACTCAGAAATATCCACATGTCTTTGCATGTGGCATGTGGCACATGGAGTACTCCTGAGATTACAATTCCCGAAGTTCTTCTTTTTAAGACTCTGCCTAACTCCATAAATTATCTTTTCAGGACCTTACTTCTTGCCTGTATTTTTACTACAAGTACAGACAACAGCTGGTCACCCTCCCATTTTGGCATAGCCTTTGCCCACTCAGAGACATTTTTGTTCCTGCACCAGGGTATCAACAGTCTATTCTGGAACCAGTGACTGTAGAAACCCCTCTTGGCATGGCTTGCCTAGACTTTGCCCTATTCTGCTGTACAACATAGCTAGTCATAGTGCCACTGATCTAGCTGCTGTAATTTCTTCCTGAGACACCTCCCCCCACACACCCACGGTATCCAGAGCTGTAAATTTACTTGAGAGCGGAATAGCCCACAGGAGAATCCTGCACTATTTGGTGGTTAGCCATTTTTCTGACTGACCCTTTGGTGTGACCATCTCCCTGAAACTCGATAACACTATCTGCCTCCTATATGTTTCCCAGTGTGTCTAGTTGTTGTTCTAGCCAATCCAATTGTCTGAGAAGAGTTGTAGTTAGATGCACTTCCTGCGTACATAGTCACCTGAGGCATTTGAATTCCTTGCTTTCCCACATCTCACAGGCGAAGCATACCACTTCACTGACTGCCATCACTATTCCTTTGAACAACTTGTGGAGCCAAAGAAAGGAAAAGTGTTTATAACGAGTTGATTCAGAAATTCAGTCTTACATCAGTAAAAAAAAATCTGGGCACTAGTCCTTTTTGCTCTGATGAAGTCACTCTTAAATTTGTGCCCAGACGAATTTAAATAATTCTAAGAATTGAGGTAAACAGTGAAGTTTTCTGTAATAGCGCCCTAGTGCCACTGCTGGAGCTATTGAGAATGCACTCCATTTGCCGTGCAAATCATAAGGAAAAAGCTTTGAAGGCCGAATATATTCTGTTGCTTGTATCTACTTTCATTGCAGTTGGACTCTGCAAATGAACATTTTAAGCACAATCATCAGCTGTAAAGATATCATTTAAATCTAAATGGAAACGAACATTTTCATATATTTCTACCCGGACGTATGACTAGTTCATGCAGAAGCTCATGGAGCCAGTTATATGATGGTTCACTACTTTTGTCTAGACCGCTCTCGCACAAAATTAATAACAAAATAAATCCTGTGCCTGTGACGTTGTAGTGCATTTTTAATTGCTTGCCCATCAAGTAGCTTTGACTTACTGATAGGCTGTTTTCAGTGGTCTGCTACATTTTGACGCACACCATGTGAGAGGCAATGTTTCTAACGGGATCGTTTTAGCTCTGCCTCGACCTGAAATAATTGGTACTCTGTTGGGACCGATTATACGCAACCCATTATGTGATTGGTAAACATAACTGTCAATCAAAACCTTGAGCCCGCACTGTTCCTACAAGTTGAGCTGGCTTGAATGGAGCCAACTACTATTTATGTGGGGGCAGCTATTTAGGTTATGATTTTTAATTTTTACAAAAATATATTTTAAATCTACTATTCTCTCACGTTTACTAAATTATTTCAATACGGGTTCTAACATGAAATATCGGTATTGCATAATTGAAAAAGTTAGAGAAATTACGTGTAATAATTCAGAGACTTCGCTGTAACCCCCTAAACTGCTAAATGCTTGCTGTATTTGACAGGAAATCTAGAGTGGTGAGAAAAAGAAATCTCGAAAGTAGAAGGAACTGGTGTTCCGGTTCTAAAATATTTCAGAGACCAAGTGAGGATTAATATCTAATTTTGTGTTTAAAGTGTAAGGTAAGTGAAATTAGTGAAGATTTTGGGAAGAGGGTTAGTGTAAGGGAAGTTTTAAAAACATATCTGTTTGGATGATATCATCAATTTGGTACACTGTTTTCGCGGAAAGTTTTGGAAGAACAGTTATTCCAAGAGTTAAAGGCCGTCCGAGCATCTTGAGTATATATAGAAGTAGGACAATCCGACTTCCCCGCAGGAATAATCGGCATTCTACGTGCCCGCGTTGTGAAGTAGCAAATACTGAAGTCGTTTTAAACTTTATTGTGTGCTATTATTTTTCTGAAAGTGTTCTAGAAGTATTTGATTTATTTGAAGGACTGTTTTTTTTCGGAGTAGGGTCATTAACAAGATCATGGGACCATACTCAACTATTTTTTAAGTAGAAGGCTTGAATTCTTTGCAATAATACTGTACATTATTTCAATGGCATTATATACTCGCCTTAGAGAAGAATATATATAGATCCTAATATTAAGTGATGTAGAATACTGCCATGAATGTCTGACTTCTGCTTTGTCAAACTGGGGAGGCAAAGGGATGAGTGACGTTTCCGATCGAGACCCTGCATCAGGACCTTTGTGTTCTGTGTATGTTGGTTAAGATTATGTATATGATACTGCATTTTTGATCATTTAAACCTTTTAAGATTGCACATTATAATCATAATTATATTAGATTTATTTCTGAGAGGTATAATGTGTGGTGCCAGTTTTATAATAGAAGGAAATATTGGAATTGGCAACTAATTATTAGAGTGAATTGTTCACATGAAAGGGTCAGATAATAAAGGATTATAAATTTAAAACTTTGGTGAAAGAAAAGAAGACCGTTCTTTAATTTTATTGTGGTACAAGATAATATTGAAGGTGCTTGCAGTAAATAGCTCCCATATATAAGTAAATGCATCCTCATGGAAGAAGGCATCAGCAAATGTTGGGAGAAAGTTTTGAGACCAATCAAAACATCTTTTTTACAGCTTCTAGAAAATTCTTCATTCAGTTTCATTTATTTATGGTAATTTGCTGTGCACTTTTATTATATGCTGCATCCTAACAAAAAATATTAACACATCAATCAATAAACTTCTGAAGAAGAAAGTAACTTTCCAGTAGAATCTTTTCTGTGACAGAGGTCAATGTCATTCATGGCTCATAATGTAGTAAAAGCTGTTGCCATTTATCTTCTGACTGTGAAGCAAAAACTTGCTACTCCTTTCTAGGCATTTTTTTCCTAAATTAAGACCTATAATATTGTTTCATCAAATTAAAAGATATCTGTTGAAGTTGGCTCCCCGTCCCCACACTTTTTGTATCCCATGTCAAGTACAAGAGGCCTCAGACCATGAATGGCATGGGACTGGTGTTAGAAATAACCAGTGATATGCTGCCTAACCCAGCTGAAGGAAAATATCTTAATTTCCCATGCCATACATCCTTATTACTTATGAGTCATTGGGCTGCAAAACATTTTTTTCCAATTACACCACACCAAATAATGGGCAGTTTTGTGGATTGACCACCAGAGACGAAGCATTTGACAACCCTAGTCTGGGCTGCAGTCAAGTTCTAAGTTTAAAGGAGACAGGCAATTCTCACCTCAAGGAACCTTTCATCAAATTTTATGGTTACTTCTAACCCTGTTGGAGGATTTGGTTCCTGTTGCCCTCAGCAGTCTCTTCAGAGCATTTCTTTATGCTCATGTATCAAAAATGAGGTGATATAGTAGTAGGGTATTTTGCTGTTATTTAATTTCAATTAATACATGAGAGTGGAGGTGATTTAAAACCCAAGAGTCTGAAAATTCACAGAAAGTGTTTAACTTATAGGAGCATAGTCCTGAGAATGGCTTCTGTTACTTTTAGATTTCCTCATTAAAATGGCTCAATGTTTTCCAGAAATAGATCATGTCAACAGAATTCTATCACTGGTGCACTGCTTATGTGTGCCAAGATGTCTTCTATGTTATTAGCCAACTTCCTAAAATTAGATGCGAGACCACCATGCCCATGATGCACACAGACAGAGTTTCACAAAATTACATTGTGCATCGAAAAGCTGTGAATGTTATGGACTTTTCACAATAAAGCAATGAAGCATTTATTATCTGGAGAGTTTATTTAAAGTAGTTGACCTTAACCTGGGCTATTGACATTAGTGTTGTCAGTGGGCTCATATTGCACAGGATACCTCTTATTTAAGCAGAAGCTTAGCTTCCCAGTAAAATATCAGTATGGGATATTTGTTTTCCCCATATAATTTTCCTAAACTGGATTTGGCCTTTAGCAAATAGGTCTTGGGCTAGTACCAAGGCAAATGGGTTTATTTGGTATTTGTCACTGTTGCACTCAGTTTTACAATCACCATGGTCAGTTGGCCACTGTCCTTTCAAAGAAATTGAAATCTGCCTTGGAGTGATTATCCCAATTTGATTGCTGCTGTGGTGACTCCTTCATGAAGGGTTCGTTAAAACCCTGCCAACAAAATAATTTTGTAGGTAGCTTAACTAAGCCAAACCTTGATAGAGTTGGTTATTAAATTTCCATTTAAGTACTGCTGCTACAAAAGAATGTAATGCAGAAAAAGTTGAACAATCAGCAATTTGCAGATCCTGGAAATCCAAAATTAAACAGAAATTACTTAGAAAAACTCATAGATCAGGCAGCATCTTTGGAAAGAGAAACATAGTTAATATTTCAAGTTGAAGGTCCTTCATTAGAATGTTATTGGGTAGGATAGACGGGATGAAGATGAAGCAAGAGAACAACAGTGTCTGTTGGAGACTCTTAAGATCATTCTTTAGGTTCCTCATAAGATTTCTTCCTTTATGATTTTTCTTAACTCTATTGCTGCCAGCCTTTTTAGACCTCAATAATCTACTAAATGTTTCCATGATGAAAATAGGTCTGCAAACTTCTCCTTGACCTCTCCCTGCCCCGCTTTTACCCCCAACCCCAACTATCTGCAGTGCTCTCTTTGCCCTCTCCCTGCCTATGCTCACCCCAGACCCACCTGCAGTCCTCAATTTGCTGTACCTTCCTCTCTGTCTTCTTGTCTTCCTCCATGTCTTCCTTTCTATTCCCTTCCCACCCCCTGCCCCTGCCTTACTTACAATATCCTCCTTGCCTTGCCTTTCCAATCCTTAACCCTAACCATGAACCTCTTTTTTCTAAAACTCTGTGATCCCTTTCTCTTCCCACTCAATCACTTCCTGGGGTATTTGAGTGAAGTTATCTCCTCTGGTGGTTCAGGGGCTTGATGGTTGAGGGTTAATAACTGTTCCTGAACCTGGTGGTGTGAGTCCTGAACCATCTTCCTGATGGCATCAGTGAGAAGAGAGCATAACCTGTGTGGTAGGTGTCCCCAATGATGGATGCTGCTTTCGTACGACAGCGTTCCGTGTAGATGTTCTCAGTGCTGGAGAGGGCTTTACCTGTGATGAACTGGGCTATATCCACTACTTTTGTAGGATTTTCCATTCAAGGGTATTAGTGTTTCCATAACAGGCTATGATGCAGTCAGTCAATATACTCTCCACAACACATCTGTAGAAGTTTATCAGATTTTTAGATATCATGTTGAATGTTGGCAAACTCCTAAGGAAGAAGAGGTGCTGCCATGTTTTCTTTGTAATTGCATATGTGTGCCGGGCACAGGACAGGTCCTCTGAAATGATAACAATGAGGAATTTAAATTTACTGACCCTCTCCACCTCTGATCCTCTGATGAGGACCGGCTCATGGACTGGTTTCCTCCTCCTGAAGTCAATAATCAGCTCCTTGGTCTTGCTAGCATTGAGTGAGAGGTTGTTGTAGCACCACTCAGTCAGATTTTCAGTTTCCCTCCTATATGCTGATTGTCATCACCTTTTATTTGGCCTATGACAGTGGTGTCATCAGCAATCTTAAATATGGCATTGGAGCTGTGCTTAGCCACACAGTCATAAATGGAAAGCAAGTAGAGCACAGGATTAAGCATGCGGCCTTGTGATGCACCTGTACTGATGGAGATCGTGGAGGAGGTGTTGCCAATCTGAACTGACTGGGGTCTGCAAGTGAGGAAATCGAGGATCCAATTGCATAAGGAGGTATTGAGGCTAAAGTCTTGAATCTTATTCATTAGCTTTGAGGGGATGATGGTATTCAATGTTGAGCTGTAGTTGATAAAGAGCATCTTGATGTGCGCATCTTTGCTGTCCAGATGTTCCAGGGTGGGGTGAAGTGCCAATGAGAGAGTGCTGGAGTTTATATGATTCATCACTGACCTCTTCTTACTTCACCACTGTGGATCTAAGTGCTACTGGATGATGGTCATTGAGGCAGGTTACCAAGTTCTTCTTAGGCACCAGTATAATAAGAAGCCTGCTTGAAGCAGGGGTACTTCAGACTGGTGAAGCAAGAAGTTAAGGATATCGTGAATACTGCAGCCAGTTGATCAGCACAGGTCTTTAGTACTCGGCCAGGTACCCCATCTGGGCCAGATGCTTTCTGTGGGTTCGTTCTGCTGAAAGGTGCTCTCATGTCGACCTCAGAGTCTGAAATCATAAGATCATTGGGGCTGTGGGAGTTCGTGATTGTTCCTCCATGTTTTGACAGTCAAAACGAGCATAGAAGGCATGGAGCTCATCTGGCAGTGAAGCCCTGTTGTCACCTACATATGTCACCACTTTGTAAGATGTGAAAACATTCAAGCCCTGCCACAGCTGTTGAGCATCCTTCATTGATATAAGTTTAGTCCAGAATTGCTACTTTGCCTGTAAGATGACTTTCTGGAGACAGTAGCTGGACTTGTAATTTTGTTGGACACCAGACTTGAATACCTCTGGTCTGGCCCTCAGCAGATTACAGATGTCATGGTTCATCCAGACTTCTGTTTGGGGAAGACTGAATGATTTTGTGGGGACGCACTCATCTACGGCTTTTTTTTTTATGAAGTCTGTGATAACTGTGGTGTATTTATTCAGATCCACAGATGAGTCCTTGAACATGGCCCAGTCCACAGACTAGAAGCAATCCTGTAGCTGCTCCTCTGCCTTCTGCGACCAGCTATTTGTTATCCTAATCTCTGGATCCTTGCTCTTTAGCCTCTGCCTGTATGCAGGTAGGAGAAGCACAGCCAAGTGATCAGATTTCCCGAAATGCAGTCTGGGCATGGAGAGGTAGGTATTCCTTATCTTAGTATAACAGTGGTCCAGTGTGTTGGGACCTCTGGTGCTACAGGTTAAATGCTGATTGTAATTGGGCAGGTATTTCTTCCATCATGCTTGTTTGGTGACATTAACATGCAGTATCTCAAGAGCTTGATTGGGGACAGCCACTGGTGGTATGTAAACTATGGTCAGGATCATGGAGGAGCACTCTCTTGGTAAATAGAATGGTTGGCATTTGATTGTTAGGCATTCAAGGTTGGGGAAACATGAGTATGCCAAAACCGCCTGATCAGAGCACCACAGAGATATGCCAGTGATATTAAACCTGATCTGATTCTGGTGGGGAGGGTTGTGCCCAAAACAGAGCTAGTTTAGTCTACAACCCTCTGCGGCCTCTTTTGATCCTATGCATTGGACCCTCCATACCAGGTAGTGATTCAACCAGTGAGAACGCTCTCCATGGTACATCTGTAAAAAAATTGTTGGTCTTTGGTGATGTACCAAATTTCTCCTCAAGCTTCTAACAAAATAGAGCCACTGGTGTGTCTTTGTAATTGCATCAATATGTTATACGCAGGATAGATTGTCTGAGATATTGATGCCCGGGAACTTGAAACTGCTTACCTTTTCCACTGCTGACCCCTCAACACAGACTGTTGTATGTTCCTCTGACTTACCTTTCCTGAAGTCCATGACCAGTTTCTTGATCTTGCTGACGTTGAGTGCAAGATTGTCATTGTTACACCATTCAACCAGCTAAGCTATCTCACTCCTGTAAGCCTCCTCGTCGCCATCTGAGAATCTGCCAACAACAGTGGTGTCATCACCAAATTTATAGAAAGCGTTTGAGCTGTGCCTAACCACACAGCCATGAATATAGAAAGAGTAGAGCAATGGGCTAAGCACACATCCTTGAGGTGAGGCGGAGACGTTGTTACTGATCCACATTGACTGTGGTCTTCCAATGAGGAAGTCAAGAATCTGGTTGCAGAGGGAAGTACACAGGTGGACTTTTACCTACTTGGTGCAGGTAACGGTTGCAGAAAAGGAGGAAGTCACGGAAGGATGGTCTACTGAGTCAGTGTGGGTGGAAGTCAGAAACAGGAAAGGGGCAATAACTCTACTGGGTGTTTTGTATTATCATCATCATCAGGTGCCATGCCCAGTTTGAGCTTTGACTGCCACGGCCCACACACTCCTGTTTCGGGTCAAGTGGATCAATTCATTGGTATTCATTTCCAGTTCTCTGGCTGCTGTCTCCATCATCATTTGTCATTTGTCTTCCTCTTGCTTTCTTCCCTTCAATCTTTCCCATAATTACTGTGCATTCTAACTCCTCTTTCCTAATCACATGTCCAATGAAATTACATTGCCTTTTTATGATCTCGTACATTATTTCTCTTTTTGTGTTTGCTCTGTTCATGACATCCCCGTTAGATATTCGTTTCGTCCATGATATTCTTTGCATCCTCCTCAAAAACCACATCTCTGCTGCTACAATTCGTTTCTTCATGTTACTAGATATTGTCCAACATTCTGAGCCATATAACATAACTGGATAAACGTAACATTTTCAGTATTCTGAGGCGGGTTGTCAAGCCTAGTTTAATATTGGTCAGTATACTCTTCATTCTCATAAAGGTGTCTTTTGCCATCCTTATTCTTCTTTTAATGTCCAAGTTGCACCTGCCATCTGATGTCACCCAGCTTCCTAAATAGCAAAAGTTCTGTACTGCTTTATGTCTTTCCCGTTTATTCTCAGCCTGCAGATATGATTCTCCTTCTTTTTGGATATCACCATACATTCTGTCTTTTTGCAATTTATAGATAGACCCATTTTTGCACTTTCTTCAGCAATTATGTCAATTAAGTTTTGTAGTTCTTCCTCTGTACTTGCAATTAACAGTGTCATCTGCATATCTGAAATTATTGATGTTCTCACCGCCAACTTTGATTCCGAAGGTGTCTCTTATTTTTTGTAATATTTTTTCACTGTACACATTAAATAAATCATGGAAGAAAACATACCCTTGTCTAACGCCTCTGTTGGTTTTCGTAAACTGACTCACTTCTCCATCTATTCTTACAGCGGCAGTTTGTTCCCAGTACAGATTTCTGATTAGGCAGAGGTCTTTCGAATCTAGATCTAGAGTTTTCGGTAATATTTCAAATAACTTATTGTGCTTCACTTTATCAAATGCTTTTGTGTAGTCGATAAAACAAGCAAACAAATCTTTTTGCACTTGAATAGTTCGTTCTGATAGTATCCTTAATCACAATATTGCGTTTCTTGTACCTTTGTCTTTCACAAAATCACATTGTTCTTTGCTTATTTGAGCTTGTATCTTACTTTTAGCTCTTGTCATCAAAATTCTTAGAAAGTATCTTGGTCATATGACTCATTAAACCTATGGTCCTATGTAATTCACATTCTATTGCTTTTGTACAGCCCTCTCAATAGTAACAGGGATATCGTGGAGCACATAGGGAGGCAGATTCTGGAAAGGAGCAATAATAATAGGGTTGTTGTGATAGGAGATCTTAACTTTCCTAATATTGATTGGTGTCTCCTTAGCGCAAGGGGTTTAGATGGGGTGGAGCCTGTGTGTTCAGGAAGGTTTCCTGACACAATATGTAGATAAGCGCACTGGAGGAGAGGCTGTACTTGATTTGGTATTGGGAAATGAACCTGTTTAGGTGTCAGATCTCTCAGTGGGAGAGCATTTTGGAGGTAGTGACCACAACTCTATCTCCTTCACCATAGCGCTGGAGAAGGATAATTTGGGAAAATATTTAATTGGGGTAAGGGGAAATATGAAGCTATCAAGCAGAAACTTGGGAGCAGATGTTCTCAGGGAAATGCACAGCAGAAATGTGGCAAATGTTCAGGGAACATTTGCATGGAGTTCTGCATAGGTATGTTCCATTGAGGCAGGGAAAGGATGGTCGGGTTAAAGAACCATGGTGTGCAAAGGATGTGGAAAATTAGTTCAGGAGGAGAGGAAAGCTTACAAAAGGTTCAAGAAGCTAGGTACTGTTAGAGCTCTAGAAAATTACAAGGTTGCTAGGAAGGAGTTTAAGAATAGAATTAGGAGAGCCAGAAGGGGCCATGAGAAGTCTTGGTGAGCGGGATTAAGGAAAATCCCAATGCATTCTACAAGTATATGAAGAGCAAGAGAATGAGCTGTGTGACCAATCATGTACATGGAATCAGAGGAGGTAGCAGAAGTACTTGATGAATACTTTGCTTCAGTGTTCACCGGGAAAAAGACCTTGGCAATTGTGGGGATGACTTACAGCGGACTGAAACTCTCGAGCATATAGACATTAAGAAAGCAGATGTGCTGGGGCTTTTGAAAAGTATTAAGTTAGATAAGTCACCGCGACTGGATGAGATATACCCCAGGCTACTGTGGGAAGCGAGTAGCAGATTGCTGAGCTTCTTGCGATGATCTTTGTGTTATCAGTAGGGACGGGAGAAGTACCAGAGGATTGGAGGGTTGCAAATATTATTCCTTTGTTCAAGAAATGGAGTAGAGATAACCCAGGAAATTTTAGACTAGTGAGTCTGACTTCAGTGGTGGGCAACTTATTGGAGAAGATCCCGAGAAGCAGGATTTATGAACATTTGGAGAGACGTAATCTGATTAGGGATATGAGCCTGATTGAACTCTTTGAGGATGTAACAAAACACATTGATAAAGATAGAGCAGTGGATGTAGTGTATATGGATTTCAGCAAGGCATTTGATAAGGTTCTCCATGCAAAGCTCCTTCAGAAAGTAAGAAAGCATGGGATCCAAAGAGAGCTTGCTTTGTCGATCCAGAATTGGCTTGCCCACTGAAAGCAAAAGGTGATTGTAGATGGTTCATATTCTATATGGAGGTCGGTGACCAGTGGTGTTCCGCAGCGATCTGTTCTGGGACCCCTCCTCTATGTGATTTTTTAAAATATTATTTTATATTTTTTTGGATGAAGAAGTAGAAGGGTGGGTTAGTAAGTTTGCTGATGATACAAAGGTTGGGGGTGTTGTGGATAGTCTGGAGGGTTGTCAGAGGTTAGAGTGGGACATCGATAGGATGCAGAACTGGGCTGAGAAGTGGCGGGTGGACTTCAACTCAGATAAGCGTGAAGTGGTTCATTTTGGTAGGTCAAATTTGAAGACAGAATATAATATTAATGGTAAGACTCTTGGCAGTGTGGAGGATCTGAGAGATCTTGAGGTCCGTGTCGTTAGGACACTTGAAGCTGCTGTGCAGGTTGACAATGTTGTTAAGAAGGCGTATGGTGTGTTGGCCTTCTTCAACCGTGGGAACGAGTTCAAGAGCCATGAGATAAAGATACAGGTATATAAGACCTTGGTCAGATCCCACTTGGAGTACTGTGTTCAGTTCTGGTCACCTCAATACAGGAAGGATGTGGAAACTATAGAAAGGGTGCAGAGGAGATTTACAAGGATGTTGCCTGGATTGGGGAGCATGCCTTATGAGAATAGGTGAGTGAACTCGACCTTTTCTCCCTGGACCGACGGAGGATGAGAGGTGACCTGATAGAGGTGTATAAGATGATGAGGGGCATTGATCGTGTGGATAGCCAGAGACTTTTCTCCCAGGGCTAAGTTGGCTAACACGAGGGGGCATAGTTTTAAGGTGCTTGGAAATGGGTACTGAGGGGACATCAGGGGTAAGTTTTTTACACAGAGAGTGGTGGGTGTGTGGAATGCACTGCCTGCAGTGGTGGTGGAAGCAGATACAAAAGGGTCTTTTAAGATCCTCTTAGATAGGTACATGGAGCTTAGAAAAATAGAAGGGCTATGCACTTGGGAAATACTAGGCAGTTTCGAGAGTAGGTTACATGGTTGGCACAACATTGTGGGCCGAACGGCCTGTATTGTGCTGTAGATTTCTATGTTCTATGTATGGTAGACTGCCTGGATTTGCCATTTGGAGCACACTTCCTCTATCTTGTCATTATCATTTTTTGAAAGAATCCTTCCCCATACTGGCTCTTTAAATTTCTGTTCCAATACTTCTTCCTCTCACTATTTGCATAAGAAAAAGACTGAAAAGAGTGACAGTTTGATTGAGAAGCAAAATATGCATCATTGCACAGAAGTGGGGAGATATTTTGTACAAAATATTTCACTAAAAGTTACCTTGCCCTTCAAACATGATATGATGTATATTTTTATACATGTACTCTCTCCAATGTAGCGTTATTCACTGTAGCTGTTGACCACTCTTTTGAAGGTGGAAATAATTTGACATTAGTTTTACATGCTGCTTAAATCTGCTAATTGAGCAGAGCCTCCTTGTTTTTAAGTCCATCTGATAATTGGCATTTTATTTTATCCCTTCCAATCTATTTATACCAATATATGAAAGATGTACAGTACTGTGCATATATATAACATACTGTACTATATAAAAAATGTCTGTGTATGTATATATTTGTGTGTATACATGACTTTCACAGTACTGTAGTAGTTTTATGTATCGCATTGTACTGCTGCCACAAAAAAACATGTGAATGATGTGGACCTCTATTGTGGACTGAGGGTGGGAAATCATTGTTGGGTAAAGTGGAAGGAAGTGGGGAGGGAGCAGGAGGCACCAGAGGGACATCCTGTAATGATTAATAAACCATTAGTTTGGAATCAGATAACCTTACCTGGTGCCTCAGGGCTGGGTATGCTGCTGTGCCAATCCCTGCCCCAGCACTCCTTCCCTGCCATCTGTCCCAAACCCTTCCTGCAACACTTAACCCTCACTATTCCTAACATCCTTTGCTCCTCCCAGATTTACAAACTCAATCTCCACTGCACATTGCCAATACAGTACTGTGCAAAATTCTTTGGCACCTTAGCTAGATAAATGTGCTAAGATTTTTGCACAGTACTGTAAATGTTATGTAGATTCTAGGGATACTGTGGTATAGTGGTTAAATTACTGAATTACCAGTTCAGTGTTGTAGCCAATTCATCCAGAGAGCTTAGTACTAATTCCTCCATCACAATTTGGCAGGAGGACTGATTGGGAGGGAGGCTAGGTTTGGGTCTTTAACACGCTTTTATGGCCCACTGACATTGTTGTGCCTTGAATGCAGAAGCAGGCCCTGATGCCTGATGGTTGATTGAAAAAGCAAGCATTAGGAACTCCCTGTCTGTGGAACCTCCTTGGTTCGGTTCCTAAAGTTACCCCTCACGCATGTTGTACCTCAGTCAATTATGAACATCACTACATTCCCTCATCTCTGCCTGCCAAAACCAACTATGTTACCCTGAAGCAAGCCTTGAGGTCCCAACTGATTTCCCAAGTTAACTAATCTCCAAATCCTGTATCTACAGAGTACTCAATTTTCACTCTTCTCTGGTATGGCAGAGTGCACGAAAGTACCAGCATGATCTAACTGAATAGCTGAATGTTGACATCGACGGCTGGATTGCTGGAGTTTAATATATAGTTGGTTATATTAGATCTGTGAATGAACCTTATTTTTATTTCAATTGTGACTACTTCATGTGTTCTTAAAGACTGATTTTCTTTTAAAAATCTATTGAAGATTGATGACCTCAATGATGGAAAACATTGGGCATAAATTTTGGAACCCACTGTGCTCATTTGTTCTATTGGAGCAGGTGTTGAGTAGAGGCACATTGATTGTGAAGAGGAATATTCACCGTTATCTATTTTTGTCTATTAACTCAGAGCATTTATTTCTGAATTTACAGCTTATATGTGAAAGAACATCACTGAAATATTGTTTAAATATTTTACAGCATTTTTATTGCCACCTTTTAGGATAATAAGCTACTTTTATGTGGTTTGAGTTTTATGAAACTTTAATAAGTTTGCTGTTTTAGCATCTTAATGGTTGAATGTAAATGCTAAACTGTAATGAGCTTTCAATGTTAGTTGCTTTAGGATAAGTACTAGTGCATTAATTAATTACAGGTGTGTTGAAGAAACAGTATAGGTATCTTGTCTCTGACAGTAGTAAATATGGTGGTGAGAAAGGGCATTTAATAAAAGCCTGGCTATAATAAGATTTTAAATGATCGGCATAGAAAATCTGTTTTACACCCAGGTGAGACAAGAGCTTAATTTCTTTTGGACGAGGTGTTAAAACTAATGCTCGGTGTGTGAACTAATGCTCTCTGTGTGCTCATCTTTGGCTCACTGGGGAGGGAAAGCACGTGTTTCTACTTAGCAAAAGATGGCTGCAGCAGCCAGCATATCCATCCCATTGGTCTCTCGAATTCGATGTTCATAAGTCAGGCATTTGTGACTGGAGAGGACCAGTAATTATATAATACTGAAGTCCAAAGGATAGTCACTTTTGCTTTTGAAGTAAACTCTTGTAGATTTAATTTATAATTTAAATTGCTCCTTGCTCTGAGATGATTTCTTTTTAATTTTCTTCTTTTGCGTATTATTCAAACACTTACCCTATTAATTTAATTTATCAAGCTGGTGTACATCATTAGTTAGTTGGCCAATTAATTCTGCTTAATTAGTCCATGTTAACTCAATTGGTGCATGTGACTGAGATTCTTACCAAACATTAGACTGCAGACAGATTCAGAATTGCAGCATTGTGACCAAATGATTGCCAATTAATTCCATTTTGAAGAATGGAATTAAGTGGCAATCACAATTAAAAGTATTCTACCTGATCTGCCTTAGATGTAGTAACTTAAATGCTTTTAGTTTTGATGCTGGTTCTTTTTTCCAACTTAATTGCGCATGAGGAAATCTGAGTGATGAAGGTGGAGCTATTTATTTACACACAATTTGAATTGTGTGTCACTGATATAGAGAGTGGTACTATCTTTTTGATCATTGCAACCAACTTGCATTAGAAGATTCAACAGGTAGAATTCACTCTCCTGATTCCTGATGCTATCATTTTCTTCCATTTGTTGTACAGCAGGACTTTTTGAACCTGTTCTTGTTGCAAACAAAGAAGTTTTACTGATGAAGCTTTTGAATACTTTTTCATATACATAGCAACCTGTTGTATTGTTTCTATATGTAATAGTTACATTTAGATTGTTTCTATACTTATTAGATATTATCCTTAGTTACATGCTATTGAAAAACATTTTGGTATATTTTATTTGAAATAGGGAGAATCTATCAGAGATGTTGCATAATGTTGAAAGGTGATATACAATTTAAGAAAATTTTATTGTTTTGAAAATTAACAATAAATGTTAAGGCAAATCATTTTCCTCAGTTTTTCTTATAACTGGGGAACACAATAAAAGATCTGCTTTGTTATGCAGTGGAAGATGAAACCTCAATATCCATCAACAATCTGTTCAGGAGCAAAGATACAATACAGCCTTTATGCTGGAAAAACAATGATGTCATATGTCATTTATTATTCATTTCCCAAATGGGTCACATTGTTCCTATGCCGATAGTTAGTTTCTGCATGTTGCTAAGAAACTGTAATCAGAGCATCTTTACTATTGCATCATAACAATTTTTAAAAAACCTAATAAAAATCATAATTTAAATGTTAATTTTGAAATTATGTTTATTTCTTGGGCAATTCTTTGTACTTCGGTAAGGTTTGCTAAAAAGTATAGAGGCAGTAGCATTCATCAATAAAAGAAGTTCAGCCTTTTTCGACCTAAGAGATGAGAAGAAAGTGGTTAATGTGTAATGATTTCTCAACGCATGGGAGGTTAGTTAGGGAAATTCAGTCGCTAGGTATACATGGAGAGGTGGTAAATTGGATTAGACATTGGCTCGATGGAAGAAGCCAGAG
Source organism: Mobula birostris (assembly GCF_030028105.1). NCBI lineage: Eukaryota > Metazoa > Chordata > Chondrichthyes > Myliobatiformes > Myliobatidae > Mobula > Mobula birostris. Next base: position 16,899,946 of record NC_092389.1, read on the forward strand.
AGTGGTGGTAGAGAATTGCTTCTCTGAGTGGAGGCCTGTAACTAGTGGAGTGCCACAGGGATCAGTGCTGGGTCCATTGTTATTTGTCATCTATATCAATGATCTGGATGATAATGTGGTAAATTGGATCAGCAAGTTTGCTGATGATACAAAGATTGGAGGTGTAGTAGACAGTGAGGAAGGTTTTCAGAGCCTGCAGAGGGACTTGGACCAGCTGGAAAAATGGGCTAAAAAAAATGGTAGATGGAGTTTAATACTGACAAGTGTGAGGTATTGCACGTTGGAAGGACAAACCAACGTTGAACATACAGGGTTAATGGTAAGGCACTGAGGAGTGCAGTGGAACAGAGGGATCTGGGAATACAGATACAAAATTCCCTAAAAGTGGCGTCACAGGTAGATAGGGTCGTAAAGAGAGCTTTTGGTACATTGGCCTTTATTAATCAAAGTATTGAGTATAAGAGCTGGAATGTTATGATGAGGTTGTATAAGGCATTGGTGAGGCCGAATCTGGAGTATTGTGTTCAGTTTTGGTCACCAAATTACAGGAAGGATATAAATAAGGTTGAAAGAGTGCAGAGAAGGTTTACAAGGATGTTGCCGGGACTTGAGAAACTCAGTTGCAGAGAAAGGTTGAATAGGTTGGGACTTTATTCCCTGGAGCATAGAAGAATGAGGGGAGATTTGATAGAGGTATATAAAATTATGATGGGTATAGGTAGAGTGAATGCAAGCAGGCTTTTTCCACTGAGGTAAGGGGAGAAAAAAACCAGAGGACATGGGTTTAGGGTGAGGGGGGAAAAGTTTAAAGGGCACATTAGGCGGGGCTTCTTCACACAGAGAGTGGTGGGAGTGTGGAATGAGCTGCCAGACGAGGTGGTAAATGTGGGTTCTTTTTTAACATTTAAGAATAAATTGGACAGATACATGGATGGGAGGTGTATGGAGGGATATGGTCCGTGTGCAGGTCAGTGGGTCTAGGCAGAAAATGGTTCGGCACAGCCAAGAAGGGCCAAAAGGCCTGTTCTGTGCTGTAGTTTCTATGGTTTCTAACTGTTGTATTAATGGTGAAAATATCAGAATAAATCATAAGCTATCCAGTCACATGTGATTGCAATCTGAAATAGAAGTTGAGGGTCCATGGCAGTGTAATCAGTGTCATTAGCTGAAAATTTTGTGGATATCTATCGCTACAGGTTACTTGCTGACTTTGGGGTAGTTTTGTTTGCTTTGTCTAATTTTGAAATTGGTTGTGGTTGCTATGATTTCCATGAAGGTTTACAGGGTAGGCCTATTGTCTCTGCCTGCTCCTGCTCCACTGAACTCGTGTCCACATAGCTTGACTCCTTTCGATCCCCCTTGATACAATCCCTTCCCACCTATCCGCAACCCTTCACATGCCCTCGATATCCTCAACAACTTTCAATTCCCTGGCCCTGACAACCTCATTTTCACCATGGATGTCCAGTCCTTATACATTTTTATCCCCTGTTATTAAGGCTGTAAAGCCCTCTACTTCTTTATCAACAAAAGAGCCAACCGGTTCCCTGCCATCACCACCCCTTTCTGTCTGGCAGAACTGGTCTGCCCCCTCAACAATTTTTTCTTCGTACTTTATACAAGCTCAAGGGATAGCCATGGGCACCTACATGTGCTCCAGCTGTGCCTGTGTTTTCTTTGGCTACCTAGAACAATCCATGTTCTAAGCCTTCCCTTGTAATGTTCCCCAACTCTTTCTGTACTACATTAACGTCTGCATTGATGCTGCCTCATGTACCCATGCCGAGCTTGTCAATTTCATCAACTTTGCCTCCAACTTTCACCCTGCCCGTAAATTTACTTGGTCCATTTCTGACACCTTGCTCCCATTTCTTGATTTTTCTGTCTCCATTCCTGAAAACAAACTGTCTAATGATATATTTTGTAAACCTACCTACTCCCACAGCTATATTGTCTATATATCTCTTCCCACCCTGTCTAATGTAAGGATGCTATTCTCTTTTCTCTGTTCCTTCGTCTTTACCGCATCTGTTCCCAGGGTGCTGCTTTCCTCCTCCTTCAAAGAACAGGGTTCCATTCCTCCACTATTGATGCTGCTCTCACCCGCATCTCCTCCATTTCACAGAAAGCCACGCTTAGTCCTTCTTCTCAACACCTTGACAGGGATAGAGTTCCTTTAGACCTCACTTACCACTCCATGAGCCTCCCCATCCAACACATCATTCTCTACAACCTCCGCCATTTTCAATGGGATCCTACCACCAAACACATCTTTACATCCCCACTCTCCACTTTCCGCAGGGATCATTCCCTCTGTAATTCCCTTGTCCATTTGTCCCTCCCCACTAATCTTCCTCCTGGCACATATCTCTGTGAGTGACAGTACGCCTGCCCATTCACCTCCTCCCTTGCCTCCATTCAGGGTCCCAAACAGTTAGGCAGCACTTTGCGTGCAAATCTGTTGGGGCAGTCTATTGTATCTGATGCTCATCTACATTGGTGAGGCCCGATGCAAACGGAGCGGGGGTGGGGTGGGCGGTGGAGGGACCTCCGCTCCATCTGCCACAAGCAGAATTTCCTGGGGTCATCCATTTTAATTCCTATCTCCATTTCTGTTCTAACATGAGGACCCATGCCTTCCTCTTTTTGCCATGATGAGGAGCAACACCTCCTATTCCATCTCGATAGCCAACGTGATGGCATGAATATGGATTACTCCTTCCAGTAACTTTATTCTCCTCCCCTTTCCTCTGCTTCTATTTCCCACTCTGGCCTCTTACCTTTTCTCCACACCTGAAGATCACCTCTCCCCAGTGCCCCTCCTTCTTCCCTTTTCCCCATGTTCCACAGTCTTCTATCAGATTGCTTCTTCTCCACCCCTTTACCTTTCCAACTCACCTGGCTTCACCAATCACCTTCTAGCTTGTGCTCCTTCTCCTCCCCTATCTTTTTAGTTTAGTGTCTTCCCTCTTCCTTCCAGTAATGAAGAAGGGTCTTAACCCAAAACATAAAGAAGTTGCCTGACCTGCTGAGGTCTTCCATTATTTTGTGTGTGTTGGTTTGGATTTACAGTATTTGCAGAATCTCTTCTGTTTAAGGTTTACAGGGGCTTTTTTTGGTGGACCATATCACAATTTCGAAGAAGCGAGGGGTTTAGACGGGGTGGAGTTTTGTTAGGGTGTTCAGGAAGGTTTCCTGACATAATATGTAGATATGCCTGTAAGAGGAGAGGCTGTACTTGATCTGGTATTGGGAAATGAACCTGGTTGGGTGTCAGGTCTCTCAGTGGGAGAGCATTTTGGAGGTAGTGATCACAATTCTCTCTCCTTTACCATAGCATTGGAGAGGGAGAGGAACAGACAAGTTAGGAAAGCGTTTAATTGGAGTAAAGGGAAATATGAAGCTATCAGGCAGGAACTTGGAAGCATAAATTAGGAACAGATGTTCTCAGGGAGATGTACGGCAGAAATGTGGCAAACGTTCAGGGGATATTTGTGTGGAGTTCTGCATAGGTATGTTCTAATGAGACAGAGAAAGGATGATAGGGTACAGGAACCGTGGTGTACAAAGGCAATTGAAAACCAAGTCAAGAAGAAAAGAAATGCTTAGGAAAGGTTTAAAAAAACTAGGTAACGATAAAGATCTACAAATGTTTGTAGAAGATTATAAGGCTAGCAGGAAGGAGCTTAAGAATGAAATTAGGAGAGCCAGGAGGAGCCGTGAGAAGGCCTTGGCGAGCAGGGTTAAGGAAAACCCCAAGGCATTGTACAAGTATGTGAAGAGCAAGAGGGTAAGACGCGACAGAATAGGACCAATCAAGTGTGACAGAGGAAAAGTGTGTATGGAACCAGAGGAGGTAGCGGAGATACTTAATGAACAATTTGCTTCAGTATTCAATACGGAAAAGGACCTTGGCGATTGTAAGGATGGCTTACAGCAGACTGAAAAGCTTGTGTATATAGCCATTAAGAAAGAGGATGTGCTGGAGCTTTTGGAAAGCATCAAGTTGGGTAAGTCACCGGGACCGGACGAGTTATATCCCAGGCTACTGTGGGAAGCAAGGGAGGAGATTGCTGAGCTTCTGGCAATGATCTTTGCATCATCGATGGGGACGGGAGAGGTTCTGGAGGATTGGAGGGTTGTAGATGTTGTTCCCTTATTCAAGAAAGGGAGTAGCGATAGTCCAGGAAATTATAGACCAGTGAGTCTTACTTCAGTGGTTGGTAAATTGATGGAGAAGATCCTGAGAGGCAGGAATTATGAACATTTGGAGAGGCATGATATGATAGGAAGAGTCAGCATGGCTTTGTCAAAGGCAGGTTGTGCCTTACGTGCCTGATTGAATTTTTTGAGGATGTCACTAAACACATTGATGAAGGTAGAGTAGTAGATGTAGTGTATATGGATTTCAGCAAGGCATTTGATAAGGTACCCCATGCAAGGTTTATTGAGAAACTAAGGAGCCATGGGATCCAAGGGGACCTTGCTTTGGGGATCCAGAACTGGCTTGACCACAGAAGACAAAGAGTGGTTGTGGACGGGTCATGTTCTGCATGGAGGTCAGTGACCAGTGGTGTGCCTTAGGGATCTGTTCTGGGACCCCTTCTCTTTGTGATTTTTATAAATGACCTGGATGATTAAGTGGAGGGATGGGTTAGTACATTTGCTGATGACACAAAGGTTGGGGGTGTTGTGGGTAGTGTGGAGGACTGTCAGAGGTTACAGTGGGACATCGATAGGATGCAAAACTGGGCTGAGAAATGACAGGTGGAGTTCAGCCCAGATAAGTGTGAGGTGGTTTGTTTTGGTAGGTCAAATATGATTGCAGAAAATAGTATTAATAGTAAGACCCTTGGCAGTGTGGAGGAACTGAGGGATCTTGGGGTCCAAGTCCATAGGACACTCAAAGCTGCTGCGCAGGTTGACTGTGGTTAAGAAGGCGTATGGTGCATTGGCCTTCATCAACTGTGGGATTGAGTTTAGGAGCCGAGAGGTAATTCTGTAGCTATATAGGACCCTGGTCAGACCCCACTTGGAGTACTGTGCTCAATTCTGGTCACCTCACTAGAGGAAAGATGTGGAAACTATAGAAAGGGTACAAAGATGTTGCCTGGATTGGGGAGCATGCCTTATGAGAATAAGTGAGTGAACTTGGCCTTGTCTCCTTGGAGTGACAGAGGATGAGGGGTGACCTGATAGAGGTGTATAAGATGATGAGAGGCATTGATCATGTGGCTAGTCAGAGGCTTTTTTCCAGGGCTGAAATGGCTAACACGAGAGGGCACAGCTTTAAGGTGCTTGTGAGTAGGTACAGAAGAGTTGTCACGGGTAAGTTTTTTATGCAGAGAGTGGTGAGTACGTGGAGTGGGCTTCTGGTGACGGTAGTGGTCCTGGATACGATAGAGTCTTTTAAGAGTCTCCTGGACAGGTACATGGAGCTTAGAAAAATAGAGGGCTATGGGTAACCCTAGGTAATTTCTAAAGTAAGTACATGTTCGGCACAGTATTGTGAGCGAAGGGCCTGTATTGTGCTGTAGGGTTTCTATGTTTCTTACTCGCGTAACAGTAGTTCCTCATGTATTGATTGAATGGGCGTGTAGCTAAACCTCACTAGTCCTATATAATCTGAGACACCTTAATGCATAATTTATACTTTACATTTGTATATTGTTTTACATGACTTTATTAACCTTCTAGATGAAGGTGTTCAATACCATTTATTGATTTTGTATTCAATAAAATTTATTTTTTATGTAAGAATAAAAGAAGAAACATTGAAAGACAAGTTCTGATAATTGATCAAATTGGCTATTCAGCACTTGAGCTTGTTCTCTAAGATTAAATATCTGTTGGCTATACATGATCTGATGCAAGGATTTATTAAATGATAGCAAGGTGGAATTTCTTTGTCCATGATGACCTACCTTTACTCAAAGGAGAAAGTGCTGGAAGTCCTCAGCAGATCTGGCATGATCCTTTGAAGGGAGAAACAGAGTTAATATTTCAAGTCATTAGAACACTTTAGGGGCAACGGTCTTCAATTGAGTAGACCATCTAGAACTGAAAGGGACACAGTTCCTTTTCTCTTAAGAGATGAATCTTCGGAATACTCTAATGTGGATGGCTCTGATAATGCAGTAATTGAATACATTCAAAACTGCAATTTGTGAATATTATGGAAATTAAGAGAAATGGAGATTGTGCAGGAAAATGAACCAGAATCAGGTTTATTATTACCAGCATGTGTCTTGAAATTTGTTAACTTAGCAGCAGCAGTTCAATGCAATACATAATATAGACGAAGAAGAAAAATTAAAAAAATAAATCAATTACAGTATACATATATTGAATAGATCAAACACCATGCAAAAAACCAGAAATAATATATATTTTAAAAAGTGAGGTAGTGTTCACAGGTTCAATGTCCATTTCGGAATTGGACGGCAGAAGGGAAGAAGCTGTTCATGAGTCACTTGAGTGTGTGCCTTCAGGCTTCTGTACCTCCTACCTGATAGTAACAGTGAGAAAAGGGCATGCCCTGGGTGCTAGAGGTTCTTAATAATGGACACTGTGTTTCTGAGACACCGCTCCTTGAAGATGTCCTGGGTGGTTTGTAGGCTACTACCCAAGATGGAGCTAACTAAATTTACAACCCTCTGCAGCTTCTTTCGGTCCTTTGCAGTGGCCCCTCCATACCAGACAGTGATGCAGCCTGTCAGAATGCTCTCCATGGTACATTTATAGATGTTTTTGAGTGTATTTGTTGACATATCGAATCTCTTCAAACTCCTGATGAAGTATAGTTGCTGTCTTGCTTTCTTTATACCTGCATTGATATGTTGGGACCAGGTTAGGTTCTCAGAGATCTTGACACCCAGGAACTTGAAGCTGCTCACTCTCTCCACTTCTGATCCCTCTGAGGATTGGTATGTATTCCTTCGTCTTGCCCTTCCTGAAATCCACAATTAGCTCTTTTGTCTTACTGACGTTGCGTGCAACGTTGCTGCTGTGACAGTACTGCACTAGTGATGACCTATAATGATAGAAAATCAAGCATAATCTTGACTAAAAGTAAAACAGCATTAAGGCTGATGACTTAATCCCACTTATAATTATTATGTAGGGGGCTCCATGGCAAAATTAACTCTGAAGGATCTTGATGGGAAATTCATCTGTTTTGTTTTTGTGAAATGTGCAATTTGTTGTAGTCACTACATTGTATTCAGGCTACAGAATGCACTTCATTTATTTTACTGGTACTGCACCCTTGTGTGAATGCAGAGTAGGCCAAAGGTTCCTTAAGGTTGTCATAGCCAAGGAGAGCAATGGGAATAAACTCCCAATTGCTGTTAAGTGCTCTCAATAGCGTGTGTCTCAAAAAGCCTCTGACAACCAAGTTTAGCTTCTGGCCTTATTGTGTGGCTTAGCTACTAAGCCCAGCAGGACTGTTTCTACTTGTCAGGAGAAAGGGCAAAGGCAGGTTATTGGCACCTTAGAACCAGTTGCTGTGGTTGGTAGCTGATCTAGGAGAAGGGAATCTCTAATCTCAAACCTCCACTGCTTTGCGGTTATATCCGCTCATGGGGAAAGCTTCGGGAGTAAACCTTGAGAAAAAATCTGGATTTGGAGTCCCTAACTCCTGTAGCATCGCTGGTGCCAAACTGTATGGTCTCTGCTGTTCCTTTAGATTCATCAGCTATGTGGAAAGGGAGAGCCTGCTGCAAGGGCAACAGCTTGCTCTCCATATTGTACTGCCATGGCTTGTGTAGACAGCCAGGACGCAACATCCATGGTCGACCCTGATCAACGGAGGGCCTGCTACTGGGCCAAATCATTGAAGGGGACATGTCTTCATGATTCTTGATTAGTTGTAGCCAAATGTGCCACTTGATTTTATTGATGAGGTTACTGAACTATTGATGAAGCTTGGTAGATGGATCATGTGCCAAAATCACTTCACAAGTTCAGTCTGATACCTGAATTCCTTTGTAACATATGTGTAAATAAAATTTTGTCATGTTGATTTGTTTGATTCTTGAAAACTCAACATTAAAACAACATGTAATACAGTGGATTCTGGTTGATTAGGACACATCGCAGCATAAAAGCCAGGACCAACAGGCTCTGTGACAGCTTCTTCCACCAGGCCATCAGACTGATGAACTCATGCTGATTTGCGTGTACTCTATATTACATTGACTGGTCTATTTATTATAAATTATTATAAACTACTATGATTGCACATTTAGATGGAGACGTAAAGATTTTTACACCTCATGTATGTGATGAATGTAAGAAATTAAGTCAATTCAATTCCGTTGGGACCAGTGGATTTTGGCTCAATTAAGTGGCTGCCCCAATTAGCCAAAGTTTCATGGAAATAGTGAAAAAGGTATAAAAAAAATAACAAACTGAGTCACAAATTATGTATCTAACTGAAATACAGAACAAATTAGAACACTACCAATAGTACTTACAATACTTTAAAACAGTATTATTTCCTAATAGTTATTGATGGAGGAATTCATCCGGTGCACACATTGAACAAAATCAGTGGACACCTAGTGCAGATAGTGGATTGCCTTCATTTAATGCTATCGATGATTGGATCCTCTAAATCTTCATTTTCATTGTAACATTTAATATGATTGTCGATACCTTGTTGAAGTAGTGAAATCATTTCATTTTCACTTCTGGCTGTTTCTGGTATCTCCAAACCTGAATGCTCGAAACAGTAGTGAGCAAAATACTTTGGAATTATCTTACTGCTTATTTCTCGGAAACTTATCAGTGACAGAAATCACTGGTTTTTGAACACAAGCATATGCAACTGACGCTATTTAGAAGTTGTTTAATCTGTGCACGGTGTAATGTCTAACGGCCACACAAGTGCACATGACTGATGCTAGTTAGAACCTGTTCGGTGACAGTCTCCTACCCCAATTAAGCAGTATAGTGTCCCAATTAAACAAACAAAATCCTGGCTATTTTCTTGATTAGTTTCTGTTCTTCAGGCGTTGACCCATATAAGCGGTTGTCCCGATTAACCGATGGCCCAATTAATTGGAACTCATTGTAATTTAAAACAGCTGATAAATAAAGTGCGGACTTTAGAATTACCAATGAAGAGGAAATTTATTAAATTTATGCTTTTGAATAGGCAAAGCCTTTAATCTCTTTTATATGTGCCTTTACAAGCTTCAAATTTTATTTAATAGTTTGCTTTTAATACTTATCTATGTTCTGATGGATTTCAACACTGTGGAGTGATATAGAATAAAAGTGAAAAGTACTGCTCAGGATGTTTTCCTGGTGTTAGTACTTTGAAACAAACCTAGAAGCATACTAAATTCAAGTTCCTATGTTTGTGTGCTCATGAGATCAACCATGGTGAATTATGCAGAGAAATTTTGCATATGTTTTTGCCATTGATAACCAACTGGCAAGTTTCCACAGTGTATTAGAAGATTAAGGATGAGATATTGAAAGGCACAGAAGGGACTATAGAATATCTTTTTAACAAGGGGGAAGAAATCAAATTAAGTAATACCATAACCATTTCCATTAGTTTTAGCGTATCATATAGTATAATTTTACTTTGTTAACTGGCCATTCATTTTGAAAGGAGAATGCTGCTTTGTGCTGGGTAAATAATTTTCAATTTAGAGCATGTGACAAAAGATGTAATTGTATTAGAAATAAAACAATAAATGTAATTGGAAGTCTCAGCTGAGGTAAAATAGATTATAGATCAAAGGGTAATACTACAGAGTATTATCTCAGCCTATGTGTGGGGTTCTGTTAGGATGCAGATGATGATAACATGGCTTGAATCTAATATTTTCGTAATCAGCAAATAGCCTGCACTCATCCATCCTTCCCAGTTTTAAGAGATAAACAAGATAAGAGCCAACAAAGGAGCTATGAGATGCAAGTTTCCCTGTCAAATAATTTTATATGCAGGTAGAAGGCTGTCACAGGGTATCTATTCCTTTTACTTCGTAACTTTTTGTTCAGACAGATTAAATAATGCAGTTGAGAAATGTTTATTCTTTCATATTGTTTGGATTAATTGATGCAAATCTATGTATTATAATAGATTTGTACATAATAATAAGTTACATTTTATGTGATGTGGATTTTTATTAAGAATTTCACAAAGATAGTGAGTTTGAGTTATCTCCATGAAGGAGGAATAAGTTAAAATTTTATGTAATCTTTACTAGGCAGGTTGTACTGCTTGGGTAGAATAGCTTCCTATCAGGTAGATAATTTTCTGCAATGAACAAAAAATCCCCAACACAAAGCACAGGAGGTACTTTTGAGTGCAGAGACAGGCTAACAACTTGCTAATTGTTTTGCAATACATGCTAAAGTAGCATCAGTTCTAGGTTGTTAAATGCCAGTTATCTGAGACTGTTTTAAAGTTGGTCTGATTTGATTCCATTTGTCAAGTAGATCATTGAAGATTTTTGCTGCATTCCATTTATGATGACTGATACTCCTGCCTAACTTCACCCTACCACTACCATTCTGTTCCCACTTTCCTCCATTCTTCCTCCCACTTCCTGTTTCCCCTCCCACCTCCTATTTCCCTCTACTTATTGTAGACAAAACTGAAGCCAGTCTTGTATCCTGACATCTCAGTTTTTCTGAGTCCTCACCAATCAATGCTAGACTGACCGGTGGAGTAGTGGCATCCGCGCTGGACTTCGAGGCGAGTGGTCCCGGGTTCGAATCTGGCCGGCTGCTTGCACGCTTTCCATCTGCGCTGGGTTGAGTGTTGAGCTAGCAACTCAGCCTTATAAAAATACAGACAAATGCTCAGGAAATGACAAAGGCTGTCGCCTGTTTTGCCACAAGGCACGGAGAGGAACAACAAAAAAAATCATGTCCAGTTGTATTAATAATTTTCTGTGAAACAAGGAGCAGGGAAAGAGGGTCTCTAACCTGAAACATTAATTCTGTTTCTCTTCTCACATGTGCCATCTGGCCTGCGGCGTTTTCAACATTTTCTGTTTTTGTTTTAGATTTCTTGCATTTTTAAACTTTTGCTTACTAGAAGAGGAGACTTCCTGCTGACATGAAATTATTTTAGTGAATGCTGAGTGACTATGATACTATGCAATGTGAAAGGTATGCAGTTATTTCCTATAGACCCTGACCCTAACCTGATTGTATCACGCCTAAGATTTTCTTGCATTAGATATGTGAATAGTGCTATCACATGGCTGTATTTTAGCCATTATGAGTCAACAATTTTCATATTGCTTGCCTTTCCTTGTAGGTTCAAAAGACTTCTGATGTTCTTATGTAGTATTTAATTCATGAAAGTACATCATTTTTATGCAGACTCGTGAAACAGAAATGATTTGTAATTATTAATGTGGAATTCCATGTTCAGATCAGATCTCCTAAGAGCTAAAAGAGTTACTTGAAGAATACTGTTCATAGATAACAGTATTTGACCATTAAAACATGATGTTTCCTTGTTTTTCTGTTAGAAAAAAGAATCAGAATTACAAATCTCTAGTGATTGTATTGCGGTTTTGAATGCTTGTCATAAACATGAGAAATTCTGCAGATGCTAGAAATTCAAAGTAACACACACAAAATGTTGGAGAAACTCAGCCGATCAGGCAGCATCTATGGAAATGATTAAGCAGTCAATGTTTCAGGCTGAAACCTTCTTCAGGACTCAAGAAGGGTCTTGGCTTGAAACGTTGACTACTGAATTCATTTTCATAGATGCTGCTTGACCTGCTGAGTTCCTCCAGCATTTTGTGTAGGTATGCTTGTATTGTTCGCTTATCATTAGCTAAGGTTAGAAAATCAATATTCACACTTCTTTCTACTTCTCCTTCTTGTCAGTGTGACCGGATAAAGACATCAGCCTGGCCGTTAAGTTCCTAATTTGTTGGGTAAACTGCAAGACTCTCACTTCCGATGCATTACTTTCCTAGTGGTAGTCCTGATGGTGTGACATTAAAGGGATAAAGTAAAATTTTTAAAAGTCATTGCTGTGGAAATGATAAATAACCCATTAGCTGTGTGAAATTGCACAATTTTGCAGTATCCTATCCAATCCCGGTATAAGCTACAAAGCTGATGATCTTGCTGAGCAAATGATGAAAGTTATCTGAATCAGTTAAGTAATGAGGGAAGTTTTCTATGACTGTTTCTATTATTTCTTGTTTGAATTTTGTACTGAAACAGCAATTTAGAGGCATTGTCATTTTTTTTTATTGATAGGTAGAAGAACATATTTCCCCCTTCTGAGCAAGGCTGCAAGGGCATCCTTGACATTTTTACCCATGTGCAACAGATGCAAAATGCTGGAGGAACTCAGCAGGTCAGGCGGCATTTGTGGAAAAAAGTAAACAGTCGACGTTTTAGGCCAGGACCCTTTTTCAGAACTGGGAAAGAAGGGGGAAGATGCCAGAATAAAAAGGTGGGGAGGGATGGAGAAGAAAGAATGTGATAGGAGAGGAGAGTGGACCATAGGAGAAAGGGAAGGAAGAGGGGATGCAGGGGGAAGTAGTAGGCAGGTGGGAAGAAGTAAAAGGGCAGAGTGAGGAATAGATGAAAAAGGGGGCGAGAATTGAAGTTTGTTTACTGAAGGGAGAAATCCAAATTCGTGCCATCAGATTGGAGGGTACCCAGATGGAATATAAGGTGTTGCTCCTCCATCTTGAGGGTGGCCTCATCTTGGCACAAGAGGAGGTCATGGACTGACACGTTGGAATGAGAATGGGAATCAGAATTAAAATGTTTGGCCATCAGGAAGTCATGCTTTTTGGTGGATGGTGCGGAGGTGCTTGATGAAGTGGTCTCCCCTCAATTTACGACAGGTCTCACCAATGTAGAGGAGGCTGCATCAGGAGCACTAGACGCAATAGGTGACTCCAATGAATGCTCATTTAGGTTGTTTTCCTCTCCCAGAATATTTTAGGGTGCTTCAATTTTGGGCTTCCTGTTTACTTATTTAGAGGTACAGTATTAGAATCAGGATCAGGTTTATTATCACCGGCATGTAATGTGAAATTTGTTAACTTAGCAGCAGCAGTTCAATACAATACATAATACAGCAGAGAGAAAAAAATAATAAATAAAATAAAACATGATAAATAAACAAGTAAATCAATTATGTATATTGAATAGATTTTTAAAATTTGCGAAAACAGAAACACTGTATATTTAAAAAAAAGTGAGGTAGTGTCCAAAGCTTCAATGTCCATTTAGGAATCGGATGGCAGAGGGGAAGAAGCTGTTCCTGAATCACTGAGTGTGTGCCTTCAGGCTTCTGTATCTCCTACCTGATGGTAACAGTGAAAAAAGGGCATGCCCTGGGTGCTGGAAGTCCTTAATAATGGATGCTGCCTTTCTGAGACACCGCTCCCTAAAGATGTCCTGGGTACTTTGTAGGCTAGTGCCCAAGATGGAGCTGACTAGATTTACAACCTTCTGCAGCTTCTTTCGGTCCTGAGCAGTAGCCCCTCCATACCAGACAGTGATGCAGCCTGTCAGAATGCTTCCACGGTACATCTATAGAAGTTTTTGAGTGTATTTGTTGACATGCCAAATCTTTTCAAACCCCTAATAGAGTATAGCTGCTGTCTTGCCTTCTTTATGACTACATTGATATGTTGGGACCAGGTAAGATCCTCAAAGGTCTTGACACCGAGGAACTTGAAACTGCTCACTCTCTCCACTTCTGATCCCTCTATGAGGATTGCTATGTGTTCCTTCGTCTTACCCTTCCTGAAGTCCACAATTGGGCTCTTTTGTCTTACTGACGTTGAGTGCCAGGTTGTTGCTGCAGTACCATTCCACTAGTTGGCATATCTCACTCCTGTATGCCCTCTCGTCACCACCTGAGATTCTACCAACAATGGTTGTATCGTCAGCAAATTTGTAGATGGTGTTTGAGCTATGCCTAGCCACACAGTCATGGGTATACAGAGAGTAGAGCAGTGGGCTAAGCACACACCCCTGAGGTGCGCCAGTGTTGATTGTCAGCAAGGAGGATATGTTATCACCAATCCACACAGACTGTGATCTTCCGGTTAGGAAGTCGAGGATCCAATTGCAGAAGGAGGTACAGAGGCCCAGGTTCTGCAACTTCTCAATTAGGATTGTGGGAATGATGGTATTAAGTGCTGAGCTATAGTCAATGAACAGCATCCTGACGTAGGTGTTTATGTTGTCTAGGTGGTCTAAAGCCATGTGGAGAGCCATTGGGATTGTGTCTGCTGTTGACCTATTGTGGTGATAGGCAAATTGCAATGGGTCCAGGTCCTTGCTGAGGCAGGAGTTCAGTCTAGTCATGACCAACCTCTCAAAGCTCTCATCACTGTCAATGTGAGTGCTACCAGGCGATTGTCATTAAGGCAGCCCACATTATTCTTCTTAGGCACTGGTGTAATTGTTGCCTTTTTGAAACAAGTGGGAACTTCTGCCTGTAGCAGTGAGAGGTTGAAAATGTCCTTGAATACTTCCGCTATTTGGTTGGCACAGGTTTTCAGAGCCTTACCAGGTACTCCATCGGGATCTTCTGCCTTGCGAGGTTTCACTCTCTTTAAAGACAGTCTAACATCGGCCTCAGAGATCACAGGGTCATCAGGTGCAGCAGGAATCTTCACTGCTCTAGTTATATTCTCCCTTTGAAAGCGTGCTTTGAAAGCATCAAGTTCATCTGGTAGTGAAGCATCGCTGCCATTCATAATATTGGGTTTCATTTTGTAGGAAGTAATATCTTGCAGACGCTGCCAGAGTTGCTGAACATCTGATATCGCCTTCAACCTTGTTCAAAATTGTCTCTTTGCCCTTGAAATAGCCCTCCGCAAATCATACCTGGTTTTCTGGTACAGGCCTGGGTTGCCAGACTTGAATGCCAGAGATCTAGCCTTCAGCAGACGATGTACCTCCTGATTCATCCATGGCTTTTGGTTTAGGAATGTACAGTAAGTCTTTGTAGGCACACACTCATCCACACAGGTTTTAATGAAGTCGGTAACAACTGCAGCATTCTGATCCAGATCCAAAGATGAATCCCTGAATACAGTCCAGTCCACCGATTCAAAGCAGTCCTGTAGGCGCTCTTGTACTTCCCTTGGTTCTCACTGCTGGTGCGGTAGTCTTCGGTCTCTGCCTACACCCGGTGAGTAGAAGTACAGCTTCTACTCGATCAGACTTCCCGAAGTGAGGGCGTGGAATAGCACGGCAGCATACTTGATGGTGGTGTAGCAATGATCCGGTATGTTGTTTCCTCTGGTACTGCAAGCGATCTGTGTGGAACAAGCCCTTCTGGCCCAGTGAGCTACATTGCCCAGCAACCCATCTATTTAACCCTAGCCTAACCACAGGACAATTTACAATGACCGGTTAACGTACCAACTGATACATCTTTGGACTGTGGGAGGAAACCCACGCGATTCACAGGGAGAATGTACAAACTCCTTACAGACGGCGTTGGAATTGAACATCGAACGCCAGAATGCCCCAAGCTGTAACAGCTGCTATGCTACTGTGGCATCTGCAGATACCTCATGGCATCATCATACAATGGAAATTCAAGGGAAAACCTCTTCAATACAGTTAGATAAAATAAGTAAATAAGGCAAACAGCATATTTTTGTGAAAAATATGGACGTGAAGCACTGAGTAACCTTCCTTCTTTAAACTTGTATCAGAATTGACTTTAAAACATATTTCTAGCTGTGGAATTTAATTCCTGTTATTATAAATTTGATGCTTTCTGGTATTGTCTGATGTCTTTTATCATGGCATATGATTCATCTATAGTATAAACCCAAGAAAGCTTCAAACCATTAAAAAGGTTGTTCCTTGAATTTGAGGGCCCAATATCAGTAACTTTTTTAGAAGCTTCACTCAAGATGTTTCTTTGTTTTATTGCTCCCTGCTACTGTCAAGTACAGTGGGGTCACTATTAACAAGCAGTGATAGGAGTACATCACTCATTATGAGAGTACAGCAATGGTAACAGTAAAATATGTCTGCTAATCCCAGTAAATTGAGCCATGTAAATTTGACCATTGTGGAGAATCTTGCTGCCTGAGAAGCTGGAGAATCTTACTATTGTAAGAACAAGTACATATCACTCAAATGGACATAAGACCATAAGATATAGGAGTAGAATGCGGCCATTTGGCTCATTGAGTTTGCTCTGCCATTTCATTATGGCTGATATTTTCCCTTTCAGCCCCAATCTCCTGCCCTCTCTCCGTATCCCTTCATGTCCTGACTAATCAAGAATCTATCAACCTCTGCCTTAAATCTACCCAATGACTTGGCCTCCACAGCCGCCTGTGGCAATGAAATTCTTTTTAATATCCATTCTGAAAGGACACCCCTCTACTCTGCGGCTGTATCCTCTGGTCTTAGACTCCCCCACCATAGGAAACAGCCTCTCCACATCCACTCTATCGAAGCCCTTCAACATTTGATGGGTTTCAATGAAGTCACGCCTTATTCTTCTGAATTCCAGTGAGCAGAGGCTGAGAGTCATCAAACGTTCCTCATATTGACAAGCCTTTCAATCCCAGAATCATTTTCGTGAACCTCCTCTGAACACTGTCCAATGTCAGCACATCCTTTTTTCTGGTAAGGGGCCCAAAACTGCTCACAATACTCCAATTGAGGCCTCACTAATGCTTTATAAAACCTCAACATTGCATTCTTGCTTTGATATTCTGGTCCTCTTAAAATGAATGCTAGCAGTTCATTTAAAAATATGTAGCAAAAGAATGTTCATGGTTTCAGTGTTTAGGAAATTGGGTATTTCAGACCACGTACAAGCTAGAAGGTAACTTGGATAATTCAGAGTCAAGATGGATTAGAAATTTGCCTCTCTAGTGTCAGGGATCGAATAACCTTGAGAAATGCTGCATTATTGTTTTGATTTTCTCTCCCAGTTTCATGAGATAAACATGGGTTCACCAGCTATTTCCCATGGTCTAAGCTCAACATTCTCAGATTTCCCTTACTTTTCCAAAAACCCTCCTGAACCCCACAACCCTTTTCTCCCACTCTATCCTCTCTCACTCTGTCCCCATCCCTCCACCCCTATATTCCCTTCCCGTCCTCTCCCTCTAGCCCCCCTCTCTCCCCTAGTCCCCCCCTCTCCTCTCTACCCCCACTCTGAACTCTTTGCTTCTACCACACCCTAACCCACGTGACTAACAACCATAATAAGCATAATAGTTACATGACGCAAAATACAATACAGACAGAGAACAGATACGTGGCTCCTACAAAACTTAAGAGTATTAGAACAGTCCCCTTCATCACTCCTCATATGTGATTAAGAGGAGTGATGACCATCCCAGCAATCAGTCTGGTGAACTTCAATGTACTCTCCAATTATTTGCTGTTTAAAAGAAAACTTCCATGTTTCTGTTTTTTTTTCTACAAAAGTGGATGACCTGCCATGTTTGTCATAATACTCATCTGTCATGTTCTTGATGATTCACTCTATCTTGCTGCATAACTCATTCGATTGTATCCCACGACTTGCTCTACTGCTCACTAGTTCCTCTGCTCTGTGTAGGTCTTTTGTAATTTTTTGTGCATAAAATCAGAGACTTGCAAATTTAAAATATGGCACTGTAGAGAAGTTGAGCCAGCATAGGTGAGTCATGATCGTATGATGATTGCACCACTCACACCCCTCTTTTCATTGGTGGCGTGGCAGTAGAGACTGCGAGCGGTGAAGAGAGCTGGACTATGCACATCTATACTCACATCCTTTTACAGAAGCTTAGTGGAGAGCATCCTAGCATGCTGCATCACTGCATTTTACGGAAATTGCACTGCGGCAGACAGAAAGTCTCAACAATGGGTAGTCAAGACTGCCTAACACTTCACTGGCACCAGCCTACCTACCATCAAGGACATGTATATAGAAAGGTGCCAGAAAAGGGCCAGTAACGTCATGAAGGATCCCACCCAACCTGCTCGGAGACTGTTTGTCCTACTCTCATCAGGGAGGAAGCTCCATGGCAGGACCACCAGACTCAAAAACAATTACTTTCTCCAAGCAATATGGCTAATCAACACCACCACCCACTAACCCACACCTCCACTCCCCCCCCCCAAAAAAATTTCATCATTTCACATCAGAGTTACCTTATGTACAGACACTCTTGTGCCCAGTGTCACTTTATGGACATAACAATCAATCTATGTGTATAAGCTGTCTTATGGATTATATTTATTGTGTTTTTATTATTGCATTCTTTATCATATTATGTTTTTTTTTTGTGCTGCATTGGATCTGGAGCAACAATTGTTTTGTTCTCCTTTATGCTTGAGTACTGGAAATTACATTAAACTATCTTGAATCTTGATATTGAGTAGCAAGACAGGCTTGAGGGTTGAATGTCTTTGTTCTGCTCCTGTTTTTTTCTGTTTATTTACTACACCTGTCTCTATTCTTCATAAACCTCTTTGCATCCTTTTCATAGCCCATATAAGGACCAGCTTTATAAAATGAAAATCATCTTGTAGGTGTGCTGAATAAAAGATACAGAGTATATACATTACAATGTACTTTTCTCCATATAATGCACTTATTTTAAGACTGTTGTCTTGATTATTCCTCCCCAGTACTGTCATAATATTGTCTGTTTCAAGTAATGGATTAATAACCTGAAAGACATCTATGGACTTTATCAGTAGATTCTGCACAAAGTTTTACTTTTGGCTTACCTTATTCACTAAATTTTCTTGCATGTCTTTAAAGAATAAAAGAAATAAATTATTTTTTCCTAGTTTTCTTATTTATTCCCATAGCTTTCAAAATTTCTATCTAGTTGGTTAAGAATCTTGTCCGCTGTGGTGTAAAGGCCTTCAACTTTTCCAGTTTCTGTGTACAACTGGAAATATATTGCTGAGTCTACCATCAGTGTAGTGTTTCTTTCCCTGTAGGTACTTGGATTTACCTAGTCTTCCATCTGCTTCTATTTCTTTCCACCTTGTGGCCTAAAGAAGTCCTTTGTTATTTTCATATCTTCCTCTTGGGCTCCCAGTGGAGTATAGGATTGGTGACTTCCAGTCTCCATTATCCAAAGCCGATGGTATGGTTAGAGTTCATCGATTTTTCTGTAATCCATTGTATCCACTGTACAGAGGATTGGCCTATACAGCTTCACCCTGTTGGCCGGCCCTACCAGTTTCCACCTCTCACAACGGGTATGTAGGGTTGGACATTGAGAGGCATTATACTCATGTGTCCTGGATTAATGTTCTATTGTTGCCACTTTGTTCAGGTCTGCTTTTGAAGCAGTTAGATAGCCTTTGAATGTACAGTGGCATGCAAAAGTTCGGGCACCCCGTCAAAATTTCTGTTACAGTGAATAGCTAAGCGAGTAAAAGATGACCTGATTTCCAAAAGGCATAAAATTAAAGATGACACATTTCTTTAATATTTTAAGCAAGATTACTTTTTTATTTCCCTCTTTTACAGTTTCAAAATAACAAAAAAGGAAAAAGGCCTGAAGCAAAAGTTTGGGTACCCTGCATAGTCATAACTTAATAATACCCCCTTTGGCAAGTATCACAGCTTGTAAACGCTTTCTGTAGCCAGCTAAGTGTCTTTCAATTCTTGTTTGGGGGATTTTTGCCCATTCTTCCTTGCAAAAGCCTCCTAGTTCTGTGAGATTCCTGGGCCATCTTGCATGCACTGCTGTTTTGAGGTCTATCCACATATTTTTGATGATGTTTAGGTCGGGGGACTGCGAGGGCCATGGCAAAACCTTCAGCTTGCGCCTCTTGAGGTAGTCCATTGTGGGTTTTGAGGTGTGTTTAGGATCATTATCCTGTTATAGAAGCCATCTTCTTTTCATCTTCAGCTTTTTTACAGATGGTGTGATGTTTGCTTCCAGAAATTGGTGGTATTTAATTGAATTCATTCTTCCCTCTACCAGTAAATGTTCCCCGTGCCACTGGCTGCAACACAAGCCCAAAGCATGATCGATCCACCCCCGTGCTTAACAGTTGGAGGGGTGTCCTTTTCATGAAATTCTGCACCCTTTTTTCTCCAAACATACCTTTGTTCATTGCTGCCAAAAAGCTCTATTTTAACTTCATCAGTCCACAGGACTTGTTTCCAAAATGAATCAGGCTTGTTTAGATGTACCTTTGCAAACTTCTGATGCTGAATTTTGTGGTGAGGACTCAGGAAAGGTTTTCTTCTGATGACTCTTCCATTAAGGTCATATTTGTGCAGGTGTCGCTGCACAGTAGAACAGCACACCACCACTCTAGAGTCTGCTAAATCTTCCTGAAGGTTTTTTGCAGTCAAATGGGGGTTTTGATTTGCCTTTCTAGCAATCCTACGAGCAGTTCTCTCTGAAAGTTTTCTTGGTCTTCCAGACCTCAACTTGACCTCCACCGTTCTTGTTAACTGCCATTTCTTAATTACATTACGAACTGAGGAAACGGCTACCTGAAAACGCTTTGCTATCTTCTTATAGCCTTCTCCTGCTTTGTGGGCATCAATTATTTTAATTTTCAGAGTGCTAGGCAGCTGCTTAGAGGAGCCCATGGCTGCTGATTGTTGGGACAAGGTTTGAGGAGTCAGGGTATAATATGAAGCTTTGAAATTTGCATCACCTGGCCTTTCCTAACGATGACTGTGAACAAACCATAGCCCTGACAAGCTAGTTAAGGTCTGAGACCTTGGTAAAAGTTATCTGAGAGTTCAAATCTCTTGGGGTGCCCAAACTTTTGCATGGTGCTCCTTTCCTTTTTTTTCCCCCTTTAAAATTGTACAAAACAAAACTAATACACTAATCTGGTTTAAAATATTGAAAAGAATATTTCATTCTTAACTTTATGACTTTTGGAGATCAGTTCATCTTCTGCTGAACTATTCACACTAACAGAAATTTTGAGCAGGGGTGCCCAAACTTTTGCATGCCACTGTATACAAATTCGTCATGTGCACTAAAAATATAGTACTTTTCCAAAGATCTTGTGAAGTGGGACATTTCTCTCTTGTTTCTTTGAAACTCTTGAAGATGAACGCAAGTATTTGTTTGTTTTGTGGCAAGCAATTAAGATTGTTTTACTGAATTTACAAATCCTGTCTTGTATTTGAACTTTGTTAATGGAATGGAAATTGTAATATGTTGTGGTCAGAAATATGTTATGGTGCATCAATTTAATAAGTCATGTAATAAGAGAAACAAAATATTTAGACCTGCAATTGACAACAGTTCTTGCAGTGGTGTTGAAAATTGGGAAATATGGTTAGTTTGTGATGAATGATCTCAAAAATGAAATGTTAACTACTCTTTCCATAGATGTTGCCTAACCTGCTGACTGTTAGTAGCATTGCATTTACTAAAAGTTTTTTTTTCACTAATTGAGAAGAAATGAAGATTCTCACAAGAATAGCAATACAAAAGCACAGATGAAAGTGAAAAAAACAGTATTCTTCCTTTCATGAAAGCAAGAAACCAGAGAGAGGTAAGATATGAAGTTATAAGACCATAAGATATAGGAGCAGAAGTAGGCTATTTGGCCCATCGAGTCTGCTCTGCCATTCAATCATGGGCTGACCCAATTCTTCCAGTCATCCCCACTCCCCTGCCTTCATCCCATACCCTTTGATGCCCTGGCTAATCAAGAACCAATCTATCTTTGCCTTAAATACACCCAATGACTTGGTCTCCACAGCTGCTCTTGGCAGCAAATTCCACAGACTTACCACCCTCTGACTAAAGTAATTTCTCCGTATATCAGTTCTAAATGGAAGTCCTTCAATTCTGAAGTCATGCCCTCTTGTTCTAGAATCCCCTACCATGGGAAATAACTTTGCCATATCTAATCTGTTCAGGCCTTTTAACATTCGGAATGTTTCTATGAGATCCCCTCCCCACCTCATTTCCCTGAACTCCAGGGAATACAGCCCAAGAGCTCCCAGACGTTCCTCATATGGTAACCTTTTCATTCCTGGAATCATTCATGTGAATCTTCTCTGAATCCTCTCCAATGTCAATGTATCCTTTCTAAAATAAGGAGCCCAAAACTGCACACGATACTCTTAAGTGTGGTCTCACGAGTGCCCTATAGAGCCACATCACATCCCTGCTCTTATATCCTATACCTCTAGAAATGAATACCAACAATGCATTCGCTTTCTTCACCACCAACCCAACCTGGAGATTAACCTTTTGGGTATCTTGCAAAAGGACTCCCAAGTCGTTTGCATCTCTGCACTTTGAATTCTCTCCCCATCTAAATAATAGTCTCCCTCTTTATTTCTTCCACCAAAGTGCATGACCATACACTTTCCAACATTGTATTTCATTTGCCACTTCTTTGCCCATTCCCCTGAACTATCTAAGTCTCTCTGCAGGCCCTCCCTGCTCCTCCACCTATCTATGTATCATCGGCAAATTTAGCCACAAACCATTAATACCGTAGTCCAAAACATTGACATAGATTGTAAAATGCAGTGGTCCCACCACCGACCCCTGTGGAACTCCAATGGTAATCGGCAGCCAACCAGAATAGGATCCCTTTATTCCCACTCTCTGTTTTCTGCCGACCAGCCAATGTTCCACCCATGCTAGTAACTTCCCTGTAATTCCATGAGCTCTTATCTTGCTAAGCAGCCTCGTGTGCGGCACCTTGTCAAAGGCCTTCTGAAAATCCAAGTACACCACATCTACTGCATCTCCTTTGTCTACCCTGCTTGTAATATCCTCAAAGAATTGCAGTAGGTTTGTCAGGAAGGACTTTCCTTTCAGAGAACCATGCTGGCTTTGGCCTATCCTGTCATGTGCCTCCAAGTACTCCGTAATCTCATCCCTAACAATTGATTCCAACAACTTCCCAACCGCTGATGTGAGGCTAACAGGTCTACAGCTTCCTTTCTGCTGACTCCCACCCTTCTTAAATAGCGGAGTAACATTTGCAATTTTCCAGTCATCTGGTACAATGTCAGAATCTATCGATTCTTGGAAGAAAAACATTAATGCCTCCACAGTCTCTCCGGCTACTTCCTTCAGAACCTGAGGGTGCATTCCATCAGGTCTAGGAGAGTTATCCACCCTCAGATCATTAAGCTTCCTGAGCACCTTCTCAGTCGTAATTTTCACTGCACAAACTTCACTTCCCTGACACTCTTGAATGTCCGGTATACTGCAGACGTCTTCCACTGTGAAGACTGATGCAAAATACGCATTCAGTTCCTCTGCAATCTTTGCATCTCTCATTATAATATCTCCAGTATCATTTTCTATTGGTCCTATATCTACCCTCGACTCTCTTTTACTCTATATATACTTTTAAAAAAAAGCTTTTAGTATCTTCTTTGATATTAGTTGCCAGCTTCCTTTCATAATTCATCTTTTCCTTCCTAAAGACCTTCTTAGTTTCCCTCTGTAAGTTTTTAAAAGCCAAGCTATTGGTGCTTGGATGAATGAGAAAGAGGCAAGACAACATGTACACTTATAGATGGATCAAGACAGAATATAAGAGGATTATATGGTGAAAGAATAAGTTGCAATAATAATAGAGATCCCTGAAAAAGAAAGGAAATGGGAAATTAACTTGAGACAAATATTGGAAGAAGAGACATTGTGATTACTGTAAAATCATACGATGGTGATAGTCTCATCTGCAGACTAGTTGGTAGGTAACAGTCAGAAAATGATGAAGTATAACTGCTACTGTGTACCGTTCAGCTAGGTCTTCTAACTTGGAGTAATAATCTATAACACCCCTGTGCCCATCCCCTTACCAATAAGTACTCCACTTTGAGTATTACTGGGGTGGGCAGGGCAGGAAACGGCCTAACTGGGGGAAGGCAACAGTGACCATGCCTCTGGCACTGAGTCTGGCCCTGTGACTCAGAAGGGTAGGGAACAGAAGAGGATGGCAGCTGTAATTGGGGACTCTATAGTTAGGGGGCCAGATAGGCGAATCTGTTGTTGGAAAAGAGAAACAAGAATGGTAGTTTGCCTCCCATGTGCCAGGGTTCGTGATGTTTCTGAACGTCTCCACAATATCCTGAAATGGAGGGTGAGCAGCCAGAGGTCGTGGTACATATTGGTACAAACGACATAGGTAGAAAATGGGAGGAGGTCCTGAAAGCAGAATACAGAGAGTTAGGAAGGAAGCTGAGAAGCAGGACCTCAGGGGTAGTAATCTTCGGATTGCTGCCTGTGCCACGTGACAGTGAGGATAGGGATAGAATGAGGTGGAGGACAAGTACGTGGCTGAAGAATTGGAGCAGGGGGCAGAGATCCAGATTTCTGGATCATTGAGACCTCTTCTGGGGCAGGTGTGACCTGTACAAAAAGGACAGGTTGCACTTGAATCTGAGGGGGATCAATATCCTGGCGGGGAGGTTTGCTAATGCTGTTGGGGAGGGTTTAAACTAGATCTGCAGTGATGGGAACTGAAGTGAAGGGGCAGAGGATGGGGAGGTTGGAGCACAAGTAGAGACAGATTGTAGGGAGTTTGTGAGAAAGTATAGGCAGATGATAGAGCAAAGATGCACTCAGCCTGATGGTTTGAGATGTGTATTTTAATGCAAGGAATATCATAAACAAGGTGGATGAACTTAGAGCGTGGATCAATACATGGAACTATGCCATTGTTTAAAGGGCAAAAGCTTAGGGGTAACATGAGGGGGAACTTCTTTACTCAGAGAGTGGTAGCTGTGTGGAACGAGCTTCCAGCAGAAGTGGTTGAGGCAGGTTTGATGTTGTTGTTTAAAGTTAAATTGGACAGCTATATGGACAGGAAAGGAATGGAGGGTTATGGGCTGAGTGCAGGTCGGTGGGACTAGGTGAGAGTAAGAGTTCGGCATGGACTAGAAGGGCCGACCGAAATGGCCCTTTTCCGTGCTGTAATTGTTATATGGTTAAGTTCAGAGTGGATCAAATTATAGGTGCATTTTATTCACTTCCAAGGAGCTCCTCTACAGGCTATCGTTGAAGAATAGCTTCAATCTTGTAGCTCAAACAAATCACTTTTGTAAGTTTTACAGAGAACTGTAATTAGATTGTTTCATTCCATGATAACATTCCTCCGTTATCTGCACCCGTCTCTAGTTCCTGATGCTTGTTTTTCAATTTGTCTTTAGAAACTTTATCCTGTTTTTCTATGTTGTCAAGACATCCCCCTGCCATAAAACACATACAGACTTGTAAGCTTCCTATCTAAACCGGCAATGCACCCTGGGATGCCACAGGTTCCATTTTGTCACATTACATTTTACAAAAGTTACAAATTCATTAAGACTTCAGGGTTACAGATATTCCCACATTCTCTCCTTTTTGTCATTTCATGATCTTCAAAACACAATTGTTAATATGTGAGTGCAGTAATCAAAGCAATTTCAAATATTCATATAATGATACAGTCTCAGAACTTTACTTAAGTGAAGTCCCCTTTTTCTGGTCCGGACCAAAGGTGGAAATATATCTGTAATCCTGAGCAAGCTCCTGTAATGCTGCCAATAGTTTTGAATTTTTAATAGGGGAACCACACCCCCCCCCCCAGTCAAAAATCCCTGTAATTTCCAAATCTGCCCATAATCAGGTGCTCCTTCAAAGGTTCAGCATGAATCGGTATAAATATTGGCAATTTGGCCTTTAGCAAGTATATAACCCCTAGTAAGTGTAAAGAGCTCACTTGCTATCCCAAAATAAACACGGGAAGTGCCATTGCCTCCACAAAGTGGATTAGGGAAACAATTGCATATCTTGAGCACGGTTTTCCCATACTGTTACGTTAAGCAGAGCCATCAACAAAGCCATCAAAGGTCCATGTGGGGTTTTATTGTAGGCTGTATCTCGGGTAATGACGAGTTTGAGTACAGAGAGGAAACTAAGAACCTGGTAGCATGGTGCGAAGACAATAACCTATCCCTCAACGTCAGCAATACGAAGGAATTGGTTGTTGACTTCAGAATGAGTAGCGGACCGCACGACCCAATTTACATCGGTGGTGCGCAAGTGGAACAGGTCAAAAGCTTTAGGTTCCTCGGGGTCAATATCACAAATGACCTGACTTGGTCCAACCAAGCAGAGTCCACTGCCAAGAAGGCCCACCAGCGCCTTTACTTCCTGAAAAAGCTAAAGAAATTTGGCCTGTCCCCTAAAACCCTCTCTAATTTTTATAGATGCACCGTAGAAAGCATTCTTCTAGGGCGCATCACAACCTTGGTATGGTAATTGTCCTGTTTAAGACTGGAAGAGGCTGCAGAAGATTGTGAACACAGCCCAGCACATCACACAAACCAATCTTCCGTCCTTGGACTCACTTTACACCGCACGCTGTCGGAGCAGTGCTGCCAGGATAATCAAGGACATGACCCACCCAGCCAACACACTTTTCGTCCCTCTTCCCTCCGGGAGAAGGCTCAGGAGCTTGAAGACTTGTACGGCCAGATTTGGGAACAGCTTCTTTCCAACTGTGGTAAGACTGCTGAACGGATCCTGACCCAAATCTGGGCCGTATCCTCCAAATATCCGGACCTGCCTCTCGGGTTTTTTGCACCACCTTACTTTCCCTTTTCTATTTTCTATTTATGATTTATAATTTAAATTTTTAATATTCACTATCAATTTGTACTCCAGGGAGTGCGAAGCGCAGAATCAAATATTGCTGTGACGATTGTACGCTCTAGTATCAATTGTTTGGTGACAATAAAATAAAGTATTACTTCTTGTGCAACAGTTTCACAGCAGTGTGGATCGCCATCTTCCTCCATGGGGAGAAGTGTGGCTCGATTACGAGTTGCACAGTGGGTAATTTTAACTTAGTTTGCCTTGCTGGGGTAAGGTATTATGTGGCACAGCGAGTCAGTAACGTTTCTACTGAATGTGGGACATAGACACGAGTAAGATGATTAAGGATCAAAGACTGCATGTTCTTAACAGCAAGGCAAGTGGCTGCCACCGCTGGAAGACAGCCTGGTAAACCTCTGGCTATTGGGTCCAACTGAGCACTGAAATAAACAATCGGTCTTTGCCTTTCCCCGTGTGTTGAGTCAAAACGACCTGAGAAATGAGTAGTGAACTAAAAGGTGAAACTCTTTCTAATAGTGTGGGAGGCCCAAAGCCAGGACAAATATCATTGCCTCTTTTATACGTTCAGATGGTTCTTCAACTTCTGGTATCCAGCATTACAGATCTGGTTGACTGGGAACAGATATTTTCTGGATGGGCCTAACATTAAAATCCACTGTCTACAATACCCAGTCATCCCCAGAAAATACTTCATTTCCCTGAGTCATTGGCTGCGGAACTTTAACTATTGCATCAATCAGAGTCTTAATCAATGACCTTGTGTCCTGTGATAGGGCATGTCCAAGACAAGTAACTTCTGGTACAAACTGTACTTTCTGCTTTGATACTTTATGACTTTTATTAGCTAGTGTATGTAAAAGGTAGAGGGAGTCCTGCTCACAAGGTTCCTTGCTTGGGACAGTCAACAACAGGCCATCTACATCCTGTATTAGAGTAGAGTCCCCTGGGGAAACTCCTTACCTTCTTCCATTTGCAATATACATGATAAACACTGATTGTCTCAAAACTATTTTCCAAGGAATCTCAAACTCAAAATCAATATGTTAAAAATTCCGAACAATATAGATAGATAGATAAATAGATATACTTTATTAATCCCGAGGGAAATTTGGTTTCGTTACAGCCGCACCAACCAAGAATAGAGCGTAAGTATAGCAATACAAAAAACCTCAACAGTCAAACAACAAAATGCAAAACTATGCCAGATGGAAAATAAGTCCAGGACCAGTCTATTGGCTCAGGGTGTCTGACCCTCCACGGGAGGAGCTGCACGTTCGAAGACCACAGGCAGGAATGACCTCCCGTGCCGCCAAGTGTTGTATCACGGTGGAATGTGGCCGAAGTCCAACAGTAAAAAGTTCAATATCCAGTCTGCAAATCAATATGTTAAAAATTTCGAACAACATAGATAGATAGATAGATATACTTTATTAATCCCGAGGAAAATTTGGTTTCGTTACAGCCACACCAACCAAGAATAGAGCGTAAGTATAGCAATACAAAAAACCCCAACAGTCAAAAGAACATATTTTATGTTCTGTAAAAAAGCAGCCTTATTAGTAAAGCAACTTCTAGAGCTGCTCCCAAAAATATTCCAATCGTACCAAAATTGTTAATTTCAAATTCCCTGTTTAATTAACTACTGATGAGCAATTTTCCCCGGATGCACAAATTTCCAGCTTTCTTAACCCCAATTTCACTTGGCCAGTGCAGAATCTGGGTTCTCTAAAATCAATTTCATGGGAAACAAACAAAGAAACACAAACCAAAGACATAGACAAGACAAAACAAAAATCTGTGCTTGTACTGTTCTTTCATGTAAATAACTGCAGAACTCAGAATAAACAGTTAATCCTCACTGTGAAAACTTTCACATGTTTTACAAAGTATCAAGGAAGCGAGAGGGAAAAAAAACCTGCCTCGTGGGGCCCTAGCACATGTACACATTTTAAAGCACAAAAGCAAGTTCAATCCAGAGTAAAATATTTCACTTTGATCTAAAGCACAAGATTAATTTGTATATCCCAATATCAATTGTGCAAACACAGAACAACCTACTCTCTCCCTCTTCCCCCACCATCCCCCACACAATTACACTCTCCAATGAACTCAAATGTGGCCACACTTCACACAAAAGATGCAAACCATTCACACTTTAAAACATTTCAGAAAATCTCTGGTTCCTAAGGGTTTAAACTGTTACCAAAATATTCAATTACAGTCAGACAAAATTGAGGAAATAAGTTATTTTAATACTTTAAAACAAAGAAATGTTGGAATTTATTCATAATGCACAAGTAAACATTGAGCAAACTTAAAGCAGGACATCTCCCACATTAACCAATATTGCAACATGTTCTGACCATTCTGTCACTCCTATCTTTGATCTAATGTTAATCCGTATATTCTTTGGAACACCATCCATAAACGGGATTCAAATGCAATGGGGTATTCTCCTTTCCTCTGGTAACATTTGGCTAGTACATCTACTGGGTCCCCTCTGTTAACACCCACAATAGTCTATATTGCATTCATTAACTCTCCCCGCATGTCACTGTGCTTCTGGCAAAGCGGAGTGTATGTTCAGATAGATAGATACTTTATTGATCCCAAAGGAAATTACAGTGTCACAGTAGCATTACAAGTGCACCAATATGCAAATATACAAATATTTGAAGAGAAGTAAGAAAGAATAAAAAATAAGTTACGACAAACAATCTAACAGGAGGGGGGTCGTCACTTCCCCAGCTATAGGTTGACTCATTATGGAGCCTTATGCCGAGGGCAAGAATGACCTCATATAGTGCTCTTTGGAGCAGCGTGGTTGTCTTAGTCTGTTACTAAGAGTGCTCCTCTGTTCAGCCAAGGTGGCATCCAGAGGGTGAGAAATATTGTCCAGAATTGCCAGGATTTTCCCAAGGGTGCTTTGTTCTACCACAGCCTCCTATAACAGAGCCAGCCTTTCTAATCAGTTTGTTGAGCCTGTTGGCATCACCCGTGTTGATGCCATTGCCCCAGCACACCACCACATAGAAGATTGTACTGGCAACAACAGACTGGTAGAACATGTGAAGGAGAGGCCTGCATACTCCAGAGGACCTCAGTCTCCTCAAGAAGTAGAGGCGACTCTGGCCTTTCTTGTATGCAGCCTCTGTGTTGGTGCTCCACTCAAGTCTGTCATCCAGGTGCACCCCCGGGTAACCCATCCATGTCCTCACCATCAATAGTAACAGGGAGCAATCCAGGTTTAGTCTTCATAAAGTCCATCACCATCTCCTTTGTCTTACTGATTGAGCTGCAGATAATTCAGTTTGCACCATTCGACTAAGTCCTCCACTAGGGCCGTGTATTCATCACCCCAACTTCCCTTTATACATCCAACTATTGCTGAGTCAGCAGAGAATTTCTGCAGATGACATGACTCAGTGTTGCATCTAAAGTCTGAGGCATACAGGGTAAACAGGAAGGGAGCCAATACAGTCCCTTGTGGGGTCCCAGTACTGCTTTTAGCCATGTCTGACACACAGCTCTGAAGCCGCATATACTGTGATCTGCCAGTCAGATAGTCCATTATCCAGGATACAATGGAAGTGCCAGTCTGCATTGACCAGAGCTTCTCTCCCAGCAATGAGGGCTGTGTGGTATTGAAGGCGCTTGATAAATCAAAAAAAAAAACATGATCCTCACAGTTTTGTCCTGCTTCTCCGAATGGGAGTAGGCTCTGTTCAGCAGGTAGATGACAGCATCATCAACTTCAGTGTGCTCCTGGTAGGCAAACTACAGGGGATCAAAAGCTGATCTGACCAGGGGTCAGAGGTGAGCCAGGACCAGCCTCTCTAGGGTCTTCATGATATGTGAGGTCAGAGCCACTGGATGGTAGTCATTCAAGACTTTCGGTTGGCCCTTCTTGGGTACTGGAACCACACATGATGTTTTCCACACGGTTGGGATCCTTTCTAGGCTGAGTCTCAGATTGAAAATGCGCTGGAGAACTCCACTCACTCCACTGCTCAGCACATTCTTTCAGGACCTTGGGGCTCACATCATCTGGTCCCAAAACTTTGCCCATGTTTGAGTTTCCCCAGAGCCCTTCTCACCTGCTCAGTAGTGAAGGTGAGTCCATGATTACTGGGGAGTTGATGGAAGGTGGCTGAGAGAGGTGAAGATTGGGATGATAGCAGTTGGTATGTGGAAGTGTGAATTGTGGGTGCAGGGCAAGGAAGGGATGTAGACAGTGGTAGCCTGTGTTGTTCATCCATATGTTGAATTGGAGGGAGGAGGGGAGGCGATGGTGCTGAGCGAGCATTGGGTGCCTCTACACCTGGACAAGTGTGCTGAGGGGGGTGTGAACAGGAGAGCAAATGTCAAACCTATTGAAGAATGGTTTTAATTCACCAGACCATTCACGACTGCATTCTGAGGCTCTACAGCTAGACTGGTGTTCTTCATGCCTCTCCACACCTCCCATGTGCTACTCTTGCCCAAGCTTGTTCTCCACCTCTCTCCTGTATTCCTCTTTAGCTACCTTGATCGTCTACTTTAATGCAAGTACAGTATAATCCACCTCCCTCCCTCATGCATCATCTAGACTGTGTATGACTCTCTGATAACTAATTACTTGGAACAAATCTCTAGAATCATTCCTGAAAGAGCGTTCTGAATGAGCTACAGCTGTCTGGGATTTTTTAAAGAGACCTGTGAAAACACCACTACAGTAGTCAATCCTTCTAAAAATAAATGCATACACAAGTTTTTCTAGATCTTGCTGAGACATAAGCCCTTTAACTTTCAGTCGGTGTTACGATTGTCCATATGATTCAAGGCTGGTTGGAGAGCCAATGAGATTGCATCTCACCAGCCTCTCGAACCACTTCTTCACAGTAGATGTGAGAGTCACTGGGCGATCGTCGTTGAGGCAGCTCACCCTGTTCTTCTTGGGCACTGGTATGATTGCTGCCCTTTTGAAGCAGGTGCGAACCTTTGACTGTAGCGGTAAGAAATTGATTATGTCCGAGAACACTCCTGCCAGTTGGTTGGCACAGGTTTTCTGAGCCTTACCAGGTGCACCATTAAGGGCCGATGCCTTGCGAGGGTTCTCTGTCTTGAAAGTTGTTTTGATGTTGGCCTCCGAGGCAGAGATCACAGGGTCAACAGATGTTGCAGGGATTGGCAAGTGTAGCTTTATTCTACCTTTCAAAGCATGCACAAAAGGTGTTGAACTCACCTGGGAGTGAAATATCAGGCATTCATGATGTTAACTTTTGCTTTGTAGGAAGTAATGGGCTGCAAACTTTGCCAGAGCTGATATGCATCCAATTCCGTCTTGAACCTCAATTGGGATTGGTTTTTTTGCTCTTAAAATAGCCTTCCATAGGTCGTACCTGGACTTCTTGTATAGACCTGGGTCACCGACCTTGAATGCCACAGATCTAGCCTTCGGCAGACTATGAATCTCCTAGTTCATCTGCGGCTTTTTGTTTGGGTATGACTGGTATGTTCTGTTAGGTGCACAGTCATCCACGCAGGTCGTGATGAAGTCGGTAACAACTGATAACGTATTAATTCAGACTCAAAGATGAATCCCTGCATAATGCCCCGTCCTCTGACTCAAAGCAGTTCTGTTCGTGCTGCTCTGCCTCTCCTGACTATACCTTCTTGATCCTCACCACTGGTGCTGCAGTCTTTAATCTCTGCTGATATGCTGGGGAGTAGAAGCATAGCCAGGTGATCGGACTTTCTAAAGTGTGGGCATGGGATGGCACAGTAAACATTCTTGATGATGGTATAACGGTGAACAAATATGTTGGCTGCTCTCATTTCACTGGTGATAAGTTGGTGATCATTGTTCAGAGACTTATTCAAGCTGGCTTGTTTGAAATCTCCTGCAATGACAGGGAAAGCATCGTGGTGCTCAGTTTTGTGCAAGCTGATTATGTTGCTCAGCTCTTCCAGTGCTTATGTGATGTTGGCTAAAGATGGAATGTACACCACTACCAGGATGATGGCAGAAAACTCCCTCGGCAGATAAAAAAGACGACATTTGGCCTCTAGAAGTTCCAGGTTGGGTGAGCAGGACTGAGGCAGAACTGCCACATCTGTGCACCATGATGAGTTTAATCATAAAGCATACTTAACCTCTTCTACCTTTAAAAGACTGAGCTGTCCTGTCTTTCTGGAGAATGATGAAGCCATCGAGTTGCAGTGCTTCATCTGAAATGAAGGGGGATAGCTGTGTTTCTGTGAAGCAAAGTACACAGCGGTCCCTGATGACCCTCTGGTTTTACAATCATGCTCTGAGGTCTTCAGTTTTATTTTCCGGAGACTGTTCATTTTCCAGCAGGGTAGTCAAGAATGGAAGTCTAATGCCTTGTGTTTCAATTGTACCTGTTGACTGGTGTGTCATCCGCACTTCTGTTTTCTTAAAGGGAAACTGCACTTGCGATCCAAGTCTGCTGTCTGAGGTTTGTCGATTTTAAGTATCGACCGACTTTTTAAAAAAAAGTCTTAAAATGATGCTGATTACTGAATACCCATGGCTGTGACTGTGGGTTTCAGCTGTAGTAGTCCTAAACAGGAATATTTGATGATTCCCTTCGGAGCTATACGCCACTTAATGTGCCATTTACTACTTCAGTCAAATGCATCCTGTGAAACAACACCTCATCTTCTGCAGAATTGGTCTACAACTTCCTGGTGTGAATAATGGACTTTACATTTTTGGGTAACTCCACATCTCCGTGCTCCTTTCTGTCTCCTTCTGTTCTATCCAGGTTCTCTCGTTTAACTTCACTGTACCTCCCCCCTCACACCCCTGTAATCTAATTTCATGCACCTCTTCCTTACTTAATTCCTCCTGCCTGTCACCACCAACACACTTTAGCTACTGACTTTCCTAATTCCCCTCTCTCAGCTGGTTTCAGTGTCCTGTGTCTCCAGTTGTCACCTTCTAGCTTCTATCTCTACCTCCATCTCCACCTCCTTAAAAAAAAACTGGTGCCATCTGCTTTTTTTACTTTCTCTCCTCATCCATTTCAACCCATCACCCACAAACTGCATTCTACCGAACTCCACCATCCTCTTCTCTGACCTTACTCTTCCTCCACATCATCCCCCTTCTCACTTGGTTTTGAAACAAATCCCATTTTCCAATTAACTCTTCTGTTTTCCTTCACTGTCTCTGTTCACCACTCCTAATTCTATGATGTGTTGTTTTCATCCTTGTGTAAATTTATAATGTAGAGACACTATCATATTGTAATTATGCAGATATTGCCTTTTAAAACAGGTTAACACTAAGTAACTAAATGCAGCATGTGTTCAGTACTGCCCATAGCTGTGGCTGAATAAAAACTGGATGAATACATTGCAGTAGTTTTGGTCAAGTGACTTAGATTTTACCTCACTGTGCATGAAATATTGTTGTTGGTTCCTTTTTGTGAGTGGCTAGAATTGTGTTGCCAAGCCTAATAATTACTTAACTACACAAAGTTCATCTGTGTCACAGGTGTTTTCACAGACTTAAAAAAAAAAATCAATATGGCCCCATCTTCATAGTGTTAAAATTGATTCTATGAAATAAATTAATTAAAGAAGTTTACAAATGTGTGCAAGCATAACTTTTAAAAATTGAGATCCCAGAGCAGTGTTTGCTTCTCTGCGAACAATATGCAGTGGCATACGATAAAGCTGTATGAACTGCAATGGAGGCCAGTGTTATATTCTGAAGTATCACTGAATGTGTGAAAGATCGCAGATTAAATTAATCAAGCCATTTATTTTTGAGAATTATCTTCAATTTTTTATGATGAAAGTAGAAGCTCTTTAAAAGCAATTGTAACTTTGGGAGAAATAGTGCAAATTGCAATGAATAGTGAAACTAATTCATGTTATTTGAAGTGGAAAGCTGATTTTAAAAAATCAATTTTAGGTTGTAAAGCGAGAAGGTATTTTTAGTTGATCTAGGCTAGTTTTTTGCAGCTGAGGACTTTTGTCCTTTTTCATATAGTTAATAGCAATCATTCTGTTTTACAGCAAAATTGGACAGATGTGAAATACGTTCAATTAAGACCTTGGAAGCAGCATCTGGCCTTAATTACTGACAGATGGTGTGAAATGCTGTGTTCAGCACTTGTATTGGATTCCACACATGTAACCAAATAGTGGCAAAATGATTTCCATAATTGAAGTGTGTGAGCAGCAGGATGGAGAATTGAGTTATTTAATCACAATGTATGAATTGCAGTTACAAGGCTTCCTCTAACTTATCCATTGAAACAATTAGTTCACATAAGCTCAGCTGTTGTCTATTTTATAAACATTAGTCATTTTTACATGTCAGTATACCACTAAGAACCCAGTGGTACTACAATTGATATATTGTTGAACCAAACATTCCTATTCCTGTTAATTCACAAACAGTAGGAAATCTGCAGATGCTGAAACTTCAAGCAACACACACAAAATGCTGGTGGAATGCAGCAGGCCAGACAGCATCCATAGGAAGAAGCACAGTCGACGTTTCGGGCTGAGACCTTTCGTCTATTAGTTGAGAGCTTATGGCCTTCAATAAATATGTTGGGAGTTCCACCTCTTTGTTTTTGCCCATGCAAGCAGTAATTCAGGTGCAACTTTGATGATGAGGATGAGATGTTGCAGCAGGAAAATAGAACTTGTACTGCACTTTGTAAAGCAGTGATTATCTTAGACAGCAGGTATGAAGAATAGATTGATGAGATTGAGAGATATAAATGCTCCAAGTCTGAAATTTAAGTGAACAGAATCAGTAAGCTCTTAGGGAAGTACTGAAAGAAGTTGCCGGTGTGGAAGAAGTGGCACACTCTCTAACAATGAGTGTAAGTGCCAAGATGTGGTCTCGTGTTGAAAATCAGAGGATCCTGCATTTAGCGTAAGGTGCCTTTCTGGTGACGGAATTAAAGCCTATTCTAGACACGAGATTCCACAGATGCTGGAAATCTTGAGCAACATACACAGGCATGCCTGACTTGCTAAGTTTCCTCCAGCATTTTATGTGTTGGTCAAGCCTGTTCTAGGATTGGTTTATGGATTCTCATGAAGTGTCTGATTGATATTTCCTAGCATTCATTAAGACATCTGAACAGTATTTTATTGATTATCTCTTGTCATTTCTCTGTTGAATAGCAGCTAACTAGATAGGAGTAAACCAGTTGTTAATAATTGATTTCAAGTGGTACTTAACGAGATACATGCTATTTCGCGTGCATTACTACTGGAATTCTGATATGTGCTGAGTCTTTCTGGGAAACTGTCAAAATTTGGCTATGCCTATTTTCATACTTCATCAAAGATAGCATCGCTGAACTCTTCAGTAGAACTTTTCTCTCATTTTCCATTAAAAAAATAAATATCCTAGTGTCTGCACATTGTACTGTGCTTGTAAAATATCAATTTCATTCATGAAAATGGAGCCAACTTTTGACTGCAGAGTACGGCTGCTACTAAACTCAGTGACCACTTTATTAGGTACTTACTGTACTTAGTGTCCACTGAGTACATGTTTCTGGTCATTTGCTGCTGTAGCCCATTCACTTAAGGTTTGACGTGTGTTCAGAGGTGCTCTTCTGCACACCACTGCTGTAATGCGTGGCTGTTTGAGTTATTGTCACCTCCTGTCAGCTTGGACCAGTCTGAACATTCTCCTCGGACCTTTCTCAATAACAAGGCATTTTCACTCACAGAACTGCCACTGACTGGATGCTTTTTGTTTCTCACACCATTCTCTGTAAACTCTAGAAACTTGTGCATGAAAATCTCAGGATATTAGCGGTTTCTGAGATATTCAAACCACTCCATCTGGCACCAGCAATCATTCCATGGTTAAAGTCACAAGTTTCTAGTTGTTTGGTCTGAGCAACACCTGAACCTCTTGACCATGTCGAGTTGCTACCATGTGATTGCTTGATTAGATATTTGTTTTAACAAGCAGATGTACCTATTAAAGTGGCCATTGATTGTTAAATCTGTACCTAGCTTGTGCCATTGAGTGTGAACTTTTATTGCTAATGATATCTGTCAAATATATTTCATATTTCTAAACTCTGCTTATTTGTGAGTTTCTGTTATTATATCATAATAAATGATATTTTTATATATGCACCATTGAGAGATGAATATGTTGGACTTTTACAAACTTCACTTTTCCTGCACAGGTATGGAGTCCACTATCTTGGAAAGTTACGAAGTATCTTGATGTTTATTTTAAACATCAATTTAGAAGATGCATTAGGTGTAACACCTGAACCCCCTTACCCCACCCTAACTACCTCCAATCATGTCATTAGTTTAGAAGGGCTATTCCTGATAATGAGAATGTGATAGAGCTAAAGAGGAAAAATGTAGAGAGTGTAGTTTTGAAATGGTGACATGTCTGAATGCCTAAATATTTTCTTCAGAGCTGTTGTATACTTTCTGCATCCCCTCATTGTCTCATTACCAATTAATGACCTTTCATCTTAATGCTATTATTTAGTAGAAGAATGAGGGTAGATTGCTTAATTTGAATTGAGCAATAGTTAATATTTGATTTGCTCAGAGAAATTCCAGGATTAATGTTTCATTTTCAGTAGCGTTGCACAACATTAAAACTCAAAGTTTTTTTAAAGACTTTATTTGGAAGAAGTTATGTAAATTACATTGCTCATGTTATCTCGATAATGTGCTACTGTTTATGAAGCAAGAAGTATTTAAGTATAATTAATTAATTGAAATGAATCACTAAATGTGAAATCTTCTATCTTAGTTTTAGATTTCCTTTTACCCAGAGTTGGGTTGGAATTGGAAACAATGCCTTACTAAATGGTGGGGCAGGCACTTGCACAGCTCTTAACCAGTTGACCTATCTCACTCTGGTAAGCTGAATAACAGGGAATCTTACTCAGACATAAGATTCTGACAAAGATGAGGAAGAGTTTCTATTCTCAGAGTTATTATGAACCTGTGGAATGCTCAACCTTAGGAAGCTTTGGAGGTTGAATCATTTTAATTTATCTGGTGTCTCTGGTATAATAAAGTGTTCAAAGTCAATTGACATGAATACTATCAAACCAAATATTGAGAATCAAAAAGTGTCTCCTCTGGACTAGGCAGGTGGAAATTTGAAAGAGGATATTCTTGCTCTTGGATAATCTGTACAGGAAGTTTAGTACTGGTGTTTTTAGTATTGGAAGCAGCTGTTGACTATTTTGTCAGTAGCTGCTAAGTTTAATGCAGTGAGTGAAGCAACTGCTTTAGTAAATGATGTTCTACAAATATATGTATATAACTTGCATTGGGAGCTTAAAAAAGCTGGCTGTTTTAATCAGTTATCAAAGCTGAAAATCTTCAGGTGTCACCATCGTCAACAAATATTATTTACTTAGAGCAGGATTTCATTTGTATCTGAGGCAGATTGTGCACAATTAAATCTGTGTCTGAGAATCTCAATAACAAATGATTGTCAATTCATCACTTAGTAAATAAGAGCAAAAGATTGAGTAACATGATCCTCAGCAATTCTTTTAAAATTACTGTATCTTAATTGTACAGAATGTGCATTTCTTTGACAGTTTTTCTCTATTTGACAATCTAGAAAATTGTTTGATCACTTACTACTTACTCTAAAATGCTAGGTGGCAAAGGTTTTGCTTGTAATAATTAGTCAAATGGGGTACAGAAGTAGCATGATTTTTATTCTCCTTTCTGCATCCCTCAACCTGAGACTACGTGTTTATTTCCATTTAAATAACAATAAAAATAATTACCAATTTTTGTGTTGTCTGTTCCTTGTTTAAATGTATAATTTTCCTTGTATCCAGCTTTGAGCAAGAAAAATTGTGTATTTTTATGTCTTTTGTCTGAGTTCATCTTGCCTTTGGAATTCATAGCTCTGTGATGGATTCCTCCGGAGAATGGTGTGGTATGCTGATACCATCATGGGCTACTGTGATACTGTAATTTCCTTTGGGATCAATAAAATATCTATCTATCTACCACACAAGTTGTCAATATACAATGGTAATATAGGAAAGGATGAATTCCTAAAAAAAAATGCATTTAATGTCATAAATCTAAAAGGCTCAGCAAATCTATGATTGTAATTTTAGCACAATATATTCCTGTGCACAGTGAATGTGTGCTATTCATTGTAGTGAAATACAGAGTTGTAAATTAAAGACTGATTTTCCAAAAAGTTGGTCTGTTCTCTTGGAGATGCAAAAATTTAATGTTTGTAAATTAAGAAGTACCTGCAAAGCAAAATCATTCTTATTCGTAGAGCAATTTAAGTGTATAGTGCAAACCTCTCAAGTTGGCCTTAGCCAGATTTTAAACCATGCATGGCCCATCCTTGAGTTGGGAAGATCAAAAATTTCTGCATGGTCAGCATATTGCCCAGATTTCAGATCTTGCCTCCTAGCCCATTTTCCTTCTGTTGGTTCCCAACTGGCCAACCCAGGCACATGTGCAGATTGCAAGTAATCTATTTTCCATTGCTCTGCCTGTGCTGACTTCACTGCCAGTCTCTGCAAGTTGTGCCTGCCTTGTGAGTAAGCTGTAGCAATAGTGTTAGCTATCTGCCTTTGTTGTATCCTCTTTGGCTGGCCATAGCTCTGAGAATGTTTGAATTTTTATTCCACTGAGGATGTCTGTTAATGCTGGAGAAACATTGCATGAATATAGAGGATCATAAATAGAAAGAGCAGAATGAGCTGCCTCAACAGCTATCACCCAGTGGCACTCTCATCTACTGTGATGAAGTGCTTTGAAAAATTAATCATGGTTAAAATCTACTGCCTAAGCAAGGAACTGAACCCACTCTATTTGCCTGTCACCACAATTGGTCTACAGCAGATGCAATCTCACTGGCTCTCCAACTAGCCTTAGATCACCTGGACACAATAGTAATACCCAAGTGAGGCTGCTGTTTATTGACGGCAACTCAGTTTTCAACACAATCATGCCCTTAGTTCTAATTAACAAGCTCTAAATCTTGGGTCTCTGTACCACCTTCTGCAACTGGATCCTTGACTTCCTCATTGGGAGACCACAGTGTGTGCAGATCGGAAATGACATCTCCTCCTAGCTGACGGTCAACACTGGCACACCTCAAGGATACATGCTTAGCCTACTGCTCTACTCTCTCTACACCCATGATTGTGTACCTAGGCACAGCTCAAATCCCATCTATAGATTTGCCGATGACACATTATTGTTGGCAGAATTTCAGATGGTGGCGAGGAGGCATACAGGAGTGAAGTAGTGAAATGGGTGAGCAGTTTCAAGTTCCTGTGTGTTACCAACTCTGAGAAACTTTCCCGTGCCCGATATATTGATGCAATTACAAAGAAGGCACAGCAGCAGCTATAGTTTATTAGGAATTTGAGGAGAATTGGTATGTCACCAA
The DNA here is from genome assembly GCF_030028105.1 of Mobula birostris. Classification (NCBI taxonomy): domain Eukaryota; kingdom Metazoa; phylum Chordata; class Chondrichthyes; order Myliobatiformes; family Myliobatidae; genus Mobula; species Mobula birostris. Next base: position 16,939,936 of record NC_092389.1, read on the forward strand.
AGTTGCATGAATGGGATGCCATGGAGAGCGTTCTATCACGCTCAAATTCCATCACCATCTGGTATGGTGGGGCCACTGCACATGATCAGAAAAAAAGCTTCAGAAAGTTGTACTGTGCCAGCTCTGTCATGGGCACTAGCCTCACCAGTCTTCAGGACCTTCAAAAGGTGACATTCATCATTAAAGACTCCTGTTACCCAGGGTGTGCCCTCTGCTTATTGCTACCATCAAGGAGGAAGTGAGGAAGTACAGAAGCCTGAAGACACACACTCAACGTTTCAGGGCAGCTTCTTCCCCTCTAAGATCAGATTTCTGAATGGATAATGAGCCCATGAACACTTCCTCAGTATTTTTCCCCTCTCTTTCTGCACTACCTACTTAATTTTGCACATTATGAAAATGAGGGGTAAATTATTACCTGAAAAATAATCATCCAGAAATTTGCACATACCAAAGCCACGAGATTATTCTTGCGCTATATTTTCTCTCTGTTAATTAATCCTCAATCTATACCAGTATTTTACTCCAACCTCAACATGCTTAAATTTTGTTCATTAGCCTTCAGTAAAAAATACCACATCCCTTATGTATTTTGCTGGTTACATCCTCAAAAACATTAACAGATTATTCTAACATGATTTCCTTTTCATAAATGCAAGTTGACCCTGTGAAATCCTATTTTTTTTTTATTTTCTAAGTGCCCTGTGACCATTTCCTAGTGTTTTCCCTACAAATGAAAACAGGTCAATTGATCTAGTTTCCAGTTTCCTCTTTCCTACCTTTCCTAAACAACAGAATCACATTTGCTACTCTTCAATTTGTAGGAACCATTCTGGAATTAATGGAATTGTGGAAAACAACAACCAGTGCACTCTAATTGGTTACTCTAAAATTTATTGCCATTCCTGCTTTTTAAAATTAGTCAAATCATCAAAATCCATCCAAAACACATGGAGCTACTTACACAGACGATTTGACAAGTAGAGGGCTTCAGCTACACTGGGCACACTTTAATAGCTGCACCTGACAAGTTGACTTTCTACTATGATGTTAATCAACATAAAGTCTTTCCATGAACATGGATTTTCTTGGCAGATTTTTCTACAGAAGTGTTTTGCCATTGCCTCTTTCTGGGTAGTATCTGTACAAGACGGTGACCTCAACCATTATTAATACACTTCAGAGAAGTTGATAGATTTTGGGATGTTAAAGAGTAATTTGTACAGGAAGGTGTCCCTGAGAAAATATCATCTATGGCCATATTAAATGATGCATTATACTGAAATTCAGAGCACTGTTGCTGAATTGAAAATTCACTATGAACTTGCAATTTGCAAGGAAGTTAAAATTATACCCTGGCAAAAGTGGTTTAAAAACATTGAAACGATAATGGGGGCAAAAAGAACAATGAACTTGCGGAAAAGATTAAAAACAATTGGGGAAGAGGCAGATAAAATGAAAATATCAGTATATTTAGAAATATGTCAAATACAGAAATAAGGAAAAAGCAAGATAAGATTAAGGTAAAACTGAAGCAGGGATTCTGAATAAATTGCTTTTAATTTCACTGGTGAGGCTATTAAAAGGAAATTATGATCGTGGAAGAAGTTCAAAAGAATAGAGCAACTAAAATACAAAATAAAAAATAAGTCAGATTTGAAGACAAGCATGCAACATCACAGACTGCATTCAGCTAAATTAATTTAGAGACAACACTAGTATTTTTGTTAAATAATTGAAATTAAATGGAGAAAAACAGGAATAATTCCAGAAAGCTGGTAACTATTTTGGTATTTTCATACCTTTGAGCAATGAGATAAAATCATCTAATAAATTTAAGAACAGTTGAGAACTACAGCAATTTTGTTACTATTCTCTCTGTGAACATATGTGATCTGAACTTAGGACTGTTAATGATTATCGTCAAATTGTTCCCACTATTTCAAATATTTGCGTTTTGTCTACAGACACTTGACACAGAAATAAGAGGGCAGCTGTGTTATTGCCATAGGTAATACTCATTCAGATTATATTACAGATTATAGGTAATGAGAAAATCAACAAGTAGATTTAAAGAGCCAACAAATTCTTTTTTCTTCTATTGGGTGGATGCCAGGTCTCAGAAGGGCAATGACATCAGTTCCATTTGCCCTTTCCTTATTTTCATTGTAACCTCCCTTTTCCCAAGACTGTCAGCAACATATTTGAGGAAGGAAGTTGGGCTCTATAAACTTATTATATTACTTTAAAGAGCTGACAGTGACTAGAAGATGGTGAAAGCTGTAGATTCTGTCTATATTTGTAAATTTCTGGAAGACATTTGTAATAGTACGTAAAACAGGCTTCTAGGGCAAGGGTTTGCAACAGGCTTCTAGCACAGATGCGCACATCCTGCCCACACAAAGCAAGATACCAGTTTGCTTCAAAAAAGAAAACTAAGTTACCTGCAAAGATTGCACATGAAGCACAAAACAGAAGAAAATGTTATATGAAGAAAAGATAATATCTGTCATAGTCTTGTAGAAAAGTCAAAGCATTGACTGCATATAATATTTTGAACTATGATATTTTTGAACAAAATAGGTTTTTTATACTGTGTTCAAAATTGAACAATGGTATTTGCAAGTTAAGGATATTTAAATAAAGTAGGAAAAGAAAGTGGAACTTGGGCTTCATAAAGGAGCAGTGCCAACAAGCATGCGTTCATCCAATATTGCTTGATGTCTTGATGAGGCTTTGATTGTAGGCAGGCTGAGTAATATTTTAAGTGCTAAAACATGCTACAAGATAGGGGCATCCTTATGTACTCCATGAGATTTATGAGAGGTCTGGAAGGAATGCAGATACAGAATTAAAGGGGATCTACCAGAGCCAGCTACTGAGAATTTGACTCATCATCTTCAAAAGCATGATTCATGACTGGAAATTTGAGTGTAAATCCCACTGATGGAGTGATTTATCATGAAATTGTGTTCTACTCAAAAGGTTCAAAGGTCCAATTTAATTTCAGAGAAATGTATACAATATACATCCTGAAATGCTTTTTCTTTGCAACCATCCACGAAAACATACAGAGGAGTGCCCCAAAGAATTGACAGTTAAATATTAGAACCCCAAACTCCCCACAGCTCCCTCCCACACATAAATGGCAGCAAGCAACAATCCCCCCTCCCCCCACCGGCAAAAAAAAAGCATTGGCACCCACCACTGAGCATTCAAGCGTGAGCAAAGCAATAGCAAAGACACAAACTTGCAGTTACCTCAAAGACTTTACATTTCACCCAGTATACGACATACCACAGGCTCTCTCTCTCTCCCTAATAAGGGAGAAAGCGGTGTCTCTGTTTCTCCAGTGAGCAGGGAGACATAACAAACAACTCGCTGGTTTACGATGTTAAAAGTCCCGCTTGCTCACGTTTTTTCCACTCAACAAACTCAACGGATTTGTCTTTAAGTACAGGGTGCTTGGACTGAAGTTGTTGAAACAGTTTTAAGAGCTTCATTGCCTTATTAGACAGCTTGTCTCCACATATCACACACAGGGAGCTTGGAGCGTGTGAGTCACCAGTCGCAATAAAGCCATATTTTAAGTCAGGCTCGTCGTATTTTCTGTTGAAGGAAGCTTTCTTTTTTTTTTTGCAGTCTCGGCCTCAGCTGTCTCTGCGTTATCATCATCGTTAGGCCTTTTCTATCCCCTACCACCTCTTCCAAAGAAACTCTCAAGCGACGTTTGTTTTTTACTCATTGAGTAGTTGTAGGCTAATGACCAACTGATGACCTCACGTGGGTAATGACCACGTGTGCGTTCAAGTTCAACAGTGGGCATGACAAGGAATGAGGAAAGGTGCAGCTGACTCATATCGTTTCATATCGCCAAATCATATCGTTTCCTTGTGGCCCGGTAGCACATGCTTTGGGTTGGTACCGGTCCGTGGCCCAGTGGTTGGGGACCACTGCCTTACGTCATTTTTTTTTGAGCTCTGTGCCTGAAGATCTCAAAGATATCGGGTCTCCGGGCATACAGCCATAGCTATTTCGACTTCCCCGATGACACACGGGTCTTCTGCCGTGACACTGACCCTCATTCCACCCGTCTCCAGAGCCCCAAGATCCTAGGCTTCCAAATCTGAGCTGGACTCTTAGGCCGAGCCCTTGGCGTGCTGAACGATGGCCGGTTATGAAACCCTGAGAGCGGGTCCCATTCCTGCAAAGAACCGAAGTCAGCGTGTAACTCCAGGTCAGGGTCTTCAAAAGAACCCTGAAAGGGAAAAATAAAAATATTAAAGATGGAAATCGAGCTGTTTCCGAAGATGCAAGCAAAGGAGTCACCATTTAGTGCCATCATTACTCTGGATAAAGTAACAATTTAGCTGTAACAGTGAAAAAAGTTTCAGTGAAAAAGTTCAAATTTCTAATCTGTGCTTTGTTGCAATTAAAGATGATGATAAACATGTTGTATAAATTTCCAGGATGGATTGTTGAACAAGAAATTTTTTTTTTTGCTAAATTTAAGGAGCACCAGAGAAATGGGCTGGTTGGACCACAAGATTTCTCCTGCCTAAAACTATTATTAAATGAGTATGTTGTCAAACATTAATAGCTCCTTTACCAACAAGCTCTCTTCATTGACATTTGGTTCATTTAATTATCAGTGCTGCCAATACAGCACGTATTTTCCATCAGCTTGTTGGTTGTGTTTTAAATCTAATGGAACACATAAGCAACTCAGTGACAACATATCATTCTATTTAGTAACACATTTTTGGCTCTCAATATCTTGAATGTAAACATACTTGCAGAAACCAATTGCTGTGCTAGTGAATAAATTATGGTCTCTACTGTCAAATAGTTTGGGTAGTAAATTACTTTTGGGACTGTAGTTTTAGGTCACTGTGCAATGTGATGCCCATGAGATGATATGTAGCTGCGAACTATTGGAAAGTAATGCAATAGAGAGGAAGTAGGGAGTCCTCAAAGTAGAGGAGGTCTCCTTGGTGTTAGGATTGACTTCTACATCTCTAACACTGTAGGTAATTGTACACAGAAATTGGATCTTCAGTGAGAAGGCAAGAAAGTAATCACGAGTTGTCAGCAAGGGCAGGATTTGAATAGGATTGAAAGCTTGTGTGTGGTTATCATGGAGCCTGTAAAATAGTCCTTGATTGATGTGAGAATCTCAGGTAGCTTAGTAACTTACAGAATAATTGAGTTATCAAGTAACATGAGGTAGCAGCAGAAGGGTAACTGGAAAAGAAAAACACTCTGCATATAAAGTATGTGGGATTTATCCAGTATCGATTCAGAATGACGAATAGAAGGAAAGGGGGTTATTGGTTTATACCTTTGGGTTCCTTTTCTTTCCTGAAGCATTTTTCTCAGCTCAAATGTAGATGTATTCACTAGTTTCTTATATTTTCTGTGGTAGTTTCAATATCTATTCTATTGAGATGATGCATTCAGCAAGGGGAGAGTACAGTTGGAGAGGAATCTTGTTTCGGGATTTGTTGTACTTTTTGCTAGAAAGTTGTGTCGTACAGCAGTTGGAATATATGCTGGACTGTAGAATAATTGCCATACTCAATGGGTCAAATTAATCAGAGATGAGGGATAATGTTGTTTTCCAAACAGATTATGAATCTTTTCATTTCTATTGGTGTTTGGAATTCTGTTTATGTATAAACTGCCTTCAGTTGAATGTTAATTTTAAAACATTTTTCCTTTGTGTATATTCTCTATTGCCAATTCATTTATGTGGCAGGATGTCTGGAAGAGAATTCTATTAGCTAGTCTATCAAATTTTCATTCTGATTATTATCTCCCTGTTTCAAAGTTAGAAAATTCAAAGTAAATTTTAGTATCAAAATACATATGTGTCACCATATACAACCCTGAGAATCATTTTCCTGTGAGTATACTCAACAAATCTAAAGAAAAGTAATTATAACAGGATCAATGAAATATCAACCAGAGTGCAGAGGCCAACAAACTCTGCAAATGCAAACATAAATAAATAGTAATAAACAACAAGAACATGAGATAATGAGATAAAGAATTCTTAAAGTGAGATTATTGGTTGTGGAAGCATTTCAGTGGATGGGCAAGTGAGTGTAGTTGACCTTTTTATTCAAGATCCTGGTGTTTGTGGCGTAGAAACTATTCTTGAACCTGGTAGTGTGAATCTTGAGGCTTTTGTACCTTCTACCTGAAGGCAGCAGCAAGAGAAGAGCATGGGCTGGGTAGTGAAGATCTTTGATAATGGATGTTGCTTTCCTACGACAGTGCTTCATGTAGATGTGCTCAGTGGTTGGGAGGGCTTTACCTGTGATGTACTAGGCCGAACACTATCTTTTGTAAGATTTTTCGTTCAACGGCATTGGTGTTTCCATACCAGGCCGTGATGCAATCGCCACTTTCCACCACACATCTATAGAGGTTTGTCAAAACTTCAGGTGTCATGTAGGCTCCTAAATAATTAGAGGCACTGACATGCTTTCTTCACAATTGCACTAACGTGCCGGGTCCAGGACAGATCCTCTCAAATAGGGAGGAGAACGGGAGCAGTGCACCGTGCGCGTGCGCAGCCCTCCGGTGAAAAATGATATCGTATCTGTTAAATAGGGGCCGTGGACAATTCTGATTTGATGGAGAATGGACGTGAAAGCACAGAGGAACATCTGGAGGAATTTCTGAAATGTTCATTCGTGCTGTCGTTACTACGTGGTCGGGAATCTTTCGGAGGGCCTCAAATCCCCGGCTTTGCCTGCTTTTGGCGACCGATGTTGAGGTCGAATTGTTAGGACAGAGATGGCGCTCAGTACTCGGTTTTGGAGAGCTGATCAGAGCTCGAAGTTTTCAGTTGACTCAGAGTTGGACTGTGGTTGGCATGGCAGGGAGAGCTTTTCCTTCTCCCGTCTGCGTGAGATGTGGGACATTTGAGAGACTTTGGACTTTTACTGTGGTCATGGACTTCCTCATCAAGTTATGGTATTGTTGCAGTGTTGTAACTATATGTTATAATTATGTGGTTTTGTCAGTTTTTTTAGTCTTGGTCTGTCCTGTGTTTTGTGATATCACACTGGAGGAAATATTGTATCATTTCTTAAAGCATGCATTACTAAATGACAATAAAAGAGGACTGCGTGTCTTCGTAATCTAAATAGTAACAAGCAGGAATTTAAAGCTGCTAACCCTCTGATGGGAACTGGCTCATGAACCTCCTCCTGAAGTCAATAATCAGCTCCTTGGTCTTGCTGACATTTAATGAGAGGTTGTTGTTGTGGCATCACTCAGCCAGATTTTCAATCTCTCTTCTATATGCTGATTCGTCACCACCTTTGATTCAGCCCACAACAGTGGTGTCATCAACAAACTTCAATATAGCATTGGAGCTGTGCTTAGACACACAGTCACAGATGTAAAGTGAATAGAGCAGGGGGCTAAGCACACAGCCCTGTTGTACACCTTTGCTGATGGCAATCATAGAGGAAATGTTGTCAATCCGAACTGACTGGGGTCTACAAGTGAGGAAATCAAGGATCTAATTGCATGAGGATGTATTGAAACCAAGGTCTTGGAGCTTATTGATGACATTTGAGGAGAATAATGGTGTTAAATGCTGAGTTGTAATCAATAACGAGCATCCTGATGTATGCATCTTTGCTGTCCAGATGTTCCAGGGTTGAGTGAAGAACCAATGAGATGACATCTGCTGTGCTTTTGGTTTAGAACTATTACACGGAACAACTTCAAATATCTTACTTAGAAAATTCTTTAATAACAAATAGTTCTATATAAGTGAAATCTATAGTCAACTGGTTTAAGCTGATGTTATACTGGGTGAGTTATGGGTAACTTGGTTGCTTATGATATTAAAATTTTGCTTATTACAAAGAAATTTCACACAGCAAATTTTCTCACCAAAGTCATTTATGTAGGTTGTTCTTATTTTAAGAATAGCCTCACCTTAAATTTTCCTTTCTTTTTAATTTTTTTTATTAATTTTTCCAAAGTTATAAACAAAATAACAATGTTGATACAAAGAGATTGGAATAATCTTATTGTTAATAAACATATACAGAAAAGATTTCAGATAACACAGGTATAATAGACTTCCAAACTCATTATGTAATTAATCATAGAGATAAAAGAAATAAAAAGAAAAAAAATACAGAGAACCCCCCCCCCCAAAAAAACCCCCCAAAAAAAGAACTAAATACTAAACCCAAAGAAAACAAACGGAAAATATTGGCAATGAGATTGGAGAATGTATTACCTCAAATTATTTCTGCTGATCAGACTGCATTTATTAAAAATCGCTACTCTTTTTTTAATATTAGGAGATTAATGAATATTGTTTATACTTCTTCACCCAGAATTCCAGAATGTGTAATTTCATTGGACGCTGAGAAAGCCTTTGACAAAGTTGAATGGACATATTTATTTAATACCCTTGAGAAATTTAATTTTAGTCCGATATTTATACCTTGGACTAAACTGATATATCTTACTCCCTTGGCTTCGGTATTTACTAATAATCAAAGATCTCCCCCTTTTCATCTATTCCGTGGTGCTAGGCAGGGCTGCCTTCTTAGTCCACTACTATTTGCTATTGCCTTGGAACCGCTAGCTATTGCTATTCTTGACTCCCTTAATATATTTGGCATCACCCGTGGAAATGAGACTCATAAATTATCACTATATGCAGATGATTTACTACTATATATTTCTAACCCGTGACTTATTTCTGGATAACTGTTTCATGTCTTTTGAACAGTTATCTAAGAAATTTGATTGCCTAGATCCCATTTTTTTAGATATTTACAAATAAGAAATTTTTTAAATACTATGTTACCTACCTTTCCGACCTCATACCCTACTGGTATCACCGATAAAATTTTAGGTTTAAATCCTCTTCAGAAGGGATTAATAGCATCTATCTATGATATAATTATGAAATTACAGCCAGGTATATCTGATAAAATTAAAAATGAATGGGAAAGGGAACTTCAACTTTGCCTACCTATAGAGAAATGGGATAAAATTTTTCAATTAGTCAGTACTTCCTCTATATGTGCTAAGCATACATTAATACAATTTATAGTAGTGCATAGAACCCATAGGTCTAAAGATAAATTAGCCCATTTTTATTCCCATATAAACCCTATTTGTGACAGTTGTCACTTTGAGGTGGCTTCTTTAACTCATATGTTTTGGTCCTGTCCTCTTTTGGAAAAATGGTGGAAAGATATTTTTGATATTATCTCAACAGTTCCATGTTTTGATTTACAACCCCATCCTATTACGGCAATTTTTGGATTGTTAATGATGGAACATAGATCTTTATCCTCTTCAGCCTGTCGGATGATTGCATTTGTTACTTTAATGGCCAGAAGATCTATTTTATTCAACTGGAAGGAGACCAATCCTCCTACTACATTCCAATGGTTTTCCCAAGCTATATGAAGTTTAAATTTAGAAATATTAGAAGTGATATTTTTGATCCTTCGGTTAAATTTGAAGAGACTTGGAAACCATTTATTCAACATTTTCATATGATGTAATTTGACCTCTCTGAATCCTTCTTATTAACTTAAAATATGTGAATAGAGGAACAGAGTTGACGATATTACTGAACGTGTTCGATTTAAGATATTGGTCTAGCCTTGTTTTATTCCATTTAAATTTTCCATTAGCCTAATAAAAATAAAATTATCATGGCTAGTTTTATATCCCAAAACACAATCAAGGTTCCAGTATGCAAATGTAAAGGAGAACAAACTAAATGTCATCAAACACGAGGCAATCAGCAGATGCTGGAATTTCAAGCAACACACATAAAAGTTGCTGGTGAACACAGCAAGCCAGGCAGCATCAAACTTTATTATGGTGAATCCAGAAGACTACAATACGCTTTATCAGAACATTAGTGTACCATGTGTTGTACCATCATGCAGTTTTCAACGATTTGGCATTTATTGATAAGTGATGTTGATCCTACAATTTTATCATGCGCATTTATAAAGCCTTTTCTTTCTCCGTTGAGATTTGGACTTGCCTGTTGCTCTTTTGAGAGAATGCAATTCCAGTAAGCTCTTGTTCATCTGCAATTCTCATTCAGCTGGCAAAAGTTAGCTGGAACATTAAGCAATTTCATAATTTTTTTTCAAATTTAAATTTGGCACTCTGGGTTCTGATATAATTCTACCTCCCATCAACCTGCAACACAGCAACTTGGCTTCAGCCCCTTATGTGATTGCAGCTAGTAGTTTGTTCCCGTTGTATTCTATAAACTACTTCGCTCAACTATCCATTGCGTTGATGATCAGCCATGATCACAGTGAATGACGGTGCTGGCTCGAAGGGCCGAATGACCTACTCCTGTACCTATTGTCTATTGTCAGATATGAATACTCCCAGTAAATGTACAAAGTGGAAGCATGTTGAAACAGAAAATGCACATGTGTTAGACTGGAAAAAGGTGAAAATTGTTGTTCTGCAAACAAATTCAACATTGGTCCCTCAATAATTCATGGCATTAAATCACAAAGTGCAAAATTTAAAGAGTTCTTCCTAAACTTAAAGAGAAAAAAGGTTAAATGTATATAATGCATACAGCAAAGTTTGGTGATCTTGATCATGCTTTATACGTATAACTGATATTCCTTAAAGAGATCAGAGAGCATTTGTATTTCAGGGCTAATGCCAGTTGAAAGAGCAAAGAAGCTATGAAAATCACAAAGCCATGTGCTTCTTCCCAAAAGTTATGATAGAATATTAGTGTGATAGAGTAAATTTTTGAGTAATTTTCATAACACAAGCATATTCTTGCAACTGCCAACCCCATTCCCCTTGGATGCCAGACGTCTGAGAGCATACTGTATTTCGATGATGGGAATTCTTTTAGTTCAGCATTGCTGTAAACTTTGAGAATTAACATGCACATTCCAAATGCGGATTAAGTTGTTTGCTTATTCTTTCTGGGATTGCCATTTTGGGAATGCAACATTTTTTTGCACGGCATGAAGTGCAGTATCCAATGTTCAATATAGCTGAGAGAATAAACCTAATATAAAATCCTGGTCATGTTTATTCAATTGCACATCTATCCTCTATCTGTGAAATGTCTCAGTCTTAGTTTTGGAACATAGTTGGTTATCCTAATCTCAGTCTAATATTTTCATTATTGTAGATTTTGTTTATTTATTTTGAGGATTAATTCAATTTCATGGTCTTGTGCCCTACATAGATAAGTATTTTCTTGGCAAGAGGACATCTTCAAATAGGGGATTATTTTGCATATTATCTTGAGGAAGATCAAAAATCTGGAGAATTTTCTTCTTGCATGTAAAGCTGTCTTAATTAAGACTCACTTATATATTTTATTCAATTGTTTTGAAATAATGTTTTTAAAAACTTTCAAGTGAGTGTTTTAGAAAATGTCTCAGTAACCCCCTGCACCCCCTCACCTCCCCACCAACCAAACATACATACACAATGAATAAAAAAACTTTGATAACTTTGAATCACAACACTGGTATGTCAGCAAAGAATTGTGTTATCTCTTCAAAATGTTCAAATATATGTTCAATTTGAGTTGTAATAAATTCTTAATGACTAATAAGTCAATTCTCATTCATGTACTGTATGTTTAAATGGTTTAGCGGATGCACATATATGCACTCCAGTTAGTCACATATTTTTAAGTAACTTTCCGAATCTGCGTGTATTAAAATTACATTTTGAAAAGTTGTGTAAAGTAATTGAGACCATGATGGTCTTGTGCAGATGTGAGATTCGGTGGTTAGTGATTTCATAACCGCTGCTGCTCAAATAAACAATATTATTCCCATTGTGATTTTGATTGGTTTTTAACTTTTGTTTACAGTATCTGCACTCAAATGGTTTGGGTCTGTAGTCGTCCAGCCTGCTAATAGCTTGCTGCTGACAGTTTGTCCATTCAGGAGGCCTAAAGGACAGCAAAGAAGTTCCAGCTATATTATTTCAATTTCACGAACAACTAGAAAGACTACTACTTTCAAAATCTTAAGTTCAATTTATATGAAGTGTTTGACTGCACAAAGCTCTATTTTACCTAAAAGGACCACCACAGATAAGTAAATTGAAAAGGTACTGGATCTAACCCTATGATTCATTGATTTTTTTCCCATTGATTTCATGGTGACACTTACCAGTTTCTGGTGTGTCTTTGGTGTGCATTCATTATTATTTGTTTAAGACTGTTTTTGGAACTATGTTGAACGGCTCATAAAAGAATCTTGCTGAAATCATAGAAATGACTGATATGCTGCAGCTTCCTGCTGTACAGATTTCACCTTCAGTCAGTGTGACCTGGTCAAGTTCATCAACTCCAACACTTCGGAGAAAGTGTTTCAAGATGAAACGTTGGAAGAATGTTCAGAGTGAGAAAGAACAAGTGGTGAACAATATTTACTGTGGCTCAATAACCAAGGAGTACCTTCAGCTTCCTTCGATTGAAATCACTCCCTCAAGCGATGAGGATACTCCGTGGTCAAATTGTTCGACGCCAAGTGCCTCCCCTCGTCGAAAACGTTTCCTGTTGAAGAAATGGCTGAAGATTCGTGAGAAGAGGGATGCAAGTGAAACCAGGTAGGTATTGAATATAGAACTGTGAATTGAAGAAGTGATGTATTGTGAAACAGAAACTATAATGCATATAATTACTGACACTAAACTATCTATTTCTAACACACATAAATATGGACTATGTTTTCTATTTGTAAACAATATCTCTTCTGAAATATGCAAACATTTTTCTATATATGTTCTAAACTTTAGAAAAAAAAGTAGGACAGGAACTTCAATTCACAGGGCATAATGATGACTTGCTCCAGAGAGTAATTGTGTTTCCTGATTAAGTATGACATTCATGCAAGGTTATTGAAAAGTTTCTTGTTTTTGATGGAGAACGGCTAATCAATCCATTCACCATTTTTACATGTAGTTGTAACTAAGTGTTCAGACATACTTTAATGTCTATTGATTTCTCACATTGTAAGGAATCACAGCTCTCCTTAAATAAATTGATCAGTTTTCTTGATGATTTTGAAAATTACTTCTTGTATATGGTTCATGCAAGGTTGTCATTTCATTCTATTAAGAGGTAAAAATAACAGAGTAGAAGAATCTGTGTCTATCTAGCTGAGAAACAGAGATTAGCCATTAAGTATTAGATTTCTCATTTAACCAATTTAGCAAATATAATTGTTAACTGGAAGGTGTACTCATCAAAGGTATAAAATGTTACATAAAGGCTAATGCAATGCTAATTTTTATTTTTACCAGATTGGAATACATGAAAGATGAAGTAATACTGTATAGAGCAGGGTCTAGTTCTCACTCTATACATAGTCCTATATTCAGTTTTGGGCACAACATCTCCATAACAGCTCGGGGTGTTGGTGGCAGTGAATAGGGTTGCGGCTACAACAATGCTGGTTTACTAAAACAATGACAGGCCTAAAACGGTTAATTCTTGAATGGATGTTTACATTTAGTTTGTACGTTGTTGAGTTTAAAAGGTTGAAGGATAGCTTAACGTAAGTGTTAAAAGTGCTTAAAATGTGTCTATGGTCAATGGATAAGAACTGTTTTGGTGAAAAACATCTCAAATTTAGAACTGGGCTGTTAAGTCTAAAATCATTAAACATTCTGCACACACAGTGTAGTATAAATTTGTAATCCTTTCTTGTAAAATGCTTTGAATATCAGATCAATTGAAATTATCAAGGTTCAGATTTATATTAGACAAATATAGTGGAATGCGTGAGATGAGGTATATAGCATCTCCGTTTGCTCTGATCGTCATGCTCTTCTTGCGGTTGTATTAAAGCTAATGTAAAGTTTAACAGGTTTAAATGTCTAAAATCACCTGATTCTCACATTGATTAACATCAGGACATAAGTATGGAGATTTAAAGAAAGTTTGAAAATAAAGACAATTAATGAGAAAGAATAACCCAGCAGTTATACTTAAGGCAATTATTGTACTTGATTGCACTGCTTTATGGTGCAATTCTTAATGTTAAAAATACGATATGATTTTTTCTTTTCAAATCTTTTTATTATTATTATCCAAAATTTACGATATGATTTTTTGCCTGGGTACAAAAGTTTTATATAAAATGTATAGGATGAAGCTATAGTACAGAGCCTTTTAATGGGTCAGTTACCCTCACTGCGGAAATGTGAACTGAGGTAATTTAAATGTTTGAAATGGATATAACTGTTGTTGGACTCTAATTGAAAAATCTGCTGTTACATTTCTATTTCTGTGCAAGTTTGCGAAGTGCTAGGTTCAACATAATGGAAAGGAGAAGAGTAGTGGGTAGGGCAATTGACCGCAATGTGGTAGACTCTCTGAATTTCCCATCCATATTTGCATTTAGGACTTCCCAGCATCATCTATGTAAAAGATGTGTAAAGCTGCTGTGGGTTGATCATGGTTGTGGTAATACAGCACCTTTGCTGAGAAAAGACAAAGGAAATTACAGTTTTTAAATACAAGATTAACATTTTGTTGGACATATCTATCTAACCATTGACATCTCCTTTTCTCTTGCCAGGCTAAGAGTTTCATTCATCAGCTATTAACCCTTCACGTATGGGTTGGCAAGATCTGATGGGTGCATTATTTCTCAGTAGGGATAGAGTTAACATGAATTTGTTGTATTCACAAAGCACTGCAGCTTCCTTTAATTCCTGATGGGGTGATATTTGCAAGCACTAGTGGTCAAGATATCATTTGAATTGGTTCCTTTTTATTCACTTCTTTTAGACCATTTCTTTCTTTTTCTTGTGGTGGTAATTAATAGGCAAAGGAAAATCTGTCTTAAAGCAGCCTGTGAGAAAGCTTTTAGATTCTTCAGCCTCATGAAATGGGAGTGGAGAAATAAAATCTAGAACTTGCTCCCTATGTTAAGGGTCAAGAATTACTTTAGGAGATCAAAAGTAATCCATAAGATCTTTGCAGAATGGTGATGTGCATCAGAGCAATTTCCATTTCATTTTTTTTTACAGCAGACAGTGAGAGCAATTGTATTGGTCCTTCTTTTTGTCTGATATCAGGAGTATGAATGAGTGGTCTATCAGGCTTAGGATCTTCATAGAGCTTATAAATTTTATGTACCAGTCCACTGAGTATGTGTAAAGTTTGAAAACAAACCAGAGGCAATGGGTTCTGTTTTCTACTGAAGCTATGAATGTGTTGCTAATTTGAACTGAACCAGAGACACTTTCATACTTTGAATTGCTCCTTAGAGTGACTTTTAAAAAAGAACTGAACTTATTTTATTTTGATGCCATACAATCAGTCCTTCATTCATTTTTCCTTGGGTCTTACGCAGAATTTGAGAGTTGGCAAGGTTATGCCAGTAAACAGCATTTTGTTTTCACTTTTGAAGAAAGTTTTCCTAGCTGTTCCTACTCAGAATAAAATATTGAAGGACAATAAAGTGATATTTTGAAATATTAATAGATAAAATTATTATTAATCATATATATTTTGTTCTGTCTGTTTTATTATAAATTTTAAATTACTTGAATTTTCAGCACAAATGAAACTGCCAATGATAATTTTTGATGAGTAGGTTTTGAACAGATTGTCAACACAGATTGCGTTGGTGCTAGAAGTGCACAACCTTACTTTCAAATGACCATGTTTATATCTAAACAGTAAGCACTGAGAGGACAAATCATGAGAGTAGAGTAGAGAACCAATATTTTATATAGATATTTCAGGCATAATGGAGTGGAGGACAAAAGAGATGTGGCATTGCATTATTGATCAAGAAGACCCATCATTCCAGTAATAGCAGAGGATATCTTAGAACTATCCTTAAATGTGGCCAAAAGAAAAGGTACATTCACTTTGCTGAGAGCACTATATAGGCCTCCCAAGGGTTTGCAGCAGATCACAAAGAGATGTAAGAGGAAAATTGCTGTGACATTAAGGAATTTCTACTTTCCCAATATTAACTGGATCTCCTTAGTGTGAAAGAATGAGATGAAGCATTTTTAATGTGCATTTAACAGAGCTTTTTGTGGCAATGCACAGACAATTCTACTCAGGATGGGAAAGTGCAAGACCTAATCCTGGGGAATGAAACAGGCAAGCAGATGAAGCATGGTGTCACTGGGCAAGCACTGACCAGCACTTGATGTTTCAAAGGGCTTTGGAAGGAGGATAAATATTCTCAGGAAATCAAGGTTGATAAGGCTGAACTTGGAGTATAGTGTTCAGTTTTGGTCACCCTGATGTAAGAAAGATGCCATTAAACTGGGAATAGTGCGGAAAAGATTCATGAGGATGTTGCTGGACTTGGTTGGCGGGAGAGGTTGGGCAGGCTAAGACTTTATTCCTTAAACCATAGCA
Source organism: Mobula birostris (assembly GCF_030028105.1). Lineage (NCBI taxonomy): Eukaryota > Metazoa > Chordata > Chondrichthyes > Myliobatiformes > Myliobatidae > Mobula > Mobula birostris. The sequence continues at coordinate 16,956,347 of NC_092389.1, forward strand.
AACTGAAAGGTGATCTCATAGAGGTATATACATTATTCGGGCCATACAGCGCCTTGTGAAAGTATTTAGCTCACAATGCTTTGTTCAGTATTAAAACCAGCGATTTTGATCAATTTAATGGAGAATTTTTAATTGTGAATCACATAATCCTTTTTTCACAGTAGAGGCCAAAAAACAGGGAAATTGTAAAGCATGAAAAACTAAAAATTCATAAACTGAACTGTCAGCAGTTTAAAAGTATTCATCCGCCTTTGCTCAATACTTACTTGAACAACCTCTTGCAGGTATTACAGCGAGTAGTCTTTTTGGATAAGTCTCTATTAACTTTGCACAACGTGATGGATCAAGATTTGGCCATTGCTGCTTGTAAAATTGTTCAAGCTGTGCCAGGTTAGTTGCAGAATGGTGGTGGACAGCAGTCTTGAGGCCTTGCCTGAGATGTTCGATCGGGTTAAGGTCAGGACTTCAACTGGGCCTCTCAAGGGCATCAATTATTTCCATTTGAAGCCACTCCATGGTTTACTCTGGCAGTGTGCTTTAAGTTTTGTCCTGCTGAAAGATGAACTTCCTCCCCAGTTTAAGCTTTCTGGTAGAGGCTAGCAGATTTCTATCCAGAATCTCTGTATCTAGCAGCATTCATCTTCCTTTCAATCCTGACGAGATTTCCATTCCCTACCTCTGAAAAGTATCCCCACAGCATGATGCTATGTCCACCATTGTTTACAGTAGGGATGGTGTTACCTGGCTGATGTACAGTATTAGATTTATGCAGCATGTACTGCTTTGTGCTGAGGCCAAAGAGATCCACTTTAGTCTCATCCAACCACAACACCTTCTTTCACATCTTTACAATATCTTCCAAGTGATCTTTTGCAAAGTCTTTACGGGCATAAATATGCTTTTTTTTTAACCAGGGCTTCTTCCTTGCCACTCTTCCATAAATACCCTTCTATACAAGGCCTTTGAGATTGTGGAGTCATGAGCTTCATCTCCAGTTGCAGCCACTGACTTCTGCAGCTCACTCAGAATGACTGTTGGCATCACAGTAGCTTCTCTTACAAGTCCAGCAACTAAGTTTAGAAGGGTAGCCTGACCTGGGCAGTGTGACTGTGGTTTCATATTTTTCCCACTTTTTTACGGTTGACTACATTGAGCTCCGAGGTATGTTCAGTGCCTTTGAGGCGGTCTTGTACCCTTCTCCGGATCTGTGTTTCTCTATTATAATTTCCCTAACTTGTCTTGAATGTTCTTTTGTCTTCATTTTGGTTTGGTCTGCTGAAAACCCACTATACTGATGGACCTGACAGAGAGAGGGAGTACTTATTCTTATGAATTCATTGAAAACAGGTGATACTCCAATTTTCTACATCAACAAATTGGGTGAGTTGGTAAGGTAAAATGCAGTGTTGCCCTGTGGAAAGTCAGCGTAGTAATTACAAAAGCGATGAATACACTTCCAGTCTCACAATTTTAGTTTGCAATTGTTGACAGGCTTTGCCATTTTTCTTTTGATTTGACCTGATATACAATATTTTGTAGATTAGCACAAAAAATCCTACTTCAGTATATTTTGATTTTTGAAAATAAGACAGTAAAATGTGAAAATAATTGTGGGGACTGAATACTTTTTCAAGGCATTGTAGGTAGGATGAATGCACAGTCTTTTTCCCAACTATGGGGAATTAGATAGCATATTTTTAAGGTGAGAAGGAAAAGATTTAATAGGAACCTCAGGGGCAAAATTTCATTAAGAAGGTGATACATTAATAGAATGAGCTGCCTGAAGAATAGGTATAGAAAAGTACAGCATTAAAAAAAGAGATTTGGATAGATACGTAGATAAGAAAGGTTCAGAGGGAAATGGGCCAAATATAGGGAAATGGGACTAGCTTAGGTGGGAGTCATGATTGGATGAGGCAGTTGGGCTGAAGGGCCTGTTTCTGTGCTTTGTGACTGTACTGTGAAGTGTGTTTTCTTTCCAACCAGGTCACATGAAAAAAAAATGCTTTGCTGTCCTTAGCAGGCTTTTTCACAAACCATGCTCAAAGTTACCTCACTAAAGAATTAACACTGGGCACACAAGTGTAATAAAAGAAAATAGTAACAGTGCTTTTGCGTAAATTGTGATTAGAGGTGACATTTGAATCTCATCATATTTCAAATACTGGTGAAATAAGAAACAGTATTGCATTTCAATTAAACTATAGAAATGATACAAAGACAGTAATTTATAATCACATCCGACTGTCAGTTACAAGAAACTTGATTTATTTTAACCTAGCCACAGATAAATATTTTTTTAGAAAAAGCAAGCTGTCTACACCTTCTGAAGGTAATCATATCTGACTCCCTTTGGTCAGTAAGCTGGAGATGGTTCCTCCATATCTATTCTTCAACTGCTCATCTTCCAGTTCATGTACACGTCTGTGTCTGATGAGTAAAATCTAAGAAGGAGGCCATAAAAGATATGGCAATTCAAAAGAATCTACACCCCATTTTGCCTGTGCAGGCTCTGTAAAAACTTCTTAAAATTGCAGTTAATGCCACCAGAAACCCGTCTCAACCAATACTGCATCTATTGTTTCATGGTGGCAGATCAGTGTGACACAATGTTTGACCCATGCTTATCAGGACAGTACACATAACATTGACCTGGATCTGGAATTGGGACTCAGAGGCTTGGACTAAGCTAAACATTGCATCACAACATCTCAATACTGTTCATCCAAAGATTTTAACACAGCAAATGACTTTTTATTTAGTGGCGAAACAAAGAGTAGCTAGTAGGTTAGAGTATTTTTTGGTATATTATTTGGGAGAGAGTGCTGCTGGAAGGATAAACTAATGTTGAATATGCTATCAAATTATGTAAAATATTTTCATACTTTATTTAGCATGAGCTTCAAGGCATAGTGCTTAAAATCAATTGGAACACATTGAAATATTTTAGCTGGATATTCGAGGAAATGTCCATTTAGCAAAACCCAAAAGCATGAACGCAATGCCTTCTATGCACGCTTTGAAAGGAGGAACACAACTACAGCTGTGAAGATCCCTGCTGCACCTGATGACCCTGTGATCTCTGTCTCAGAGGCTGATGTTAGGCTGTCTTTAAAGAAAGTGAACCCTCTCAAGGCGGAAGGTCCCGATGGAGTACCTGGTAAGGCTCTGAAAACCTGTGCCAACCAACTAGCGAGAGTACTCAAGGACATTTTCAACCTCTCACTGCTACGGGCAGAAGTTCCTACTTGCTTCAAAAAGGCAACAATTGTACCAGTGCCTAAGAAGAATAATGTGGGCTGCCTTAATGACTATCGCCTGGTAGCACTCACATCGACAGTGAGAAGAATGCTTTGAGAGGTTGGTCATGACAAAACTGAGCTCCTGCCTCAGCAAGGACCTGGACCCATTGCATTTGCCTATTGCCACAATAGGTCAACGGCAGATGCAATCTCAATGGGTCTCCACACGGGTTTAGACCACCTGGACAACACAAACACCTACGTCAGGATGCCTTTCATCGACTATAGCTCAGTATTTAATACTATCATTCCCACAATCCTGATTGAGAAGTTGCAGTTCCTGGGCCTCTGTACTTCCATCTGCAATTGGATCCTCGACTTCCTAACCGGATGACTGCAATCTGTGCAGATTGGTGATAACATCTCCTCCTCGCTGACGATCAACACTGGCGCACCTCAGGGGTGTGTGCTTAGCCCACTGCTCTACTCTGTCTATACCCATGACTGTGTGGCTAGGCATAGCTCAAATACCATCTATAAATTTGCTGACGATACAACCATTGTTGGTAGAATCTCAATTGGTGACGAGAGGGTGTACAGGGATATGCCAACTAGTGGAGTGGTGCCGTAGCAACAATCTGGCATTCAACGTCATTAAGACGAAAGAGCTTATTGTGGACTTCAGGAATGGTTAGACGAAGGAATGCATACCAATCCTCTTAGAGGGATCAGAAGTGGAGAGAGTGAGCAGTTTCAAGTTTCTGGGTGTCAAGGTCTCTGAGGACATAACCTGGTCCCAATGTATCAATGTAGTTATTAATAAGGCAAGACAGAGGCTATACTGTATTAGGAGTTTGAAGAGATTTGGCATGTCACAAATACACTCAGACGTCTATAGTTGTACCATGGAGAGCATCTGACAGGCTGCATCACTGTCTGGTGTGGAGGGGCCACTGCACAGGACCAAAAGAAGCTGCAGAAGGTTGTAAATCTAGTCAGCTCCATTTTGGGTACTAGCCTACAAACTATTCAAGATATCTTCGAGGAGTGGTGTCTCAGAAAGGTAGCTTCCATTATTAAGGACCTCCAGCACCCAGGGCATGTCCTTTTCTCACTGTAACCGTCAGGTAGGAGGTACAGAAGCCTGAAGGCTCACACTCAGCGATTCAGGAACAGCTTCTTCCCCTCTGCCACCCAATTCCTAAATGGACATTGAATCTCTGGACACAACCTCACTTTTACGTATACCATAATTGATTTACTTATTATTTTTTAAATTTATTTATTATTTTTTTCTCTGCTAGATTATGTATTGCATTGAACTGCTGATGCTAAGTTAACAAATTTCACGTCACACATTGGTCGGTGATAATAAACCTGATTCTGATTTATTTTTTCTGAATTGCTGAATTAAAATGGATTTTCAAGTCATCCATGTGGTATACTAGTCAGTATTTATTTATTTAATGATACAAAGCACACTGAAGTAGCTTGCATTCACTACAATGAAAACAAGTCTGTTCATCATTTATAAAGATGGCTAATTATTGCTAATTTTGTCATTGTGTTTATGGAGCAGTACAACACAGAAACAGGCCCTTTGGCTTATAATGTTCTGCTGAGCTAATTAAACCAGTAATTAAACGCCTAACTAAACTACCTTCTGCATTGTTTGCACATCCATGCGCCTACTTCAGAGCCTCTTAAACGCTTCTCTTTTATCTGCCCCCACCACATTCCCTGGCAACATATTTCAGCTGCCCACCACTCTATGAAAAATAGTACTTGCTCTGCATATCTCCTTTTTGAACTTACCCTCTCAGCTTAAATGCATGTCCTTTAGTATTAGACATTTAGACTCTAGAAAAAAATATATAGCCTATCTATACCTCATAATCTCAGAAATTTCTATCAAGTCTCCCCCCAGCCTCCACTGTTCCATAGAATGGAACCCAAGTTTGTCAAACCTCTTCTAATAGCAGGCCTTCTAATCAAGGCAGTATCCTGGTAAACTTCTTTTGCACCCTTTCCAAAGCCTTGACATATTCCTGTAATGGGCAACCAGAAAATTATGCAATACTCCAGATGCAGATTAACCAGACTCTTATAAAAACTACATAACCTCTTTGACTCTTGTACTTTCCATTCCCAAGGATTCTGAAGTCAGTACATTTGTGAGGCCAGATGAGCACAATACCTGATCTCTGCACTTTGCAGTTCAGATTGCTAACTATTATATTGAAAGGGAATATTGACTGAATTTATGATCATAGATTTGAATATGGTTATAGGATTAGCTGTTTGTTCTTATTGCCTTCCAAGGGGGGAGGGGTGTAAGAAAGCCAAGTGGATAGGTATATAGATGTTGTACCTGTTTGGGGAGGGTAACAAATCAAGATAATATAGGGCTGGCAGGTGGTTTGGAGGTTGGAGGGAATGGAAATGGTAAACAAAGGGATACAGAAGACCAGTAGTAGTTGGAAAGGAACATAGATGTGAGTGTTGTGTGTTAATTGCAATTGGAAAAACTCAATGCTCACACCATTGAGTTGCAAATTTCCCTAGTTGAATACGAGGTGTCATTCTTTTGGTTTGTATTTAGCCTCGCCGTGGCAGTGGAGGAGGCTGAGGACAGACATATTAGTATGGGATTGGAGTGCGGAGTTCATATGATATGCATCCAGAATATCAGGAATTCTCTTCCTAAACGTCGCCACCTCAATGTCTCTATTATTATCAGATGGCCTTTAAAACCTACCCCTTTGGTCATCACTTTAGTCATTGGTGTCTAATGCTGTCTGATAATGCTCCATTGAACAACTTGAGACATTTTCTTATGTTTGCAGTCCTCTGCAAATGTCACTTATGGAACAAATGTAATATTACTTGATAGAGTTGATGGCAGTTAAATATAATATAAATTAGAGTGGGATTTGAATCATATTGGGGCAGACCACACAAGGAAGGAATATTTTCTTAAGAGACAGTATTACTGAACTTGCTAGTTTCTTTCATTTTAAGCTGTTAAATGTATTGAAAATACTTTGCTATAATTGGTAATGCTAATTTTCCATTGTTTAGAAAGCAATGGGATAATGAATTGAGTTTATAAACAAACTCTTGTGAATTCTGTGAATCGCTAGTTTTATCAGTAAGAAACTGCAGAAATTGCAATCAAACATTTTGTTTGTTGATCCTATTAAACTGACATTACTAGGACTACTTCCTTAGAATTGAATATTTAGTCTCCTGGGGTTTCTATTGGCCTCAAGATGGAGAATATTGGAAATTATTTATTCAGTCATGATTAGCAAACAGTGATTGGAACCAATATTCATGATTGTTCATTGTCATTCTTGAGTATTCAAATGTACAGGGAAACAAAATGATTCCCTGTACATTGATGAAGGAAGGGTAGTAGATGTAGTATATATGGATTTCAGCAAGGCATTTGATAAGGTACCCCATGCAAGGCTTATTGAGAAAGTAAAGAGGCATGGGATCCAAGAGGACATTGCTTTGTGGATCCAGAACTGGCTTGACCACAGAAGGCAAAGGGTGGTTGTAGATGGGTCATATTCTGCATGGAGGTCAGTCAACAGTGGGGTGCCTTAGGGATCTGTTCTGGGACTCTTACTGTTCATGATTTTTATAAATGACCTGGATGAGGAAGTGGAGGGATGGGTTAGTAAGTTTGCTGATGACACAAAGGTTGGAGGTGTTGTGGATAGTGTGGAGGGCTGTCAGCGGATACAGCGGGAAATTGATAGGATGCAAAACTGGGTTAAGAAGTAGAAGATGGAGTTCAACCCAGATAAGTGTGAAGTGGTTCATTTTGGTAGGCCAAGTATGATGGCAGAATATAGTATTAATGGTAAGACTCTTAGCAGTGTGGAGGATCAGAGGGATCTTGGGGTCCGAGTCCATAGGACGCTGAAAGCAGCTGCGCAGGTTGACTCTGTGGTTAAGAAGGCGTACAGTGTATTGGCCTTCATCAATCATGGAATTGAATTTAGGAGCTGAGAGGTAATGTTGCAGCTATATAGGACCCTGGTCAGACCCCACTCGGAGTACTGTGCTCAGTTCTGGTCGCCTCACTACAGGAAGGATGTGAAAACCATAGAAAGGATGCAGAGTTTGTTCAACTTCTCCTTCTAATTCATAGTCACTAATTGAAATAGTATCCTGCTCAATCTCTTCTGCATCCTTTCCAGAGCCTCCAAATCTATTCTTCACTGACAACCAGAATTGTGCAGAATTTGCATCTTTCTCACTTCAGAGCAGAAAATCTAGAATAAATGGTCACTGCAATAATATGGGCATGTTGGTGACGCAAGATGTTCAAAGGTTCATTTATTATTGGAGTGTATAACTCTGAAATTCTTCAATTCTCCAGGTAGTCATGAAACCAAGAAAGAAAAAAAAGGCAGCACAATCATCAACCCCCAAATCCCACCTCCCCGCAAAAAAAATGAACAAAAATGGAACAGGCACATCAACACCCAAATCTTTCCCCCCACACAGAAAAATGATCAAAAATGGGGCAGGCGCATCGACCCCCTAAATCCCTCCTCCCGCAGAAAAAAATGAACAAAATAGATCAGGCACATCAACCTCCAAATCCCTCCTCCTGCATAAAGACTGAGCAAAACGAATCAGGCACATCAACCACCCCCCAAAAAAAATGAAAAGATCGGGCAAAAAAACCACAATATAAAAACTATAAGACTGAAAAATAGAGTCTCTAGTCCCAAGTCCCCATCCAAAGTGCAGAAAAAAGCTGGACAATACTCTCCGGGTCTGGGCGCAGCAGCAGGCTGTCCCATGTCCGGCATAGAACAACTGATTAAAAGAAGGCAGCCGGCGCTCAACTTCTGCACTTGCTTCGATGCTTCAGTCTCCCTCGTTACTTTAATCGGCGAGCAATGGGAGCTTTAATCGACAAAATGGAGCCAAACATCAGCTTGCACCCCATCCTGCAGCCTGCCTGCTATGAGGTTCGCACATGCTGCCTCCCGTAATCCTCTCAGAGACTGCAGAGCGCTGGAACACCCATGCAATCTCCAAACTTCCGCATTCCCTCACCACGAGGTTCGCTCACGCTGCATTTGCCTCCTGGAATTCTCTTGGAGACTGCAGAACGCTGAAGCACCCAAATGATCTCCAAACAGCAAAACACAGCCTCCAACAGTTCCAGAATCACATTCAAGATGAGAAACAAACATAAAAGACATTAAAGAAATGAAAAACGTGGTTTCATAATCTATCCAGAAGATGTTGACCAAAGGAGTGTTGTACGCAGTCGCCATCTTGACTGGAAGGAAGATGTTAAACTGAGGCTGCCTTCCTGAATTGATTGGAAACATCAGATGGTTAGTAGGGAATTTTCTCAGCAAGTATTTAGCCATTAGCCTGAATCATTGGTTTATATTTTACAGTGGCTCTCACAGGAGAAAATATAGTGCCCACAATGATCAGATGATTTATTTGTAATGGCTTTCCCCTTTCTTGAAATCAGTTGTTGTCAGTCACCAGATTTAGAAACTTTCTGCAGTGATTTGCACTGCAGTGATCTGCAGTGAAGAATTCTCACAAATTTCAAATTTCAAAAGAAAGTACATAATTTTTAACTGATATTTTAAGTATGCTCAGAAATGTGAAATATTTGAGCATGCACATAGGATTAGATAGAAGCTGAACTATTATAAGCTTTGCAACATAAAAATGATTTTTCACTATATAGACACAAAGAAATTTGAACTAATAATTTCAGTAAATAACAATTTACATATACTCAAAGACACGTAAACTTTAGTCTCAACACATTGTGGAAGTTGGTCATATTGGGAGTTCCCATGCCAAGGCAACTTGCACCTATGGGTTTAATAGGAATTAGGGAGCGGGAGCTTAGGGATGATGATTGAAGAGAATCAGAATTACATTAATATCACTGGCATATGTTAAATTTGTTAACTTTGTGGCAGCAGTACAATGCAATACATAATAGAAGAAAAAAACTTGTCAATTACAATAAATATGCATACAGTTCCAAGAAAAGTTTGTGAACCCTTTGCAATTACATGGTTTTCTGCATTAATTACTCATAAAATGTGGTCTGATCTTCACCTAAGATGTTTCAATCACACACTCACTTTAATTGATACACAAGTAAAGCTTTAATCGGCGAAATGGAGTCAAACATTGGCTTGCACCCTGTCTTGCAGCCTGCCCACCAGGAGATTCACGCATGCTGCCTTCATCTTAGTATAGGAGGGAGATTGAAAACCTGGCTGAGTGATGCCATAACAATAGCTTTTTACTCAATGTCAGCAAGATCAAGGAGCTGATTATTGACTTCAGGAGGAGGAAAATAACGGTCTGTGAGCCAGTCCTCATCGGAGGATCAGAGGTGCAGAGAGTCAGCAACTACAAATTCCTATGTGTTATTATTTCAGAGGGCCTGTCCTGCGCCCAGCATGTAAGTGCAATTACAAAGGAAGCATGGAGTTTGTGAAAATTTGGCATGACATCTAAAACTTTGACAGACTTTTATAGATACGTGTTGAAGAGTATATTGACTGGCTGCAACACAGCCTGGTATGGAAACACCAATGCCCTTGAATGGAAAATATTACAATAAGTAGGATATGGCCCACCATTAAGTGCACAGAGCATTGTTCCAGGAAACCAGCATCCATCATCAGGGTTCCCCGTCACCCAGGTCATTCTTTCCTCTCATGACTGCTATCAGGAAGAAAGGTACAGGAGTCCCAGAACTCTCACTACCAGGTTCAGGAACAGTTGTTACCCCTCAGCCATCAGGGTCTTGAACCAAAGGGGATAACTTCACTGAATTTCATTGCCCCATTACCGAACTGTCCCCATAACCTATGGAGTCACTTTTAAGGACTCTTCATCTCATGTTCTCAATATTTGTTGCTTGCTTATTATTATTTATTTTCTTGTATTTGCACAGTTTATTTTTGCACGTTGGTTGAATGCCCAGTTGGTGTGGACTTCCATTGAGTTTATTATTGTTATTATTTTACTATAGATTTATTGAGTATGCTCGCAGGAAAATGAATATCAGGGTTCTATATGGTGACAAATGTGTACGTTGATGAGAATAATAAGCAATAGATATTCTCTCCCTCTCCCTTGCCTCCTCTCCCCCTCTCCTCCACTCCTCCCCCCCCTCCTCCTTTCACAGAAAGAACACATACAACTGTACCAGCACTATCACTAGAAAGCACTAGAGATTAGGATTGAATCTGAGTCTTTGGATCTGTGAGATAGCAGTGTTTCTAATTGCACCACTGTACTGTTCACCTCAGTGAGGAAATCTTCACCTTTTATTTTGTAGCTTCCTCTTGATGGCTTGGAATTCAATATGTGCAATGGTAGGACACACATACAGTCATTCTGTGCAACACCTGATATACCAGTGTAATGTTTCAATAATCAGTCGCAGCTTATTCACCTTACTAAAATAGGCCATGTTCCTGTTTATAAACATGAGATGATCTGAAGTTTTGCTGTCAGTGTCTTAACTTGCTCCATTACTATTTAGCCTTGATGTCTATCCTTGCTGACCTAAATAAGAGTTTTAAAATTCTTATTTATGGCCTTGTACACCCTATCTTTGAAATCTAAGCATCCTGCTTATAGAGTCACTCTTCCAGTTCTGGTGTCCTCATCATCCATGAATGTAAATGCGACACTAATGGCAGCTATAATTTCACATGTCAAACCCTAAACTCTGAAATTTGCATTAAATATTGATAGCCCAGTATCTCTCTTTCCCCCTGAAGTTAATCTCTCAAAACCCACTGTTTTGATTGTGATTTAAAGTATTTGCTCCAATATGTGGTTTGGTGGTGACACTTCATTTGATGTTATTTCATTAAAATGACGTGGACGTTTTTTAAAGTTTAAGTCATTATGTAAATACTAATTGTTATTGAAGTACACAATGGGCACCATGGTGGCATAGCAGCGTGATGCTAATACAGCTCGGGGCATTTCGGCGTTCAGTTCCGGTGCCGTCCGTAAGGAATTTGTACGTTCTCTCTGTGAGTGTGTGAGTTTCCTTCAGGTGCTTCAGTTTCCTCCCACAGTCTAAAGATGTACTGGTTAGTAGGTTAATTGGCTATTGTAAATTGTCCTGTGATTAGGCTAGTGTTAATAGGTGGGTTGCTGGGTGGTATGGCTCATTGGGTCAGCAGGGCCTGTTTGGCACTGTATCTCTAAATTAATGGCAATGTACTGTACTGGAGGAATTGTTTATTGCTGCAATCTTCCAAGTAGCAGAATCAGTTTTTCACTGCAGGCTATTGTGAAAACTAGCCTTAAGAAAACAGCCGGTGTCAAAGAATCACCTCTTTTACAATTATTTATTTAGTTTTTTTTATTCTACTGTATTTGAAACTTGAGAAATATATTCTAAAGTAGAAGTCCATTGTTAATTAATGCTATCAAAAAGTGCACAGTAAATGCCATCATCTCTGAATTGTAATAATTTTACCACATGTTGTAAAGTGGTTGTGTTTATTATAGAAGACACATGTTCAGAACCTGAAGTTTAACTTTTCAGAATCACATTCTCACTTTTGCAATTTTCACAGTATGTGCACAAAACATGATATTAATGGAAAATTATCCCTTCAACTATTAACTGTAACTTTACTTTTCCCCTTACCTTTGATCCCATAGACAGTTATAGATATAACAGGATTTAGCTGGTACAGTGCAATTTAAAGTCTGCGTGACTAAGAGGAATGCGGGACTCTTGAATGCAGTTTTTAGATTTTAGTTAATAAGTAGTGCCTTACGGGTTTAATACTTAAGCCACTTTGGTCAGTTGTTCCAGTATTATAGTGCTATCTCATCTTGCTGGAACTCCCATGCAGTAGGAAATGTGAAATTTATGTATGGTGTGACTGAATACAGGTAACAAAATTGTCATTGAAACTTCTACACCAGGAAAGATAAAACTACACATTTTCATTTCAACCTAGTCAAAGCTGTTATTGTGCTTTGGCTTTCTTAAATGGTTAATAACTTGTGGATGATAAATCAGAATAGGATGAATCTAATACTAGATGCAATTTTTCTTTGAAACCTGCTTAACTGCGGTTGATCCTTAATGTAAAATGTGAGTGTAAGTAAGAATTTAATATATATAATATATAAACGATTTTTTGTTCAGACTGATGAGTCAAATGTCATGTTGTGCATACATACTTTACAAACATTCTTAAAGGAAAGTGTACGTACTTTCTTTATTTTGAAGATAAATTTAAGTATAATCTTGGATTATATGTCCCTAAAAAGATGAATTTGTTACCTCAAGTGTTCTAAATATGTATTGTGATGGCATTATTAAACAATTCAGAATTAATCAGCAGGTAAAGAAGTGTCCCTTTAATTAATGTGGTTTAGTAGCAATTTAATTGTTAGAAATTTGGGTATATAGTTTGGTAGCCAGTTATTTTGTTCAAATTTATATCTTTTGTCTTGTAGCTTACTGTTTTGGGTGTTTCAAGCAATGCGAATGTGCTGCTGTGTGTGTGTGTGTGTGTGTGTGTGCAAGCAAGAAAAAACAACCAGGTTTTAGCCATATGCTCCTTTTTTTAGTTTTTTATTTCAAAGAAGTACTTCATTCAGTAATGATAAATTTACTATAAAAAGCAACATTTTATGATAATTAAAGCTTATATTGATATGGATGCAAATCAAAACTCAATAATAATTTCTAGCACTGAAGTCATGGTGTCAAGTCACAGCAGATGTGATAGAGTTACTGCCTTAAAATCATTTGCCATTATTTGTTTGGAATATTCTATATGATGCTAGTTTTTAAATAAACAAATTTCATTTTATAGTGCTGTGGAATGGAGTGTGACAACATTGTGAAGGAGGTGCTGTGGGCCATGAAGTTATATTGTTTAATATCTCTGATTCCTCAAGTTATTAACTTGTTTATCAGTTAGTTATCTGGGATTGAAATGCAAAAATATTATTTCACAAAGATGTTATAGAAAATTTTGTGAAATAAGTGTCATTTGTCAACATATAAAATGGAAAAATAATTTGAAGGAAAGTAATTTTATAATGACAATTTTACTAAAATCAGAAGTAGAATAACATTGGGGAAATGAAGATTAATGTATGATCAGAAATTTTAAAATGAAAAGAACAAAATGCAAGTTCATTTGATTTGTCGGCATAATTCAATAATGTGAGTGAAGTCAAAATAAATCTGTGATTCAGAGACCTGAGAAGATTCAAATGGATCAGTTGGAAAATGAGAAACTGGGTAGTTGTGAAGACAGCATGTAACCAGAATGCAGAAACTTCTAGTTTTCTGGTACTTTGTTTATAAATTCATAAGGCAGAAGCTCAACTTTCAGATCATTGCCAATGAAGCTGTCCAGTCTCCCTCTGCCTCTATACAGAATATTTCTGGCCTCTGTTTGATGAATGGGCGTTGATTGACATTGCACCAGTTTTTCTCCCTTCCTTTTCAGGCATATTATTTCACTTAGGTGGATCGAATCACTCTTCTAAACTGCTGATACTGCTGTTTTGTTGCTGACTGCAGTTGTGCATTTCTTCCGTTACGAAATAGTGATAAAGAGTGAGGTGAAAATTTAATACACTATTTACTAACAGCAAGCTAACTTGAGTAATGGGATATCTTGAAACTCAACCTTAACACTTAATTTTCATGACTTAGTTCTCAACAAAATATCATGGGTCATCCCTTGTCCTAATCATAATTCTGAGTAAAGTATAGCTACAATACCCCAATGTTACTTTTATTTATTTGTTCTAATTCTGATGCGTCTTCCTTATATATTATATACCTTCCCAACAAATGCCAAACAGAATTCTCTGCAGCTGTGTTAACAGCATTCCAGTGATGTGTAAAATAAAGGCTGCATTTATACTTAAAACATTTTCCCTCAGAGATTACAGTGAAGTGTCATGCCATAAAGAGGTTGCAGTTTCTCTTAAAGACTGTAAGGAATGTTTGTTTAATCTGTCGTCTTTCATGAACAATTTAACTTGTAAATGCAAAGATTAAATTTCCTAGATGAAAGCATGAATAAATGGTTCAGAATATGTGGCTCTTAATTTCCTCGGCCATAATTACTGACAAAATAGTCATATCTGTTCTCATTTTCTGGTCTGTCACAAGACCATTCTGGGTGTGCACTTGAAAGTTGTTGCAAACAGGTATTACAGGGACCTCAGTGGATATATAAAAATGAATTTAAAATAACTGTGTAGATTGAATGGCATGATAGAAGAAATGTGTTGTTTCTGTTACAACTCGGAATTAATAATGTTCTTTGGTTAGAATCCATATTCTTAACAAGAACTGTAATTTGATTAATATTAAAAAAAGGCAATTAGTTGACTAAACCTAATCGATCAACAGCAAAATGTATTTCAATGCAAGGAAGAGTTTCTGTTCTAATGTGATTTAACCTTAAACAAACATTAAGTACACTTCTGTATTTTTGTGGAGGCTAAATTTTAATCCAGTTTGCACAATGAAAGCATACAAATAAGAGACTTTAATGAGACTGATGCAGATGAACATTGATTAAGCAAAATCACCTTACTTGCAACAAAAATGTTCCATTTACCGGTGAAAGATCATCATTAATGATTTAGAAATGATTCTAGTTTCAAATTACATTTCCCAGCATGTATACCTGTCCTACCAGCTAAAGTCATTTTCTGAAATTGTTTGTTATAAGACTGACTAATTGAAGATCTCCTTTGATTAATATTAGAAGTATCTAAAGGATGACATGTGTGAAACATTTTTGTAATCTCATAAGTATCCAGATGCACTACTTTGTAGTCACAGTGAAGGTATTTTTGCAAATTTTGCATTAATCTTAAAAGATTCTTTGATGTTAGCTTTTGATAACTATTATTGCCTTGAAATTTGGCCATATAGGATTTTTTAAAGAACTTTAGAAAATGAGAAATAGAAAGAGTTGGCATTGAAGTCCTTTAATCCTGATTCTTTCAATAAGATTGAGGCAGAGCTGATCATTGTCCTCAAACCCATTTTCCTTCCTGATAAGTATAGAGCTGCAGAATGGTTAAGTTATGAGGCTGAGAAATAGTCATAGAAGTCATAGAATCACAGAAAAATACAGCACACAAACAGGCCCTTCAGCCCATCTAATCTGTGCAGAACCATTTAAACTGCCTTCTCCCATCGACCTGCACTGGGCCCATAGCCCTCCATACCCCTACCATCCATGTACCCCTCATAATCTTGTATACCTCTATCAAATCTCTTCTCAATCTTCTATGTTCCAAGGAATGAAGTCCAAACTTATTCAATCTTTCCTTATAACACAGGTCCTACATACCCGACAACATCCTTGTAAATGTTCAGTATACTCTTCAACCTTATTTATACCTTTCTGTAGGTCGGTGACCAAAACTGCACACATCATCATCATCATCATCAGGTGCCATGCCCAGTTTGAGCTTTGACTGCCATGGCCCACACACTCCTGTTTTGGGTCAAGTGGATCAATTCATTGGTATTCATTTTCAGTTCTCTGGCTGCTGGCTCCATCATCATTTGTCTTTGCTTTCCTCTTGTTTTCTTCCCTTCAATCTTTCCTATAATTGCTGTGCATTCCAACTCCTCTTTCCTAATCACACGTCCAATGAAGTTGCGTTGCCTTTTCGTGATCTCATACATTATTTCTCTTTTTGTGCTTGCTCTGTTCATGACATCCTCATTGAATATTCGTTTCGTCCATGTTGTTCTTTGCATCCTCCTCAAAAACCACATCTCTGCTGCTTCAATTCGTTTCCTCATGTTACTAGATATTGTCCAACATTCTGAGCCATATAACGTAACTGGATAAACGTAACATTTCAGTACTCTGAGGCGGGTTGTCATGCTTAGTTTAGTGTTGGTCAGTAAAGGTGTCTTTTGCCATCCCTATTCTTCATTTGATGTCCATGTCACACCTGCCATCTGATGTCACCCAGCTTCCTAAGTAGCAAAAGTTCTGTACTTGTTTTATGTCGTCCCTGATTATTTTCAGCCTGCAGATAGGATTTTCCTTCTTTTTGGATATCACCATGCATTCTGTCTTTTTGCAATTGATAGATAGACCCATTTTTGCACTTTCTTCAAGAACTATATCAATTGGGTTTTGTAGTTCTTCCTCCGTACTTGCAATTAACACAGTGTCATCCGCATATCTGAAATTATTGATGTTTTCACCGCCAACTTTGATTCCCAAGACGTCTCTTATTTTTTATAATATTGTTTCACTGTACGCATTAAACAAATCAGGAGAGCAAACACGCCCTTGTCTAACGCCTCTCTTGATTTTCGTAAACTGACTCACTTCTCCACCTATTCTTACAGCGGCAGTTTGTTCCCAGTACAGATTTCTGATAAGGCGGAGGACTTTCGAATCTAGATCTAGAGTTTCCTGTAATTTTTTTTATTTCCTGTCATAAAAACTGCACACAGTACTCCAAATTAGGCCTCACCAAGGTCTTATACAAACTCAACATAACATCGCTCTCCTATACTCAATACTTTGATTTATAAATGTTGGAATACGGAATGTTGTTCTGGGATAGATGATTGCATTGGAAAAGTCAGCGGAGATTTACCAGGACATTGCTCGGAATGGAATCAGTAATGAAGAAATACTGGATAGACTAGGTTTAGTTTGCTTAGAGTGAAAGCTGAGAGGGACCTAATATATACAACATTATAAGGGATATAGATGGGGTGGATAGTGAAAAACTTCTCCCCATATTGGAAATATCTAAAATCAGAGGGCAAGAATTTAAGGAGGCTAGTAGGAGAATTACAGATCTTGGGAATTTTTGTTTTTTTACTGAGAGAGTGAAGCGCACTTGCTCAGATTATGATGAAGAAAGGTACTTTTATAACATTTAAAAATGTCTGGACAAGCATTTAGGTTGCCAAGAAATAGACATGGTAAATGTGATTTGTATAAATTATCGACATGGACATGTTTCTGTGCTGTATCGCTACATAACTTTAAAAACTGAAATCTTGGAACTACTCAGCAGGCCAGGAAGCATTTATGCAGAGAAAAATGGTGTTAGCATTCTTGACCAATGACCTCTCATCAGATTGAATATACATAAGTTACAAATCAGGATGTTTTGAGTAGCAGAGGAGGAAAAGGTGTGAAGAGAACAGATTTGTTCTTCACAATGTGCATGATAAGAACCTAGCAGTTTCAGTGGTTGTTTTGCTGACCACCCCTGCACAGATTGCAAGGGAGACCCTGAGCTTCCAGTTGTTGATCTCGTTCTTTCTTTCTTTCTTCAATTTCCATTGTGATATTTCTGTTTTTGACCTCTTATTACATTTCAATGAAGCTTAATGTAAACTTGAGGAATAGCACCTCATCTTCCAATAATAGCATATGATAGCTCTCAGGATTCAGTAGGACTTTCTGGTCATTATTAGAACTTGCCAGTTTTGTTGAAATGTCATCAAGCTGTGTTGTTAAGTTTTCTCTCTTCACAGAAGCTACCTAACCAGTTGGTATTTCCAATATAACCTTTAATTTCAGATTTCTAGCAAATGCACTACTTGTATTTCATAGTTGCAGCAGCATTGATTTCTATTTTCTTTCGTGTGCTCGTCATCTCCTTGTATCCTCTGTCAGATCAGCTGATTAACAAGCCTTCACCATCCTATCTCTGTATCTACATCATTTGTGTTAATCAGTTTCTCTTTGTCTCCACTCTTTCACAGACATAACCCTCACCCCATCCACCCGTCACCTTAACAGGAATAGAGTTCCCTTTATCCTTACCTAGTACCCCATGAGCTTCCGCGTCCAGCTCATCATTCTCCGCAACTTCTGCCATCTTCAACTGGATCTTACTGCCAAGCACATCTTTACATTTCTCCCCCTCCTCCTTTTCTCCTTCTCCATGCCCCATTCTGGCCTTCCTCTTACCCATTCTCTTCTTCTCACCTGCCTTTCATCCTGTTCTAGTGTCCCTCCTCCCTCCCTTTCTCCCATGGTCAACTCTCCTCTCCTATCAGATTCCTTCTCCTTCAGCCCTTTATCTTTACCAACTACTGTATCATCTCCCTGCTTCTCACTTCATCCTCTCTCCCCCACCCACCTATCCCTCTCCCTTACCTGGCTTCACCTATCATTTTTCAACAAACTCCTTCCCTTCCCCCTGCTTCATATTCTGGCTTTTTCCCCTTTCCTTTCCAGTCCTGATGCAGGGTCGGTGCAAAATGTTGATTTTTTATTACTCTCCTTAGGTGCTGCTTGACCTGTTGAGTTCCTGCAGCATTTTGTCTGTGTTACTCTGGATTTACAGCATCTGCAGAATCTCTTACGTTTATAAAATTGATTTGATTTTTCTTTCCATAGATGCTTCATGATCTGAATATTTCCAGCATTTTCTCTTTTTATTAAGTTTCCTAGCATCCTCAGTTTTTAATTTTACTTTTGCTTGCTTTTCCATTCATCTAGAGCAGATTCAAGTCCCACTATAGCATTTGGGGAATTTGAATTCAAGTAATTAAATGCAACTAGAATTTTAATAGCTGAAGTTACTTGCAATAATAGTAACAGTGAAATTAATGGTTCGTTGTAAAAACACTTAAGGTTCATTGATGTATTCCAAGGGAGGAAATCTGCTATGTTTATCTTGTTTGCCCTATTTTTGACTCTGACTCCCCCCACCCCCAATGTGGTTGACTAAGTGTTCCTTAGTCTCGAAGCTATCCAGGCATGGTTGATAAATGCCTATCAGCCCGGGGATATCCACGTCTGTGGATGAATAAATAAATATAAACCTTTCTTGATTTTTCTCTCATGTAGTGTCTCAGAGTGCCTTAGTAATGTTAGTGGTGAGATCCTCAACGTGCAGTTCCAATGACTGCACTGCTTGGTGCTCGATAGTGTGCAAAATGAGGGTTTGATACTTCAATTTCCTTCCTTGTCTTATCATCAGGCAGTCTCAGCTTTTGTTTAGAGCTCTCCAGCAGGATGAGTAGACACTGCAACTAGAGAACCATTTGATAGTAAATGTCAGAGGAGGAGAATGGTGGCAGATGGTGGTGAAGAAAGGACCTCTCTGAATATATTGATTGGGGCCAACTGATTGCTCCAAGCTTCTCTGCAGAGCCCCATTCCAGCAATTTATGCCCAGACAGCAAAAAAAAAGGGGAGAAGGAGGATCTGGTCCTATGCCAGGAGGCTAGTGAGACTCCAATGCACACTTCATCTGCAGCAGGCCTCAACCAGAGGCATTTTTGAAAGCCGCAAACATGTGCAATTAAACTTGCAAAAAGGTGATCGTGATAGCTGACCAGCTTCCAGTGAAGGACAGAAGATTTCGTTGGCACTTACACAATGAAGAAGTTAATTTTTAACTTAAAATATTCTCTACACCTCCAAGCCAAAAAACCTGAGTAAGAATGAACCACCATGATAGCTTCAGTGGTATCTCTGGTCATGAAGATTATTCAGCATATCCAGAGGAATCCTACGGTGCATTTACATGTTTTCATGTCACAAGAAGTGCTCTGTTTGAAGTCTCCACACTGACATGGGAGTACCATCCATGCACTTTGTGGAGCCCTTTGACTATATTTGCGGGCTGTTTTGGAAATGTTGGGTATTGTGTAGAACTGAATAATGTGCCATTACGTTTTTAAAGTGTGGAAAAAAAACCAAAAGAACAAAAAATAAAGGGTAATATGTGAATGACATATGTCATTATGTCACCACATCATAAGTGCACGCCTTGCTAAAGTAAAACAAAATTAAGACGTGCATCTCTTGGCTCTGTGTTTTTCTTTGAATTAGTTTTATGTTTTGGAGTTACAAAACATAACAGTGGTGACAAGAAAGTTTTAAATGATCCAGAGATGACTATCTATCTGTTGAAGCACATTGAGGTGTTTAAGTTTTTTTAAAAAGTGCAACAAGACAACCAAGTTAAAAAGCCAAGGTGTGAAAACAGAAAAACTCATGGGTTCATAAACAGTGAGTACCGGATGAAAATAATAATAATTTTTATTTTTTTAAAAAGCAGAAATGGCTAGCTACACCGGAAAGATAGACATATTCAATTGCCCAAAAGTTAACTGGATATTGTGTACTGAGTGATTTGAGCAGTGTTTTGAAGCAAATTAAATAGCCAGTGAAAAGCGAATGCCAGTTTTGCTGAGTGCAATGGGTGGAAAGCATACAGTTTGCTTCAAAGTTTAACTGCTCGAACTAAAGCAGGTGAAATTAACTTTGCTGTTATCGTGAAAGTAATGTGGGAACATTTAAAACCGAAACCATTGTTGATTGCAGAATGCTTTGTTTCTTAAGTGGTATCAAAAGGAAGGGGAGTCCATTTCAACATATGTGGCTGAATTGAAGAGATTGTCTGAGCATTGTCGGTTCGATAATGGGCTAAATGATGCTATGAGAGATCATTTAGTTTATTGAATCCTACAAGAAAGCATTCAAAAACTGCTCTTAACTGAAGCACAATGCCCATTTAAAAGAGCATTTGAAATCGATGTATTAATGGAAACTGCAGTCAGAGACGCAATTGAGTTGCAGTCAGGAATTATTGTGAGTGTGAACTAAATTGAAATGACTGAACAGAAACCTGCCTGCCCAAACAAATTATGTTACTGTTGTAAGAGGTGCTCACATACACTAGAACACTGTAGGTTTAAAGGTGAAACTTGCAGAAAATGCAACAAAGTAGAACACATGCAAAGTATATCGGACAGACAAAAGCAAAATGGACTGCACAGGGAAGAGATAAAGATAAAAAGTCAAGTTGCAGTTTCAAAAGAGCATCAAAAATCTGATAATGATGAGAATGACTCAGGACTGAGTAGCCTTGAGATTTACATGTGAAAAATAACAGGAGACGAGCAATATTGTGTACACCAAAAGTGAACAGCAAATTAATTAAAATGGAATTGGATACTGGCTTGGCTGTTTCAGTCATTCCATAAAATTAGTTTGAACAGCATTACAACTAAACTGAAGTCTGAAGTTTTCCAGCTATTAACTTGTACTGGCGAAAAAATAACTCTTATGGAACTGACATTTGTAACAGTGAAATACAATAACCAACAAGCCACATTGCATTTGTTTTTGGTAAACACAGGAGGGCCAGCATTAGGGGGGGTGTGATTGGCTGAGATAACTACAGCTTGATTGGAGATCCATTCACCATTTGCACGCCATGTCCCCTGCAATAGTCATCTGAAAATGAATTAAGAAATGTATTGGAGATGCCACAGCAGTGTTCAGCGATGGTATTTGAAATTATGGCATTTGAAAACTCAAATATATCAAGGGTAAAATGCTGTTAAGTGAAAATGCCACATGTAAGTTTTACAAAGCTGGTCCAATTCCTTACACCATCTGTGATAAAGTAGCCAATGAGGTAGATCGCATGGAGGCTGAAGGAATTCTTCAGTGGAGACCATGGGCAACACAGTGGTCCCAGTAGCCAAGAAGAATGACTCTGACAGGATCTGTAGTGATTTTAAGGTCATCATCAACCCAGTACTGAAAGTAGATCGCTGCCCTCTGCCGAGGGTAGAGGATATCTTTGCCCCCTTTCTGAAGAGAAACATTTCAACAAAGTGCCCTTAGCTGAGGCTTACCTTTAGACAGAGATGGAATAAGGATCCAAAGTGTATCTCACCATAAACACTTGCACAGTGCTTTATCGCTAAATGGGCTCATTTTTGGAGTAGCGTCTGCACCTACACTTTGGCAGAAAGCTGTAGATCTGGTGCTGCAAGGCTGCCCAGACACTAGGTGACGACATCATTGTTATCTGTAAGAATGTCAAGGAACATCTCCAAAGTCTCAAGATAATGTTAAAAAGATTAGAAGATTTTGGGCTCAGAGCACGACGCATCAAGTGTGAATTCTTTAAACCACGCATCACTTACTGAGGTCACACCATTGTTGCACAAGGTTTAAATATATGTGCTAAGAAAATTCAAGCAGTGGTGGATGCCCCACGGGCAAAGGACATATCACAGTTGTCCTTTTTAGGATTTGTCAATTACTATAACAGGATCCTGCTAAACATAGCTACTGTGCTCTATCCCTTGGACTCATTACTAACAGATCAGGATGAAATGGCAATGGACAAAGCAGCGTGACGTGGCTTTCCCAAAGGTAAAGGAAATGAAGTCAGACACTGCACTCACACATTATCCTCATCATGCACTGAAGTTTGCCTGTAATGCCTTGCCTTATGGTATAGGTGCAGTCATATCACATGTGAATGAATGAACACCCCATAGCCTTTCATCATGTTCACTTACCGCTGCAGAGAAAAATTATACAAAGATTGACTGAGAGGCCTTGAGTGTGCCTTGAAGTGTAAAACGTTTCAATACCTGTATGGGAGAGAGTTTACCCTCATTACTGATAGTCAACCACTAGTGTCCATTTTCAAACCACAGAACGATGCTCCACTAACAGCAGCAGCACAAATGCAGGGATGGGCTCTTTTTCTTGGAGGACACAATTAGAAGATTGAATTCAAGAGGACAACTAATCATGGAAATGCTTGATGGACTTAACCTTAGAAAAGGAAATGCCTGAATAATTTACAAAAGAGGGCACTCCTCTTAACCTATTCTCTCAAAAGCAAACCAAAAGTCTCCCTTTTATGGCAAAGATGATCCAAAGGGAAACCAGAAAATACCCCACTGCAGGTCTACATGGTTACCTAAAATGGCTGGAATGAGTAGCAGAAATTCCAGCTCCCCCATTTTTACCAGTGCCAGGATGAACTTGCCCTTGATGGGGGTTGTCTATGTGGGGATTGAGAGGTGTTGTACTATCTAAGCTGAGAGCTAAAGTGTTGGATGAGCTACATGCCAGTCATCGAGACGATGTCAAAATGAAAGTGTTGGCTCAAAGCTTTATCTGGTGACCTGGGATAGATCAACAGATCGAGCAGCTTTCCATGCACTGTCTGGAATGCCAACATGTCCAGAAGATGCCAAGAGCATCTCAGAGAAAGGAGAAGAAAGCTGTTCAGAGCTGTCAGAATCGTTTCCTGCAGTCCCATAGTCAACTCCTGAAACCACCACAGAGGAGAACCCAGAACCTGAGATAGTTTCAAAGCTACAAGTCTTACATGTCAAGCAGAGTGACCCCCTTCACCCCCTCCCTTGTCAGAAAAGATGTTATTCCACAAGACTAAGAGATCCTCCACAATGATTAAATATTTAGGTCTGAATGGGACAGTTTAAAATTTACTATGCTGTGGATGTCTATGCAGTAGTTGTACGGTAGCTGTGAGATGCATTCTATATTGAGTTGGAGTTTATAGCTAAGCAGCGAGGAGTGTTGTGTGTTGAATATTTCAGTAACATTTGAGTAACGTTGTAAATATATTGTTTGGTTAAGCATTCTTCATTGTTACATAATGCATTATGGGTTATATGTAGAAGTACCTGAATGGAATACATCATTACACCACCACATCATAAGTGCATATCTCACTAAAGTAAAACAAAACTAAGACACACGTGCCCCTGGCATTTTTCTTTCATTTAGTTCTATGTTTTGGAATTATAAAATATAACAAAAGACCTATTAACTGTATGCTTTGGATGTATAGGTGATTTTTTTGTGATTTCAGCTCCACATTGAGAATGAACAGTTAACTGTAAATGGTGTGCTAATAGATGCATATACACGTTCCTGACTATTCAGTTGCTTCAAGTTTCTACCATAGTTGTGTTGTATCAGTGTATCTTGGACCTCATTCCATTGTTATCTGCCTGACTTTCCAAGAAAGTCTTTTAAGCATCAGCACAAGGCAAGAACTTGAAGCATGCACTTCCTCTGAAGAGTTTGTCCCTGAAAGTATAAAAGAAAAGTTGGATTTGGCTGACCCAGATAAGAATATGGTGTGCATAATGGGTAACATTGAAGCTCCCCTGATGCTGGTAAACTTCCACATATCTGTCAGTAAATTCACTTTACCTACTCAGCAGTTTTTGTCATGTTGTTCCGAATCATAAATAGCGTCATGAATTTGATTTTGGCAGTGTATTTGCCTTTCAACATGTACAATAAAACATGAAAAATGAAATACTCATATTTCTATTTTCTGAATTAAATTATTGTTTGTGAATATTTAACTTCTGCTCCCAGTTGATGTCAAATGTCTTTTGCAATGTCATTCACGAAAGCGTAAATGTCAAAAATGGAGTTTTAATTTGAGGACTATGAAAAAAATGAATTAACTGGTGGTTATGTTAACACCCATCCTGCACTCACTTTCCTAAGAGAGCTGATTATAAATCGAGAGCTTCAGGTTCCAGTGCTTCAGATAACAATGAGTGACCTTTGGATACTCAACTCCAGTGGACCAAACTGTTTACAGTATATCTAAAGCAGATAAGAAGCAGTAAATCTGCTTTCGTAACTTGACTCTTACGCAGCTGAAATGATGAAAGTGCATTGTGTGTAGAATAGGACACTTGTTATGTAATTAACTCAAATTACTTGGAATTTGGTTGTGATAAATACTGTTTTTGTTGATATAAGTTAACTAATGCTTTAAGTCAGGCTTGCAGAAAGTATTCATGAATCATGGAAAAACGGTTTGTTTTAACACTGAATCTTTAACCACCTCCATCAAGGCTTTCTGTTGTTTATTCTCATAGACTCTTTTGTTTCTTCAGTAACTTAAAATTCTGTAGTTCTTTCAGAATTTTGGCAAATATTCTGGCACAGGCTAATGCATTCCTTTGGGGGGGGGGGGGGAGGAGCAATGGGAAGTGCTATCAGAGTTTTCATTGTATGTATCTAATGCATCCAAAAATGATTGTAGACAGCTTGCAGCTATTTTTCACATGAAAATTAACTTTGCAACAAGTATTTTAACTCCAACTCTGTGCACTCTTTAGGAACTAGGAGTATATTTTCCAGCTTTTCTGCTGAGAAAAACAACCTTCCAATTTGCATGTCGGGTAACAGCAAGGTTGCTGGATCTCAAGAGAAATTGGACAAGTGCTGTTTCATATTTAATGTGGGATGCAAGACTTGAGGTCACTGCTCCTGCTGAGGATGTGAATATTCCAGCTTCAAGAGCAGTGTATGTGCTTTTAAGTTTTGAAGACTGGTGCTTTTCTCAAGTATGACTAAAAACAAAAATTAAATATTTAATGGATAGGGCTCTTACCTTTTTATTGAACATGGAATGTTTTGGATAGGGATAAAATCGCACGTGCATGCATGCCTTTCATTGTTTTTGCCACCAAATTAAATTAATCTTTACTGGCTGGCTGAATTTTTCAAAGTTCTCATGGATAACTATAGCAGAATATTGTTATAGCAATACTTGGGGCTCCATAGGATGTCCATTTTCCATGGTATTTAAATAAAAGTGGATTTCGTAGCTTTACAATGTTTATTGTGAGTCTACAATTTCATAATTTTAAAACATAAATTTTAGCTGTTTTGTCAAATGTCAGTCATTTCTTTCTTGTTGCTTTGGGATGTGGAGATGATAAGCAAGGCCAGCATTTTGTTCTCCATCCATAGCTACATTTGAGAAGGTGTGTGCATTCTGTTTAATCGTACTACCAGGTGTTAAAGGTACTACTGCAATACTTTTAGTAAAGCAGTTTGATTCGGTAATATCAATATATTTTCATGTCCAGATGCTTTATGAGTGTGAGGGGACTTGTTATTTACTCTTTCTTTTTCATTGCATATTTAGAGCAGTGCAGGATAGCGAAACCTCTTGCAGGTTGTGGGAAGGCAGAGAGCCCTCCAGTGTCCCTGACAACTACACCTGCAAGAAGTGCATCCAGCAACAACACCCTTCCATAGCACTGGGACTTAAGAGTCACATTGCTTTCTTTGTGCTTATAGATAATTGATGGTGTTGAAAATTAAACTTTCTGTTGTCATCTTTAATAGTGCTTATTCGTCAAGAGAAAATCCAAATAAAATGAAAGCTTCAGTTTAGCCGTCTGCTATTAAGTTCTCTAACAATGGATAAAGCTATATTTTTAAAAAATGAAAAAGCTGATGGAAGAAAATAGCTGATGAAAATTCATTTGACAAATATTTAACTCCAGTTAAAGTCTGGCTAATTTGAGATATCTTTGGTAGTTTTATGGTTGCATCTCCTTGATATCTGATGTATTTAAATTGTTGAAGTGCATGACTGTAGATTATAAGAACATAAGAAGTAGGAGCAGGAGCAGGCCAACCGGCCCATCGAGCCTGCCCTGCCATTCAGTAAGATCATGGCTGCTTTGTCTGTAAACCCAGCTCCATCTACCTGCCTTTTCCCCATAACCCTTAATTCCCCTACTATGTAAAAATCTACCTAACTGTATCTTAAATATATTTAGTGAAGAAGCCTCAACTGCTTCCCTGGGCAGAGAATTCCACAGATTCACCACTCACTGGGAAAAACAGTTTCTCCTCATCTCCATCCTAAATCTTCTCCCCTGAATCTCGAGGCAATGTCCCCTAGTTCTAGTGCCACCTACCAGTGGAAACAACTTTATCTTATCTATCCCTTCCAAAATTCTGTATGTTTTTATAAGATCCCCTCTCATGCTTCTGAATTCCAGAGAGTATAGTCCCAGGCGACTCAATCGCTCCTCATAGGTTAATCCCTTCATCTCTGGAATCAACCTGGTGAACCTCCTCTGCACTGCCTGCAAAGCTAGTATATCCTTCCTCAAGGATGGAGACCAGAACTGCACACAGTACTCCAGGTGCGGCCTCACCAGTACCCTGTATAGTTGCAGCATGACCTCCCTGCTCTTGAATTCAATCCCTCTAGCAATGAAGGTCAACATTCTGTTTGCCCTCTTAATAACCTGTTGTACCTGCAAGCCAACTTTTTGCGATTTCATGCAGAAGCACTCCCAAGTCTATCTGCACAACAGCATGCTGCAATCTTTCACCATTTAAATAATAATCTGCTTTTCTATTTTTCCTTCCAAAGTGGATGATCTCGCATTTACCAATGTTGTATTTCATCTGCCAGACCTTGGCCCACTCACTTAACCTATCTATATCCCTCTGCAGACTCTCCACATTCTCTGTACAATTTGATTTTCCACTCAGTTTAGTGTCATCAGCAAATTTTGCTATGCTATACTCAGTCCCCTCTTCCAAATCATCAATGTAAATGGTAAACAGCTGTGGGCCCAGCACCGACCCCTGTGGCATCCCACTCACCACTGGCTGCCAACTGGAGAAACACTCATTTATACCAACTCTATTGGTTAACCAATCCACTATCCATGCCAATACACTTCCTCTGACTCCATGCACCCGTATCTTATTTGTAAGTCTCTTGAGCGGCACCTTGTCGAACGCCTTCTGGAAATCCAGGTATACGATATCCACCTGTTCCCCTCTATCCACTGCATTCATTATGTCCTCAACGAACTCCAGTAAGTTTGTCAAATAGGACCTGTCCTTTCTGAGTCCATGCTGCATCTGTCTAATGGAACCACTCCTTTCTAAATGTCTCGCTATTTCTTCCTTAATGACAGCTTCAAGCATTTTCCTGACTACAGATGTTAAGCTAACTGGCCTATAGTTGCCCGTCTTTTGCCTACATCTTTTTTTTAAAGAGTGGCGTGACATTTGCTGTCTTCCAATCCGCCGCAACCTGCCCAGAGTCTAGAGAATTTTGGTAAATGATTACCAACGCGTCTATTATAACTTCCGCCAATTTCCTCAGCACCCTGGGATGCATCCCATCAGGACCAGGGGACTTATCTACCTTCAGGCTCTCTAGTTTGCTCATCACTATCTCTTTAGTGACAGTGATTTTATCGAGGTCCTCACCTCCCATTTCGTCCATAACATCATTCTTTTGCATATTAGACGTGTCCTCCACCACGAAGACCAACACAAAGTAGTCGTTCAAGGGACCTGCGTTGACTTTAGCCATCCTCTTCCGCTTTATATATTTATAAAAACTTTTACTATCTGTTTTTATATTTTGTGCTAATTTACTTTCATACTCTATCTTCCCTTTCCTTATTTCTTGTTTAGTTGTTCTTTGTTGCTTTTTAAAGTTTTCCCAATCCTTCAGTCTCCCACTAATCTTTGCAACTTTGTACACATGAGCTTTTAATTTGATACTATCTTTTATTTCCTTAGTTATCCAAGGCTGGTTCTCCCCACACTTACTGTCCTTACTTTTGACTGGAATATACTTTTGTTGAACACTGTGAAAAACCTCTTTGAAAGTATTCCACTGTTCCTCAACTGTCCTACCAAATAGCCTGTGCTTCCAATCCACATTAGCCAACTCCCCCCTCATCCTGTTGTAGTCTCCCTTGTTCAAGCATAATACACTAGTTTTAGATCTAACTATTTCATCCTCCATCTGTATACAAAATTCAATCATACTATTATCACTCTTTCCAAGAGGATCCCTGACTACAAGATCGTTAATCTCACCTATCTCATTGCACAGGACTACATTTAAGATAGCATTTTCCCTTGTAGGTTCACTAACATGCTGCTCAACAAAGCCATCATGGATGTGTTCTATGAAGTCCTCCTCAAGACTTCCTTGACCATCCTGATTCACCCAATCTATGTGGAAGTTAAAATCCCCCATGACAACTGCCGTTCCGTTCTTACAAGCCTCAGTTATTTCTTGGTTAATCGCCTCTGCCACTGCAATATTTTTATGAGGTGGCCTATAGACAACACCCACCAGTGATTTTTTTTTCCGCTTTACTATTCTTA
Organism: Mobula birostris; assembly: GCF_030028105.1. NCBI lineage: Eukaryota > Metazoa > Chordata > Chondrichthyes > Myliobatiformes > Myliobatidae > Mobula > Mobula birostris. The sequence continues at coordinate 16,985,406 of NC_092389.1, forward strand.
ATCTCCACCCAGGTGGACTCAGCATTCTGCTCTGTAGATCTTATATTGTTTCTCACAATCGCCCTGATCTCATCCTTAATTAAGAGCGCCATCCCACCTCCTTTGCCTTCCTGCCTATCTTTCCATATTACCTGATATCCTTGGATATTTAATTAGTTGTTATCTTGCCTCAGTCTTCTTAACCTGTACATCTGATTCCTAGAACTTCCTAGAGTAAGACATCTACAGCTGCCAACTTGTGCTGCAATGGGTACTTCCTAAGTAACAAAAAGTATTGTAGATTTGAATTTGAATTAAAACACCAAGATTCTGAACAAGGATTGTTGCCCTGAAACATTAGCTGTGCTTCTCCCTCTGCAGATTTGCTTAATATGCTGGGTATTTACAGTATTTCATGTCTTTATTTTGTACTTGCAAAGCTTGTGAAGAGAACTGAGGGAAAATAATTTGATAACCTGTAATGCACACTGGCTACAAAATGACCCCAGCCCCAGCCCCTAAACTGTGTTCACAAAGGGAAATCCAATAGCTTTATTTTTACTCATAAAGAACCTGCAAACATCAATTTAAATAGTGACTATTTTACTTTGAGTGAGTAATAACTGTTGGCTAGTTCATCATGGAAAAATTCTGTTCTTTATTGTAAGTTTCCAAATGAACAGGCCTCTGTTTAATATTTCATCTGGAAATTGACACTGAACCTAGAAGAGATGAACAATAGAAAATAAGTTGGATTAATCATTCTCAATGAGGAAAGTTTCTTGATTATAATAAAAGGAGAACTTTTTGGAAATCCGGATGTGAAAAATAGAACGGATCAGTGTAGCATTGTAGTTAGTGGCAGCAATGAAGTTATCAGATCTTGCAAGAAGTGAGGTAGGAGGAACTTGAATGAACTGTTGTTTCTGAGCACTTTCACAATTATTCCCTAGGTGAAAGATTTTGTCTCAAGAGTCTTTACAAATTATAGTAGTGCATATATAAATGAATGCCACGTGTGCCAGCGTTGTAGGAAGTGACTGATTGGTATGCAGTTCAGATATCAATCCATTTGTCGCCTCTCATTATCTGTTAAACTGTCTACCACAATTTAGTGCCAAATGGAAATATTGCAGGGGAATTGGTTTTGATACTATCAGAAATGTCAAAGTTAGTTGGTTAGACTCATTGTTTCAGTTAGCCATATTGCTTGAGTCATTGCCATCTATCACACCAACCTAGAAGGCTCTCTGAGGCTTGCTACATGCAGATATGAACAACTTCATTAACTGCATGAAAGCATCTAGCCCAGACTGTGTACTTGGCCAAGTACTAAACTGGCTGATCACTGATATTTTTAATCTCTCGCTTCAGCAATCTGAGGTACCGACCTGTTTCAACCAGATTCAATTATATCAGTGCCGGAGCAAAATGTGGTAACCTACCTCAATGACTATCGTCCAGTAGAAATTACATCCTCCATGATGAAGTGTTTTGAGTGGTTGGTGATTTCAACTCTGTCTGAGAAGCAATGTGTGGATCCACTCCAATATGCCTACTGTCACAACAGGTCCACAGTAGGTGCCATTTCATTAGCTCTTCACTCAACCCTGGAACATCTGGACAGCAAGGATGCATACATCAGCATGCTCTTTATCGACTGCTGCTCAGCATTCAACACTATCGTCCCCTCAAGACTTATTAATAAGCTTCAAGTCCTAGGTTTCAGTATCTCCTTGTGCAACTGGATCCTTGATTTCCTCACTTGCAGACCCCAGTCAGTTTAGATTGCCAATAACATCTCCTCCACAATCTCCATCAACACAGGTGCACCACAAGGCTGTGTGCTTAGCCCCCTGCTCTACTCGATTTATACTTACCACTGTGAGGCTAAGCACAGATCCAATGCCATATTCAAGTTTGCTGATGACACCCACTGTCGTAGGCTGAATAAAAAAAGTGACAAATTAGCATATAGGAAGGTGATAAAAAATCTAGCTGAATGGTACCACAACAACAACAAAGCACTCAGTGTCAACAAGACCGAGGAGCTCATTATTGACTTTAGGAAGAGGAAACCGGAAGTCCATGGGCCAGTCCTTATCGGAGGATCAGAGGTTGAGAGAGTCAGCAAATTTAAACTCCTCAGTGTTATTGTTTTAGGGGATCTGTCTTAGGCCCAGCATGTAAGTACAATTACGAAGAAAGCATAGCAGCATCTCGACTGCCTTAGAAGCTTGTGAAGATTTGGCATGGTATCTAAAACTTCGACAAACTTCCATTGGTGTTTGCTGGAGAGTATATTAACCGATTACATCACGGCCTAGTATGAAAGCAGCTATGGAAAAGCCTATAAGCAGGAGTGGATACGGCCCAGCCCATCACGGGTAAAGTCCTCCCCACCATTGAGCACATCTACACAGAGCACTGTCACAGGAAAGCAGCATCCATCATCGGGCACCCCCGCCACTCAGGACATGCTCTCTTCTTGCTGCTGCCACCAGGAAGAAGTTGGAGGAGCCTCAGGGCCCACATAACCAGGTTTAGGAACAATTATTACCCCTCAACCATCAGGCCCTTGAACCAGTGGAGATAACTTCACTCAACTTCACTTGCCCTATTACTGAAATGTTCCCACAACCTATGGATTCACTTTCAAGAAAGCCTGATCTCATGTTCTTGATATTTACTGTAAATTTATTTATTATTATTACTATTATTTTCTCTTTTTTATTTGCACAGTTTGTTGTTGTTTGCACATTGGTTGGTTATCCATCCTGCTGGGTGCAGTCTTTCATTAATTCTATTGTATTTCTTGGACTTACTGTGTATGCACGCAAGAAAATGCATCTCAGGGTTGTATATGGTGACGTGTATGTACTTTGATAATAAATTTACTTCGAACTTTGACCTTTTTTTGAACTAACCACAACAGCTTCCATCATTTTGCACAGAGTTGAGAATAGAACAATGAAGTATGTACAGTAGTGACTCAACAAGCCTTCTCTGACAGCAAGTCAAGCTCATGACTTAGATCATACTGAGGAAACGGGCAGGAAGTAACAGGGAATGATGCTATTCTTTAAGTTCCTCGTCAAATTGCACACCATTCTGGTTTTTACATATACTGTATCTGTACTTTCCTCAAGGCTGCGTCAAACTCTAGAACTGCTTATCGTGCAGAACTGTGGGAGTACCTTCGCCATATGGAGTACAGTTTTCTAAGAAAGCATTGCTGCCAACAAGAATAGTTAAAGTTTGGAAAGTTTAGAAAAAGGGATGGTTGTTAGAGTTGTTGAGTATAACTAAAATGCATTGAATTATTTGGATCTGAAATGTGGTGTTGATCACTGAAATAAATATTATTATGTTGTTACAAAGCCAGATTCTTGTCCAAAGGAGAATATAATATTCAACAATTTATTTCTGCTTGTTCCGAATTGTGTTTGGGTAGAGTACAGAAAATGTGTTACTGGAGCAGAACTGGATTTGCTTCAAAGCAATGGCATTAGCATCAGTCACTGTTGGACTTGAAATCAAGTTTGATCCAGGCTCCTTGATTGGATCCTGTAGGTACAACCTTATTTGATGGTTTTGAGACAGGTGAACATTCTGAAAATTTGACTATTTTGTTGGATTGCCCTAAGCTTATCAGCTTCATTGCGTTATCCAGGTCAGAATAATTGTATTTAGTTTCATTTTAATGAAAAATCAGTTTCAGATTGATTATCATCAGTTTGTGTTTTAACTTTATAGCAGGACAGATTTCTGAACCAATTTTATTTTCCTGTTTATTATCGATGGGTAACTGTTTTCTGGACAATGTTGCCATCTTGTGGCCATTCCCCATACGCGACTTTTTGTGCCATGAAATTACATTGCGTTTACAGAGTGTGTAATGAAGCGAGATTTGCAGGCTAAATCATTAATCCAAAACTGTGTGAAGCTGGATAACGATTCAGATTGTTCATTCGGAGTAGTATTATTGCATATTTTAAGGCAAATATCTAGGTAGCTTCAGACATTCAAGCTTCTAATTTTTTTTCTATATCTGTCTTTACGGTAGACATGACAATAAAACAAAAAGTGAACTGCATTAGTTTTTTTAATCAAATAGACTCAATTTGAATTAAAAGACTCTGGCTTCTGAATTTAAAATCAAAATAAAATGTCGCTAATGGAAATCTGAAATAAAACCAGAAAAATGAAACACTCTGTAGGTCAAGTGGCATCTACAGAAGAAGAAACAGTCAACATTTCAGGTCAAACTCTTACTTCTTTAATAGATAATGCTCGGCCTACTGAGTGTGTCCAGATTTTCTTTTTTTTACAGACTCAATTTTTCCAATGTTTAATTTGATGTGTATTGAATTACCTGTTCTGAAATGTGACAATTCAGACCCTGCATTCTGATGAAGAGTTATTTTGGTGAAAACATTGACTCTGTTTCTCTTTCCCATGGATGCTGCCTGACCGTAACATTTTCTGTTTCTTGCTTCTGCTTGTTAGCAATCTGATATACAGTTAGTGGTACAGAGTCATAGCACAGCACAGAAGCAGGCCGTTTGACCCATTTAATCTGTGCCGAAGATTAATCTGACCTGAATATGGATCATAGCCTTCCATATTCCTCCCAATCATGTCCCTACCCAAATTTCTCTTAAATTTTGAAATTGAAATCACATCCACCACTTGCGCTGGCAGTTTGTTCCACACTCTCACCACCCTCTGAGTCAAGTCAAGTTTATTGTCATTTAACTATAGACACATATATAATGTGTATAATCATATAATGTATATAGAAACGAGACAATATTTCTCCAAACCAGGGTGTAAAGAACAGTAGTACACATAACACACAATAACTTATGAATGTAAGGATAAAATCTACAGATGAATCACACATAAATAATGAACTGAAGTGCATAAATTAAATACTGTAAGGTTTGGAATAGAAACTGTTTCCCATCCTGACCCTTCTTGTTTTTATGCATCGGAGTCTCCTGCCTGATGGTGTGAAGAAGTTCCCCCTCATTTTCCCCTTGAACATTTCAGCTTTTGCTCTTAACCCATGACCTCTCGTTGTAGTTGATCCAACCTCAGTGAAAAAAGCCTGCTTGCATTTACCCTATCTGTACCTCTCATAATTTTGTATGCCTCTATCAAATCTCCCTTCACTCTTCTATGTTCTTGGGAATAAAGTCCGAACCTATTCAACCTTTCCTTATATCTCAAAACTAGTTGTTGTTTAACCAGTTGTTTTCCCTCTTCACAGATGTTTTTACATCCCTTGGAGTGGAAATCAAATAGATAGGATTTTACTTTCATGTCCTTGACGGCGTTCTAATTTGACAACAAGGCTACTAGGCCTTCTACATTAGGCTATAAATCAGAGAAATGGCTATGCCTAGTTTATCTAGCCAATCAGTGTTTAAAAAAATCAAATATAAATAGCTTGTGCTATGCGTAGTATTTTGTAATTCCACGTCAGTTAACTAAGTGCTCTTATTCTGTCAACCAATTTAATGTTTAAACATCAGGAAAGAAAATTACTGTTTGTTTTGTTAAGCTGAAGATGACCGAGGGGGTAGGGCAGTAATTCCTGGTACCACATATTCAGAGCTAAAATAATTATAATTAAGTAAATAAGAGACATTAATACTAAGTTTTGCTGCTCCTACTATTTGTAATTCATCGTTCTTTTTCAATCTTCAGCAGCCAGCAAAGCAGTCAACAAAGCAGCCATGATGATGATTCTTCTCGGTTCCTGACTCCACACGTTCGAGAGGAAAGGTGAGCTTTGACTCAAAAATTGTTCAAGCTCTGTTATTGTGAAATATGTGTATATGCTGATAGGTCGTTGACATCTGGACATTGTTGTAACTCAGAGAGATAATTTCTTCGGAAAGCAGAACAAATTTTAATGGTACAATTTATCATACAAGGGCAATGTTTGAATAGTGTGGGTATTACTATCTACTATAAAGAGTCTTGGTAACTTAGGACTTGAATTTGTTAGAGTATTAGTATATTGGGATGGTACGATCTTAAAAAGAGAATATATTTCTTTAGAATTGAGATTTAACTGACTTTTAATTGGAGGAGCAGAATTTTTGATCACTAGCATATTTTCTTCCTATTCTCTTTCTAAATTGTCAAAGAATTAGGAGGTGCAATATTAAAGAAAGTACATAATGATAAGGTAAGGGTTAGACATGGAAGATAAACATAGTCTTCCCTCAGGATGAATACCTTTTAGTTGAAAAGGTTTAGAGGACTTGTCCGACTGACTGATGAGCAGAATTTTATAGTCTTATAAATTGTAACACTACAGATTTCATTGAAGGTTAAAAATATCTATCACTATGAAGAACAACAAAAGGCTTTGGGCCTCAGATTCTGGTTACTGCAGAAGAGAAATGTAGTTTGAGCAACTGACTTATGTGGGCAGATAGTGCTGTAAAATCACAAGTCATCTGCCCCTGAGCTAGGCTGTTTGTTCTAGTCATATACTGGAACCTGCCTTCCAGCACTTTGATGTGGTGAAAGGCACCTACATTGTGGGCAACCTGTGTTGTCAAGATATCATTCTCAGATATCTTAAAAATGGGGCTAGTTCAAAATGGAAAAAAAAATCCTTTCTCACATTTAACACAGTAAAGTTCACAAACTAAATAATTAAAATCATTGAAGCTAACTTTGAGGAATAGTGATTACTTTAATAAGTTTTACTATGATAACCTTTTGGCCCATTATAAGACCATAAGATATAGGCAGAAGTAGGCCATTCGGCCCATCGAGTCTGCTCCACCATTCAATCATGGGCTGATCCAATTCTTCCAATCATCCCCACTCCCCTGCCTTCTCCCCATACCCTTTGATGCCCTGGCTAATCAAGAACCTATCTATCTCTGCCTTACATACACCCAATGACTTGGCCTCCACAGCTGTTTGTGGCAACAAATTTCACAGATTAACCATCCTATGACTAAAGTAATTTCTCCGCATCGCTGTTCTAAATGGACGTCCTTCAATTCTGAAGTCATGCCCTCTTGTCCTAGACTCCCCTACCATGGGAAATAACTTTGCCATATCTAATCTGTTCAGGCCTTTTAACATTCAGAATGTTTCTATGAGATCTCCACTCATTCTCCTGAACTCTGGGGAATACAGCCCAGAGATGCCAGACGTTCCTCAGCGGTAACCCTTTCATTCGTGGAATTATTCTCATGAAGCTTCTCTGAACCCTCTCCAATGTCAGTATATCCTTTCTAAAATAAGGAGCCCAGAACTGCACACAATACTCTTAAGTGTGGTCTCACGAGTGCCTTACAGAGCCTCAACATCACATCCCTGCTCTTATATTCTATACCTCTAGAAATGAATGCCAACAGTGCATTTGCCTTCTTCACCACTGACTTAACCTGGAGGTTAACCTTTAGGGTATCCTGCACAAGGACTCCCAAGTCCCTTTGCATCTCTGCATTTTGAATTCTCTCCCCATCTAAACAATAGTCTGCCTGTTTATTTCTTCCACCAATGTGCATGACCATACACTTTCCAACATTGTATTTCATTTGCCACTTCTTTGCCCATTCTCCTGAGCTATCTAAGTCTCTCTGCAGGCCCTCTGTTTCCTCAACACTACTCGCTCCTCCACCTATCTTTGGATCATCGGCAAATTTAGCCACAAATCCATTAATACCATAGTCCAAATCATTGACATACAATGTAAAAAGTAGTGGTCCCACCACCGACCCTTGTGGAACTCCACTGGTAACCGGCAGCCAGCCAGAATAGGATCCCTTTATTCCCACTCTCTGTTTTCTGCCGATCAGTCAATGCTCCACCCATGCTAGTAACTCCCCTGTAATTCCATGGGCTCTTACCTTGCTAAGCAGCCTCGTGTGCGGGACCTTGTCTAAGGCCTTCTGAAAATCCAAGTACACCACATCTACTACATCTCCTTTGTTAACCCTGCTTGTAATTTCCTCAAAAAATTACAGTAGGTTAGTCAGGCAGGATTTTCCTTTCAGAGAACCATGCTGGCTTTGGCTTATCTTGTCACGTGCCTCTAGGTGCTCGTAATCTCATCCCCAACAATAGATTCCAACAACTTCCCAACCACTGAGGTCAGGCTAACAGGTCCATAGTTTCCTTTCTACTGCCTCCCACCCTTCTTAAATAGCAGAGTAACATTTGCAATTTTCCTACCATCCGGTACAGTGCCAGAATCTATCAATTCTTGAAAGATCATTTTTAATGCCTTTGCAATCTCTCCAGCTACTTCCTTCAGGACCCGAGGGTGCATTCCATCAGGTCCAGGAGATTTATCCACCCTCAGACCATTAAGCTTCCTGAGCTCCTTCTCAGTTGTAATTTTCACTGCACGTACTTCACTTCCTTGACACTCTTGAATGTCCGGTATACTGCAGATGTCTTCCACTGTGAAGACTGATGCAAAATACACATTCAGTTCCTCTCTCATCTCTGCGTCTCTCATTATAATCTTTCCAGTGTAATTTTCTCTTAGCCCTATATCTACCCTCAACTCTCTTTTACCCTTTATATACTTAAAAAAACTTTTAATATATTCTTTGATATTAGTCACCAGCTTCCTTTCATAATTCATCTTTTTCTTCCTAATGACCGCCTTAGTTTCCTTCTGCAAGTTTTTATAAGCTTCCCAATCCTCTGTCTTCCCACTAGCTTTGGCTTCCTTGTATGCCCTCTCTTTTGCTTGTACTTTGGTTGTGACTTCACTTGTCAGCCACGGTACTGTCCTCCTTCCATTCGAAAGTTTCTGCTTATTTGGAATATATCTGTCTTGCACTTACCTCATTTTTCGCAGAAACTCCAGCCATTGCTGCTCTGCTGTCCTCCTGCTAGTGTCTCTTTCCAGTCAACCTTGGCCAATTCCCCTCTCATGCCATTGTAATTTCCTTTATCCCACTGAAATACTGACACATTGTGCTTTAGTTTCTCCTTCTCAAATTTCAAAGTGAACTCAATCATATTGTGATCACTGATCCCCAAGGGTTCCTTCACCTTAAGCTGACTTATCACCTCCGGATCATGGCACAACACCCAATCCAGCACGGCTCGTCCCCTAGTGGACTCAACAACAAGCTGTTTTAAATGCCATCCCTTAGACACTCTGCAAGTTCTTTCTCTTGAGGTCCAGTATCGGCCTGGTTTCTCAATTTACTTTCATGTTAAACTCCCCAACGATTATCATGACATTCCCCTTCTGACACGCATTTTCCATCTCCTGCTGTAATTCGTATTCCACATCCCAGCTGCTGTTCGGAGGCCTGTATACAACTGCCGTTAGGGTGCTTTTACTCTTGCCATTTCTTAACTCAGGGGTCCCCAACCTTTTTTGCACAGTGGACCGGTTTAATAGTTAGGGTTGCCAACTTTCTCTCTCCCAAATAAGGGACAAGAGTAGCAGTCAAATCCCGGGGCACTTTACCCCAGGAAAGACTACCATGACCATGAAGCCTTGTGCGGGCACCTGAGTGCGCATGTGTGTACATGCTGATATTTCTCCCCACAAATCGATTTTGCCTTCATCTTCCCGACTATGCTGTACATACATTATTTCTACGTTATATAGGCTGTGTATTTATCATATCATTCCTGCTTTTACTATATGTTAGTGTTACTTTAGGCTTTATGAGTTAATTAGTATGATTTGGATGTTATTTTTTGTGTCTGGGAATGCTCAAAAATTTTTCCCATATAAATTAATGGTAATTGCTTCTTCGCTTTACGCCATTTCATAGGAATGCTCTACCTTAGCGGGGGAAATACAGGACAATGGCGGTCCTGTATGGGACGAACCAATTTAGCCCAATATACGGGATGTCCCGGCATCCCCTCGCTCTCGCTCTCTCCCCACCCCCTTCACTCTCCGGTAACTGGTTTGTCTTCAGAGCAGTCAGGTTACAGTAAACTTGTGGAATGGCGTCATCAGAAGCTCCCAATTGATCCACCGCTCGATCCTGCCCTTGCTTTCCGTCTGCCTGCACCATAATGGCAAGCTGATTCATGGCTTTCACCCCCGGAGCAGGAATGCTTTCGCACTCTTCGCCCTTGTCCAGCCCTTCATGTGCATGTCGGGACAAAGCATCAGCATCAATGTTCCTGCTTCCTGGCCAGTACTTCAGGCTGAAATCATAAGCAGACAATGCTGCCAACCACCGATGGCCTGTGGCATCCAGCTTCACCGCAGTCAGGATACAAGTTAGGGGATTGTTGTCCATCCTCATCTCAAACTTAGTACCATAGAGGTAGTCACTCAGCTTATCCACCACAGCCCATTTCAATGCTAGAAACTCCAACTTGTGTGTGGGATAGTTTTTCTAAGACTCCAGCTGACAAGCGCAACAGGTCTCAACCCGGTGCCCTGATCCTGATACAGGACACCCCCTAACCCCCCTCTGCTGGCATTTGTATGCAGTACATATGGCAATCAGGGGTCTGCAAAAACCAGCACAGGTGCCTGGGTCAGCGTCTCCTTTAGTGACTGTAAGGCCTCTTCATGTTTCACATCCCACCTTGGTCCAAAAGGCTCCAAAGGGCTAAGATACTTTTTACCCTCCTCCCTTTCTTCCCCAGGGGAGGGTAACCACACAAAAGCTGTTTCAACGGGTGACTCACTTTCGTGTAGCCCTTCACGAACCTCTGATAGTAACCACAGAACCCGAGGAACGAGCACAAAGCACTCACAGTCTGGGCCCTTGGCCAGGTGGTCACCACCTCTATCTTAGATGGTTCTGTGGCTACTCCACACCGTGAGACTATGTGCCCAACGTAGCTAACAGACAACTTGCAGAACTGGCACTTGTCCAAGGAAAGTTTTAGCCGTTCAGCTTTCAGGCGGCTGACACCTTCAGTAGCCTTGCTTCATGTTCTTCCAAGGTGGACCCAAACACTATGAGGTCATCCAGATACACCAATACCTCAAGCAAATTCATATTCCCCACCGTTTTCTCCATGACCCACTGGAAGGTTGCAGGGGCTCCTGATATGCCCTGGGGCATTGTTTCAAACTGGAAGAATCGCGGTGGACATATAAATGCCGTCTTCTCTTTGTCAGCCTCACTCATGGGGATCTGGTAATATCCACTCCTCAAATCCAGCACACTGAACCACTTCACACCACTCAGACAGGCCAGCATGTCTTCGATTCTTGGGACCGTATACTGGTTGGGGACGATACGCCTATTCAGAGTCCTATAGTCCACACACATCTGTACCGTCCCATTCTTCTCTCTGGCCACTACTACTGGGGGCTTTGGGACTCGGTGATGATTCCAGCTTCCTTCAACTTATACAAATGCTGCTGAGTGTCTTCCAACTCTGCAGGGGCCAGTCGCCGCGACCTCTCTCTGACGGGGTGTCCTCAGTCACTCAGGTGGTGTGGCGAGTGCTCTTGGAACAACCCACATCAAACTTGTCAGTGGAAAGACACCTTAGAGCTTCAACATCTTCTCCGTCAACCTCCTCTTCCAAACCGCAGGTACTGGGGAGTCCCCAAAGTTGAATGACTCAGCGGTCAACTTGCTCCGCTTTACAGAGGTTTCTCCCCAGCTTGTTTCACTGGGCAGCTAGATGTTACCATCACCGGGAACAGATGTTCCAGGGGCATCCCCCGCTTGAAAATGACCTCCCTCTTCGCAGTATTCCTGACAATCACTGCCATCCTGCTCGCCTGTACAACCGAGGGCTTCTGCAGTTCGGGCCTCACCAGTACCCCAGCAGGAAATCCCGTCGACTCCTCATTGTCTTCCAGAATGTCCACTAAGGGGGCCTCGCCCTAAGGCATTCTGGGAAATTTGGGTGTCCTCATCACTCTCGCTACTTCCCGGGGCCGTAACATGATTTAACTGGCTTTAACTGGGTGAACCGCACAGTCCCTTGTCTGAATTCGGTATCCGGCCCAATGCAGCCACGCACTTCCTCAAAAGCAGCCCAAAACACCAGGTGCATGGACAATGTTCCCTGAAAGCTCTCCCCAACCTTCTCCTTGTAGGCCCCCATGAGCCTCCTCACAAGAGGAGTGTTGGTCCCCACCAGAATTGAAACGCTGCCCTTCTCAATAGGGTCCTGACAAACCAGTACTAATGTATCAAGGACCTCAGCCACTCCCACATCAGCCTCCAAAAACTCCAGCTTCAGTGACAGATAACCATTGTATGGATAATCACCAGCACTAAGACCCCAGATCTCCATTGCACTGAGTGGTGTCAATGGTAAACCGTCAGATACCGGTTGTAAAACGAACAGTACAGCAACGTGACCTGCGACCCGGTGTCGAGTATGGCTTTAGCATAAATACCCTCTATCTGTAGCGATATACTGGAGCATGGCCCCACTAAGCCTTCAGGAATAGGGTCTTTCGCTTTCGGGGGTTCCTTGGTATATTGCTGAGAACATGTTCCCCCAGAGACACCAAGCCGTTCCCTCACTGGGTCTCCTCTGACTTTCCTGATGTCTCCCTCTGCTTAAGTACCCGGGGGCTCACTCTCCGAGGGGCTTCCTGTCACCCATACTCCCACCTGAAGTGTCCCTCCTCACCACAGTTATAGCAGACAATACCGGCCGCCCCCCTTCTTGCGGAACCCTGGCCTCCGGCAGCCCTCTGTGTAGTCTGTCCCCTTAGGGGCTCCGCCTCTCTATCAGTCCCATCATACAGGGGGCCACAACCGGGACATCTCAGTTCTCAACTTTGCCACAATCTCCTTCTCCACTCCCCAGGTTGGGCTAGCCATGGTCACTTCACCACAAGGGGCTACTACCGAGGACTGTACCCTGTTGACGGAGCCCTCCCGTGCCTCCGACGCGTTCTCCTCCTCCCGTACCTCTCTGATCAGCTCAACAAAAGAGGGAGGGAGACACGTCTTATGAGATAGTCGGAGATGCTAAGCGATCAGGTCCTTGGACTGGACGCCCTTTACTATTTGGTCTATTCTTAACTGATCCACCTCAGTTGCCTGAATAACCCCTCTGCTCCACAAGCAACTTATCTGCCTCTCTAGCTGAAAAATGTAGGCAGAAAGCTTCTCCCCCTTCTGATGCATGTTCTGAAACCCCAAAATGAGCTCCATTGGGCTCCCTGTTGTGCCAAATGCCCAGTGCTCCCATGTAATCGGCAGCATTGGCTAGGGGGTACCGGGACTTCACGGATCTACCACGTCAGCAGCCCGTTCCCTCAAACTCTCAACCAAACTCTGTCGCTTTACGTCATCAGAGCACTGCCACTCATCAAACATTAGTATACTTAAGGTAACTACCATTTTTATGACAGGAAAGAACTGAAGCGGAAATAATTTTGATTTAATTGGATCTGTATAGACAGAAGTAAGCAGATAAAGCAAGAAGTGATACTAAGCAAGGGAATTAGGTAACTTTACAATTTTATGCAGATATACAAATTTACAGTAATTTTAACTATATCTTGGTAGTCTATAACCTGAGGGCATCAATGTCAATTTCTCTAACTTATGGTAATACTCCCTGTTTTCCTTCCCTGTCCTCCTTTGTTTTCCTTTTCCACCCCGTCCACTTTTTTTCCCCTCATTGCTATGGCCTCTCACCCCTTCTTTTACCCTCTCCTGTCTTCACAACCTGCACATCACCTCCCTCTGGTTTCCCACTTCCTTCCCTTTATTCCATGGTCTAATGTTCTCTCCTATTAGATTCCTTCCTCAGCCCATTGCCTCTTCTCCCCATCACCTTCTAGCTCATCATAGAATCATGTAAGTATCTTGCATCATTCTCTTCTATCCCAACTCCCCCACCCACCTAACTTCCTCCCTCACCTGGATTCACCAATTACAGTTACCTTGTGCTGCGAACCCCCAAACTTTATTATTCAAGCTTCTGCCCTCTTCCTTTCCAAGCCCATCCTGCTGTCCTGATGAAGAGTCTCAACCCGAAACGTTAACTGATCATTTCACTCTGTAGATGCTGAGTTCCTCCAGAAATTTATGGATGTTTTCCCACTGTCAGTAACAGTTGTATGGTTCCAGTTTTAAATGCTTTGTGATCATCTTTAGATTTGACTCTGTTGGAAGCTCCAAACTGACAATTCTTGTTTAAGAGAAAAAAAATGCCTTTGTGGCTACTACTCGAGTCATAAAAATACAAAACAGTACTTCAGCAGGATGTGGTGGTTGTTATCTTGTTAATGTGATGGAAACACTCTATTCTGCTTGTATTGAAATTAATGTACCAACTGATTTTTTAAGGACTCTATAGATTGTGGAAAAAATATTAAGAAAATATACTTTCCTTTTGTAACCAAATGCTCAACATAATCTTATTGGAAAGGAATCAATGCAATACTATAGTGGTAAAAGCATTCTAAGTGATCAGATGTTGGAGACTGTTAATACTTTAAGCTTGTTTGTCTCTAAAAGCAAAACAAAACCACAGATTCTGGAAATCTGGTAACAGGTCATTGATCTAAAATGTTAACTCTGCTTTCCCACATATACATATGCGTGGTGTATGTAAGTAGGCACGTTGGTCTAGAGAAAATATAATTCTACTTGCCACTCAAGATTGAAATGTCACAAAAATCATATCTGAAATTAGATGAAAATTTGTTTAAATCACCTCACACTAGAAAAAATACTTATGGTTGTTGAGAATGTTCTCTATGCTTAAATGAATTTTCATGATTCTGTTTTGATAATTTGACTGACCTTTCACCGTATGTGTGGTTGTTACTCCAAGTCAGCGATGTGAGAATACAATACATGCTTTATAAAGTGGTGCATCCTGAGAAGTATCTAGAAACGGAAGCCTTGAGAATACATTATTTTTGTTTTACCACAGAGTCAGGTTGAGTGAAAGTGATAACAGAATGAGACAATACTTAAAAAAACAAAGACAAAGGGCTGAGGTATTAGATTCTTCATTGAATTTTCAAGGAGATTAAGTTAAGCGGTTGTCTCTACAACATAATACTGTACTGAGGCTATGAACAGCAGCATAAAAACTTAATATAGCCCCCAAAATCTGACTGTTGAAAAATTGTGCTAATAGTATTTTAAAAAATAGTGACATTGACATGGTTAATTAAACCTATACTTCTTCACCTATAGTTCTTCACATTGCTGAATGGAAATAAAACTACTATGTTTAAAATAACACATTTATTTGCAACAATGATTGCATTTAAAAGGTATTTTACTGCCTGTGAAGTTTTTGGGAAGTTTTGGTGTCATTGAAAATGCTCTATAAATCCTTGTATTTCTTTCCTTCCACTGGTAACTGGGTGATGTGCATTCTGAAGGGGAGGAAGGATCTAGATGTAATAATGTGATTTCAAGCATTCTTAAACATTGCTGATCTCAGAAGAAATTTAATGTGTTTTTTTTAATATTAATGCTCTGACTAGCATGTAGGCAATTGAGTGGAGCCTGACTAACTTCTAGGCTACTGTTGATGAAACTTCCTGGTCGTGGTGCATATTCAGATTTGAGTGTAGCTCCTGGATAAGTATAAAGCTTCTGCCTCTTCCTGGAGCCATATGCTCTGCTAGCTATTGATGCTAAAGCATGCCTAATAAGAAAAGGAAGTCAAAGCTGTAAAAATTAAACCTTCTTAAATGTTCCAGATTGTAAAATGCAGTAGTAGTTTGAATTTACAAAAACTTATTTCCGCTGGACTTCTTTATAAACCTCTTTTAAGAATTTAAGCATGGGCAGCAAAACATAAATAGCTATAGGTGTTAGTAATAAACATGTTTAAACACATTTAATTAACCTTATTTAAATTAAGTTATTGTAGAGTATAATGTATGTTCGAATTTGGGAGAAATCCTGTGAGGCCCAACCTTTCTTAGAGGGTATGGAATGGTACCAGTATTCTCTTAACTCTGTTGAAACTGTATTGAATTTATAGGGAGAAGGAAGTGCACTTGATTATATTAGCAGGTTTAAAAAAAAACAGGGATCTATGGTGTAGGAGAATGAACTGATGAGTTCAAAGTAAATTTATTATCAAAGTATATATATGTCGCCATATACAACCCTGAGATTTGTTTTCTTGCCGGCATATTCAATAAATCTAATAACCACAATAGAATCAATGAAAGACTGCACCAACAGGGTGGACAACCAGTGTACAAAAGACAACACACTCTGCAAATACAAAAAGAAAGAAATAATGATAACAAATAAGCAATGAATATTGAAAACATGAAATGAAAAGTCCTTGAATGTGAGTCCATAGGTTGTGGGAACAGTTCAGTGATGGGGCAATTGAAGTTATCCCCTTTGGTTCAAGGGCCTCATGGTTGAGGGGTAATAACTGTTCCTGAATGTGGTGGTGTGAGTTCTGAGGTTCCTGTCCCTTCTTGATGGCAGCAGTGAGAAGAGAGCATATCCTGGGTGGTGGGGGTCCCTGATGATGGATGCTGCTTTCTTGTGACAACATTTTGTATAGATGTGCTTAATTGAGGGGAGGGCTTTACCTGTGATAGACTAGGCCGTATCCATTACTTTTTGTAGGAATTTCTGTTCAAGGGCATTGATGTTTCCATACCAAGCTGTGATGCAGCTAGTCAATATACTCTCCACTACACATCTTTTGAAGTTTGTCAAAGTTTTAGATGTCGTGCTGAATGTTCGCAAACTCCTAAAGAAGTAAAGGTGCTGCTATGTTTTCTTTGTGCTGGGCCCAGGACAGATCATCTGAAATGATAACACTCATGAACTTAAAGTTGCTAGCCCTCTCCATCTCCAATCCTGTAATGAGGACTGGCTCATGGACCTCTGGTTTCCTCCTCCTGAAGTCAATAATCAGCAACTTGGTCTTATTGACATTGAGTAAGAGGTTGTTGTTATGGCATCACTCTGCTAGATTTTCAGTCTGTCTCCTATATGCTGATTCATCACCACCTTTGATCTGGCCAATGACAGTGGTGCTTTCAGCAAATTTGAATATGGCATTGGAGCTGTGCTTAGCCATACAGTCACAAGTGTAAAGTGTGTAGAGCAGGGGACTATCTCACAGCTTTGTGGTGCACCTCTGCTGAGAGATTTCAAGTCATTCCAATTTACTGGATAACGTGTCCGCTCCATTGTCCCAGCCGGTCGTTCTGGCCGGAGACTCCAACTGCACCATTGATGCGGCTGGAGGATCCGGCAGCGTTGACGGCAGGCTGGACAGTACCTCTAGACTCCTGAGGGAAATGGTGAAGACAGCCAAGCTGTGTGACGCCTTTGGTACCCCCACAGGTGGAGGCACCGCCGCAAGCCACCTGGACACGATCGGACGGCTCAGCCCACTCCTGGATCAACTTCCTCTTCCTGTCTGAGTCCCTCATGGACTCCCCGGTTCACTGGTGGGAAGCAACCAAGGAGAACATTAAGAGGTTCTTCATCCGCAAGGGTATCCAGAAAGCAAGGCAGGAGCAGAGGGAACTGTGTAAACTCCAGACAGAGTTGCAGCAACTTCTCCTTCTGCAGTCGAAGTGGGTGGATGTCAGGGAGGAATTGTGAGAGGTGAAGGGCCGGCAAGCCCAGCACCTCGCCGCCGAATCCTCCAAGATCATCTTCCGATCAAGGGTCCAAACCATGGAGCAGGACGAGACGTGCTCACGCTTCTTCTTCCAAAAGGTGCACAGGGGGAGCTCTGTGATCCACAACCTTAAGGAAGAGGACGGCTCAGTCGCGTCCTCGCAGACCGACATACTGAGGATCTGCAAGTCCTTCTATGCCAGTCTGTACGACGAAAAGGCCACAGAATCCACAGCCTCCCGCAACTTCCTGTCATCTATCACGCAGGTCTTAGACGACGGCAAGCGGGAGAGTCTGGATCAGCCACTGACCCTGGACGAGCTGACAGGCTCCATCCGTTCCTTTGGGTCGGGTAAGACTCCCGGAAGCGACGGCTTACCGGCTGAGTTGTACTCGGCTCTGTGGAACTGGATGGGCCCAGACCTGCTGGAAGTGTACAACGCTATGCTTCTGGCTGGCAGCATGTCTGAGTCCATGAGGAAGGGCATCATCACCCTCATCTACAAGCAGAAGGGGGAAAGGGAGGACATTAGAAATTGGAGACCCATCTCTCTCCTGAATGTGGATTACAAGATCCTGTCCAAGGCTGTCGCCAACAGGGTCAAGTCTGCTCTGGGACAGGTGATTCACCCAGACCAAACCTGTGCTGTACCGGACAGGAAGATCTCAGACAGCCTCGCGCTGCTGAGGGACACCATCGCCTACGTGCAGGACAGGAGGGTGGACGCCTGCCTGGTCAGCTTGGACCAGGAGAAAGCCTTCGACAGGATATCGCACACGTACATGGCGGACATGCTCTCCAAAATGGGATTTGGGGAGGGAATCTGGAATTGGATTAGACTGCTCTACACAGACATCCGTAGTGCAGTCCAGGTCAACGGGTGGGAAACAGACAGCTTCCCCATCAGGTCTAGAGTCAGGCAGGACTGTCCCCTCTCCCCTGTCTTGTTTGTCTGCTGCATAGAACCCTTTGCGGAAGCCATCAGGAGGGATGAGGGCATAAGAGGGGTGACGCTGCCAGGCAGTGGAGGGACCCAAGTGAAAACCTCCCTGTACATGGACGACGTCACCGTCTTCTGCTCTGATCCGAGGTCAGTTCGCAGGTTGATTGGCACCTGCGAACAGTTCAAGCTAGCGTCAGGGGCCAGGGTCAACCGCACGAAGAGGGAAGCCATGCTCTTCGGCAACTAGCCCGACCGATCCAGTGTCCCCTTCACCATCGGGTCTGACCACGTGAAGGTGTTGGGGACCTGCTTCGGAGGGGCTGAGGCGTGCAACAAGAACTGGCAGGAGCGGACTGCCAAGGTGAAACAGAAACTGGGACTGTGGGGAGGGCGCTCCCTGTCGATAATGGGCAAGAACCTGGTCATCAGGTGTGAGGTGCTCTCAGGGCTGCTGTACTTGGCGCAGGTCTGGCCTGTCCCCCGCTCCTACAGCTCGGAAATCACCCGGGCTGTCTTCAGATTCGTCTGGGGATCCAAGATGGAGCGGGTGAGACGGACCATCATGCACAAGTCCCTGGACAACGGGGGCAAGAACGTCCCCAATGTCGCCCTCACCCTGATGGCCAGCTTCTTATGTGGCTGCATCAGGTTGTGTGTAGAACCCAGGTATGTGGGCACCAAGTACCACTATGTGCCCAGGTTCTACCTGTCGCCCTGGCTACGAAGAATGGGTCTGGCCCCACTCCCGCGCAACGCCCCAGTCAGCTGGTCATTACCGGCATACCTGTCCTACGTAGCAAAGTTCTTCCAGGAGAACGCCTTTGACCACAGGGCCATCAGGCAGTGGTTGGCACGTAGTGTCCTGTAGGCACTGCAGGAGAAGGACGTGATGGACACAGTAGGGTGGTTCCCTGAGCAGACTGTCCAGTTCATCTGGCAAAATGCCTCATCGCCAGATCTCACCAACAGGCACCAAGACCTCGCCTGGCTAGCGGTGAGAGGGGCCCTCCCAGTCAGAGCCCTCCTGTACGCCCGGAACGTCGTCTCCACACCCCACTGCCCACGGGAGGACTGCAGTGAGGAGGAGTCTGTGACCCACCTCTTTGCACACTGCCAGTTCGCAAAGAGGGTGTGGAGGAGGATGGACGGGCTAGTGTCACGTTTCATCTCCAGCAGCTGCGTAACAGAGGACTCTGATCTACGGGCTGTTCCCGGGGACGCACCCGGAGACCAACATCCGGTGCTGCTGGCAGATCATCAACTCGGTGAAAGACGCTCTTTGGTCAGCCCGAAACTTGATGATCTACCAGCACATGGAGATGTCCGTGGGAGAATGCTGCCGACTGGCACATTCTCGGTTGCAGGAGTACGTGCTGAGGGATGCACTGAAACTCGGTGCAGCCACCGCAAGGGCCCGGTGGGGAAGGACCACAGTATAGGTTTCTCCACCTGTGGGAGTGGGAGGGGTCGGTGGGCGGGGAGTATACCCCTCAACAATGATATGGTAAGCTGAACTACTGGAGTGCCACGTGGGTGGCTATAAATACGGATATGTACTGACTATAATGGAAACGTATGTAAAGGATGAAAAGTTATTGAATGGTTTATTGTATATATTTATTTTTGAATAAAGTATATTTTGAAATTTAAAAAAATGTTGCTTGAAATAGAGGTCAATCTTGACCTACTTGTGACTATTAGAAAATTGCTTCTGCTATTTAGTTAAATTCTCACAGAATGTTTGCACTGATGCATGAACTATTTTAGTGATGAGATTGGTAGGCTCTACCATTCAGCTCTCCAGTAGGATAAGGGGAAATGGCAGGAGATGGTCCCTGAATCCAGAAGTATTAGATTATTCTCAAGGGTTTTGAAGATCTGGAATATATGCAATATTTGTTAACTTTTTGAATATCACTTATGACGAACATATTGACTATAGAATAATATTTGGTCTCCATGGGTTAAATTACTAGAGATAACTACACAATTCCCTGGAATTTAGAAAGTTAATGATTGATCAAAATCATCAAAATATTAAGGGTAGATAGACTATCTCCTCTGATTAGGAGTCTAGGACTAGAAAATTTAGACTAAAAATTAGAATCAGGACAGACTCAGATTGAAGTTAGCAAGCTCTTGTTCACATCAAGAGTGATAGGCCTTTGAAACTATCTTCTACAAATAACAGTTAATATTAACTCATTTGTTAATTTTGCCTGTGAGATTGAGTGATCTTTGTCAGTTAAGTGTATTAATGCACAGGGACAAAGGTGAAACTTGGATTGCTAAACCTCCTCAAGCAAAAGAACAGGTTCAAAGGTTTAAATGGCCTACTCTTTATTTTATTTTGTTCTCTCTCTTAATCTAACCCTTCGTTCTCTCTCGAACTAAATTTCATTCTGATTCTCCCGATTTTTATTGCTATCTTTCCTGTTTTCTTTCGTTCATCATTATCACAAGTATTATCTTGTTACTTACTTGCACTTCCAGAAACCCCAGGCTAAATGATGAAGAAAGAGGTTCAACAAGACAGCTAGTGTTCTGTGGGCTACTTTCAGCAACTCCTCGAACATTTGTGTTGAACTCTTTCGGCCCTTTTAGTCCAATTCGTATTCTTTTAATTCCCCTTCAACTCTATGTTAAAGTTCATCCCCTCCATTGTTTTCTTCCTGGATAATATCCAGGAATGGAATCAACTTCGTCCAAAAAAAAATCTTTGATAATGAGAGAATTTCCGAAAGAAATTAGAAATCTCATTCTTGAATATGGGAATCTTTCATTGTGATTCATGTTAAGTTGTGATTGTTCTTTGAAGCAATATTCAGATAAAACCATAAGGTTAATTACCCCGATCGATTTTCAGTGAAGAAATAAAGCTTCCAACAGAATCCCAGAAGATAACTGAAATCAATTGGCAGGCCCAGTGTGAGCTGTAAGTGATGGTACTCTAGATATTGATGTTGCTAAATTTATGTACAATATCACCCAGATGCTGTCGACATTTCAGTGTAAAATTTAAACATTTATCATGTAATTACCATGTGGGAAAAGCAATTACTAAGCAGTTCATCTCCAGAAAAAAAAAACTGTTGTTTAGGAACTTTTTTAAAAAAGATGAAACCAAATTCTGAACATACGGTCAGAATTGTCTGAAAGAGTGTTGAAAGCTGATTCACTAAAGGCCTTTAGTATACATTTGAATGTACATATTTAAAAAGACATTTTCAGCACAGTGGGAGTTACTTATAGGGCCGGCAAAGATATATTGGGCCAAATGGGCTTTTATCAGTCTCACATCAATATTTTAATTAAAGTAAGGAACATTACTCTTTGATATACCTTTGTAAGAAAATTTGTGTTAGTAATTCAGTGCATTTTCACAAGTTCACCAGCATTGTGATTGATCTCAAGTTTATTTCCCCATTCCACATGCACCTTCATTGAAATTTTTCTTAATCAGCATCCTGCTTACTTTTTCAAGCTCGCACAACTTATTGTTGCTTGTGTCCTTGCTTATTAGTCTTCAATGATACTGTCTCCTTTACCAACGTCACAATTCTGCTTTGCTTTGAGTACTTCCAGAACCTTCCAAGTAACATTTTTCAGTTCTGTTTCTATCTTTGAGTATGTTACATTGTAATACAGACTGAGGGAATACAAGTAATAGGGACTGTTCCTGCTGTCTCCTTCTTTATTACGTATAAAAACCAAAAATTGTTCTGAAAGCATTTCTGAACATGAAGAATAGAGTCATAGAATTATAGAAACATAGACATTACAGCACAAAACAGGCTATTTCGTCATAGTCCGTGCCAACTTGTTTTCTTTCTAGTCCCATCGACCTGCACCCACACCAAGGTCCTCCAGATTACATTAGATTATCTTTATTTGACACATGTACATCATAACTTGCAATTAACTGTGACGCTCATGCCAACAGTTAGAGGATGTAGAAGTGTCACCATGCTTCCTGCACCAAAACAGCATGCCCACAATTTACTATCCTGTATGTCTTTGGAATGTGGGAGGACAATAGAGCAGGGGTCCCCAACCTTTTTTGTACCGTGAACCGGTTTAATATTGGCAATATTCTTGTGGACCGGCCGACCGGTGGTGGGGGTGGGTGGGTGTTCAAGTCGGGTTAAACTCACCTCAACATGTCTTTTACAGTTAGGGTTGCCAACTTTCTCACTCCCAAATAAGGGAGAAAAGTAGCAGTCAAATACGGGACAGTGTTTATCCTGAGAAAAACTACCACGACCATGAAGCCTTGCGCAGGCACCTGTGTGCGTATGCATGACGTGCGCATGCGCGTACGTGCCGATTTTTTTTCTCCACAAATCGGTTTTGGCTTAATCTTCCCGTCTACACTGTACATACATTATTTCTACTTTATATAGGCTGTGTACTTATCATATCATTCCTGCTTTTACTATATGTTAGTGTTATTTTAGGTTTTATGTGTTATTTGGTATGATTTGGTAAGTTATTTTTTGGGTCTGGGAATGCTCAAAAATTTTTCCCATATAAATTAATGGTAATTGCTTCTTCGCTTTACACCGTTTCGGCACGAAGTGTTTCATAGGAATGCTCTACCTTAGTGGGGGAAATACGGGACAAGGGGCGTCCCGTATGGGACAAACCAATTTAGCCCAATATACGGGATGTCCTGGCAAATATGGGACAGTTGGCAACCCAATGTTCAAGTTCAACAGTGGGTGTGACAGGGAATGAGGAAAGGTGCAGCTGACTCATATTGTTTCCTTGCAGCACGGTAGCCCATGCTTTCTCATTCGTATGCTTGTTGACTTCGCTGCTGGCTGATTGTGTTTTAATCATGTGCATCGTCACTCCTCTATTCTCTGATAGCTAAACTCAGCAGTGGTTACTACTGGTCAGGGGCACCAGCAAGGTAAATGTATCAGCCTCAAAGACAACAGTTCACACTCTATCCCTTACTATGACTTGGTCACCTGGCAGTGGGAGAACTATCTTCTTGGCCCTGGTTCTCTCTGATCAGCAATATGTTGCTGCTGTTTTGCTCAATCTGTCAATGTGTTACCCTGGTTACAGTAGATTTTCACATCTCCAGGCAACCTTGGTATTTGTGTTTTTTTCCTGTATATTTGTAATTTCTGTTGCTTCTTGTTCTTCTGCTGCCCTCCTCGTGCTGATGTCTGCCCTCTCATTCCCTTTCTGCTCCTTACTATCCCCTTTCTGGTGAGTCTTTACTTTCATCACTGTTACCTCTAACAGCTCCTCACTGTGCTTGGCCCTTACCCTTGAGATCTCCTGACATAATTTCCACACACTCCTCTGTCTCTCTGCCTTACTTGGGATTGCTGTCTCTCTGTGGGCAATGGTAGCTGCTTTGTGGGTCACATATGTTTACTGTTCGCTGTTCCTGTCTTGTCCATGTTATTTCTCCTTTTCCTGAGTCTATGATAGCATCTACCTTACTCAGTTTGTCTATCCCCAGGATAAGATCTACATTGTTTGGGCACACCCAGAAATCTGCAGGAAGGTGCACTCCCTCAATCTCAAGTAACTGGGATGACTTTTCTCTGCCCTCAATATTTCACCTCCTGCACTGGTAATGTAAATCGCCTTTCCAATTGTGGGCCAGGGTAGATTACTTATCGATACTGACAACCCCGTGTCCACTAACATTTCACATTGCTGGCCGCCTAATAAACCTCGTGTACATCTGTGGATGACCACCACTGGCAATAGAGGCTGCCGTTAGTCATTTGTCTGACCTCACCAGCTCTATAATCTGGTCAGCAGCCAAATAAGCGAGAGAGAGAGAGGATGCTGCTGTGGATTCTGCCTGCTTTGGTGAGTGATTCTCACACTTTCCTTTGTTCTCAGGACACTGCTTCTAACCATGGTCTGAGAAGCCACAGCTGTAACAAATCATCTCCTTTACTCTTCTCTGCCCGCTCCAGCAGCTCCTTGCTAGATGTCACGGTTGCTGGCACACAAAGCAAGTCTTCAATGACATCACAGCAGCTACATCCACTGCAGCTACTTTATGACTTCTCTTCCCTCTCCTCGAGTATACCTCTACAGCCCACAATGCTATCACGGGGTTGGTTGACCCCACCGCTATCCCCAAGTCTAAAACTTCCTGGTGAGCTGAGCTCAGGCCTTCCTTCAGCATTTCCAGGAAGACTGGGCTGTCCCTCCCTGGATTATCCAACCCTGAATACTGCTCATATGTTGATATTTACGTTCTGCATAATCTATGGCAGGCTCATCAGCTCTATCATTCCCCAGTTACACTCACCTCCCCCCAGTCACTGCCTCACTTCCCTTTTAAAGAAGTGATATCTTTCTTCATTGCTGGGGTTCCCTGTGGTTGCCTGTGTACCATGCTGTCCTATGTATCCTTTGGGCACTTTGCTTTTACCAACACGTGTATATCTTTCGGGTGCATTTGATGAATTTCAACCATTTCTTCAAGTTTACGCCAGAATTCTGCATTCCCACAGACGATTTTAAATGAGGGCAGCTCTGATAAAGTGCTCTACTTCTCCCCAGGGGAAGGGCTTATCGATGGTCGTAATCAAGGTCAAAGGCCGGCTCTGGTTGTCAGGGTTCTCAACCTGATGTTGCCTGACCTCAATTGATGCCATCCCAAATACCTGGGTATAACCTCTCCCTTAAAGATCTCCACCCTAATCCCCACACTACGCAAAATATAAATAATGGATAAAAATTGTACAGTACATACTTAAAACCACAGAGTATGTACTCTGCAATCTGCCACTTATGTGTGTCTGAACTCATAATGCCTGTTATATTCCTTTTTATTTAAAACTGTTACCCCAAGGTTACAGACGTATTCTTACAACAAACAAACACACTTGCAAACACGTCTGCTACTATGCAGTTTCCCCAAACGAGTATCCATGCACCCCACTGGCGTCCCAAATGGTCAGATACCACCCTTCATAACAGCTGGCCCTGTCTCACCAAATTACACAAAAATATCTAGTCTCTTACATAAACACACATGCATGCACACACACCACACTACTTTTATATCTACCAGTTCAGTTCCCCGCCATGTTCGTGATACTTTGTGATCCTGTGGTCACCAACCTGAACAGATCCAAATGTGAGTGCTGAACTTAAAAATACTCACCCACTTAGACTGCTGAGATTGCTGGCCTCACGATGGGTCATGAGTGTATCCTGGACAAGCCCCCAAATGTTGTGACTGAATGAAGTCACCAGAGAGACGCATCTGGTAGATATAATAGTCTTCATTCAGGACACATATGAGCTGACAGCTGTTGGAGTCACGAGAGAGAGAAAGAGACTCCCTGACGCAAGATTATAGCACATTTTTATATGTTAAAGAACAAAGGTTACAGGACAATTTCTATAGTTACAATGCCCTCATTATGCTTCTTTTGAGTTGCATGTAATTTTTCAAATGCCTGTATTTTCCCTTCAATGTAACCAAAATGAGTGGTTATTACTGTGGTCTCTGAGTCGTATTCATGCAGTGGGCTGTTGATTCATTCATGCACATGCAGATATCTCAAGTCAATGGGATGTTTCCTGGTCTGCAATTTATTCTGAAATGAAGCTCCAGGAAGACCATTGTTTCAAACTACATTTTAAATTTAATCTACAATCCATATTCAGATCTGAAGATTGGCTGCTGTTGAAATTAGTATTTGATATATATCATAACTTCAGAATGCACCCTAGTACCTATATCCTTTACTTCTAGTCTCATCCTAGTTTGTTGTAATAGTTTTAATCATTTAAAAGTGTTTTGTGGTTTCATTTTTTAATAATATTTCTTTTAATTGCCTACATGAATTTATATTTGAAATAAAGTGACATATTTGGTAGATAATAAAGCTGTGAGTGTGAGTTTCCCATCCATAAAAGGTTTTCCCGACTATTCCATAGGCAGAGCTTGTTTTGCATTTCCCATGTGGAAAAATTTACACAAGCAAGATCCAGTACACATAAACCATGTTTATGTGACCTGGTATTTCACCATCTCGTGAAGATAATAGGGATGGAAATTCATCATGTGTCACCAGCACCAATCACATGCCATAATACTGATGATTGTCATAGTCAATTCAAACATACAATTCCACTGAGGTATGTATAAACAATGCACAATTGAAAAGTGCTGGCAACCAAAGGTGGACCAAAGATCTTCTTTCTAGCCAAGTTCTAACAGATTTTGCAAAAGAAAACATAATTGTAAATGCTAAAAATCTTAAATAATAACAGAAACGATTGAAAATGCACAGTAAGTCAGAGCAATTGTAGAGAAGGTAAAATGGAGTTAATACTTCAGGTCAATATAATGCATCCTATACAACTGCATTGCAGAACTAGATAGTTACTTTTTTGATCAATGCACACAAAATGCTGGAGGAACTCAGCAAGTCAGGCAGTATTCATGGAGGGGAATAAACATTCAATGTTTTGGACTAAGATGCTTCATCATGACTGGAAAGAATTGTTGAGCTTTATTTGTAATGGGCTAGGTTGATCAGACCCAAAGGGCCCAAGCAATTCAAGTGTCCAGGAGGTGTGGTAATAAGTGAACAAGCACAACAAAGTAAAATGAGCCTAATTTATTATCGTGAAATAGAAAGCAGAATTAAACCACATAAAATACAACGTAGTAAGTTACAAAAATTTTCACAAAGATTTCAGGGTTCAAGATTCTTAGTCTCCCCTTGATTATTGCCATCATTGAAGGACTTGATTGTCACTGTTATAGGGGGAACTTCAAATTGCAAATCGTGAAACCACCCAATGCCTGGGTCTGAGGCAGTCGATCTTAATTCTTGGGTGTAGGTGAAGTCTCAAGAGCTGAGCGAGATGTACCCCGATAAATAGGGAGTTCCAAAAGCATAAAGATTCACACGAAGACAGACAAGTTCCTTGATCTTTTATTCGCATGCCACTAACTCAGCATGGTTTCTTTAGGAGTTCCACAAGCACTGAGAGACATGCAGATACAGATAAGCTCTTCCATCTTTTACTCTCACGCCACTGGTACCTGAGGCCAAAGAAGACTCAAGCTGCCATCAGTAAATATTAGATATTAACAATCCTACAGTGTTTAACTTTGCCAGACGCCTTGACACCTTACATGCTGTGGGCTCACAAAGAGTGAAAATTTCACTTGGAATTGTTTAGAATTTCATCCAATATTTTACAAAATTTAATACATCACAACAAACCTTTGCTTTATCCACCACAATAGGCAGGATTTCTCAATGGCTACCCATTCCATTTCAACTTCCCATTCCCACTCTGACATGTCTATCCATGGTCTCCTCTACTGTCATGATGAGGCTAAACTCGGGTAGGAGGAACAACAGCTCATAATCCGTCTGGATAGCCTCCAGCCTAATGGCATGAACATCAATTTATCAAACATCCAGTACTTTTTCCTGCCTTCCTCCTGCTCTCTTTTTCCATTCCTCATTCTGGTTACTGTTTCTTTTCTCCTCACCTGTCTGTTAATCTGGTTCCCCTCCTCCTTCTCTTTCTTCAATGGCTGACTGTCCTCTCCGATTAGATGACTTTTTCTTTAGCCCTTTAACTCTCCCAACCATCCCCAACCAACTTCTTACTTCATCCTCCTCTTACACACCCACCTTTGCCTTCTCTTGGTCTTGTCTATCACCTGTCAGCTTGCACTCCTTCCCCTCCCCCACATTCTCATTCTGGCTTCTGCCCCTTTTCTTTCTAGTCCCGATGAAAGGTCTCAGTCCGAAACGTTGATAGATTATTTCCCTCTATAGATGCTACCTGACTTGCTGAGTTTCTCCAGCAATTTGTCTGTGTTGCTAAATATTTCAGCATCTGTAGATTCTCTTGTGTTTACTTTTTAATGTATACTTTAAATATGATGTATTGGATTCTATGCTGATTAATTGCGATAAATGTTTAGAGAATGGTTTTCAAATGCTCCAGTTGGTAATTATGAAATTCAAATTCTTCCTTTTTTGGATATCTAATTAATTATATCAGATGTAATATGTAACTGTCTTAACATTTAGATGTATGCAATTGTTTCTCCCATTGGGATTTGTCTTTCATTTTACGAAGTGATGACATTTAAATTGAAAATATTTATTTTAGAAATTCCAAATATTTCCTATAGATTTCACTTTATTATATATGAGGAAATATGTTAATCAATGGCAAAAAGGTAATAAATTGTACAAAGCCTCAGCATCCAAAAGATTGAGTAATAAGTATGAGATAGTTGAACTAAGTCTGTATACTTTGTGAAAACCTTTCTCATTGCATTGGATGAAATGGCACTGCAAAAAAAATGCTCTTCCACAATTGGGCCAACAGGAAGCTCTGCTCAAAGGCATTCACCTTAGCTTGATTTTGCAAAAACAAATGTAAATTGGTTGCCACGGGAAGGTCATGTTCCCTGGTTATGCGGTTCTACCCTCTCAATGCAGTCTTGCAAATAATAGGGAATGAAAAATTATTTATTCTTAAAGTTGAGTATGATTTGAAGCCACACACTTCTGCAAGACTGCAGTCTCTAATGGACCTGACATTCTGCAACACGGAGGAAGACAGATACTTGAAAATGCACCTGTGCTGCTTAAAACTCAGAGTATTTAAATATCCTGCAGAAAACTGCTTTATTTCGAATTTGAGAGTAAAATTTCCACTGTTTCTGAAGATCTGTTTTTATTTCCTCATGTATGTATGACAACACTAAAATGCACATTTTAAAGCTACTTGGCTGCTTCTAGCTGCTGGACAGGTTAGTGTGAGTTGATTAATGATGTTTGAAACAGAGAGTGAGACATCGGAGTCTGTTTCCTGTACGTCAGCTGTAAAACAGAGCTGCCATTTCTGTATTTTTTCTCTCAGAAAGCGACTACCATTCAAAACATCCAAGTAAGTTTTTCGATTGCTGTTTTTCATTTTTGACCACACTTTGCAGTAAGCATTTTCTCTTCTGAAGTATCAGTTGCACAAATAGTAAAATGAATGTACAGTTATTGCAGGATGGTATGGTGAAAATAGTGTGTTTTTTCTTAATATCCCTGTTTTTATCTTAAACGAATATGTAGTCCAGGCAAGATCTTTAATCATTCCACAGGAAAATTAATGTAGAAAACAATCTACGTTGGTCATATAATTTTGTTTTCTGTTCCTTAGTTTTATTTGCTGTTTCATTACTCTGTATAGTTAATGTTGAATGGTTGGTTCATGCTCTGGAAGTTCTACTGCTAAGTGGTCTGAAACATAATATTATGTCAACATATTGTTTCTCAGAGGAAAAAAAGTGTTCTTTTAGTGACTATGTCTTTGTCATAATTCTAGTTAAAGCAATTAAAAAAATAAAATTATGTATTGACATATTTTTGCACGTGGTAGCATCAGAATTAGGTTTAATATTACAGGCATATGTTGTGAAATGTGTTGTTTTGTGGCAGCAGTGCAGTGCAATACATGATTTTAAAAATTCCTATAAATTACAGCATATAACATAATAACTGATTCTTATTCTCTTCCTGTATGAGGAGTAGAAGCACAGCCAGGTGATCAGACTTCCAAAAGTTGCGGGTATGCGGATAGGGTTCCTCTTATCCACCCCACCAGCCTCCGCGTCCAGTACATAATTCTCCCGACCTTCTGCCATCTCCAATGGAATCCCACCACCAAGCAAATCTTTCCCTCTTCCCCCTACTTTTTGCTTTCCACAGGGATCGCTTCCTATGCAACTACCTTGTCCGTTCTTGAACACTGAATTCTCCAACTTGCGGCAATTCCCTCCCCCTCCCTTCCCCCATCCCAGTTTCACTCTGCCCCCTCCCCCAGCTGCTTATCACCTCCCTCATGGTTCCACCTCCTTCTACTATCCATTTTCCTCTATTCCTTCTTCATCCTTCATAGAAACATAGAAAATAGGTGCAGAAGTAGGCCACTCGGCCCTTCGAGCCTGCACCGCTATTCAGTACGATCGTGGCTGATCATCCAACTCAGAACCCTGTACCTGCCTTCTCTCCATACCCCCAATCCCTTTAGCCACAAGGGCCATATCTAACTCCCTCTTAAATATAGCCAATGAACTGGCCTCAACTGTTTCCTGTGGCAGAGGATTCCACAGATTCACCATGCTCTGTGTGAAGAAGTTTTTCCTCATCTCAGTCCTAAAAGGCTTCTCCTTTATCCTCAAACTGTGACCTCTTGTTCTGGACTTCCCCAACATCGGGAACAATCTTCCTACATCTAGCCTGTCCAATCCCTTTAGGATTTCATACGTTTCAATAAGATCCCCCCTCAATCTTCTAAATTCCAGCGAGTATAAGCCTAGTCGATCCAGTCTTCCATCATATGAAAGTCCTGCCATCCCAGGAATCAATCTGGTGAACCTTCTTTGTACTCCCTCTATGGCAAGGATGTCTTTCCTCAGATTAGGGGACCAAAACTGCACACAATACTCCAGGTGTGGTCTCACCAAGGCCTTGTACAACTGCAGTAGTACCTCCCTGCTCCTGTACTCGAATCCTCTCGCTATGAATGCCAGCGTACCATTCGCCTTATTCACCGTCTGCTGTACCTGCATGCCCACTTCCTGCCTATTCCCTCCCTGCTTCCTGTCCCCCACCCCTTTATCTTTCCCCTTACTGGTTTTTCACCTGGCACCTACCAGCCTTCTCCTTCAGTCCTGACGAAGGGTTCCAGCCCAAAACGTTGACTGATCGTTTCCACGGATGCTGCCCGACCTGCTGAGTTCCTCCAGCGTGTTGTGAGTGTTGCTTTGACCCCAGCATCTGCAGAGAATTTTGTGTTTACATCCCTCCCCACTGATCTCCTTCCTGGCACTTATCCCTGCAAGCGGAACAAGTACTACACCACCTCCCTTTGCTGAGCACCTATGCTCCATCCGCCAGAAAAAGCGGGACCTCCAGTGGCCACCTATTTTAATTCCATTTCCCATTCCCATTCCGATATGTCAATCCATGGCCTCCATTACCGTCGCGTTGAGGTCACGCTCAGCTTGAAGGAACTACACAGTATATTCTGCCTGGGTAGCCTCCGGCCTGATGGCATGAACATCAATTTCTTGAACTTCCATTAAGGCTCCCCCCCACCACTCCTTCACTGCTCCCCATCCCCTTTTCCCTCTCTCACTTTATCTTTTTGCCCACCCATCACCTCCCTCTGGCTCCCCCCCCTCCTTTCTTCTGTCCTTGGCCTTCTGTCCTCCCTTCTCCAGCCCTTTATCACTTTCACCAATGAACTTCCCAGCTCTTCACTGCACACCTCCCCCTCCCGGTTTCACCTATCACCTTGTGTTTCTCCCT
The DNA here is from genome assembly GCF_030028105.1 of Mobula birostris. Taxonomy (NCBI): domain Eukaryota; kingdom Metazoa; phylum Chordata; class Chondrichthyes; order Myliobatiformes; family Myliobatidae; genus Mobula; species Mobula birostris. Next base: position 17,017,215 of record NC_092389.1, read on the forward strand.
TCCATCCTCCACCTTTTAAATCTACTCCACATCTTTTTTTCTCCAGACTTGCTGAAGGGTCTCAGCCGGAGGCGTTGACTGTATTCTTTTCAGATTGCATTTCATAGTTTGAAAAATTTAGCTCACTACAATTGTGCATACAATAAACACCTGCTGAATCAGACTTGTGCAAATGGCTGTAAATAAATGTTGCAAAGTGCTTTTGTGGTATTGTTCATCAGTTACTAAACACAAAATACTCTGCAGCTGCTGGAGTCAAAGTAACACGCACAACACACTGGAGGAACTCAGCATCCATGGAAACGATCAGTCAACGTTTTGGGCTGAGACCCTTTGTCAAGACTGTAGAGGGAAGGGGCAGAGGTCCTATAAAGAAGGTGGGGGGAGGATGGGAAGGAGAAGGCTGGTAGGTTCCAGGTGAAAAACCAGTAAGGGGAAAGATAAAGGGGTGGGGGAGGGGAAGCAGGGAGGGGATAGACAGGAAAGGTGAAGAAGGAATAGGGGGAAAACACAATGGGTAGTAGAAGGAGGCGGAACCATGAGGGAGGTGATCGGCAGCTGGAGGAAGGGGCAGAGTGAAACTGGGATGGGGGACGGGAGGGGGAAGGAATTACCAGAAGCTGGAGAATTCAGTGTTCATGCCAAGGGGCTGGAGACTACCCAGACATTATATGAGGTGTTGCTCCTCCAACCTGAAGTTTAGTGTCATCATGGCAGTAGAGGAGGCCATATATGGACATATCCGAATGGGAATGTGAAGCAGAGTTGAAGTGGGTGGCACCCAGGAGATCCTGTCTGTTGTGGCGGATGGAGCGGAGGTGCTCGTTGAAGCAGTCCCCCAATCTGCGTCGGGTCTCACTGATGTAGAGGAGGCCACACCAGGAGCACCGGATGCAATTGATGACTCCAACAGACTCACAAGAGAAGTGTTGCCTCAGCTGGAAGGACTGTTTGGGGCCCTGAATGGTGGCAAGAAAGGAGGTGTAGGGACAGGTGTAGCACTTACGCTTACAGGGATAAGTGCCGAGTGGGAGATCCTTGGGGAGGGACGTGTGGACCAGGGAGTCGCGGAGGGAACGATCCCTACGGAAAGCGGGGAGCGGTAGAGAGTGAAAGATGTGCTTAGTGATGGGGTCCTGTTGAAGGTGGCGGAAGTTGCGGAGGATAATGTGCTGGATCCGGAGGCTGGTGGTGTGGTAAGTGAGGACAAGGGGAACTCTTTCCCTGTTGTGGTGACGGGAGGATGGGGGTTTCCACGGATGCTGCCGGACCTGCTGAGTTCCTCCAGTGTGTTGTGCATGTTCATCAGTTACCGTTGTATGGTAAATAAACTTTCAAGATTCGGTTTCAGTTCTACCTCAGTGCACCATAAATTAAATGAAGGTGTTCTGGCGGTGAAAATCTCTTGCTTTAACTTGATAATTTTTGTTTTGATTTGCTTTTGTCAAAAATTATGGGGTAGTTAAACTATTCAATTGAAATATATTCCTGTGTCAGAGTGTCAGAGAGCACTACAGTACAGAAATAGGTCCTTCTGCCCACCTAGTCCGTGCCAAACTATTATTCTTTCTGATCCCATTAATCCACACCTGGATTTTAGCTCTCCATACCCCTCCCTTCCATGTACTTATTCAAATTTCTCTTGAACGTTGAAATTGACCCTGCATCCACCACTTTCATTGCAGCTTGTTGCACACTCTTACCACTGTCTGAGTGAAGAGGTTCCCCTCAGGTTGCCCTTAAATGTTTCACTTTTCACACTTAAAGTATTAGTTCTACTTCTAGTCTCACCCAACCTCAATGGAAAAAGCCTGCTTGTATTCACTCTATCTGTACCCCTCATAATTTTGTATGCCTCTATCAGATCTCCCTTCATTCTCATACACTCCAGGGACTGAAGTCCTAACCTGTTCAGCATTTCCCTATAACTCAGGTCCTCAGGTCGTGAAGATATACTTGTAAATTTTCTCTGTACTTTTTCAATCTTGTTGGTATATTTCCTGTAGAGAGGTTACCAGAACTATACACAATACGCCAAATTAGGCCTCACGATCATCTTATACAACTTCAGCATAACGTTCTAACTCCTGTACTCAATTCTGTAGCCAATATGTCAAAAGCTCTCTTTACGGCCCTATTTACCTATACTGTAATGCCACTTTCAAGGAATTGTGTATCTGTATTCCCAGATCCCACTGTCCTATCGCACTCCTCAATGCCCTACCAATACTTATGAAAGTCTGTTTCTCCAAGCACCTATGCTCCATCCGCTTTGCTGAGAACCTACGCTTTGTCCGCCAAAAAAAGCAGGATCTCCCAGTGGCCACCCATTTCAATTCTACTTCCCATTCCCATTCAGACATGTCAGTCCATGGCCTCCTATACTGCCACGATGAAGCCACACTCAGGTTGGAGGAATAACACCTTGTATTCTATCTGGATAGCCTCCAACTTGATAACATGAACATTGATTTCTTGAACTTCTGGTAATTGTCACTCCTCCTTCACCATTCCTGTTTCCTCCTCTCTCCTTATCTGCCCATTACTTCCCTCTATGCTCCTCCCATTTCCCTTTCTTCCATGCTCTTCTACCCTCTTCTATCAGATTCCCTCTATTCCAGCCCTTTATCTCTTTCACCAATTAACTTCCCAACTCCTCACGCCCCCCCCCCCCCAGGTTTCACCTATCTCCTACCACCTGGTACTTCTTTCTCCCCTCCTGCCCCACCTTCTTGCTCTGACTTCAATCTCTTTTTCCAGTCCTGGTGAAGGGTCTCGGCCCAAAACATCAACAGTTTACTCCTTTCCATAGATGCTGCCTGGCCTGCTGAGTTCCTCCAGCATTTTGTGTGTGTTACTATGAAAGTCCTGGTTGGTCCTCCCAAAGTACAACACTTCACACTTGTCTGCATTATATTCTATCAGCTATTTTTCAGTCCATTTGGCTAGATCCCATTTGATAGCCTTCATCACTGTCCATTATACCCCCAATCTTGGTGTCACCCACATGATTGCTGATCCAGTTTATCACATTATCATCCAGATTGTTGGTATAGATGACAAACAACAACCAACCCAGCAGCACACCACTAGTCACAGACTTCCAGTCAGAGAAGCAACCCTCCACTACCACTTTCTGGCTTCTCCCATGAAACCAACGTTGAATCCTATTTAATACCTCATCCTGAATGCTAAGCGACTCTTGATCAGCTTCAGATGCAGGACCTTGTCAAAGGTCTTGCCAAAGCTCATGTCGACAGCATTCACTGCCTTTTCTGTAACCTTCCTGATTATCTCCTTGTAAAACTCTGTAAGATTGGTTAGACACGACCTACCACGCACAAACCCATATTGACTGTCTCTAATCAACCTCTGTCTATCGAAATGTTTATATATACATTCCCTTAGAATACCTTCCAGTAACTTGCCCATAAATTAACTTCCAATAATTTCCAGGCTTATTCTTAAAGCCTTGCTTAAACAACGGAAAAACATTAACTACCTTCTAATCCTCTGGCACTTCATCTGTGGCTAAGGACGTTTTAAATACCTCTACTGGGGCCACTGTAATTTCTGCACTAGCCTCCCACAAAGTCTGAGGTCCACCTTGTCAGGCCCGAGGGATTTATCCTCCCTAATTTGCTTCAGGACAGCAAGCACCTCTCCCCTGTGATATGTATATGGTCCATGACCTTACTGCTGTTTTATCTCAGTTCTACAGACTGTGTCCACCTCCCATGTAAACACAGATGCAAAAAATTCACTTAAGATCTCTTCCATCTCTTTTGGCACCATGCATGGATGTCCACGCTGATCATCAAGAGGACCAATTTTGTGCCTTACTTTCCTTTTGCTCCTAATATATCTGTAAAAGCATAAGACCATGAGACATAGGAGTAGAATTAGACCATCTGGCCCAACGAGTCTGCGTCGTCATTCAATCATGGCTGATCCTTTTATTCTATCTCCTTCTCAACTCTAGTTCCCGGCCTTCTCCCCGTAACCTTTGATGCCATGTCCAATCAGGAACCTATCAATCTCTGCCTTAAATACACCCAACTATCTGGCCTCCACAGCTGCATGTGGGAACAGATTCCACAAATTCACCACACTTTGGCTGAAGAAATTTCTCCATATCTCTGTTTTGAAAGGTTGCCCCTCTATCCTGAGGCTGTGCCCTCTTGTCCTAGACTCTCCCACCATGGAAAACTTCCTTTCCACATCTACTCTGTCTAGGCCTTTCAATATTTGAAATGTTTCAATGAAATCCCCCATCATCTTTCTGAATTCCAATGAGTACAGACCCAGAGCCATCAAGTGTTCCTTGGATGACAACCCTTTCATTCCTGGAATCATCCTTGTGAACCTCCTCTGGACCCTCTCCAATGCCAGCACATCTTTTCCAAGATGAGGGGCCCAGGACTGTTTACAATACTCAAGGTGAGACCTCACTAGTGCCTTATAAAGCCTCAACATCACATCCTTGCTTTTGTATTCTAGACCTCTTGAAATAAATGCTAACATGGCATTTCCCTTCCTCACCACTGACCTGCAAGTTAACCTTCAGGGTGTTCTGCAGAAGGACTCCCAAGTCCCTCTGCATCTTAGATTCCTGGATTTTCTCCCCATTTAGAAAATAGTCTACACATTAATTTCTATGACCAAAGTGCATGACCATGCATTTTCCAACATTTTATTTCATTTGCCACCTATTGCTCATTCTCCTAATCTGTCTAAGTCGTTTTGCATCCTACCTGTTTCCTCAACACTACCTGCCCCACTTGCTACCTCCTACCAATCAGCCAATGCTCTAACCATGTTAGTAACTTTCCTGTAATACCATGGGCTCGTAACTTGGTAAGCAGCCTCATGTGTGGCACCTTGTTAAAGGCCTTCTGAAAGTCCAAATATACAACATACACTGCATCCCCTTTATCTATCTAACTTGTAATCTCCTCAAAAAATTTCAACAGGTTTGTCAGGCAGGATTTTCCCTGAAGGAAACAATGCTGACTTTGTCCTATCTTGTCCTGTGTCACCAAGTATTCCATCGCCTCAGCCTTGACAACTGACTCCAACACCTTCTGAACCACTGAGGTCAGGCTAACTGGTGTATAATTTCCTTTCTGCTGCCTTCCTCCTTTCTTAAAGAGTGGAGTAACATTTGCAATTTTCCAGTCCTTTGGCACCATGCCAGAGTCCAATGATTTTTATGAGGTCATTTCTAATGCCACCACAATCTCTAATGTTACCTCTTTCAGAACCCCAGGGTGCAGCTCCTCTGGTGTGGGACTTCTGTACCTTTAGGTCTTTCAGTTCTTAGATCACCTTCTCTCTTGTAACAGTAACTGCACCCACTTCTCTTCCTTCACACACTACAACATCAGGCATACTGCTCGTGTCTTCCACAGTGAAGACTGATGCAAAATACTTATTTAGTTCACCAACTATCTCCTTGACCCCGTTATTATTTCTTCTGCCTCATTTTCTAGCGATCCTATATCCACACTCATTTCTCTTTTATTTTTAACATACTTGAAAAACTTTTACTATCTACCTTGTTATTATTTGCTAGGTTGCTTTCATATTTTATCTTTTCTCTTCTGATGATTTTTTTAGTTGCTCTCTAGGTTTTTAAAAATTTCCCAATCCTCTATCTTCCCACTAACTTTTGCTTTGTTGTATGCCCTTTCTTTTGCTTCTACAATAGCTTTGACTTCCCTTGTCAGGCCACGGTTGTACTATTTTACCATTTGAGTGTTTCTTCATTTTTGGAATACACATACCCTGTACCTTCCTCATTTTTCCCAGAAACGCGCACCATTGCTGCTCTACTGACATGCCTGCCAGCAGCTCCTTCCAATTTACTTTGGCCAACTCCTTTCTCATTCTACTGTAATTTCCCTTACTCCACTGAAATACTGTTACATCAGACTGTACTTTCTCCCTATCAAGTTTCAAATTGAACACAATCTTATTGTGATCTCTGGTTCCTAAGGGTTCTTTTACCTTAAGCTCCCTAATTGCCATTACATTACATAACACCCAATCCAGTATAGCTGATCCCCTAGTAGGCACAACGACAAACTGCTCTAAAAAGTTATCTCTTAGACATTCAGCAAACTCACTCTCTTGAGATCCATTACCAACCTGATTTTCCCAATCAATCTGCATGTTAAAATCTTCCATGACTACCATAACATTGCCCTTTTGACTCGCCACTTCTATTTCCTGTTGTAATCTGTGGTCCACTTCCCAGCCACTGTTGGGAAGCCTGTATGAAACTGTCAGAATAATAGAGAGAATGATTTATTTCAGCTTTTATTTCTTTCATCACTTTCCCAGTGGGTCAGAAGTTTACATACACTTTGTTAGTATTTGGTAGCATTGCCTTTAAATTGTTTAACTTGGGTCAAACGTTTTGGGTAGCCTTCCACAAGCTTCTCACAGCAAGTTGCTGGAATTTTGTTCCATTCCTCCAGACAGAACTGGTGTAACTGAGTCAAGTTTGTAGGCCTCCTTGCTCGCACACGCTTTTTCAGTTCTGCCCACAAATTTTCTATCGGATTGAGGTCAGGGCTTTGTGATGGCCACTCCAGTACCTTGACTTTGTTGCCCTTAAGCAATTTTGCCACAACTTTGGAGGTATGCTTGGGGTCATTGTCCATTTGGAAGACCCATTTGCGACCGGGCTTTAACTTCCTGGCTGATGTCTTGAGATGTTGCTTCAATATATCCGCATAATTTTCCTTCCTCTTGATGCCATCTATTTTGTGAAGTGCACCAGTCCCTCCTGCAGCAAAGCACCTCCACAACATGATGCTGCCACCCCCATGCTTCACGGGTTGGGATGGTGCTCTTCAGCTTGCAAGCCTCACCCTTTTCCCGCCAAACATAATGATGGTCATTATGGTCAAACAGTTCAATTTTTGTTTCATCAGACCAGAGGACATTTCTCCAAAAAGTAAGATCTTTGTCCCTATGTGCACTTGCAAACTGTAGTCTGGCTTTTTTAAGGTGGTTTTGGAGCAGTGGCTTCTTCCTTGCTGAGCAGCCTTTCAGGTTATGTCGATATAGGACTCGTTTTACTGTGGATATAGATACTTGTCTACCTGTTTCCTCCAGCATCTTCACAAGGTCCTTTGCTGTGGTTCTGGGATTGATTTGCACTTTTCGTGCCAAAGTACTTTCATCTCTAGGAGACAGAATGCATCTCCTTCCTGAGCGGTATGACGGCTGCATGATCCCATGGTGTTTTTACTTGCGTACTATTGTTTGTACAGATGAACGTGGTACCTTCAGGCGTTTGGAAATTGCTCCCAAGGATGAACCAGACTTGACATCATTTTCTGACCTCAATCCAATAGAAGATTTGTGGGCAGCACTGAAAAAGCGTGTGCGAGCAAGGAGGCCTACAAGCCTGACTCAGTTACACCAGTTCTGTCTGGAGGAATGGAACAAAATTCCAGCAACTTACTGTGAGAGGCTTGTGGAAGGCTATCCAAAATGTTTGACCCAAATTAAACAATTTAAAGGCAATGCTACCAAATACTAACAAAGTGTATGTAAACTTCTGACCCACTGGGAAAGTGATGAAAGAAATAAAAGATGAAATAAATCATTCTCTCTAGTATTATTCTGACATTTCGCATTCTTAAAATAGTGATCCTAACTGACCTAAGACAGGGAATGTTTTTTAGGATTAAATGTCAGGAATTGTGAAAAACTGAGGTTAAATGTATTTGGCTAAGCTGTATGTAAACTTCTCAGCTGTACATGAAATGAAATAAGCCTGTCTGAAACACCATTTGAATAAAATGTTCAGCTGGGTGTTGCATAATTCTAAAGAGAAGGCCTTAATTGTAGTAGTAAGCTTTTCATTCCCTCACATTGCACACCCCTCTCCCCTCAGTCAGCAAAGCACCTGTTCCGTTGATCAAACTATTTAATCTCTACTGGAGTCCCTGCTGTATTGTTTCAAAATTATATCATGAGACACTTGTTTTATTAACCCTTTGAAGACTGAAGAGTAAGTTTTTCTCGTTCTTTGGACTGATGTAGTGAACAAACTCAGTTTTTGTTTGCCTTAAACAATCTTGTAAAGAATCATGCATGAAAATGTGTAGTTGACGTAGTAGCAAGTACTAATGATGCTCTCAGAACCTTATCTCAGCACGAGTCACTACGTGATAGAGAAGAAGGACATGCAGAAAATAGCAAGGAAAAATTGAAAGAGGACCTATGTCATGACATATAGGAAGAATTTCCTGCATCCAGACCACACATATTTTAAGGAGATGCTTTCTGGAAGTATATTTTTCATGTATTCTATAATTAACATCAGAATTGACTTTTACAGCAAATGAAACTTTTGGCATATACTGTATAATTATTAGTGGTTTGCACAACACTTTACAGTACCAATGACCTGGGTTCAAATTCTGCCACTGTCTGTAAGGAGCTTGTATATTCTCCTTGTGACCATGTGGTTTTCCTCCGGGTGCTCTGGTTTCCTCCCACAATCCAAAGACCTACCAGTTGGTAGGTTAATTGATCATTAGGAATCGTCCTGTAATTAGGCCAGGGCTAAATCGGGGGATTGTAGGGCGACACAGCTCGAACGGCTGGAAGGGTCTATTCTGCACTCTATCTCAATAAGTAAATATACTGTGGACTGCAGTACATGTGCCTGGACATTGAGACCATTGCGATAAGGATCGGCCACTTATGTACTGAAGAAGTCACTCAGGTCTTGAATAGAAAGGAGGAGCTCAATAGAAGGAAAAAAAGTTCTGTCCACTTGTATATGAAAATGGCTGACACTTTAACTGGAGAAGGAAACTGCATTAGGTAGAGATTTGTGAATTCTGTAAGGATAAATTTCCCAAATGGCTGTAATGTGGAGGTCTCCTGGACTGGGATTATCTCAACAGTTCAGCTGGTTGCCCATTTTCTACACACAATTAGGCAAGTCAATTTGTATCAAAAATATTTTCTTATGCAAGAATATGTATAGCCTCAGACATTTGTAGCAGAAGCTTGATGTGGTGAAAAAAAGGTTACAGAATTATGCACATTAAATCCAGGTTTCTATCAATATATTGTCTGGAACATTATTAACAAAAGCTCTTCATCAAACCATTGCTGTCATTTGTATGAAATGCTTATATAATTGGTACACCATAATTAGCTTATTATTGTCACATGTACTAAGATACAGTGAAAAGCTTTTGTTTGCATCAATTCAGATTATTCCGTACAATAGCATATCAAAGTAGAATAGAAAGTTTTAATATCGACATGTTTACTATGTTAATTGTTCTGTTTGGCTATTGACTGTGTTAAATGTTGATAAATAATTAAGATAGCTTGGAAGCTTGGATAGAGTTTCTAAACTATAACAAATGCATTTAAAACTGTTAATGGATTTGATAACCTTGAGTTCTGTAGAGAGTTGATCTACGTGGCATCACTTGTATTATCAAAAATAAATTCATCTGCAACCTGGACTATTTGCCTTTCCAGTTGGGCAGTTTTCTGTAATGAAAGAATGAAAATTAATTGAATTGTCCACTTATAATGAATTTAAGTTTCTAGCTTTTATTGGGTAAGCCTTTTTTTCCTGAATTTGACTTGTTCTGACACTTTAAAAATATTAATTTTGTCTTTTGTTCGCTATCTACTCAGTTTAAAAAAATAGTTTCTATCCATAAGCTATTCGTGCTTTAGCATAAAAAATCATGGGCTATCAACGTTATTAGAATCAGGTTTAATATCACTGGAATATGTCATGAAATATGTTATGCGATAGCAGTACATTGCAATACAGAATAATAAAAGCTGTAAATTACATGAGAAAGTGTGTGTGTGTGGATGTATATACATTAAAATTAAGTAGTGCAAAAAGAGAGAAAAAAAGAGTAGTGAGGTGTTCATGGGTTCACTTCACTTTCTTAATAGACATTAAGAAAGAGGATGTGCTGGAGCTTTTGGAAAGCATCAAGTTGGATAAGTCACCGGGACTGGACAAGATATACCCCAGGCTACTGTGGGAGGTGAGGGAGGAGATTGCTGATTCTCTGGCAATGATCTTTGCATCATCAATAGGGGCGGGAGAGGTTCCGGAGGATTGGAGGATTGTAGATGTTGTTCCCTTATTCGAGAAAGGGAGTAGAGATAGCCCAGGAAATTATAGACCAGTGAGTCTTAATTCTGTGGTTGATAAGTTGATAGAAAAGATCCTGAGAGGCAGGATTTATGAACATTTGGAGAGGCATAATATGATTAAGAATAGTCAGCATGGCTTTGTCAAAGGCAGGTCCTGCCTTATGAGCCTGTTTGAATTTTTTGAGGATGTGGCTAAACACATTGATGAAGGCAGAGCAGTAGATGTAGTGTATATGGATTTCAGCCAGGCATTTGATAAGGCACCCCATGCAAGACTTATTGAGAAAGTAAGGAGGCATGGGATCCAAGGGGACATTGCTTTGTGGATCCAGATTAGCTTGCCCACAGAAGGCAAAAAGTGGTTGTAGACGGGACATATTCTGCATGGAGACCGGTGACCAGTGGTGTGCCTCAGGGATCTGTTCTGGGACCCCTTCTCTTCATGATTTTTATAAATAATCTGGTTGAGGAAGTGGAGAGATGGGTTAGTAAATTTATTGATGACACAAAGGTTGGGGGTGTTGTGGATAGTGTGGAGGGCTGTCAGAGGTTACAACGGGACATTGAAAGGGTGCAAAACTGGGCTGAGAAGTGGCAGATGGAGTTCAACCCAGATAAGTGTGAGGTGAAATATGATGGCAGAATATAGTATTAATGGTAAGACTCTTGGCAGTGTGGAGGATCAGAGGGATCTTGGGTCAGAGGCCATAGGACATTCAAAGGTGCTGCGCAGGTTGACTCTGTGGTTAGGAAGGCATATGGTGCATTGGTCTTCATCAACCGTGGGATTGCGTTTAAGAGCCAAGAGGTAATGTTACAGCTTTGTAGGACCCCAGTCAGATCCCACTTTGAGTACTGTGCTCAGTTCTGGTCACCTCACTATAGGAAGGATATGGAAACCATAGAAAGGGTACAGAGGAGATTTACAAGGATGTTGCCTGGATTGGGGAGCATGCCCTATGAGAATAAGTTGAGTGAACTTGGCCTTTTCTCCTCGGAGTGACAGAGGATGAGAGGTGACCTGATTGAGGTGTATAAGATGATGAGAGGCATTGAGTGTGTGGGTAGTCAGAGGCTTTTTCCCAGGGCTGAAATGGCTAACACAAGAGGGCACAGCTTTAAGGTGCTTGGAAGTAGGTACAGAGGAGATGTCAGGGGTAAGTTTTTTACGCAGAGAGTGGTGAGTGTGTGGAATGGGCTGCCGGTGACCGTGGTGGAGGCGGGTACAATAGGGTCTTTTAAGAGACTCCTGGACAGGTACATGGAGCTTAGAAAAATAGAGGGCTATGGGTAACCCTAGGTAATTTCTAAGTCAGATCGTAGGCTGAAGGGTCTGTATCGTGCTGTAGGTTTTCTATGTTTCTATGTTCAATGTCCACTCAGAAATCTGATGGCAGAAGGGAAGAAGCTATTGTTGAATTGTTGAGTGTGGCTCTTCAGGCTCCTCTACCTCCTCCTTGATGGTAGCAATGAGAAGAAAGCGTGTCCTGGGGTGATGTGGGTCCTTAATGATAGATGCAGCCTTTTTGAGGCATCAGTCCTCGAAGATATCTTGGATGCTGGGGAGGCTAGTGCCCATGATGGGGCTGAATGAGTTTACAACTTCCTGTAGCTTATTTCGATCTTCTGCAGTAGCCACCCCTCCCCAACCATATCGGACGGTTATGCAGCCAGTTATAGTGCTCTCCACGGTACATTTGCAGAAAATTTCAAGTGTCTTTGGTGGCATAACAAATCCCCTCAAAACTCCGAATGAAATATAGCAGCTTTCATGCCCTCCTTTGTAACTGCATTGATATGTTGCGCCCAGGATATATCCTCAGAGATATTGACAACAAGAGAATTGAAACTGAAATTATGATGAAGTTATGAAAAACTTCTCCTTGTTTTAATCACAAAATTGGCAGTAGTATGTTATTTGTTTATTTTCAAATGTGCTTTTGCTAGAAATTAGTTTAAATATTATTTGAGGTAAATAAATCAGCATGATGTGTGATGTTTGATAGGCATATTCAATTTCCTGCTTTAATGTCCATGTCCAAAAGATACCAGTGATTGACTTTGAGGTTCAGATTTGTATTTGACATTAATCTTCTGTTAATGAGAGTGATGTTGTTGCAAATCTCAATATAATAATTACTATATTAACAACCAGCTGAAGAATTATTGATGAACCATGTAGTAACATAAAGTATCAATATAACATGCTTTTTGTAATATTGAACTACCAATTTGTTAAATTTTTCATATTTCCATTTCAGGTCTGACAGTACTACTGACAGGGTTTGGTAAGTGGTGAGCTAAATTTATTATAGTAAAGGAGGAACATTGACCATCAGTATTAAATTATTTCAGTGCAAAATGGACTGATCATTGGCATAGATTTCAACAAACTGGGAAGGCTTCAGTGTGATGTAAGACCAACCTGTGGTCAGCAACTATTGTCTCACACATCTGTGTTTTCTGCATTGGCAATGTAAGCCTTTGCTGACACTTCTTACCTTGAGGCTCCCACTTGGTGAGAGTTGAAATTATGAACTACAATCTTGTGGAGTGTGTACCATATAAGTCTTCCATTTGCAATTGTTCCCCATGCTCAATTGCCTCTGCTGCAACTCTTCATATTAGTTCTGAGATTATTCCGCATACCTCCTTTGTATGGGCTGTTCCAGATTTTTGTACTGAGGCACAACATTATTATGGTTGGATGTGTTTCAGAAATATATGCATGGACCTAATGGAAGCCCACATTAAAGATGAGCAGCATTTAAAAAAGGAATAGTCACTTGTACTGGTACTTTGCAGCAAGGTTTGGATTTATTTACTGCAAAGATGAATAGTTGTTTGCTTATATAATTTAGAGGATTAGATTTTAATACAGTGTTGGTTACATTGTGTGTCTTGGAAGGGTGTACTGAATAAGACTAACCATTACCTAATATTGCTAATTAGTGTCTATCCTCAGATAATGTCCCTCTATCCTTCAACTCTGCTCTCATAGTCATAGAATTCCTCAAAAAACACCATCTCTTCATCCAGGTCTCTCTGTGTGCTTACTTCTCAAGTCTTTATGCATATTGTAGCTTGCAAAATGTGTGCCCTTGTTTCTCTGAACAACATGTTTGAGACACATTATGTTGATATTCCTGTAAAGTGTCTAATGACAATGAAAATCTATCTGTTCTTAACTTCGATCTGTCTAATGCATTGGTAATGTTTAACACATTTCCATTTCCTCTTCACTGTTATCTATCATTCTTAAAATTCAAAAAAAAAGCATTTGTTCACAATTACAATATCATTTAAAACCATTTGGAGAGGTACATGAAGGGGTAGGACATGGAGGGATGTGGGCCAAATGTAGAAAATTGAGACTAACTGGGTGGACACGGTGGTTGGCATAGACTCATTGGGTTGAAGGCCTGTATCCATCCTGTGTTGCTCTATGACTCAATGACTCTAAATTACCTCTCCATCATATCTCTTGTCCCCTGCATTGATTGGCTCTGGCCCAGATGAATGCAAGACTGACAATTAAAGGCAAAGGCTGAAGACAGTGGTCCAGGTTCAGCTCAGTACAGCAGAATTTTCCAGATTCATTAATTTTTACCTTGACTGGCCAGTCAAGGAAAACTGCAGATGGATGCTCAACACTTGCCTATGAAGAAGGAAAGAATACTGGAGACTGATTGAACCATGATGGCTGTACAAAATTTCCCAAACACTGTTTCTAAAAGTTGTTGTTCAGATAGTGAGGATGAGGTGAGGATATTTCTCCATGATTACTCTGCATTATTTCTTTACCTCCATAAGCCTGTATTCTGAAGAATGATAAACATTGATAAAGGTAAACAGATGCGATTTGAAATGATCTAGGTTTGCTGGCAACATAGGTGCTGGTGTGCTACTTTATGTTTAGGTATGTTAATGTTCATCTAGTATTAACATTTAAAATGCTGATGAGTTACACAATGGAACACCATTTTTTTTGAAAAGCAATACATTCAGTTTATAATGAATGATGTTTTCCCTGAACATATAGGCATATTTTGACTCCTTTATAACTGAATTTTGAACAGTCACCGTAATCTCATTTAAAAATTAATCTATTTGATTACTTTACTGCTTTGAAATATTTTTTCATAATTTATAAAGAACCTAGTTGTAATCCAGCAGAGTATGCTTTACTGTGTTTTGTTATTTATGTACCATAAAAATAAAAACAACTTTACATCACATATTTGTTCAGAAAGCTCTTAGACTGTTCAGAGATGTAGTGCTCTCAATGGATAGGATTAAATATTCCCGTTTCAGCCTGATACAGCTAAAAAGCACAACTGCTTCTAAGGTCAGTATAGTCAACAAAGATGTCTTAATCCATTTAAACGAACTATCGCTGCTTAAAACCGACGGAAACAACACCGATTGTGGTCGGAAGCGCCCACGTAGCACACCTCGGAGGAAGCGCGGGTGTAGAGCGGGGTTACAAGTGCGTTTAAAGAAACGGGATTTTATACTCCCTAAACTGACTATCTTGCTGGTGAACATGCAGTCTCTGGTGAATAAAATCGATGATCTCAGAGCCAGGGTGCTGAATCAGAGGGACATTAGGACCGCGCGTGTCCTTTGTTTCACGGAATCCTGGTTAACCCCTTCCGTACCGGATGCAGCAATTCAGATCGACGGGTTTACTATACACTGTCAGGATAGATCTACAGAATCTCTCAAAAGTAGAGGTGGAGGAGTATGCCTCATGATCAACTCTTCTTGGTGCACAAATATATCAGTGCTGTCCCAATTCTGCTCACCAGGCCTGGAATATCTAGCAGTAAAATGCTATCCTTTTTACCTACCATGGAAGTTCTCTGGGGTCATTTTGGTAGCAGTTTACATTCCACCTCGGGCCAATGTCAATCAGGCTTTAGATGATCTGAGCATTGGGATCAACATGCACGAAACAGCACACCCTAATGTGTTAAATACAAAATAATCTGCAGCTACTGGGATCAAAGCAACACTCACAACACGCTAGAGGAACTCAGCAGGTCGGGCAGCATCCGTGGAAACGATCAGTCGACGTTTCGAGCCAGAACCCTTCGTCAGGACCATAGAGGTACCTTCTTTATAGGGCCTCTGCCCCTTCCCCCTACAGTCCTGACGAAGGGTTCCGGCCCGAACCGTCGACTGATCGTTTCCACGGATGCTGCCCGACCTGCTGAGTTCCTCCAGCATGTTGTGAGTGTTGCTAACGCATTAAATATTGCTTTAATTATGTATATCAGATTTTAGGAGTTGCGTATGCAACAAGTTAGAATCTACACAACATAAATATCAACTGTATTTACAAATGACAGTCGGCCCTCCTTATCCACGAGGGATTGGTTCTGGGACCCCTCGCGGATACCAAAAAACGCGGATGCTCTAGTCCCTTATTCAACCTGTCGAAATGTGGTGGACCTTAGGACCCAGCAGAACTCCAGACCTTATTTAACCTGTGTCAGTGCGGCGGACATTAGGACCCGGCGGCGGAGCTCTGAATCCGCCGTGTTTCTGTTCACAAAAATAATCACGATCGTGATTTAAAATAAAGTGGAAATAATAAAGCGATCGGAAAGAGGTTGAACGCCGTAGGTCATTGGAAAAGTGTTAGGCTACAGTCAGTCAACAATCGGAACAATTTTAAAGGATAAGGTGAGAGAAGCTCTGCCCCGATGAAAGCTACAATTATTACTAAGCAATGCAGTGGTTTAATTGTTGGATTTTGGGGTTTCGAGTTTTTGATCCTACACATCAACCTGGCACGGATCGAGAGCGCGCTCGAGAGCGGTCTGTCACTGGATCGAACTCGGAAATTTCCGTTCCCGAGCCTGGCGCTGAAACATACATTTCTTAAGTGTTTTATATGCATAGAAAGGTAAAATATATACTATATACTAAGACAAACATTTGACTAACTGACGCTAAATAATACCGGATGTACCTGTTCCGATAGTAAGAGAACTTCCATTTTTATTTCGATCCCGATCCACGATAACCTACGCACATCATCCCGTATACCTTAAATCATCTCTAGATTACTTATAAGTACCTAATACAATGTAAGTGCTATGTAAATAGTTGTTATACTGCATTGTTTAGGGAATAATGACAAGAAAAGGAAGTCTGTACATGTTCGAACAACAAGTGCTGGAAGAGCACTTCCGGGTTTTCTTGATTCGCGGTTGGTTGAATTCGCACATGCGGAACTCGCGGATGAGGGCCGACTGTATATAGTTTTTGTTTTGCATAGAAGACTTCCACTAGTCATATTGATAATGGTAATCTAAACTTTAAAATTTAGTTGCAGAGACTTAATACCAATATACAAAGTTAAAAATGGTATAGAATCTGTAAGGGCTATTATAAAGATAAATGGGTCACTTGACTACTAAAATTAAATTTAGTACCAATGGATTAGTTACCATTGTAGTCCAATAATCCATTATAGTGTTCTGTTTCATTAAAACTTAAATAGAGATGTAAATGAAAATAATATTAATACATTAGAATTCTTTGAAATCAGAGTCACTGAAAAACATAATTAGATTAAATAAAAACGTTTTTCAGTTCGTAAAATGAATTGCAATAGTGGCTGTTCACACTGTTAAACCCAATAGCTAGTAAGCTAACTATTCAGTTGTATTATGGAGACCAATAATTATTGTGCCTTAATTTACATCAGAATGCAAGTCTTTTTCCACCCCATGCCTTATTTGCAGCTAATGAAAAGATGTTAATGTGGGGTTAGAACAGGAACTAGTGTTTTGTTTAAAGATAGTTCTAATGATCTTACTGATGTTGTCTTCTGGTAATATGTCAATCTTTCAGGTCAATTGTGAATTGATACTCATCAGTGTTTATTTTAGCTCTGTAATTTTTTTAGGTTTTGTCTTGTAACATTAATGTTTGCTAATATTCATAAGCCAATTTTCACAGCTGTTTTTCATGAAGATAGAACGTTCTATTGAAACTGCTCGTGTAGTGTCAGTGCCATGAATTATAGCTAGCTTTGCTGAACATCTTCTGGAATTTAATTTGACAGGTAGAATAATACATGTTGGCAAAACTAAATTTTGCCTTGCTCATAATTTTTGGCACTGCAGTTTATATGGGTTGTATTGTGACATATTCGTTTTGTTTTTTGAGTCTGTATTCCTTGTCTTATTTCCATGCACAGTACAGGCTCTTTAGCCCATGATGTAACCAAGAGCAATCTACAATTTCCTACCACAGAGCCCTCCATTTTTTTTCATCCACATGCCTGTCTAAAAGTCTCTTAAATCTCCCAATGCATCTGCGTCTACCACCGCACCTGGCACTTACCAGTTCCTGTGCAGAGGGGAAAAAATCCTACTTCCGACATCTCCTGCATACTTTCCTCCCGTCGTCTTAAAATTATGTCCTTTTCATATTAGCCAATTCCATCCTGGGAAATAGGCGCTGGTTGTCGACTTTATTTATATCTCTTATCATAGTAAGGAGAAACTGAGAGGGGATCTGAGGGGTTGCATTTTTCACATGGAGTGTTATCCCAAGGAAATAGTAGAGATGAAAAAATTACAACATTAAATACATTAGAATTAGAGGCACTCGGATGGGTATTTGAATATGAAGGAAGTAGAGGGATACAGACTTAATGTGAGCAAATTAGCAAAGGAGGCATCACATTCAGCTTGACTGAGTTGGGCAGGAGAGCCCATTTCTAAGCTGTATATTTCTTTGACTTTATAAGCTGAACCCCAGCCTCTTACATTCCAATCTCTCTTTATAAGTAAAATCCTGCATTTCAGGGAACATCCTGTGATTCTCTTCTGCACTCTTTCTAATTCTACCACATCCTTTTTGTATTGTAGCAACCAGAATATACACAACACTCTAGATGTGTTTTTACACAGCAGCAACATGACTTCCTAATTCATACTCAGTGCCTTGGCCTATGAAGGTAAGCATGCCGAATGCCTTCTTCATTATTCATCTGTGCTGCCATTTTCCATGTGCAGTGAACTTGAAGTGGAGTGTCTTTCAATATGTGTACGCTCCCGAAATCCCTGCCATTTACTGCATATGATCTGTTGATATTCGGCATCCCAAACTGTATTAACTCAAACCAGTCCGGATTAATTTACAGCTACAGCTTTCAACCCAACTTTTCCAATGATATATGTCCCTCTTGTTATCTATTACACCAAATATATGTGTTGTCAGCAATCTTATTTATCATTCATCTAAATCATATATTAGCCCTAGCATCAATCCCAGCATTACAGCTTTTTGAGAAAGAAACACCTCTCAACCACCTCCTTATATCATCATGTCACCAATTTATGGACTGACTTATTATTGCTATTCTCGTGGTTGCCGAACATCTTCTGGAATTTAATTGACAGTTAGATTGCATGCTGGAGCTTGTGTTTATATTGAGTATTGTAAGTGCAAATTGTAGATCATTGTGTAATAGACAATGCTTACTTAATATGACATGTTTATATTGTGAGGAATAACACTGGTGTGGTCTAAGAAAATAGTCGTTAATACTGTAGTTGACAAATTCAGAATGTTCGAAGTAAATTTATTATCAAAGTACATAAATGTTATTGTATACAACCCTGAGATTTGTTTTCTTGCAGACATACACAATAAATCCAAGAAACACAATAGAATCAATGAAAGGCTGCACCCAGCAGGGTGGACAAACAATCAATGTGCCAAGGACAACAGACTGTGTAAATACAAAAGAGAAAAAAAAAATTAATAAATAAGCAATAATTGTCGAGAACATGAGATGAAGAGTCCTTGAAAGTGAGTCTATTGGTTGTGGGGACAGTTTATTGAGTGAAGTTACCCCCTGTGGTTCAAGAGCTTGATGGTTGAGGGATAGTTACTGTTCTGGAATATGGCTGTGCGAGTCCTGTAGCTCTTGTATCACCTTCTTGATGGCAGCAACGAGAAGGGAGCATGGCCTGAGTGTGGGGTCCCTGATGCTGGATGCTGATTTCCTGCAACAGTGGTCCGTGTAGATGTACTCAATGGTGAGGAGGACTTTACCCATTATGAACTGGGCCATATTCACTATTTTTGAAGGATCTTCTGTTCAAGGGCATTGGCATGGCCATGATGCTACCAGTCAATAAACACTCCACCACACATCTATAGAATTTCTGAAAGTTTAAGATGTCATACCGAATCTTTGAGGAAGTAGAAGCACTGCCATGCTTTCTCTGTAATTGCAGTTATGTACTGGGTCCAGGGCAGATCCTCTGAAATGATCACACCAAGGAATTTGAAGGTGCTGACCCTCTCCACCTCTGGTCCCATTTCATAGGATCTGCCCTGGGTCCACCATGTAGTGCCATTCTGAAGAAAGCATAGCAGTGCCTCTACTTCCTTAGAAGTTTGTGAAGGTTCGGCATGTTATCTAAAATGTTGCCAAACTTCTATAGATGTGTTGTGGAAAGATTATTGACTGCTTGTATCATGGCCTGGTATGGAAGCACCAATGCTCTTGAACAGAAAAGCTTAAAAAAGTACTGAATGCATCCCAGTCCATCACGGGTAAACTCCTCCCCACTATTCAGCACATCTACATGGAGAGCTGTTGCGGAAAAGCAGCATCCATTATCAAGAAGCCATACCACCAGGTCCAGTAACAGTTATTACCTTTCAACCATCAGGCTCTTGAATCTGAGGGGATAACTTCACCCACCCCATCACTGAACTGGACTCACTTTCAAGGACTCTTGATCTAAAGTTCTCAATATTTATTGCTTATTTACTTATTATTATTAATTATTTTTCACTTTTTTCTTTTTGTATTTGCAGTTTGTTTTTTTTTACACATTGGTTGTTGTCCACCCTGTTGAGTATGGTCTTTCATTGTTTCTATTGTGTTTCTTGTATTTACTGTGATTGCCCATGAGAAATTGAATTCATGGTTGTACATGGTGATACATATGTACTTTGATAATAAATTTGCATTGAACTTTGAATTTTGGTTACCTAACAAGCTTAATATCATATAAGTGACTTCCAACAGTGCAGAATTCAGACAATCAGCACCAGTGAAGTTTATTATTGCTGACATGTATATCGTGATGTTTGTATTTATGTGGCAGCAGTACAGTGCAAGACTTTAAAAAATTATGATAAGCTACAATAAAAATAAATAATAAATATGTTAAAGAGGAATACAGTAATGAGGTAGTGTTCATGGACTGTTCAGCAGTCTGATGGCAGAATGGTAGATGCTGTTCTAAAATGAGTTTGGTTCTTCAGGCTCCTGTACCACCTCCTTGATGGTGGAAATAAAAAGAGAGCATTTTCTGGGTGAAGGGGGTCTTTAATGATGAATGTCGCCTGCTTGAGGCACTGCCCTTTGAACATGTCCTTCATAGTGGGGTGAGTTGTGCCTATAATGGAGCAAGTGAGTCTATAACCCTCTGCAGCATCTTTTAATCCTGCATATTGGAACCTGCATACCAGGCAGTGACGTATTCAGTCTGAATGCTCTCCATCTAAGGAAGTTTGTGAAAGTCTTTGGTGACATACCAATTCTCCTCAGACTTCTAATGACGTATAGTCACTGGCATGCCTTCTTCATGATTGCATCAATGTGTTTGGTCCAGGATAGATCCTTTGAGATGTTGACACCCAGGAACCTGAAGCTGCTCACCTTTTCCACTGTTGACCCTTCAATGAGGACTGGTGTGTGTACTCCTGACTTGTCCTTCCTGAAGTCCACAATCTATTCCTTAGTCTTGTTGATGTTGAGTGCAAGGTTGTTGCAGCTCCACTCAAACAACTATCTATCTCTCTCTTGTGTGCCTCCTTGTTGCCACCTGAGATTCTGCAACAGTAGTATCATGAGCAAATTTATAGATAGTTTTACAGCTGTGCCTACCCACTTAGTCTTGAGTATAGAGCAGTGAGTTAAGCACACATCTTTCAGGTGTGTCTGTGTTGATTGTCAGGTAGGAGATGTTATTACCTATCCGCACTGACTGTTGTCTGGAGAGCAGAAGTCAATGTTTCAGTTGTGGAGGGAGGTACAGGAGCCCAGATTTTAAAGCTTGTTGATTCGTACTGAGGAGATAATGGTGTTGGATGCTGAAATAGACAGTAGGTGCAGGAGTAGGCCATTTGGCCCTTTGAGCCAGCACCACCATTCACTGTGGTCATGGCTGATCATCCACAATCAGTACCCTGTTCCCGCCTTCTCCCCATATCCCTTGACTCCGCTATCTTTAAGAGCTCTATCTAACTCTTTCTTGAAAGAATCCAGAGAATTAACCTCCATTGCCGCCTTAGGCAGAGCATTCCACAGATCCACAACCCTCTGTGTGAAAAAGTTTTTCCTCAACTCCGTTCTAAATGGTCTACCCCTTATTCTTAAACTGTGGCCTCTGGTTTTGGACTCCCCCAACATCAGGAACATGTTTCCTGCCTCTAGCGTGTCCAATCCCTTAATAATTTTATTTGTTTCAATAAGATCCCCTCTCATGCTTCTAAATTCCAGAGTATACAAGCCCAGTCGCTACAATCTTTGAACATATAACAGTCCCACCATCCCGGGAATTAACCCAGTGAACCTGCGCTGCACTCCCTCCATAGCAAGAATATCCTTCCTCAAATTTGGAGACCCTACTTCCAATACCATGTGCTCTAATTTTGCCCACTAACCTCCTATGTGGGACCTTATCAAAGGCTTTCTGAAAGTCCAGGTACACTACATCCACTGGCTTTCCCATGTCAATTTGCATAGTTACATCCTCAAAAAATTCCAAGAGATTAGTCAAGCATGATTTCCCCTTCGTAAATCCATGCTGACTCGGACCTATCCTGCTACTGCTTTCCAAATATGCCGCTATTTCATCTTTTATAATTGACTCGAGCATCTTCCCCACCACTGATGTCAAACTAACTGGTCTATAATTGCCTGTTTTCTCTCTCCCTCCTTTCTTAAAAAGTGGGATAACAATAGCAACCCTCCAAACCGCAGGAACTGATCCTGAATTTATAGAACATTGGAAAATGATTACCAATGCATCCACGATTTCTAGAGCCACCTCCTTAAGTACCCTGGGATGCAGACCATCAGGCCCTGGGGATTTATCACCCTTCAGTCCCATCAGTTTATCCAACACCATTTTCTGCCCAATGTGAATTTCCTTCGGTTCCTCCGTTACCCTAGGTCCTCTGGCCACTATTACATCTGGGAGATTGTTTGTGTCTTCCCTAATGAAGACAGATCCAAAGTACCTGTTCAGCTCGACTGCAATTTCCAAATTCCCCATAATAATTTCACCCGTTTCTGTCTTCAAGGGCCCAACTTTGGTCTTAACTAATTTTTTCCTCTTCACATACCTAAAGAAGCTTTTCCTATCCTCCTTTATATTTTTGGCTAGCTTACCTTCGTACCTCATCTTTTCCCCCCATATTGCCTTTTTAGTTATCTTCAATAAACAGCAGACTGACATGTGATTTGCTGTTGTCCAGGTGGCCCAAGGTTGAGATGCTTTTTCTCCTGTCTAGAATCCTTATGTTCTTATTTATTGGCTATAATTCATGATTACACAGGAAAATTAATGAAAGAACAAATTACCTGAAAGCTGCAAGTTGACTAAAATCTAATGTAACTTTCTGATCGTGTTGTTTTCCTTCAGCACAGCATTGCACAGATGTTAGCTTTGACTATGTAACTGTTAAAGATACAAAAGAGTTGGATGTTTTCCTATTGCAGCTTTTATTTTCCTTATTCCACCAAAGGCAGCTGCACTCCAGAAATCTGATGACTACAATTAAAGTTGGCATTTGTGGCTTGTCAGCAACTGCATTTGCACAAGGCTGAAAATAAGTGGTTAGAACCATAGAACCATAGAAACTACAGCACAGAAACAGGCCCTTTGGCCCCTCTTGGCTGTGCCGAACCATTTTCTGTCTAGTCCCACTGACCTGCACACGGACCATATCCCTCCATGCACCTCCCATCCATGTATCTGTCCAATTTATTCTTAAATGTTAAAAAAGAACCTGCATTTACCACCTCATCTGGCAGCTCATTCCATACTCCCACCACTCTCTGTGTGAAGAAGCCCCCCCTAATGTTCCCTTTAAACTTTTCCCCCCTCACCCTTAACCCATGTCCTCTGGTTTCTTTCTCCCCTTGCCTCAGTGGAAAAAGCCTGCTTGCATTCACTCTATCTATACCCATCATAATTTTATATACCTCTATCAAATCTCCCCTCATTCTTCTACGCTCCAGGGAATAAAGTCCTAACCTATTCAACCTTTCTCTGTAACTGAGTTTCTCAAGTCCCGGCAACATTCTTGTAAACCTTCTCTGCACTCTTTCAACCTTATTTATATCCTTCCTGTAATTTGGTGACCAAAACTGAACACAATACTCCAGATTCAGCCTCACCAATGCCTTATACAACCTCATCATAACATTCCAGCTCTTATACTTAATACTTCGATTAATAAAGGCCAATGTACCAAAAGCTCTCTTTACGACCCTATCTACCTGTGACGACACTTTTAGGGAATTTTGTATCTGTATTCCCAGATCCCTCTGTTCCACTGCACTCCTCAGTGCCTTATCATTAATCCTGTATGTTCTACGTTGGTTTGTCCTTCCAACGTGCAATACCTCACACTTGTCAGTATTAAACTCCATCTACCATTTTTCAGCCCATTTTTCCAGCTGGTCCAAGTCCCTCTGCAGGCTCTGAAAACCTTCCTCACTGTCTACTACACCTCCAATCTTTGTATCATCAGCAAACTTGCTGATCCAATTTACCACATTATCATCCAGATCATTGACATAGATGACAAATAACAGTGGACCCAGCACTGATCCCTGTGGCACACCACTAGTCACAGGCCTCCACTCAGAGAAGCAATTCTCTACCACCACTCTCTGGCTTCTTCCTTCGAGCCAATGTCTAATCCAATTTACCACCTCTCCATGTATACCTAGCGACTGAATTTTCCTAACTAACCTCCCATGCGGGACCTTGTCAAAGGCCTTACTGAAGTCCATGTAGACAATATCCACTGCCTTCCCTTCATCCACTTTCCTGGTAACCTCCTCGAAAAACTCCAACAGATTGGTCAAACATGACCTACCACGCACAAAGCCATGTTGACTCTCCCTAATAAGTTCCTGTCTATCCAAATGCTTGTAGATTCTGTCTCTTAATACTCCCTCCAATAACTTACCTACTACTGACGTTAAGCTCACCGGCCTATAATTTCCCGGATTACTTTTCGATCCTTTTTTAAACAACGGAACAACATTTCTTTCTGTTTTGAAGCCAATATCTTTTAATCTCTGTGAAAAACCAGTGTTGCAGATTGCATCACTTGCAGACAAATTCTAAATTATGAAGAGAGATTTCAAATAACACCTGACATTCAAAAGAAACACAGCATGTACAGGTGCACATTCCTTTATTGGAAATTCTGAAATCCAAAAAGCTCCGAAAACCAAAGTTTTTTTTCACCAACAGCTGACGTCACTCAGGTGTGACGTGGCAGCACTAGCAGAGGCCGCCAGACGTCAGTTGTGGCTCAGCGCTCGTACTGGTTACACGTGCATTTGCTGTTCGCTGATATTTTGTGTTCAACTATTGACTTGGTGTTTAATTTCACTGTGAAAATGTCAAAAAGAGCTGCAGATACCCCTATGGGTAACAATGAGAAAAAGAGAAGGAAGCATCTATCATTATCAATAATGCAGAAAGTGGAATTATTGCAGAAGCTTGATCGTGGTGTGTCTGTGTGGCGTCTTACTGAAGAAAATAGTGTCAGAACTACCACTGTATATGATTTAAATAAACAGAAAGACAAGTTACTGAAGTTTTATAGTGACAGTGACATTCTACATTTATTCCAATAAGTCATTTACTATGTGTTTGATTCAGTTCGTTTGAAGCTGTATATTTTTATTGAATGTTTTTGTTGGAAATAAAATCTCTTCTTCTTGTTATTCCCTAAACAATACAGTATAACAATTATTTATATTGTATTAGGTATTATAAGTAATCTAGAGATGATTGAAAGTATACGGGAGGATGTGCGTAGGTTTGGTGCGCTGCCGAGTCCTGAAGTCCACCGCACTGAGACAGGTTAAATAAGGGACTTGAGCATACGTGTTTTTTGGTATGGGGGGGGGGGGTCTGAAATCCGAGAAATTCTGAATTCCGAAATGCAACTGGCCCCATGGATTTCGGATAAGGGGTTATGGACCTGTATTGTGTGTAGCCACTCTGAACTGGTCATCTGAAAGACAGAGCTCTGTTAGTTTTTACATTAAAAGGTATATCAAAGCTCCTCATATCCAGAACATTAATTATTAAAGATTATAATTCAAGTAGTTCATGCTATTGAAACCACTTATTAGAGATTAAAAATAAACTGTTAAAATCAGAAATATCCTCAAGAATTGTTACTGGAACAGAAGTGCACATGGCAATGTTTAGACTCTTGAATATAATAGCTGGAACTCTGACTTATCCATCCATTCACAAAACTATTTGCTAAACTTAAACTTCGGCAATCATTGTTGAACGCTCCATTCATGACTTGGACCATTTTCTTTCTTGAATTCAGAGGAGTTTCAGTTTGTTACTGTTAAGGATGCAGAGAGATCATGCATATTATTTATTTGTGTACTGTATGCATACGAAAAGCAGCTATTGGTTTCCAGTATACCTGATCTGAAGTGGAGAACAGATAAGTTCTCATGAAGACCTCCTTGTAACACCAGTGAAAGTGTTCTTGGTTAAATGCAACAATGACTGGTTAAGTTATGACCAGTTCTGAATTTTTATTTCTTTAAGCAAAATTGGACTGAATCAGAGTAGAACTTTTGCCAACAGAAAGTGTAATTGAATAAAATTCTGCAATTGTTAGCAATCCAAGAGTAAACTGCTTTAACCTATGACTCCTTGCAAACTAATAATTGTGGCAGTTGTAGGAGAATAAAGCTACACCTGTGTGAATTGCTACAGCATCTGGTGACCTTGTGATCTGTCTTGGAGGCTGACGTCAGAACATCTTTCAAGAGGGTGAACCCTCGCAAGACGTCAGACCTTGAAGGTGTATCCAGTAGGGCTCTGAAAACCTGTGCCAACCAATTGGCAGGAGTATTCAAGGACATCTTCAATCTCTCACTGCTGCAGTCGGAGGTTCCCACCTGCTTCAAAAGGGCGACCATCATACCAGTGCCCAAGGAAAGCAGTGGGCTGCCTCAACGACTATCGTCCTGTGGCACTCACATCTACTGTGATGAAGTGTTTTGAGAGTTTGGTTGTAGCTAGATCAGCTCCTACCTAAGCAAGGGCCTGGACCTGCTGCAATTTGCCTATTGCCATAATAGGTCTAGTGGAGATGCAATCTCACTGGCTCTCCAGTCGGCTTTGGATCACCTGGACAATAGTAATACATACGTCAGGCTACTGTTTATTGACTACAGCTCAGCGTTCAACACAATCATACTCTCAGTTCTAATCAAGAAGCTCCAAAACCTGGGCCTCTGTACCCCGCTCTGCAATTGGATCATTACTGGGAGACCACAGTCTGTGTGGATTGGAAATAACATCTCTTCCTCACTGTCAACCAACATTGGTGCACCTCAAGAACCTGTACTTAGCCCACTGCTCTACTCCCTCTACGCCCACGATTGTGGTGAGGCACAGCTCAAACACCATCTATAAATTTGCCAATGACACAACTCTTATTGGCAGAACATCAGATAGTAATGAGGAGGCATTCAGGAAGGAGATAGATTAGCTGGCTGAGTGGTGTCACAACAACAACTTTGCACTCAAATGTCAGTAAGTTCAAGGAATTGATTGTGGACTTCAGGCAGGGGAAGTCGAGGGAACGCACACCAGTCTTCATCAAGGGATCAGAAGTGAGGAGGGTAGGCAGTTTCACGTTCCTGGGTGTCAACATCTCTGAGGATCTATCCTGAACCCAACATATTGATGCATTTACAAAGAAGGCATGACAGCAGCTATATTTCATTAGAAGTTTGAGGAGAGTCTGTATGACACCAAAGATACTCAAATTTCTTTAGATGTCCCATGGAGTGCGTGTATCACCATCTGGTGTGGAAGGGCCACTGCACATGATTGGAAAAACTGAAGTAAATTGTAAACTCAGCCCGCTTCATCATAGGCATTGACCTCCCCAGCATCCAGGACACCTTCACAAGGTGATGCCTCAATAGGGACATGCTCTTTTCTCATTGCTATCGTCAAGTAAGAGGAGGTACAGGAGCCTGAAGACATACACTCAATGTTTCAGTAACAGCTTCTTTCTCTCCGCTATCAGATTTCTGAATAGACAATGAACCCATGAACATTACCTTAGTATTTTTCCCCTCTCTTTTTGCACTACTGATTTAATTTGGTTTTCTTTTTTACATACGTATTGTAATTTATAACTTTTATTATTCTGTATTGCAATTTACGGCTGCCGCAAACCAACAAATTTCATGGCATATGCCAGTGATACTAAGATTCAAGATTTAAGTATTTTATCATGAAAGAATGTATAAATTATACACCTTGAGATTTGTCTGCTTACGGGCAGCCACAAAGCAAGAAACCCAAGGAACCCAATTTAAAAAAGAAAAGACCATAACCACTGCATTGAGAAAGAGGGGAAAACACTCACTCACTCACTCCGAATCAGATTGAGTCCTTAGATCTGCTCACTGGAGCAGCCAGAGTAGGCCTAAGCCTCAATCTCACAACTTGATTCTGATTCAATTATTTATCTAAAGGAACAGATGTGCTCTGGTTTCATGTTTAAAAAAACTGTCTGGTGACAGTTGTCATTCTATTGTTGAAAAAATATTTATCACAGGTTAAGGAGAACATGAAAGTAAAGTACATTGGTTAGCTAATTAAAGTAAGTAAAACTCAAAATGCTGTTTAATAAATTCATGAAGTCTTAAAGCTGTGACATGGAAAACTGGAGTTCGTAAAAAGTCTCGTGTGTATAAATTAGATCAAACCACAAAAATTTCTGTGAGCCCAATAATTAAATCACATTGATTAATGATATTATGCTCTATGTCCCTGGGTAGCAAATGGGTTCTAATTTTTCATTCATGGGTAAGTCAACTTTAGTCCATAAGTTGAAAAGTACACAAAAAAAAACATTTGATATGGTCACCATTCCTCTATGGTATTATAATGACTTGGATCAAAAGAACATAAAACTGATAAGAAAGAATAATTACTAAAAGTGGGGTGACAGAGAGAGGAAGTTAGTTCTGCCATTCGTGAGAATTTAGAATGTGGGAGCTTGTTTATATGTTGGGGTTTCCATAAGTGGGGCATTTGCAAATTGGAGCTGCAACAAACTCATTCGTAAGGCCAGTGATGTTGTGGGGATGGAACTGGACTCTCTGACGGTGGTGTCTGAAAAGAGGATGCTGTCCAAGTTGCATGCCATCTTGGTCAATGTCTCCCATCCACTACATAATGTACTGGTTGGGCACAGGAGTACATTCAGCCAGAGACTCATTCCACCGAGGTGCAACACAGAGCGTCATAGGAAGTCATTCCTGCCTGTGGCCATCAAACTTTACAACTCCTCCCTTGGAGGATCAGTCACCCTGAGCCAATAGGCTGGTCCTGGACTTATTTCCTGGCATAATTTACAAATTGCTATTTAATTATTTATGGTTTTATTACTATTTAACTATTTATGGTGCAACTGTAACGAAAACCAATTTCCCTCAGGATCAATAAAGTATGATTATGACTGTAGCTCAGTTTCTGAATTTGAAAAAAGTGAATAAAAATTGGGGATATAATAGAGTTAGCGATTTTAATTATGGGTTCTAGTGATGCTGGAAATGCAACGGGTAAGTTATTTGCTTTCTCTCCTTCAAGCCCTTCTACCGTGTGGAACAAACCCCAACCCTACCTTAGCTGTAGAACTTGCAATCCTTGCCTCACCTGATGTGATCCCTATTCCTTCCAGTAAATACTATGCCATCCACTATTGTGGCCATCAAAATTTATTGTCTGCCACAATGATCCCGGGCAGCTGACACTCATCTTACATACTCCACCTTTCCACCTAAAGGCTTTCCCATTTCAAATGCCACCCCACTGTAGTCTAGGCTATAGCCCTGCACTTTACTAATTTCTTTTGCTTTTTTGCAGTGGTACAGAGCCTGAACAAAAGTCTTTAAACTCCATGTAAACTTGATTCAGTTGCGCCCAATTCCCCAATTCCAAACATTGGATCTTTAAGTTACATGCACAAAATGCTAGGAGCTCAGCAAATCAAGTATCATCTATGGTGGGAAATAAACAGTTGGTGTTTCCGGCTGGGACCCTTCATGAGTTGCTGTGCAACATCCATTCAGTATGGCTGTGCAGGCACTGAGAAAATTCTAGGCCTGGATTTTTTAATATAATAATTCCTCAGAAGGATAATTCTGGCATTGATTGGCAAACATATTTCTTTAGAGAGAGAAAGGTTTTAACTTAGCATCTAAGACACATCTGCTTGAAGCTTACATTACATCTTAAGTACCTGAGAAGGATATTAGTATCTTTTCAACAGTGGAAGTTTCAAAACCTGCAGGTTTTAAGTTGAATGTTTCAGAACTGCAATAAGGCTTCCATCTGTTGTAGGTGGTGCCAAGGACATCCAATCAGAGCAGCATTGCTTTGCACTGACAATTTCTTAAAATTGCTGTGTTGCACAGTGTGCGAGTGAGACCAACCTTTCTGGAGGGCTAGCTGTTATATAATTGATGGCTTTGGAACGTATATCTTTTCTAGCGATGCTAACGAACAGGAGTGCAGCATGGTCACTCAGCAGTCATTTCCAGTACAATGCACCGCTGCAAGGTCAGGTATTCCTTCTTAGCCCTGCCCTTAATTAACTGTGACACAATGCTTTGTAACTAGAACTTTGTGCACATCAGCTTAGCAGGATATTGTTACTCTGATTATGTATACTTAAAAATGTCAAAATTTTAGATGATGAACTGATATTAAGATACTGTGTTATATAGTGGTTTGGAAGTAAGTTAAACTTGTATCAGTCAAATTTGTTGGAAAGATCAACATTGCTATGGTGGCCTATTCTAAAATCCAAGCTGTACAATAATTTCTCACCTGATAAGTAAGCACTTTTACCATCAGATGCTTAATAATTAAATATTTTGTGTATTTAAATATTTCTTTCAATTTTTAAGAATAGAGTATGAAATCTACAATCCAGATTACAATGGTCTATGTCTGTAAATGTAGAGTTATTTTTAATAATTCTGTAAAATGTGAAAAATGTGAAGGGGTAAATTAATTCAAATTGAGTTCAGCAATACAGTTATAACAATGAATGCATTGACCACTGCATTCAATCCTGCACTGTCATGTTTATTGAGGTATCTTTATTTTTTATGACAGTTCAAATTATAGTTAACATTTCTAATTATTTTCCATTATGTGGATTAATTTTCAGCAACTTCAATAATATGTTAATATTGTACGGAAGCTTTATGTTTAAAAAACATACAATTGAATCATTTCAACCTCTAGATAAATAGAAAGGTAGCTTTCTCTTCAGTCATTCTCAGTTCTATATATCTTGCTATCTACTTCAGTTTGTCCTGACTTTATATTTCGCAATCTTCTATTATTCATTACATTTTCTGGTAAGAGCTTGCAATTAACAACTCACTGCTCACTGGTTCAGAAAACAATTGATCTTTAAGAGTTCAAAGTAATCTAGATGCTTGTGAAGACAAAGCCATACAGAATCTCCTTGACTCCTGAGTAGAAAAACATAGGAATTGCAAGATCAAACTCAATGTAACTTTAACTGAACTTGCTGAGACTGTGGTT
Source organism: Mobula birostris (assembly GCF_030028105.1). NCBI lineage: Eukaryota > Metazoa > Chordata > Chondrichthyes > Myliobatiformes > Myliobatidae > Mobula > Mobula birostris. Next base: position 17,048,303 of record NC_092389.1, read on the forward strand.
AGATTATCAGCATCATCCTCAGCAACGTTTGCCAAATTAGGAGGGGTTACTCATCCAGAGGTCCTTCTGTGTGTTTCTTAGTGATTCCTTCCCAACATCTCGATGTTTGCATATTTGGTGTCAGAAGAGGGCATGGTTGACTGAGAATTTCCAGAGTTCAGTAGCATTATATGCACTGTTCAGGCTCATACATTTAGTCGAAGTATTAGATGGCTGCTAGGATGTATGGATCTGTACATCATCATTGATACGCTAGCTCATCAGGGAGGCAGTGTTTACAGTTCTGCTTCTGTCCTTGTTGAGTGATTAGCTTAATGAACATGGATAAGAATTGGATCTGGGAACTTTTTAGCTATGACGTGACATAATGTCATGATCTGCATTCAACCATTAAGAAGTTGGATAGCTGAGGCTGATATGCAGCATGAAATACTCTGCATTTTTATGTCGTAGATAGTCAACTGATGTAGTACATTGTAGTACAATGAAGCTGTTGTGAACAGTCAACTAAATTCAAATGCATAATATTTTAAATGTACAAGTTGCAAATCAAATATTATTGTTATCATTTCTAGCTGTCAGATCTGGCACCCCAGTCTCGACTAGACTATAGCCCTGCAGTCTGATTGTTAAGAAGATAATATTGTGTTCCAGCGTGTGTAATAATGATACTTTTTCATTTGAAAACTCCATAAAAGTTTTAAAATAAACAAATAGCTCAAATGGTTCAGTTTAATATCAGAGTATGTATACAGTATACAGCCTGAAATACTTGTCTTTGCAGACATCCACGAGAAACAGAAGAACTCCAAAAGAATGAATGGCAGAAAAACATTAGAACCCCAGATCCCACTCTCACCCCTCCCCCTGCGCAAGCTGCAGCAAGCATCAAAGCATTGATAATACATTCATTAATAATTTTATTTTCTGAATATTACAATCATTTTTAAATAAGGCAATAAAATCAGATTCTTAAAGTCTTTTATAAAACATGGCTTTAAAAATGAACTGAATGTTGTACAAGAAGATGTAATAATCATTTAGTTAGTAACAGAGTCAGTTTGAAAAGTTCTTAACTAAATTTTGTATTTGTAAAGGGGCATTTTCAATCTGAAAAATAGTTTTATTTTCCTGAAGTATGCTAATGAAGCTCCACAGTGATTTCTTTCCAACAAAAAAAAAGCCATAATAATCTGTACAAAAGCAAGAGTTCTTTGCCATTCCATTCCACCTCTTTCCTTATCCAGATGAAGTCATTAATTGAGGCTAGATTACCTGATAAGAGTTAGATGATATATTCCAATTAATTGGGATTCATCGGGACCAGTACATTTTGGCCCAATTAAGTGACTGGCCCAATTATCCAAAGTTTCATAGAAATAGTTAAGAAGGTATATAAAAAAGAACAAACCACCATTTAATTGAGTAACAAATTATGTATTTAAATAAAATACAGAACAAATGAGAATGCTATCAATACTACTTCAGTACTATAAAAGTGTGTATTAGCTCCTCATGGTTATCAATGGAGGAATTCATCCAGTGTATGCTGGTGGATTCTTTTCATTGACTGTAAATGAACAAAATCACCACAGACACCTAGTGCAGTTAATGGACTGTGTTCATACAATGCCATTGACGATTGCATTCTCCAAAACTTCATTTCTTATTGTAACATTCAAGATGATTGTCGATACCTTCAAATTCTTCATAGTTCCTAACTTATTGAAGTAATGAAATCGTTTCATTTTCACTCCTGGCATCTCCAAACCTGAATGCTGGAAACTGCAGTGACCAAAACAGTTCTGAATTGTCTTACCGCTTATTTCTCGCCAACTATCAGTGACAAAAATCACTGCTTTTTGAACACTTGCACGTGCAGCTGATGCTATTTAAAAACTGTTCGCTCTAGGCACGGTGCAGTGCCTAATAGCCACACAAGTGCACGTGTCTGATGCTAGTTAGAAACTCTTCAGCAACAATGTCCGGCCCTAGTTAAGTGCCATGGTGTCCCAAATAAACGAAGGATATCCTGTGATTATTTTTGATCTTGAGAGTTGTCCCAAATAAGCAGCTGCCCTGGTTAACTGATTACCCAATTCAATGGAATCCACTGTACATATAAGGAAAAGTAAACAAAAATATTGATTTTTTTCACCTCGTAATAAAATGAATTGGAATTTTGAAATACTAGTCAGTTTGCAGTAGACACATGAAATATGGAAAATGCATAGTAATCATAAAATGTGTTACAAGTTCTGCTGGAGACACATTATTTTAAGTTGAATATGATGCCATAAGATTTATTAATGTCATTGTTACAATTTTGTTTGATCAATGAGTACTCCAAATTCAGATATTTCAAAATTATTCCTAAATAATTGGTTTATTTTGTCCTTTTTTCCTTCAAATTTGTCATATTTGTTTTTTTTTAATTTTATTTTTATTTGGATAAGGAATTCACAAATATCATGTGCTTTTTTCACACATATAACCTTTTCCATTTTTTTATATGTATAAAACTACAATTATTTATACATTCTTAAGTACACATTGAGATGATATAAAAGGATATAATAGGTTAGATTTACCACAGTACATAATTATCTATTTAAATGTTTATTTTCCAAATTTGTCATATTTGATAGTGTTCCTGATAGTTAATGCAAACAAGAATTTTCTCCAGAAAATGAGACTAATATAGTTCATTGGATGATGATTTGGAATGTAAGTATTTGTAGGAAAGAATCTTTAAAATCACCAACCCTGCTGCTAACTCTAATCCTCTGCACCATCAATTCAGTTCACTCAGTACTGGCCAACCCTGGGCTGTGAGGTAGTTCATAAGTCAGATAATACACAAAAATCACCTGATGTGGTGCCCATACCTCCACACCCTTGCCATGAAAACTCCCCAGAAGAGTGAAATAAGACAATTACTAAAAATGAGGGAGAGAGGTGTTTATGTGTGTGTATGAGAGAGAACCCAAACTAGTTTGACCATTTGTAGATATGAACATTTGTACATACATCAGATTTCTGAATTAAGTAATATTATGAGAGTTCACTTCAATGTAAGTTTGTCCAGATCATAATCCAGTGATGGCTTGTGCATAACTTCATTGTTATTTATTTTGACAAATAAAGCTAGGCTCAAATACTACAAACATATTAATTTTTCTTACTTATGCCGGTAGTACACCTTTCACTCTGGGCTTTGCATTATGCCTCTATAACAATAATTTGTGTTGAATATGGGGAGCTGCAGCAGCCAAACCGATCCCTTGGCCTTTGATACACTTCCACCAAGTCACTGTGCTAGAACACATGACTCCCCGAACTCATTCCTCACCACCTTTCTCCAGTGAATGCTGATTCTTGAATCCCATACTTTTCCCTGATATTGCGCTTTCTAAATGCTTTCCAATTCCAAGAGCCTGGGTTCTGAGACGTCTGTTCAGATGTCCCAAGACTGGGTAGGATATGGCAAAGGAGGAAGCTGGCTGTGAATGCCAACCTAATTGACACGGTAACAAAAAAATACCAGGGTTGTATATGGTGACATGTATGTACTTCAGTAATAAACTTACTTTGAACTATTCATTGAGATAATAATTTAAATAATTAATAAATCTAAAGTTCCAACATGTTGGTCCATGGCTTCCTCTTGTGTGAGGATGAGGTCATCTTCAGGGTGGAGGAGCAATACCTTACATTCCATCTGGGTAGCCTCCAACCTGATGGCATAAATATCGATTACACCTTCCGGTAAAAAAAATTCCCCTCCCCCACTCCCCTCTTCCTCTATTCCCCACTTGGACCTTTTACTTCATCTCACCTTCTCACTGGGTCCCCTTCTCCTTCCCTTTCTCCTATGGTCCACTCATTTCCTATCAGATTTCTTCTTCTCCAGCCCTTGACCTTCCCCACCCACCTGGCTTCACCTGTCACCTTCCAGTTTACCTCCTTCCCCTCCCCCTGCTTTTTTATTTTGACATCTGTCCCATTCCTTCTCAGTCCTGAAGAAGGGTCTCAGCCTGAAACGTCGACTGCTTATTCATTTCCATAGATGCTGCCTGACCTGCTGAGTTCCTCCAGCCTTTTGTGTGTTTGCTATTAATCTAAACTGTTTCTGTTTGAATTTCCCATTTTAATTGACCACCCTTTCATTAAAGCATTTCTGTTATGCTACACATAAGAGGTAATAAGTATCATGTGGAAGTTGTGCTTGTATGCAAATATATTGGTTTTACAGAACAGGCTCCAAGCTATACATGATACCATTATAAATAGTTGTCAAGAAAAAAGTTTTCATAAGATGAAGGCATTTTTGATACGGTTCAGACCAACAAAATGGAACAATTCTGCTGTTATGTGTGCCTCCAGCATTACATGTAAACTTGCCAATTCTGAGTCTGCTGCCCATCAGAATTATTTTGCACAGGCTGGTGTAACACAGCATCATTTTGAAGGTTGACTTTGAATTATATTGTTAAATCTTAGTAGTACAAGCTGCTGTCTTTCTATTTTTTAACTGATTTGGAGGTATTTCATTGTGCTGGACAAAGTTGAAAGTGCATCATTTGCAAGAGATGAACATGCACACTATGCAGATTTTCAATTTAATAAATATGCTTTGTCCTGTTTGAATAGGTGCTTAATTGCACATTTTCGGTCCATGCCATTGCTTAAGTGCTGTGCATTTGTGAATGCAGGGTCTTTCGAAAAATTAATATTTGGGCACTGTAATTCTGTCATAGTTTCAAGTACCACATACAGTGCGCAACAAAGAAAGATTGATAGGAACATGTTCATGTTGTTGTTTTAGTGTTGCACCTGACTGATAAAATAAGCGAGTTTCTGATAGATGTTAACTCTGAAAACTTCCTGTGTTCAAAGATATGTTGCCTTTGAAAAAGTATTCAGTCCCCAACCCTTTGTTCACATAAATCAGTATTACAACCAGAGATCTTGATCAATTTAACTGAGTATTTTTATTTGTGAATCACATGTTCTTTTTTTTTTACAGTAGAGCCCAAAATCAGTGAAAATTGTAAAGCATGAAAAACTAAAAATTCAAAAACTGGAGTGTTACGTGCTCTTTCTTTTTGTATTAGCTGCTGCTATCTGTTACTGTCCTCACTGCTTTCTGTAGTACTGGCTTGAATTCATCTCTACTAATCTTTTTCCTGTCCCCACTACCAAAGCAAAGCTGAGAATTCAATTCAAAATCAACCTTCAAAATGATGCTGACGTGAAATTTGTTAACTTAGCTGCAGCAGCAGTTCAATGCAATACATAATGTAGAAGAAAATAAATACATAAATCTTATTCAGTATACTTCATACAGTATACCTATACTGAATAGATTAAAAATCGTGCAAAAAACTGAAATACTATATATTAAAAAAAAGTGAGGTAGTGTCCAAGGGTTCAATGTCCATTTAGAAATTGGATGGCAGAAGGGAAGAAGCTGTTCTTGAATCACTGAGTGTGTACCTTCAGGCTTCTGTACCTCCTACCTGGTGGTAACAGTGAGAAAAGTGCATGCTCTGGGTGCTGGAGGTCCTTAATAATGGATGCTGCCTTTCTGAGACACCGCTCCCTAAAGATGTCCTGGATACTTTGTAGGCTAGTGCCCAGGATGGAGCTGACTAGATTTACAACCCTCTGCAGCTTCTTTCTGTCCTGTGCAGTAGCCCCTCCATACCAGACAGTGATGCAGCCTGTCAGAATGCTCTCCACGGTACATCTATAGAAATTTTGAGTGTATTTGTTGACATACCAAATCTCTTCAAGCTCCTAATAAAGTATAGCTGCTGTCTTGCCTTCTTTATAACTGCATGGATATGTTGGGACCAGGTTAGATCCTCAGAGATCTTGACACCCAGGAACCTGAAATTGCTCACTCTCTCTACTTCTGATCCCTCTATGAGGATTGGTATGTGTTCCTTCGTCCTACCTTTCCAGAAGCCCATAATATGCCTGGTTCATTTGTTTAGTTTTGGGGGCACTGGCAGCTAATGGTGCTGTAGGAGGCATCCCATGTCATCAGCCTCACTTGACAGACTTTTCATAGAGAGACCCGGCACTAAAACAGGCTATTCAGCTCACCGAGCCTCACCAACCATCAAACACCTATTTAGATTGATCCTATTGATCCTACATTAATCCCATTCATTGGCACAGAAAATAAACCAATCACTAATAATATTATTATCGACTCAATATATCAATACTTTGAGATAGTACTGAGCGTGTTGGCTGGTGTCTACTTTGAGATAGGGTTTTAAAAAGAAAAGCTTGTGTTTTCTTTTTTATCCCAAATTGCTTACATCTCTATCCCTGAGTGAGAAGATTGTGGATTCAAGTTTCACTCCAGGAACTTGAGTACTGAACTACCATGCCAACACAGTACCGAGGGATTCTGCCTTTAGGAATGAGTTGTAAAACTGAGTCCCTGTCTAGAGTTGCAGAAAGATAGAAAAGAATCCATGGTGTTACTCTGAAGCAAAGCAAGGATTTATTCCCATCATCCTGTCCAGCATTTATCTCTCATCACCTGTCACAAAATGTGATTGTCATGTGACTGTACGAGACTGCTATGCACATGTTAACTGATAGTTGTTAAAAATTTGGAAAGATGTTGCAAAGACATGCCAAGCCTGTGAAAATTGCCTTGTAAATGTATCTTTCCTTTAAGCAGGTTATTTCTAAAAATATCTATGGCAGCATCTATGGAAGGGTTGAGACCCTTCTTCAGGACCACATGAATGGTCTTGACCTGAAACGTCAACTGTTTAAGTTATTCCATAGACGCTGCCTGATTTACTGAGTTCCTCCAGCATTATGTGTGTGCTCCTTGAGAATTTTTTTTAAAATCAGTTAATTTTCCCCTAAGCCCAAAGCACGAGCAGACTGTTTTGGACTGAGGCCCTTCATCAGAACTGAGTGTCGGCTGTTCGAGTCAAGTCAAGTCACTTTTTATTGTCATTTCAACCATAACTGCTGGTACAGAACATAGTAAAAATGAGACAATGTTTTCCAGGACCTTGGTGCTACATGAAACAATACAAAAACTACACTGAACTACGTAAAAAAAAAACATAAAAACTACACTAGACGACAGACCTATCCAGGACTGCATAAAATGCACAAAACAGTGCAGGCACGACAATAAATAATAATAAATAATAAACAAGACAGTAGGCACAGTAGAGGGTATAGTAGGTTGGTGTCAAACCAGACTCTGGGTATTGAGGAGTCTAATGGCTTTGGGGAAGAAACTGTTACATAGTCTGGCCGTGAGAGCCCGAATGCTTCGGTGGCTTTTTCCAGATGGCAGGAGGGAGAAGAGTTTATATGAGGGGTGCGTGGGGTCCTTCATAATGCTGTTTGCTTTGCGGATGTAGTGTGTGGTGTAAATGTCTGTAATGGCAGGAAGAGAGACCCCGATGATCTTCTCAGCTGACCTCAGTATCTGCTGCAGGGTCTTGCAATCGGAGACGGTGCAATTTCTGAACCAGACGGTGAGGCAGCTGCTCAGGATGCTCTCAATACAACCTCTGTAGAATGTGGTGAGGATGGGGGGTGGGAGATGGACTTTTCTCAGCCTTCGCAGAAAGTAGAGACGCTGCTGGGCTTTCTTTGCTATGGAGCTGGTGTTGAGGGACCAGGTGAGATTCTCCGCCAGGTGAGCACCAAGAAATTTGGTGCTCTTAACGATCTCTACAGAGGAGTCGTCGATGATCAGCGGAGAGTGGTCACTCCGTGTCCTCCTGAAATCAACAACCATCTCTTTTGTTTTGTTTACATTCAGAGACAGGTTGTTGGCTCTGCACCAGTCCGTTAGCTGCTGCACCTCCTCTCTGTATGCTGACTCATTGTTCTTGCTGATGAGGCCCACCACGGTCATGTCATCGGCGAATTTGATGATGTGGTTTGAGCTGTGTGTTGCAGCACAGTCGTGGGTCAGCAGAGTGAACAGCAGTGGACTCAATGACCCAGTGGATTCTTCCCCCAATAGCTGCTGCATGACCTGCTGAGTTCATCCAGCATTTTGTGCATATTACTCCAGATTTCCAGCATTTGCAGTCTCCGTTGTGTCTGTGTAAAACATACAGAACACTAATTAATAAGTGATTTTACTTCCTGGTTTGTTGTTTATGCGAATTCATCAACATAATTGGCTGCCCAGTCTGCTTGATGACATTATGGTTGCTGAATGCCAGAGATTAACTCGTGGTGCCTAACAGCAGTCAATGTAAGGAATTCATAGTATAGACACGACTTGATCTTTAGGAGCCCTTTTACATGATGCCAACTGTGACCACTTTTTAAAAAACTGAACATGTGGAAGTTCAGCGGGCTCTTGAACCAGAACTTCACTGAACTTCACTGTTCCCATAACTTATGAACTCTCTTTCAAGGACTATTCATCTCATGTTCTCAATGCTTATTGCTTACTTATTATGATTATTATTATTCCTCTCCCCTCTCCCCTCTTGTTTGTTGTCTTTTGCACATAGGTTGTCCACTCTGTTGGTGCGGTCTTTCATTGATTCCACTATGGTTATTCAATTTATTGAGTATGCCCACAAGAAAATGAGTCTCAGGGTTGTATATGGTGACATGTATGCACTTTAATAATAAATTTACTTTGAACTTTAATTTATATATATATTGAATCAAGTAATCAAATCTCTTTTTAACAGAATTATATTTATGGAGCACAGTAAATTCTTCCATTGGTACTGAGCTTATGTGTGCTGAATAATAGGACATGAGCTTGCATAAAAAAAATGAAGAGAAGGAAGTATTAAAGAAGATGAAAATCTGGTTATTGCTTAAAATATAGCTTGAGTTCTCTACAATCTACACTTCATAGGGGCCTATTGTTGAATAATACCCAAAGCAGGATTTAATCAGTTAGCAAAATCACTTTTGGTTAAATGCTGGATTATTCCCACGTTTTTCTGTTTTGTCAGTTTTAGATAGAGTTAGGCTGATCATTAAAAAGGATAAGCTGTGAGCTGCAGAAGAAAATAGGTTGATGCAGTGATGGACGAAGTCATTTGCCTCCCCCACCCCCCACACCCCCACATGCTGTCTCCTCTGCTTACTTTGCTATTCAGGAAAGTGCTGTACTCTGGTTTTAGTGATACCTTAACATTATTAGCATTTCAAGTGAAATTTATTTTCAGATAATCTACCCATTTGCAGTGATTACTAAGTAAACATCAAGAAAACAAAATTTGAATAATATTAAATTATTAATATATATTTCCACTGATAATACATTGGCTATAGTATGAGGTGATAAGTTTTCAGATGAACTTTATTAGTTTTATCAGGTAAACAGTGTTACGTACCCCGTAACTGGGTTGCCAAACCAGCAGAAATGGATCACTCAGTTGGAGTCTGGATTACTAGAACTAAGAAAGTTTTATTAAAGAAACAAGCAACACAGTACTCTAATCAAAAGGATAATGAATGCAACAGTTCAGCAATGATAAACATACATGTACACAGAATTAAGATAACAGGATCAATCAAGCTCTATCGTTGTCTAGGGGTAAATGACCAGTTTCAAAGTAACGCAAAGTTCAGTTCAGTTCGCAGTAATCGCTGCCGTGGGAGATGGACAGTGGGGGGGAAGGAGAGAGAGAGCAAAAACGAATGAATATTCAAACGGCTTCCACACACAGACCTTCGCCGTCAGCTGTCGGGCAAGTCCTTTGTGATGTCATCTGAGGTCACCGACCGTGACCCCTCTGTTTCCAGATACGATCGTTTCCCTGCGCTGAACCTGGCACCCAGGCAAGGGTGGACACACACCAGGTTCCCGCCGATTGTGCCTTTCCACCCTGTGTGTTTATGGCCCGGTACTTCCCACCGACTTGTGAGAGACGCACCGCTTCCAGGGTCTTGTTACCTCTGGTGTCGTGTGTGTCCTGCCTTAGCAAACCTGTCCCTTTTTATACCCCTGCTGGGGTATCGCCTGTCCATCACTTCAAACAGTTCAGGGTTCAAAGGGGGAGCCGCTCTTGACAGCTCTCTTTCCCGTCCCTTCATTACACATCTCCAAATGCTGCTCCATTGTTTTCCTTATCTCTCTCTCTCCTGAAGACAGGTGGCAGACCAACTGCTGATTCCACAGGACAGCTAACATCTTAATCTATGTGTATTCCTATCACAACAGTCTTATTGGCAACTTTATGCACTCATTTTGATTGTCTAGCAATTATTTACTTTTTCTGTAGTCGATTTTCATATTAAGTATTTGGGATGATCAACTGGAAGAAATGTATATAATATACAATAACAATTAGATATGGGTATATAACAGTGATTAGGCATGCTCTATAATTATGCAAAGCTTGACATGTTTGTCATTCAGTGGATTGGTGTATCAGATGCCAAATAATTGGGCATTGATTCATGCTTGTTTTTGACCTTTGTTTTTATATAGAATTTCTCTGAGTATATGACAGAATTGGATCAGCTAGAGCACATTATTATACTGTTCTCCTCCATTACATTATATCCATAGCATCTTATTCAATTGCATTTCTTCTTTTTAACATCCTAGTTTATTGCATCACATTTGTAAAGGCTTGTGGAATGATTGGTTTCAAGTTAAAATAGATAATGGGCATCTCCTTCTGTTTCAGAAGATCTATTCTAATTGATTTGATACTACAGCTTTTATATTACTGCCCTATGTTAAAATGACCAAGTGGTAGAAGCTAAAAAAATGTTATGGTTGGTGGATGTTTTAGTGACTGGAATATGCATGCCAGAGAGTTTATACGGCACTGAAGCAGGCCCCTTGGCCCAATTTGCCCTGGTGACCGAGTTCCTACCTGAACTAATCCCATTTGCCTGTGTTTGGCCCATAACCCTCTAAACCTTTCCTATCCATGTATATGTCTGAATTTCTTTTAAATGTTGTATTTGTATGCACTTCTACCACATTCGCTGGCAGTTTGTCCATGTAGCTGCCTTTGAGGAAAGATTTGCCCCTCTGGTTCCCTCTGAATCTTCCCCCACCCCTCAATTTAAACCTGTGCTTTCCAGTTTTAGACTGTCCTCCTCTGGAGAAGAAAGACAGTGACCCCATTCACCTTATTTATGGCCCTCATGCTTTTATACACCTCCATAAAGTCAGTCCTCAGCCTCCCGCACTTTAGGAAAATTAGCTCCAGCCCACTCTTCTTATAACTCAAGCCCTCTAATTTTGGTATCATCCTTGTGACATTTTTCAGTACCCTTTCTAACTTAATCATATCCTTCCTATAACTATGCAGAACTCCTATGGAGGTTTCACCAATGTTTCCGATCTCCCTAATGTCTTGTATATCTCACTAATGCAATTTGACTAATGTCATATGACATCACAACTCTTTTCTCACTGCCCTGAGCAACCAGGCAAGCATTCCAAAATTGCCTTCTTCACTACCCTATGCACTTCTGTTGCCATTTTCAGATAACAATGTACTTGTATCTATTAGTATCTTTTCTACTGCACTCTCCGGGGCCCTGCTACCTACTTTGTAAATCCTGTCCTAGTTTTATTTCCAAAACTTCAGCACTTTGCATTTGTTTGAGTTAAATTCCATTTGCCATTCCTTGCCTCATTTTCGTAGTTGAGCTAGATCTTATTGTAATCTTAGATCTTATTGTAATCAATTCTTTAGGGTCCATTTTTTTCCACCAATGTTAGTATTATCTGCAAACTTACTTATTATGCCACCTAATTAGAACAGAGAATATTGGACATGCACAGCAGGTCAGGGAGCACCTATAGCAGAAGAAACAATTAGCATTTTCATATCCATGATTTTTAACAGAACACTCACAGCTTTATGAGCTTGCTTCCCTTAATACTTTATAACAATATTAGCCATTGATGCAGCAGATTTTTTTGTGAAATCAAACTGGTAAATGCAACTTTCATCACTGGTACAACCATTTATTGTATGACTAGAGCTCACCTTGGCCATCAATGCATAAAAACAAGAATGTATCAGGAGGCATAGATTAATCGTTGCTGAATTTTGCTTTAATAAAATAAAACTGATAAATGATTAGAATAATTAGAATGAAGTAGTGTATTGAATAGCTTCATTGTGGCAGCACAATTCAGGAAAATCGAGAATGAGTTGGGACAGTTTTGTGATTAGTAATATGATAAATAGTCCTTATGAAATTAAAGTAGTAGACAACTTAATCTGACCTTTATATTAAATCAAACAATTGTTGACCAGTGGTGAAAATAGGCTATTTTTTTTCACAGATGCTTTACATTTCTTGTGCCAGTGACATCCAATTAATACATTCTAGTTAACTTAGCCTTAAGATGGTAAAGAATACTTCAGCTGGCATTTCCAGAATTTTCTGTCGAGTAATGCCCTCATTATCCTGTTGTAATCCTTTACCATGTATTTGTACATAGTGGTGTCATCAGTAGACAGGGTGGTGAAGAAGTCTTTTGGCACATCAGCCTTCATCTATCAAAGCACTGAGTATGAAAGTTAGGAAATTATGTTGCCGTTGTACAAGGCATTGGTGAGGCCACACATGGAATATTATGTCAGTTTTGTTCACCCTGCTATATGAAAAATGCCATAATCCTAGAGAGAGTGCAGAAGAGACTTGCAGGCATGTTGCTAGGACTCAAAGAACTGGGCTAATAGGAGAAGTTGGGCATGATAGGACTTCATTCCTTGGAGCGTATGAGACTGAGGATTAAATTTATAGGGTTATATAAAATCATTGATGAGGACAATTGTTGGAGTCTTTTTCCCACAGTAGGAGACTCAAGAGCCAGACGGGAAGCCACTTGGAAAGATGGGTGGGAGCGGTTTCAAAAGGATATGGGTAAATGGGACTAGATTAGATGGACATCTTGATCCTCGTGGATGAGTTGAGTCAAAGGCCCTGTTTCTATGTTGTCAGACTCTGACTCCATAATTGCAAAGAGATGACTATTTTGTTTCAAGTAACTTGTACTTTAATCATTTGATAAAACATCTAGTCTATTTTTTTCTTGTGAACACTTAAGACACAACTGCTTCATTTTACTAATTTATCAGCAAGCAACATGACTTGATCACAAAAGCAAATTGTTTTCTGCTCTTCATCTTGACTTTGACAGGGAAAATCAAAGTTCAAAGTAAATTTATTATCAAAATACTTGTATAGCACCATATACAACACTGAGATGAATTTTGTTGCAGGTATTCATAGTTACAAAGAAACACAATAGAATCAATGAAAAACTGCATACAAAACAGATGGACAAACAACTAATGTGTAAAAAAAATAGTTCAAATACAAAAAGAAGCAAAAAATAATAATTAACAAATAAATAATGCTGAGAACCTGAGTTGTAGAGTCCTTGAAAGTGAGTCTATAGGTTGTGGATTCAGTACAGTATTCAGGTGAGTGAAGTTACCCAGTCTGGTCAGGATCTTGATAGTTGAGGGGTAATAACAATTCTTGAACATGATGGTATGGGATTGACTGCTCCTCTACCTCCTTGATGGCAGCAACGAGAAGAGACCGTGATGCACTGAGCTGTATCTATTACTTTTTGTAGGCTTTTCCTTTCAAAGGCATTGGTGTTTCCATACCAGGCTGTGATGCAACCAATCAGTATACTCTCCACCATGCATCTATAGAATGTTGTCAAAGTTAAATCTTCGCAAACGTCTCAGAAAGTAGAACACACTGTCATGCCTTCTTTGTAATGGCACTTATATGTTCGAACCAGGACAGATATTCTGAAATGATAATGCCAAAGAATTTAAAGTTTCTGAGCCTCTCTATCTCTGATCCCCTGATGAGGACTGGCTCATGGACCTCTGGTTTCCTCCTCCTGTAGTCAATTATCAGCTGTTTGGTTTTGCTGGCATTGAGTGAAATGTTACCTATTGTGATAGATGTCCACTGCACTAACCTTTGCAATACTTGCCCACTAAAATGAAAATGACCTGTTTGATCCTACTCTTTCTTTCTATATTTTATCCTAGCCGTCACCCATGTTTATACTCCAAATACCATGAGCCTTTTTAGATCAGTTCAAGTTTATGAATGGCTGAAGTTGGAGGCTGACTGGTAGTACATTGGATAGTTGAGACCAGGTGTTAAAAAAAATGGATGAGGCTCTTAGTAACTAAAGCTGGTGCAGATCTGTACACTTGAAATATATTGGGGATGGAAATGAATGTTCTTTGAGATGAAATAATAAAGGTTGGCTCAAGGTCAATGGAATGTATGTTATAAACAGTTTGGTTCAGCCTTCCACAGAGACCATGGCATGCATTTAAAAGTTTGTTCAGAGAACGAAGCTTTTGATCTATTTAATCCTACTCTCTGTATTCATATTTTGTCCTACCCTCTACCCTTCCTTAGCTATAACACTTGATGCTATAACTTTTTAGATTAGCTCACGTTCATGGATGGCAGAGGGGACAAAAATAGGAATTTATCAATACAATATACACCCTCTTTTAACTAGCAAACAGTTCTGACGAAGGGTCTCGACCCGAAACGTTGACTGTACTTCTTGCTATAGATGCTGCCTGGCCTGCTGCATTCCACCAGCATTTTGTGTGTGTTACCTTCTTTTAACTGACGTGTTTCCAGAGTTATGACTTAAAATTCAGCTTGACTGTGCAATCATGAAGAAAAATGTATCAGAAGTATTCCTATGCATTGTGGAAGGTGTTTATCAGTGTCATTGACTGATGAACCATGAATAGCTCAGGTGGCAAATGATCAATTATTTTCTCCCACAACTAAACTAAATTATCTTCCATATTCTGCTTATGTTGTGTAGAATCATTGATGTTCCTTGTAAATGGATGGTGGAATTCACTTTCCTTTGGTCACTACAATGTGCTGAATTTCTTATGCTAAATTCAACAGTTCCAAGTAGAGAAAGAATTGCAGATAATCTCACAGAAAATAAGATATAGACAGGAGCAGAGATTACAATGTCTTGATTTGAGTAGTTGAGAGATTTGCAGGATTGGACCCTCATTATTACACTGACTCATCTGCAATTATAAAAAGGGCATTTTAATTGAATTGGCGATTTTTTAAATCTTGGCCTATTTAGACCTGCCACATTAAACATTCAATTTTTTGAAGTCAATTTGAGCAGGAGTTTTTCATCTGGCCTCATAAGAAACTCTAGTTATATCTTGTTCTGGCCTTCGCCCTCTACAAGTGTGCATATCTTGTAATTGATCTGCTTCCTGCAGGTCATCATTGACAATATCCTCTACTAGGCAACAGTTTCTATAGCCTCACATGAATATGTGAGTATCCTTCAGCTATCCCAGATTTGCTGGTCACCTTCGTCTGGATCTCATGGTCACTGGTTCCTTCAAGGACATCAGCAAGATGCAAAGCAGCACAATCTTTTAGAGCACAAATGACCACCTATAGTGGCAAAAACAATGTGAGATCTTGCACCGCATATCCACAGATAGTCAAAACTGCTTTCAATGTTTGTTCACTGGCATTCAGAATTATTTGATCAGGATCTACCAACAATTAAAAATTATGTAAAAAATAATTAAAGTGCTTAAAAGTAAATGCACACATGTCCACATTTCAAATGATAAAGCATTCAAGGTGCAAAGTATGTTTATTATCAAAGTATGTATACTCTATGCAACCTTGAGATTTCTCCTTACAGGCAGCCACAGAACAAAGAAATCTAATAGAACCTATTAAATAAAGACCTCCAAGCACCTAATGTGCAGAAGAAAAAACAAACGTTGCAAACAGTAAAAGCAATAACATTCAGAGCTGAAGTTCACAGAAGTGAGTCTACAGCCATGAAGTCAATCACAGACGATCCAAGCAATTAAAAAAAAACTTTACTAATTTCCTAGCAGCAAATTTCTTCCATTGATTCCAATGAGTTTGCTGTACCTGGTATAGAAGTTTAGCAAACAAATGTTCCTGTGGAGAGCTGTGTGGTCTGTGGAAGTATGTATTGTCTGGTTGGGTTGCTGGTGTCCATCACGGCAGTGGAAAAGATTTGTGGCAAGCACTGTACACAACAGCAGGCTGGGTGATGGTCATATCTCCACAACTGTAATTGATTAATACTTCTCTTCAGTAACAGTGGAAAAAAGAATTCTCTTAATTCTGGTTTCTTTGCGTACTGCGTTTACAGTTTTGATAATTCAGGCTGTACTTACTGTGCTAAGCTGATAAGATTCACAAGACACTCGGGCTTTTAATATTATACTAGGAGCTCAGAGCAGAGGTAGGTCAGGCACTTTAATAGAGATTATTACAGCTACAGCATGAGTGTAAAGCACCTATTTTTTATGAATTTTGCAATTTTCTAAGTAAGTTCAAAAATGTTTTTTGGTGTTTGTCACGTTATTTTGTGGACATTTAATGTTCTGAAACCTTTTTTGCATTTCTTATTGATGATATATCTAATGAATCTCATTTTCCATTTATACCAATTGATCTTGAAGGTGATTTAAATAATTAAAATATCAATCTTGTTTTTATTCATAAATTACCAATTAAAAAGCCAGAGCTTGTCTACTTGGAAAACTAGATTGTAACCTGAAACCTTGCACCATCATTCAATATTCAGCATGTATCGGTTTTTTTGCAAGTACTGTATAGAACCATTCTGTAAAAGCATTTTCCTTCATTAAATATGCTCCTTCTGTTCCTGCATGGCTTTTACTTCTAAACCTCCCTCATATTGATAGATGAAACAGAAGAAATGGGGAAAACTGATCTGGAAACAGTTAAGGTAAGATGATAATTTTACCCAGCTCTGTGAATCATTGTAATTGGCACTCTAGATTCAATCAGTAATGAGTGAAAAATATTGGTAGAGGACTATGGTTTGGTTTGTTATTTATCTCTTGAACCAGGAAATTATGTTAAGGTTAGCTGAACTGGCAAGGTTTACTGAATATCGTCGGAGGGTAAAGGGCGTGGAAAATGTAATTTTTAAAATAGTTCCCATTCAGCAGCCTCCCCCTCTCCACACAGCTGATTAATCCAAAGGAATGGCAGAGGTTGATACAGTTTGGCACCAGCAGTGTTGCAGTAGTTGCCAGTCAGCGTTGAACTCAATGTAGGACTACCTTAGGAGGCTCTAGCTCCGGACTTTTCCTGTTTTTTTCTCCTGAAGCCTTCCCTATGAGTGGACAAGGCAGTGGAAGTTTGAGTTCAGAGTTTTCTTTCTCCTAGCTGAGCTGCCAACCACTGCTGATGAGCCCAATCTGCCCAAAGTGACTGGTTTTAAGGCACCGGTAACCTGCTTTTGCCCTGTCTCCTGTCAGTAGAAATGGTTCCGCTGGGCTTAGTAGCTGAGCTACATATGAAGGCCAGGAGCTGGACTTGGTTGTCAGAAGCTATTTGAGATGCATACTATTGGTACACTTAATAGGTAGTGGGAACTCATCCCGCCACTCCTCTCCACTGACTATGACAATCATGAGGAACCCGCCTTCAGATTCATGTGCACATATCTAACAATTGTAACCCATATTAATAACCAATTTCAGGCATGGAACAACTTCCAGACCATGAACATTAACTACTGGTTGTTTAACTGGTAACAGACTTGTCTCGATGTCAAAAGCTGTCATTTCCAAAAGTGTTATAGATTTGGGCATATCTGTGCTGGTACCAGGATAACCTGAAAGTTAGATGTTTTCTGTTTCTCAGTGAAATTATGAGAAGGAAGCTTAAGAATTAATCTATTAATTTGGCCAGTTCACTGGGCAAGATCACAATATTTGTAAACCTGAACACCTGACTCCTGAAACAGATGCTCTATTCTGAGATATATTCTTGGAAGAGCTTACTAAGCAGACAGCAAAATAGCGTCAATGATGTGCTCAAAGCTTCTTCCCTGTAAAATTGCATCAACCTCGCTGACTCTGGGAAATTTTTGGCCCATGACTGTACAAAGTCGAAAAGGAGCACTTAGAAGTCATTGAGAGCGTTGGGAGCTTGCACGCAATGTGGAAATGACAGAAGGATCACAGCAGTTCAAAAGCTAAACATTAACCTGTGTTGTCAGAGGCACCTTTGCCTTATCTGAGAAAGTCGACAGTCCTCATATTGGCCTTAACAGTTGCCTCAGAACCCACAAAACAGTGGAAGCAAGTCAACTTCAATCACAAAAAGAAGAAAGAAAGCTTAATACTAAACTACTATTATTAACTGAAGATTATATAATCATTCATACTTTTTATGTGCAAGTTTCTGTGCTACAATATTTTCTACCTCTAAAATGTAATTAGTTTTAATTCTCTTTGGAGGCTAATCTGAAATGCAATGAACATTTATATAAATGCAAGTGTTTCTCTTTGTCCTTTCCAGTGCTGGAGGTAGTACTTAATTGTAGGCGGACATTGATCATCCTTATGTAGTTCCCTATGCATTGTAAATCAAACAAGCAATGACAACAGTACTGATTGATAGCACTAGTAATAGCCATCCATTGCAATGAGGTATGAATCAGAGTTTGGATCTACTCAATGCAGGGAGACATTGAACCTTAGCCAGATGGAATAATAGCAGGAGCTGAAAGATAAATATGAAAGGCTTCAGTGTAATTGCAGCAGAAGTTGGATCCAATGCACGTGCCTATTTGGCACCAATATGATGTTGTTTGTCCAGCAGAATGTATAGCTTAAATATTTCTGTACTTTTAACTAATTTCAGATTATTCAGGTGTCACTTGCCTTCCTGGCTGTCTGAGATAGTGGTGCCGTACCTGATTCTTCAGTCACCTGAGCTCATGTGGCAAAGCAACAGCAGAGAATTCTGCAATGCTCAACCATCATTTAATAGGAGAAAGATACCTCAATATTTCAGGAATAGACGTTTCATTAGACCTAGAAACTGGAATATACCCCCCTTAGTGGAACTGACAAAGAAGAAGGGAGCAGGAAAGGCAGAAGCCAAGTTTGAACGTAGCTTTCTTTTCATTTTTATTCAGTGTGCATAACATATAAGCCAGTGGCTTCTTACGACCACTGAATATGACTTAACTGAATACTGTCCCTTTTCCATAGATGGAAGCAGTGCGTGATTTTGCATTTGGTATCATAAAGGACTTGCTGCCAAGTCTTTTCTTTCAAAACACTAAACGATTTTTTGCAAGCTTTTATCCCATCATCAAACCTTGTTTTTTTTTCCCTTTATAACTGATGTCAACATTGTCACAAATTCTGGTGGAAATTTAGTATTATGTTGGATCATACCTATAGAAATTAAAGTTCAATTATGTTTTCAGGGTTTCTGGTTCTGATCATGACCTCAACTTTCCCGATGACTGGCTGCAGTCCAATTTCATTTATTTTATCTGAATAAATTGCTTCATATTGCATAAAAACACATATGCCATTTTATGTTGATATCATCTTCTAAAGCCTTCCTCAAATGCCTGAAGGTTCTCTTCCTTTGTGGCTTTCATAATTAAAATTTTATCCTGATTAAATAAACAATGCTGGATCCCTTGCAGCATCTTAGACATTCTAGTTTGGAATATTTTTAGAGATAATTTTACCCCATAGGGCAATTAAGTGTAAAAATACAACCCTTCATAGGTGTTCATTGTCAAACAACGTTAACTCACATTTTCAGTTTTGAGCTGATTAGATGCACAGGATGGCTTGAGCTTACTGATCATCTTTGTGAACTTTGCATGAAAATCTTAATTTGGAGAGGGGTTATTGCACATCTATTGCTGTATTATGGTCACTCTATAATTTATGAAGTCTTTGACCCGGCCACTGTTGGTGTCATTCAGTCATCTCATGCTAATTTCAATAGTAAAAGTTCAAAGTAAATTTATTATAAAGTACATATTTGTCACTATATAGAGCTCTGAGATTCATTTTCCTGTGGGCATACTCAGCAAATCTATAAAATAGTAACTATAACAGGATCAGTGAAAGATCAACCAAGAGTGCAGAAGACAACAAACTGTGCAAATTCAAATATAAAATAGCAATAAATAAATAAATAAATAAATAAGCACTCCATGCTCCTCAAGTTTTCAGTGCAGGGATCTTCTGGCCTGGATTTACAGTGTAACAGTTTTATACTCAGTGATATCTATATATGAATGATCATCATGGAGTCATCCAGCACAGAAACAGGCCCTCCGACCTACAACACACATCAAAGTTGCTGGTGAACGCAGCAGGCCAGGCAGCATCTCTAGGAAGAGGTACAGTCGATGTTTCAGGCCGAGACCCTTCGTCAGGATCTCGGCCTGAAACGTCGACTGTACCTCTTCCTAGAGATGCTGCCTGGCCTGCTGCGTTCACCAGCAACTTTGATGTGTGTTGCTTGAATTTCCAGCATCTGCAGTTTTCCTGTTGCCTCTCACCTACCATGTCCATTCTGACCATAAATTGCTTTTCTATATTTATCCAGTTCATGAGAATTTGCTCCGTAGCCTTCTATGAGTTGGTAATTCAAGTGCTCATCTAGATGCTTCTTAAATGTTGTGGGAGTGTCTGTCTCGGCTACGCACTTGCACAGTTGTTCCAAATTTCTTGGATCCCCTCTAAGCCCCCTTTACCCTAAGTCACTGTTCTCTGCTTTTAGATACTTCTGCTATGGGGAAAAGTTCACTACCAGCTACCCTACCTGTGAACCACTTAATTTTGTAAACCTCAATCAGTTTTCCCCTTCGTCCTGCCCAGACCCAGACAGTTGATCTCTGGTCGGAAGTGAAATGGTCCATCGCAGACAACCTCCTAACACCCTCTCCAATGCATTCAGAACCTTCCTTTAAAGTAGCACCCAGTACTCCTGCTGTGGCCTAACCTATGTCCTACTTATAACCTGTATCTTAACTTTCCTGCTCTTATATTCTGTGGCCTGGCTCATGGAGGCAAGTAGCTGTACAATTTCTTCATTCCCTTCAACATCTTTTCATTTTGCTCCAGAGGAATGCTAACCTAATCTCAGCTTTTTCAACCTTTTTCTTCCTCACAAAATTATCATCATAATCATCAAGATTAAGGGGGGGATCTTATTGAAACGTATAAAATTCTAAAGGGATTGGACAGGCTAGATGCAGGAAGATTGTTCCCGATGTTGGGGAAGTCCGGTACGAGGGGTCACAGTTTGAGGATAAAGGGGAAGCCTTTTAGGACCGAGATTAGGAAAAACTTCTTCACACAGAGAGTGGTGAATCTGTGGAATTCTCTGCCACAGGAAACAGTTGAGGCCGGTTCATTGGCTATATTTAAGAGGGAGTTAGATATGGCCCTTGTGGCTACGGGGATCAGGGGGTATGGAGGGAAGGCAGGTACAGGGTTCTGAGTTGGATGATCAGCCATGATCATACTGAATGGCGGTGCAGGCTTGAAGGGCTGAATGGCCTACTCCTGCACCTATTTTCTATGTTTCTATGTTTCTATCAACTGGAGTCTTCCCTTTTGCACATTTTAGATGGCAATTATGAATATACAAATTGAAGTTCTGTCTTACTTTATAATAACTACCTAGATCTTTGCTTCTAGTTTTCAGGTGATTGTGGAGCTGTTCCTTTTCATTGGGGAATGGTAGAGCTTCCAATCCGGTAAAGTCTTGCCCTTGCAGTTAGCTCCTGGACATTCTTATCATACCAGGATTGAAAGGGGGAAGGTGATGGTGGGTGCTATCAATGCTGCTTGTTGATCCAGATTCCTGCACCTGTAATCTCCTGGGAGTAGATTTGTGGGGAGTGGGTAGAGTGGAAGGGATGGTCTTTGTAGAGAAAACTCAAGACACTGTGAACATACCACCAATAGCATCTTTAGTTAAGTAAATTGCCAAATAAACACTATAGCACTGAGGCCCTAAATATACAGAAGCAGGTCGTCTCATTCATTGGTCTTATATCACACTTCCAAAATGGCGCTACTTGAAATATTGTCCTAAGAAGAGATAGCCATGAGATCAGGGAAAATGATTTATGAATATTTTTAAAAGGTTCTTAGCAAAAAATGCAACATCTTCACTGACCAATAGGAATTCTTGGCCTGAAAATGGAGAAGGGACACTGAGGATGAAACTGATAACCAGGAGTCCATGCGTCAGCAGCATACAGTAACCCAGCATAAATGACCCAGCATAAATGACAGAAGGAACACACTACCACACAGACTGTCCTACCTGTCCTCTTGGTGGATTGTGCTGGGTTATATTTTATAACTATTATTAAGCATCAAAAAACAATTATCTGATCAATTGTCTCAAGGAACCATGCTTTGGCTAAATAAGGTGTTATATTTTTCAATATTAAAATGGCAATATTTTTATTTCGAAAATAAATTTTATTCACAGAATTATATACAAGAAATAGAAAACAGTGTGTGGCTTTCTTTACTTTTATAATGTCATCCAGGCATTATATTCACAGTATTGTGAAGTCAATATATTTGCAGTTTCAATAAGTTTGAACATTATTTATACAGAGCACAAGTGCTACTCTTGAGGTTTATTTGGAGAGTGTACCCTCAGATGTTTGCTGGACTGTTATAGGGGGGATAAAGTGAAATTATAATTTCACCATTTAAACTACTTTTATAAGCAATCTTATGAACATGTTTATTAAAAGTAGAAGAGTCCTTTGGTACATAGTGGAAATAATTAGTAATGATCATCCATTCGCAAATTAGGTCGTTTTCTTTCAAAATAAAATATTTTAAGGTTAATATAGGAACTGTATGAAAGACTATATACCCCTACACATGCAAAAAGTTACTTTGGATCTATGGTTCCCAAATTTCTATACACTGATGTTATTGTATCAATATCAAAATTGATGTTTAAGCAGTGCTTTGATTTTAAAATTATCATCTTTGCATTCAAATCTACGTCTACCTTATTCTTTCCTGTAATTTTCAGCAATATAATTGTCCTAGTTATTGGTGCTCATCCAGCCTGGCTAATGGAACTTATCTGAACTCAATCACTGTAATAGTAGCTGCTAGAACATCACCCAGCAAGGTGTTAAGCTCCAGAATTCCTAGTATAAACCCCTCTGCTTTTCAACTTCACTTTCTACTTTTAAGATTGCTCCTTAAAACCTACCTTTTTTCCCAAACCTTTGGCCATTTCTCATCATCTCTCCGTATGAACTTTGACATAACTTGTTCAGTTACATAGCTGCGATGCACCTTGGGATATTATTTCTATACAAAAGTAGGTACTTAAATGATTTTCTGTGTGTTATGTATTCATCTTTTAAGATTAATCAATAACGATTGATTGCTCTGCATAGTATTTACGTCTAAAAGCACCCTTAAAATCTAATTGAGTTATATAAGGTACTTCTGTTTAGTTGAGAGCTACTGTCTTTAATAAAGGATGTTCTGTTTATAGTTCTATCTCTGTCCATTTGCTTTTCCAAGAAGCAGCACAAAGGAACCTACACTGGTTAGTTGATAGGCCATATGGCAATTAATGAACCTACACTGATACCTCACTTGTAACTCAGGATGAATTTGTAACCCGGGAATGAGAGTATTTATGAAGTTGATTCTAATATAGAGATACAGTAATGACATTGCTGCTCTGCTGTAAACCTGCCACAAATCTAGCGGTGAATTGCCTGTGGCGAGGCTGTCTATGGAGGCTGGTGTTTGGCAGGTGTGGGTGAGTGCTGTGATCACTCAGCACAAATATGGACCTTTAACGGGAACCGACAGCACTTACATCATGTATTGATAGACTGACTGAATCCGATGGTGCCTGTCATCACCTCCTGTTGAAGGGCATGGAAGTTCCTGTCTCTTTGTTTGGCTACACAGCTCTCCCTAGGCCAGAGACTTCTTGGGTTTCAAGCTCAAAGGTGGTCGCTAGCCTGTGAGCTTCTGCAACCTAATGAAGAGATGGGAAGACAGCTGCTTCTATAACATCCAACAGCTGGTGATGACACAAACTGCAGCAACAGAATGGTTATCAACATAGTCTCCTGCAATGATCTGTTTTCATCATGACTCATATGTCAGTGCTCAGTGGCTGTATTGGTCATTCCAGTCTGCATTATACCAGGATTCACAGACAACTTCTCCATATCAGCTATTTCTGTGAAAGCACGGCTAAAAGCCAACACTTGAACCAGCTTCCTAGCACAGGAGTAGGGCAACCTGAGTGGATATTTCTTTCTAAGTACAGTGAGGTATGTAACTGAGTGTTCTGACAGCACTATGATGAACCAACATTCTGTGGGGAAGTGAGGAATGTGTACTTGTGTGGACTATCTTTGTTGAGGCATAAATTCCACAAGGATGCAATTACTCTTTTGAAGCACATAATTTTTTCAAAATTATGCTGTTTTCAAGTAGCTGTTTTTTAAAACCTGTGGGAATTATTTGGCTTTTAAAATCCAGGAATGTCAAATTTGGTAAACTTCCTACATATGGCAGGCAAGATACAATCATGAAGATCTATTTTGCAGCTTGATATTTCTTTTCCTCTTGAAATTGATTCTTATTGGCAGATTCTCCTAACTGAATCAGTTCTATGAATAAGGGAAATAAACAGCATTAATAAACAAAAATATTGATTAAACTAAACTAAGCGCCCTTCATAGCTGCCTCTATTTCTTCTTATTGCATTATCTATAGTATTAGTCCAGCTTTTCAGTGCACAATAATTTGCCTTTTTTATCCCAACACTACTTCCTCTTTTGTTGTGGTGCTAAATAAGGAGTTGGAGTTGGCCACACTGTCTCTTCGGGATTAAGAGAGCCATAAAAGAGAAAGAAAAATCTTATGATCTTTCCCAAATTAGTTATTCCACTTGAAGATAATAGTACAAATTTTCTTAATTCTCCTATTATTTTCGGATGTATATGCTGCAGTAGCATCCTGTCTTTATGCAATACCATAAAATGTCTTCAAAATACATTCAAATCTCACAATCTGATCTTTTCTTTACAGATGATTTTCCAAATTATGTAAACTCAAGTTGATTTGCTGCCAGGTTTAAGTGTGAATACACCATTGGGGTTTTTAATCCTGGAATTTCTTTAGCTTCTTGGCAGGTAGAGAATTGTGCACATTAAACTTTCTGGTTCGTCCTGGGTATTATCCAACAGCTATTGAGAATATTCAATAATACAGATTTCCAAGTTAAGAAAACAACCTGATTTTGATATTTTCTTAATATGTTTTTGTTGGAAGAGGCCTTCCAAAAACCCATTTCCTTTCGGTATCTTAAGCCATCACATTTAGCCAAAAGGTTCGAACTAATTTAGCTTTTATTTTTCTGTTCAAGATACTTGGGTGCACAAATTGAAATGATAAGCTGCTACTGAAATTAGAAAGGGATTTAGTCTTAAAATCTGTTCTTCATGGCTGTATTGAGTAATGCATTTGTTGGGCATTTCCCTCCATAAAAAAAGACATCCTAAATTATAGATCTACAAAGAAATTTTGAAATTACTCGTATTAGAGAAGCACACCTTCTTCTAAACTTGCAAATGCAGAGTTTGCAAAGGGACACCTTGAAATGTCGTGTAATGCCAGTCAGACCCTTCTTATCATTTCCTATATCCTAAAGGTTGGCAACTAGAAATACTGAATATAATAGCATAAACCCTTTACTAAATGTTGATGTGAATTGCTATAATGAAAATCTATTTGTAGTTTATCTAATTTGAACTGAAAAGCATTGACATTTTAATATCAATGCATAGTATATCCATTCATCTAACCTAATCATGCAAATTGGATTAATAGTGCTGTTGCCATAATGACAGTACTATATATGATTCCATTCCTTGGGAGTACAGTCAATTGCAGTTTCAAAGTTATTATGAAAGTACATATATGTCGCATATACAACCCTGACATTCAGCTTCTTGCAGGCATACTCAGTAAATCCAAGAACCATAATAGAATCAGTGTGGAACCGTACTCAGTAAGACGAACAAACAACCAATGTGCATAAGACAACAAAGTGCAAATACAAAAGAAAAAAAGAAAAAGTAATAGTAGATAAGCAGTAAAAATCAAGAACATGAAATGAAGATTCCTTGAAAGTAAGTCCATGGGTTGTGGGAACTTGAAATTGAGTGACGTTGTCCCACTGGTTCAAGAGACTGATGGTTGAGGGGTAATAACTATTTCTGAACCTGATGGTGTGAGTCCTGAGGTTCCTGTACCTTCTTCCTGATGGCAGCAGTGAGAAGAGAGCATGACCTGTGTGTTGGGGGTCCTTGATGATAGATTCTGGTTTCCTGCAACAGCACTCCGTGTAGAGATGCTCAATAGTGAGGAAGGCTGTACCTGAATGGACTGAGCCATATCCAATACTTTCTGTAGGATTTTCTGTTCAAGGGCATTGGTGTTTCCATACCAGACTGTGATGCAACCAGTCAATATACCCGCCATCACATATCTATAGAAGAGTGGCATGGTAGCGTCACGGTTTCTTTTTTCATTTGTATTTGCACAGTTTGTTGTCTTTTGCACATTGGTTGTTTGTCCGTCCTGTCTGGTACGGTTCCTCATTGATTCTACTATGTTCTTGTACTTACTGTGCACAGTGCTTTGCAGTACCAGCAACCCAGGATCAGTTCCATCGTTGCCTGTAAGGCGTGTTCGTACAGGCAACCTCTACATGGGGTGCTCCAGTTTGCTCCCACAGTTCACAGACATAGCTGTTGATAGGTTAATTGGTCATTGTAAATTAACATGATTAGGCGAGGGTTAAATTGTGTGCTGCTGCTGCGCAGTGCGGCTTGAAGGGCCTCTGGTTTCCTTCTCCTGAAGTCACTAATCAGCTCCTTGGTCTGCTGACATTGAATGACAGGTTATTGTTAAGGCATGACTCAGCCAGATTTTCAATCTCCCTCCTATATACTGATTCACCACCACATTTGATTTGGCCAATGACAGAAGGGTCATCAGCAAACTTGAATATGGCTTGGGAGCTGTGTTTAGCCATACACAGCACACAGCCTTGTGTTGCACCTGTTCTAAGGGAGATTGTGGAGGAGATGTTGTTGCCAATCCAAGCTGACTGGGGTCTGCAAGTGAGGAAATCGAGGATCCAATTGCACAGGGAAGTATTGAGGCCATCCTATTGATTAGTTTTGAGGGGATGACGGTATTGAATGTCCTTATACAGTATTCCAGCTGGGCGGCCTCCAACCTGGTGGCATAATCATCAATTTCTTGAACTTCTGGTAATTCCCCCCCCCCCCGCCTCCTTCACCATTCCCCGTTCCTGTTTCCCTCTCTCACCTTATCTCCTTACCTGCCCATCACCTCCTTCTTGTGCTCCTCCCCCTTTTCTTTCTTCCATGACCTTCTGTCCTGTCCTATCAGATTCCTCCTTCTCCAGCCCTTTATCTCTTTCAGCAAACAACTTCACCACTCTTTCCTTCACCCCTCCCCCCTCCTGGTTTCACCTATCACCCGGTGTTTCTTTCTCCTCTCTCCCACCTTCTAATTCTGACTCCTCATCTTTTTTTTTCTCCAGTCCAGATGAAGGGTTTCGGCCCAAAACATTGACTGGTACACTTTTCCATAGATGCTACCTGGCCTGCTGAGTTCCTCCAGCATTTTGTGTGTGTTGCTTGGATTTCCAGCATCTACAGACTTTCTCTTGTTTGTGAGCTACTTATTGTCTTCAGGAGGAGGAAACTGGAGGTCCATAAGCCGGTCTTCATCGGGGACCAACGGTAGAGAGGGTCAGCGACTTTAAATTGTTTGGTGTTATCATTTCAGAGGATCTGCCCTGTTGTCCAGCACGTAAGTGTAATTACAAAGAAAGCATGGCAGCACCTCTACTTCCTTAGAAGTTTGCGAAGATTCAACATGGCATCTAAAACTTTGACAAACCTGTTTAGATGCACGGTGGAGAATATACTGACTGGTTGCACCACAGCCTGGTGTGGAAATACCAATACCCTTGAATGGAAAATCCTACAAAAAGTAATGGATATGGCCCAGTGCATCAGAGGTAAAGCCCTCTCCACTATTGGGCACATCTACACAGAGCACTGTTGCAGGAAAGCATCATCGATCATCAGGGAGCGCCCACAATGCAGTTCATGCTCTCTCCTCGCTGCTGCCATCAGGAAGAAAGAACAGAAGCCTCCAGCTCCACACTACCAGTTTCAGGAACAGCTCTAGCACCTCACCCTTCAGGCTCTTGAACCAGAGGGGATAACTTCGCTCGACTTCAGTCGCCCCATTCCTATGGACTCACTTTCCAGAGCTCTTCATTTCATGTTCTTGATATTTATTGCATGCTGGCTTGCTTGCTTGTCTGCCTATTTATTTATTTACTTACTTATTTTCTTTACTATTTGTTCTGTTGGGCATGGTCTTCCATTGATTCTGTTGTTTCTTGGGTTTATTGTGTATGTCCACAAGAAAATGAATCTCAGGGTTGTAAATGGCAACTTACTGTTATATGTACTTTGATAACAAATTTACCTTGAGCTTTGAACTTACTAATCAAGAATCTATCAATCTCTGCTTCAAATATACCCAATGGCTATTCAGACCCACAAGGTGTTTTAAAATGCTGACAGTGAGCTGCTTTGGGAAAAAATGTGTTATGTAGACAGTGTGTGGCAAGATCCCATAGGCTGCAGCATTGACAGCCAGTCTTTTTTTTTTGTTGATTTGATCAGATACTCTTGAAATTAACTGAACAGATACCATAACAGGTTTAGTGAATGTGTTGAGATCGGAAGAAAATGGAATAATTTAAGAAGCAAATATAACCTTCATTTGCAGAAAATGAGAGTACTTTAAGAATGCCTGTCTGAATGCTCCTTTGAATCTATAACCCATCAGTCGCCATGGAGACAATTCCTAGGGCAATTACATTGAATGGTGTCAGTAAGCAGGAAGCTAGACCTTGCTCAGTAATCATTCTATTACTGGAAAATGTTGATAGAAGTTCCATTATGCAACAGGAAATGAGCCCTGGAGAGAGAGAAGCAGAAAAATATTAAGAAAATGGAATAGTCTGAGGTAGAAGAATTGTAGTTGTTTTGCAGAAAATTATGCTACCATATGTTTTTGAAATTATGTTTATTTAAACTGCAGCCGATTTTAATGTTGCCATCTACTTATCATACATTTTTGGATATGTAAGAATTCTTGTGTTAATTATCTCACAATGTTGGGTACAATAAAAACCCTCTTGTCACCCAACTTGGTAAAAGGAGTTGAGGGTACAGTGCCTTGGAAAAAGTATTCAGCCCCCAACCCTTTGTTTACATAAATGAGTTTTACAACCAGGGATTTTGATCACTTTAACTGAGAATTTTTACTTGGATCACATGCTTGTTTTTTTTTCTGCAGCAGAGCCCCAAAAAGCAGGAAAAATTGTAAAGCATAAAAACTAAAAATTCAAAAACTGAAATGTCTTCAGTTCAAAAGTATTCAACCCCCTTTGTAGTTGAACCACCATTCTTCATTTGAAGCCACTTCATGGTTGTTCTGGCAGTGTGCTTTGGGTCGTTGTCCTGCTGAAAGATGAACTTCCTCAGAAGATAAACTTTCTGATAGAAGTTGGCAGGTTTTATCAAATGAAGAAAATTGATGTCCTTGAGTGGCCCAGTCAGAGTCTTGACCTTAACCCACAAGACCATAAGATATAGGAGCAGAACTAGACCATTTGGCCCATCAAGTCGGCTCCGCGATTTCATCATGGCTGATCCAATTTCCTCTCAGCCCCAATCTCCTGCCACCTCCTGTATCTCTTCATGCCCTGACTAATCAAGAATCTATCAAACTCTGCTTTACATATACATAAAGACTTGACCTCCATAGCTGTTTGTGGCAAAGAATTTCACGGATTCACTGCTCTCTGGTTAAAGAAATACCTCCTCATCTCTGTTCAAAAAGGACGCCCCTCTGTTCTGAGGGTGTGTCCTCTGGTCTTAGACTCTCCCACCATAGGAAACAGCCTCTCCACGTCCACTCTGTCGAGGCCTTTCACCGTTCAATAAGTTTCAATGAGATCACCCCTCATTCTTCCAAATTCTAGTGAGTACCAGGCCCAGAACCATCAACCGCTATTCATATGACAAGCATTCAATCCTAGAATCATTTTGTGAACCTCCAGTTTCAGCACATCCTTTCTAAGGTAAGGGGCCCAAAACTGTTCACAATACTCCAAGTGAGCCTTAACCAGTGCTTTATAAGATCTCAGCATTACATCCTTGTTTTTATATTCTAGTCCTCTTGAAATAAATGCTAACATCACATTTGCCTTCCTCACCACAGACTCAACCTGCAAATTAACCTTTAGGGAATCCTGCATAAGGACTCCCAAGTCCCTTTGTGTCTCAGTTTTTTGTATTTTCTCTCTATTTAGAAAACAGTCAACCCTTTCATTTCTTCTACCAAAGTGCATGATCATACACTTCCCGACACTGTATTCCATCTGCCATTTGCCCTGTCTAAGTCCTTCTGAAGCTTCTCTACTTCCACAAAACTACCTGCCCCTCCACATATCTTCATATTGTCTGCAAACCTTTCAACAAAGCCATATATTCCATCATCCAAATCATTGACATATAACACAAAAAGAATCAGTCCCAACACAGATCCCTGTAGAATGCCACTAGTCATTGGCAGCCAACCAGAAAAGGCTCCCTTTATTCCCATTCTTTACCTCCTGCCAATCAGCCACTGTTTAATCCATGCTAGAATCTTTCCTGTAATACCATGGGCTTATAGCTTTTTCAGCAGCCTCATGTGTGGCACCTTCTGAAAATCCAAGTCCACAACATCAACTGATTCTCCTCTGTCTATCCTGCTTGTTATTTCTTTAAAAATTTCCAATAGATTTGTCAGGCTAGATTTTCCCTTGAGGAAACTATGCTTACTATGGCCTATTTTATCATGTGCCTCCAAGTACCCTGAGACTCCAACATCTTCCCAACCACTGAGGTCAAACTCACTGCCCTATAGTTTCCTTTCTTCTGCCTCTCTCCCTTATTGAAGAGTGGGGTGACATTTGCCAATCGAACATCAATGGCAAGACCTCAAGATTACTGTCCACTACCGCTGTCCAACTATCTTGGCATACAACTTGAGCAATTCTGTAAGGAGGAATGGGCAAATCTTGCTCCATCACATTGTGCAAAGCTAATAGAGACTTAACCAAAAAGACTATTGGGTATTATAGCTGCTAGAGGTGGTTCAACCAAGTACTGAGCAAAGGGGGATGAATACTTTTGAACTACTGACATTTAATTTTTTTGATTTTTTTTTTAGTTTTTCATGTTTTACAATTCTGTTTTTTGGGCTCTACTGTGAAAAAAAGGAGCATGTGATTCACAAATAAAAACTTTCAGTTAAATTGATTAAAATCCCTGGTTGTAATACTCATCTATGTAAACAAAGGGTTAGGGCTGAATACTTTTTCAAAGCACTGCATTTTCAACTATCCACCTGCATATTTGCCAAGATCATGACAAATATCAAACTCAGATCATAAATGGATATAAAATGCTTCACCACTGGAGTCCAGTGAGTCAGAGGCGCAGTTGTGTTGTTTTTGGTATCAGTCAGATAGAGGAGAGAAAGCAATCGGAGGTCATAAACTTTTCACAAGATTTAAGCAGATCAGAGGATCAGTAATGTGGACTACATTAACACACTTCCTTGAACTGGTTTAAGAAGGTGTATCGAAACATTTATTTATTGAGATACAGTGCAGAATAGGCCTTCCCAGCCCTTCGAGCCGTGCCGCCCAGCAATCCCCCGCTTTACCCCTAGCCTAATCACAGGACAATTTACAATGACCAATTAAACTACCAACAAGTACATCTTTGGACCGTGGGAGGAAACCGGAGCACCCGGAGGCCAGTCACACATTCCACAGGGATTACTTACAAATGATGTTGGAATTGAACTATAAACTCCGAAGCCCTGAGCTGTAATAGCGTCTCTGACCGCTACAACTGTGGAAGAGTATTGTATTGAGCAATTATAAAATAAATGCAGGATCAATAGAGGGAAAAAAGCTGGTTTATATGCTGATAATTATTGAGAATAAAAGGCTTGTAGTATTTGGCTAAGCAGTTAGGAATGTTTGATATTATTTCATACAGCGTTCATGTTGTAGTTTTGGAGTCATTCTTCCAAGCAACATATTGGATATACACAGGAAAGTTTCCTTAGTATTCTGTTCAATGTTGAATTGTCACCCCTCTTTGAGGATCATGACCTTGTCATGGTGGACAGGCCTGTGAGTTCATGAGATCCCAAGAGCGATGCCATCTGGTGCTTATCTCCTGGTAGGGTCACCCATGATGGTAAGATCTAGGGAGAAGTTCCAGGCAAAGAGTGAAATAACTAAGACTCCAGCCGTAGAGCTGGCGGAAGATGATGATGACACGTCACATTGGCAGTGAAGGGTTCCCATTTGTCTTGTATTCCATATCACTAGACTCTTACCTTGATCTGTCAAGGACCATGTTGCAGCTGTCCATGCATCAGCCTCCCCACATTAAACAAAGTCATGCACAGACATTCTCCATTAAGGGAATCCACCCTACACCAGAGTATGTGGATCCTGGATCAGCCTTTACAGCCACCCTCAGACCCCTTAGTCATACTCAACTCAAATGATCGCATTACCACTACTAATCTTCAACTAACATCATTAAAGTATTTCTTCCACTACTATCTGTTGTACAGTGTTTTGTAAATCTATTAGACATATGCAGAGCAAACAAATCATGAACTTAAACTGCTCTAATGTTAATTCTGCCATTTTGGAATCCAGTGCTCTCATAAGATCCTCTCAACCTCTCACTGCTGAATTCATGATTGGTAGTAGGAAAGGCCATCTGCCAGCATTACTTAAAGGAATCATCCAATCCTTGAATGTCAGTTATATACAGTGGCCGCCAGACAGAAAATGCTGGAAATAATTACCATACACAGCCTTTGCAGAAGAGAAGCGGAGTGAGCATTTTAGAACTGTTCTAATGAAATGTCTTTGACTTGAAATGTTAACTCTGTTTCTCCTTCCATGAATGCTATCAGAAGTGGTGAATACTTCCTGCGTTTTGTGTTTTTAATTCAGAGAACAAAGTCGTGGGCACACTTTTCTGCAAGGGCAAAATACCTTCAATGTGTATGTACTTTGTCAAAAAAAGAGGTACCTACCTTGATACCTCAGTGACTCTTACTATGGGTAAAAAAAAGGCTTCATGATCATCTGGTTCACTGTATCATAAACTATCCAGCCAAGGGTAGAGGTGAATTTATCAAAGATAGAGAGACAATCAAACAGCTTTTAACTGACCCTGTCCCTAATGTGTGTGCCCTTGTATACAGTCCACAGCAAACTGCTCAATCTAACCTCACCATCATCTTGACTGATGAGGGTCAAACAAGCTGTATGACAACCTACTAGGAAGCATGGCAGACCTCAGGAGGCAATGCTCTCTTTGTTGCAGAGCTTAATTTCTGTCAAATATTTGTACCCTCATCTCCTATCCATGTGGGATAATTCTTAATTTGACTATATGGTTAGTAAAGAAACAAAAAAAGAAAAGGGCCCATTCTCATGAAAAAGTCTAATGTGCAATGTTGGAGCTCATGGTTTCGTCCTTTAGTTCCCTATCGACCTCTTCCAAGCGTAGCCGACCCTCGGACCCTCACTGCAAGTCCACTCAGTTCGGCGGTCTGCCAACTCTCTCCATTCGAGTCTTCTCTCCTCATCTCTCCCCAACAAAATACCACGAAATCCCTGCTCCCAGACCCACAGGAAAGAACAACATCCCTCTCATTGGATAGCACACATTCCAAAGCCCCGTTATCTCTAGTCATAACCCAAGCATTGCTGCTACAGAGAAACCATTACCTTAGTGGTGAAACATTACAGAGAGGCCATTACATTAACAGTGAAACCTTACAGCGCGTTACAATTCCATTTCAGAAACGTGGTCACTCCAACTTTTGTTATCGAGCTTTGGTACACAGATATGTGTACAACTGGAGAATAAGTGCCATACCATTATTAATCTGATCACTGAGCTAAACAAATGGACTTGAACTTAATATGTGTAAAACAAGATCCTGTAACAATCAGCCTTGCTATATAGCATTGTGACAATAAAGATTGCAACAAAGCAAAGTGTTAGAACACTTTCCACATGGATGATGAAATTCACCATCATTCTTTCAGTTTGAAGATCGGTATCTCAAAACTGATACAAAATTCATGATTGAACGGTTTTCATTCTTCATTCAATCATTCTTCAATGTTGAAATAAAGCTTGTTTCTGCATAGCACATACATACAGATCTGGTTATAATGGTAAAACTTGTGCTTCCTGTGTGAAAGAAGTCCTGACGAAGGGTCTCAGCCTGAAGCGTCGACTGTACCTCTTCCTAGAGATGCTGCCTGGCCTGCTGCGTTCACCAGCAACTTTGATGTGTGTTTCCTGTGTGAAATCTTTTTTTCCAATCTGGCCTATTTATGACACTAGAAACATAGTATTGTGATTGGCTGATAATGACCCTCTAAAATGATCTTGCAAGACCTTCATTTGAATCTTAATTACTGCATTAAGATGGTATAAGAATGAAACTATATGGACTACTAAGCATCAACCATACTAAGAAATTTTGACATTGTACGTTGATTGTCAGCCTAGTTTTCTGTGTATTTTCCTCCTTGTGTACATTTGCGGGTTGGTGTCTACATTGGGAGAACTGTATTCAATGGTAGTGGTAGTTTGGGAGGTGCTGTCAGAATGATCTAAGGCAGTAAGTGCTAAACAGTGCATAGTTCCTGAAAGTTCGACAAAGGTTGGAAAGAAGGTGTTTGGCACATTTACCTTTATCGGTCAAGGCACTGAGTACAAGGGTTGGGACATCGTAGTACAGCTGTAGAAGACATTAGTGAGATCACACTTAAAATAATGTGTGCACTTGTCACCCAGCTACAGGAGTGGGTGCAGAAAAGTTCATAAGGATGTTGCGGAGACTAGACGGCTTGAGTTATTTTGGGAGATTGGATGAACTGAGGCTGTTTTCCATGGAGTGAAGGAAGCTGAGGGGTAACCTTACAGAATTATATAAAATCATGAAGTGCATATAATGTGAATCATCACAGTCTTTCTCTTTAAGGACGTTTGAAAGTAGAAAACATATGTTTAAGGTGAGAAGGGAAAGATTTAAAAGGGACCTGAGGGACAAGTTTTTCACATGGTATTTGTTGGTTAAATAGAACCAGCTGCTAGAGGAAGTGGTAAAGGTGAGTTCAATTACAGTGTTTGAAAGACATTTAGACAGGTGCCTAGATTTAGAAGAAAATGGCCAAATGCAGGCAAATGGGACCAGCTCAGGCTGGAACGTTGGGTTAATATGGATGAGTTGGGCTGAAGGACCTCTTTTCGTGCTGTAGAACTCTAGAACTCTGAGTTTATTTGGTACATTGTATACACTACAGTCATAGTCATGTTATATGAATTAATGCTTTAAGATTTTTGGTTGGTGTAATAGTGATAATGCTTTGAATATTATGTGAAGTTGGTGGTGTAGTGGAAAAGCACACATCAAGTCACTGAGTTTCTTATAGCATTACATTAGAGGTCTTGGGTTTGATTCCTAACATTGACCACCATCTCTCATTGAACAAATATATGGAGACACCATTGTCTTCTGTGAGTACAACTCAAATTTTCTCTGGACCTCTTTTACTCAGGCCACACAACATCATCTCCCTCCCAAGGGGGCCTTATTTCTAGGAAAGGCACAGTTGCTTCCACATAACTTCCATCACCTTTTGCAGGCATGATGCAGGTAAGCTTTGACCAGTGAAGTTTAGTCCCCCTCTTGAAGCTCTGAAGTTATTCAGCAGCATGATTACTGCTGACTAAATACTGAAATTAATTCAATAAATCACCCAAAGAGCTCAGATTTGTTCTGCTTCTATCAATTGAAATGAGCATGGATGAATCACATTCCCAATGACTGTTTTTCAGGACTGTCCCAGGTTAGTCCAGGGAGAGAGTTCTGCTGATAACTTTTGTAGAAATTATTTATAATAACTTAATTCCTGCAGCATTACCCACATATCTATTCTGTCCCTGGCTGATTGCTGTGACCTAGTTCCTGCGATGACAATAAGCTATTATAAGTCTTTGCCAGTGATTTCCAATCCTGAATAAGATGCAAGCCCTTCTGCCTTCCTTCCTCTATTAGATGCAAAGATTTGAATACATTTTTAATGGATCTACTATAGTACTTGCTGAAGCGATAGTGACAGGAGAAGGAGAGATTGGGGAATGTGATTAGGCCAGGAAACACTGCTGTACTTCTGCCCCAATTTTTTATTATCAAGCATCCACCTTTATATTTTCGTTAAAATTATAGTCTTCCTTTATGAAATGGTATCTGCCTTTGTAAACTCATCCTGTTAGTGGTCATCTATAAACCATCAGATACAATTACAGCAAGAAAGTATGATTGAGATTTTCTTTTCATAAATGTTGATGTAAGAATTACATTTTAAAATAAGATAATGAGAAGTGGACGGCATTGTCAAGACATTCTTAAATTGTCCTTCAGTTGTAATATACAAATGGTGAATACATATTTTTGAAAATATCTATTTGTATTTGTAATCAAATGAGTTGGTGTTTTCATGGTCCTTTTCAGTGGTTACAGATCCAAGCCACTCTTCAGTTGAGTAGTTGTTTCAAACTACAGTATTGGGCAAAAGTCTTAGGCTTTTGCATAGTACTATAGCAATTTTATGTATTGCACTGTACTGCTGCCACAAAAAAAAAATTCATGACATGAGTGATGACAAACCTGATCCTGATATGGGTCTCAATTGTGGACTGAGAGTGGGAAGGGGTCAGGAAGAGGGGAGGCATAGTTGGGAAAAGGGGAAGGGAGAGGGGAGGGAGAGGGAAGCACCAGAGAGACATTCTGTAATGATCAATAAACCAATTGTTTTGGAATTAAATGACCTTGCCTGGTGGTCTCAGGGCTAGATATGACTGCACACGTGCCACCCTCTGTTCCTGGCACTCCTTCTCTGCCACTTGTCCCACATCCTGAGGCGCTTCACCCTTGCCATTCCAAACATCCTTTGCTCCCACCAGATTTACAAACTTACTCTCTGCTCCACGTTGACAAATACAGAACTGTGCAAAAGTCTTAGGCAACGTAGCTATATATATGTGCCTAAGGTTTTTGCACAGTACTTTGCCTGCTGATGTGGGGTAGAACTTGTGCAATTTCCACAGACTCTAGAGCACCTTGATTAACTTTTATCTTTAACAGCTGTGCATTCTTTATGAATTTTCTGACCCTTTCAAGTTTTGCCAGGTGTGGCTGCATCTTTCATTGTGCTCGAGTGGCTAGGCCCAGTCTTGCTGAGACTCCTCAGCATTTTGCTGTGTAATCATCTCAGATTTTATGCCAGTTCTGACCTGGCGTACAACAGGGTAGACAACTCCGTTGATCTCAAAGAGGATTCCAGGCTAACAGAATAGGAGGTAAAGGGAATATCAGTAATTCTTTAAATATATATATTTTTAGAAATAATTAAAATATTAAACTAACTATTAATTTAATGTTTAAAATGTTCTAGTTTTAATCTTTAATTAATTCAACCATAAGATTTTCAACTGTCAAATTTGCTTAAGGTTAGACATGAGGAAAACCTCTGCCCTTTGAGGCTAAGGATTCTAAGTGCTGCATTGTGTTAGGCATTGTGACTGGTGCAACCTTGTGTTACATCAAGCATATAGAGGGTAAGAGAGATTGGCCTTCTACATTTGCACCAAGTGAATATCAGAAAGTAGGATCCGTAGGTGACAACCAACTGGCTTAATTTATTGCCCTTTTCCCTTTTGAATCTGTTATGAAAGGAGTCTCACTTAATGATTTATTTCTTCAACATGACCAGAAATATAGTTTCTAGGCTACGATGAGAATCAAAACCTGCATAATAAGCTCTGAAATGCTTGAAGCTTATCAGTTTTTTGGAGATGGTTAGGTGCCTTACTTTCAGGAGGAAATAGAATTCCATTACGCCATCAAATGAATAACTAAATGATCACACTATGTGTAAAGACACAGTGTAATGTTTCCATTGAGTGATGAAATGTCAATTCTAATAAATTCCCATCCTCACTAGTTTTTTTTAAATTGAGGGAATATCTAACTTCTGTGCAGTCCCTCAAGATCAAGGATGACTTGCTTCCACTCCATTTCTCTATGTACTGATAGGCTGATGAGGCTAAAGGCATGCTTGATGGGGCAGGTGGATTAGTGGATTTTGGAGATGGTGTTCTTCTCTGTGTCCCAATGAAAGGACGGAAGTTTCTTTGTGTCGTCCTGATTGCTCATCATCCACATGAGTCAGACACTTCAGAGAATCAACAGATGAATTACACTTTTTTTTCTTAGACACTTCACCTCTGTTGATGTGGTCCTCTTGCCAGGACAAAACTTTGAATAGTGTTTTGGAAAACCAGAGTCTGGCAGGTGAGCAGTTTGGGCAGTCTATCTGAGCTGAATGAATGGCCTGGGAGAGGATGTTGACATTAGTTTCTTCACCTAACACAATCACAAAGTTCATAAATCTATATCATTATTAAAGAATAATTAATGCCATTATGCAGCAGAGTTGAGTTTGACCAGGATGATGGTATTACCATTGTAAATGGAGTATTTCACACTATAACTAAACTTTTCTCTTTATTAATTAACTAACTTAAATTGTTCTCAGGTATTAATGTGGGGACAAAATTTGGCAAGGTTGTCTTCCTGGTTGTTTTCCAGTGTTATAAAATATATTGACGAGATAAGACTGGAATGTCTGCTGTGATCTGATTTCATGCTGACATCCTCTGTGTTAGATACCACAGACCGACTTTATAAATGGCAATGTTTGTATCATAGTGTAGAAGTTTTAATTGTATTGTAAATACACATTTGTAGTTGTGTCATTACCTTTATTTCCAATTTTGAATGGTTGGTTTTGGTTTTAATTTTAACTTTTCTGCAATTTATAGGATTACTGTGGATCTGGAAATACTGAACTTTATTTTAAAAGAGGGAAACCAGGATTCAGAAGAGGTGATGTTTCTAATTGTAGAGAAGCCCAGAACTAGGGTTTCCTAGCAACATAGGCGTTCCTAAGCATCTGGGGGCCCGTTTCAAGAGTTAATGTGGGGCCCTACCCCTGCTTCCCCAAAAAAAAGAAAGAAAAAAAGCGAATATTCAAGTTGGTTTGCATCAATAATGGTATAATTTCGGACTTAAACGTTGATGCATTATATGCAGTTTCAGCATAATGGACAGACAGCTCAACATAATCAAAACAATTCTCTTAATTAAAAACTGAAACAATGACATTTTTTGCTTTGGAGTGGAAGCCCCGCCCTTTTCAGCAGCTAGTCTGCATTGAATGGCACTATGTGTTAGGTATCAGCTGACATAAGAACAGCTTAAACAATTTCCCTCTAATTAAATTAATAACAAAAGCAATGTCATATTTAATGAAAATTCACACATTATTTATTCAATGAACAGTGTCTGAAAGTTAACTACTGGAAGTTTACAACAAACTGTGTCTCGCGCTCTTTCAGCACCACGGACAGCTCACGTAAGGCCTGGAGAGCGAACAGGAGGAGAGTGAGAGAGAGAGAGAGGGGACACAAAACCTAATCGCCTATACACATTTTGAGTGAAATACGTGGTTTATTTTATTATCTTAATTATAAACTTTATTTCTGCTAAAAATGTGTTAAAAGACTTACCACGAGAACTTCACCACCCTCCTGTGCTTGAGTGCTGAGAATGCTTTAATGAGCTCATCTTTGTCCAGCGATCTTGTTATTTTATGCTCAATTGATATTGGAGCAAGAGCTGACAGATGCTCCTGGAGCATGGCTGTCCTCAGATGCGTTTTGATGAGCTTTAGCCTCGAAAAACTTCTCTCTCCACTTGCTACAGTCACAGGCACTGTCAGCATGAGTCTTAGAGCAATGGTGAGGTTAGGATACAGTTCAACCAGATTGTTGCCATAAATGTAGCTCAGAATCTGCAGGCCAGTGGTTTCTTTTGCAGGCTCAGCACTGACAGCAGCCGACACCTCGCACAAAAGGTCCTCAGCATCCACATCACCAAGTATCCTCTCCATGTTTACTCAGCTGTCTTTCAGTGTGTGACTTTGGGTGGCTTTTTCATTTCCATAAATGAAGCCAAACAGACTGTAAAATGACTCCATCAGCTTGAAGCGCTCACTGATGCCTGTGATGGCAGAGTCCACTAGTGCAGGAAAACTTCTCTCTTGTACCGTTCCTCGGGTGCCACTGTCAGGGAAGGATCTGCACTTTGGGACTCGTACTAGAACTGGGGTTTTGGTTTTCTGATTCATGCAGTAGGAAAGACCATTGGCATCCCTATCTCTTCAGCTATCTCTCTGGCATCTGTTTGGGCGGATGAAAGGCCGTTCTCTCTGTATTCCTTGAGAAATTTCAGAACATATTCCACCTCGTGCTGCAGCACATTGATTCCCACTTGTGGGCTCTGGAGCAGCTTGCTGACACGATTTACCTCATGTAAAACGTTGTACCAGATGATAACAGTCAGCAGGAATTTCCATGACATGATCTCCTGTTCTAGGCCTCTGGCTGCAGATGTGGTTTCACTGTCACCTTTCTGTGAGGCATGTTCAATCAGTCACAAGAGTGCATTGCCAACATCGGGAAGCTGGTAGCGCAGGACTTTCACACTTTCCATGCGGCACTCCCATCGCGTGTTGATATGGCCTTGAGGGTCATCTGTGGCACGTTCTCCTTGAAAAGCACCCTCTTCTGCACCCTGCTATTTTACCCCCGCATATTGCTCCTGTTATCATATGCCTGTCTCCTGCATTTTGAGATATCTAATCCTAACTTCTCCATATGCGTTAACAAAACGTCAGTTAGGCCTGCACCTGTTGTGTCAGGCAGCGGTAGGAAACCGACAAAATGCTCGCTAACAGTGGCTCTGACATTTACTTGGCATGTGATAATGCACAGTGTCACAGAGAGCTGCTCCATGTGTGCAGCGTCAGTGGTGCAGTCCATTATCACGGAGTAGTAACGTGATTGTTTTACTCTCTCTGTTATCGCTTCCAGTGTCTTGTCTCCAATAAGTGTGATTAACTCATTTTGTATAGTTTTCCCCATGTAGTGGTCAGCAATCTCTTTTTTCTCTGCTCATCTGACATGTTCACTCATCACTGGGTCGAACTCGGCGAGCAGCTCCACCAGACCAAGAAAGTTCCCATTATTTGGTTCATGTAGGGTGGAATTGTGGCCACGGAAAGCAAGGTTTCGTTCTACAAGGTGACAGGCTATGGCAATGAACCTCTTCATGACATCATTCCAGTGTTTTTTTTCCCAGCATTTGCATTTTCTGGTACGTGCTGTTAATGGCACTGTGCGGTCTTAAGCGCGTTTCCGGCTCGCGCCAGCTATCCATGTTGGGAAGGTGCGCATTTGACTTCTCATGATTCTGGAGTGTGAGAGTGAGTCGCTCCCACACTCTGAAACCTCCACAAGTGAGACTGTGATTTCGCTTGCCAAATAGGGTACAGCAGAAACAGAAGATTGAATCAGATGATTCTGAGTACACTAACCATGACCACTGAATGGTTTCTCAATTTTTCATCTTCATAAAATATCTGTCCTTGGTAAAGCGATGGCGTGATTGGCTCTGTGGAAAGTTAATGTCCTCTAACTGAACGGGACCTCTCCTAACAATATTGATCCATTGGTCACTGGTAATATGCATTGGCCAGCGTGCTGGATCGGTCACTGTGAATGTAGTGGGGCTTTCTCTCTGTCTGGTGTGCTGGTGGCGGCATCTCCCTCACCTGTCTCAGTTGTAGGACTGTCATCATGCTGTGGTGCTTGTTCATCAAACAAAGTTTGGTCATCATTATCACCATCTGTTTGAGTAGAATTGTTCTTCTCATTTTCATTGCTCTGATTATCAACATCTCCTGTACCACTTACACTGTCACTTGGCACTGCAGCCCCATGCTGTGACGATATTGCAGCAGCAACTGCAGTCGGCGGGCCTCTTACAGATGCTGGACCAAAGAAAGATGTAACTTTTGGGAGACTATTTAGACGTTTTGTTTTGTTGTCTAATATTTTCTGTTTTTCAGCACCACTAGGATAGGAGTGTTTCATTTTCCTCTCATTGAAAAGTAGCCTTCTTTGCTAGGAGCAATGTTTACAAGTGAAGTAAATATTTTAATGTAGTTCTCAGATGTCAGTCAGCAAGCGCCCACTGGTGGTTCTACTGGCAATAGCAGGAGAATATTGTGGCGTCTGGGAGCTGTGCATTAAAGTCATAGTCATAGTCATACCTTATTGATCCTGGGGGAAATTGGTTTTCGTTACAGTTGCACCATAAATAATAAATAGTAATAGAACCATAAATAGTTAAATAGTAATATGTAAATTATGCCAGTAAATTATGAAATAGGTCCAGGACCAGCCTATTGGCTCAGGGTGTCTGACCCTCCAAGGGAGGAGTTGTAAAGTTTGATGGCCACAGGCAGGAATGACTTCCTATGATGCTCCGTGCTGCATCTCGGTGGAATGAGTCTTTGGCTGAATGTACTCCTGTGCCCACCCAGTACGTTATGTAGTGGATGGGAAACATTGACCAAGATGGCATGCAACTTAGACAGCATCCAGCATCCAAATTTTTGCATGTCAGTGGGGGGCCCCTGGGAGGGTGGGGCCCATTTCAATTGAAACAGGTGAAACATAGCTAAGGCCGCCTACGCCTAGCAGATTAAAATAGATATTCGGAAGAAATGTCTTTTCTGAGAATGGCAAGAATATAGAGCTCATTGCTACGTGGTGTTATTAAGACAAGTGATACAGCTGCATTTAAAGGGGTGGTAGGAATGTGTTAGAGGGAGAAACAAAAATCTCACTTTACAGTGCTTCTGATAAAGTTAACTTTAAACAAGAGTATTATTAATCAAGTAAAACTGAGCAACTTAAGTAGATATTAAGGCAGATAAGTTAGTTTGATGCTAATAAATTAAAGATGTAGTATTTACCCAAACTAGGCAGCTTTTAAAGGACAACATAAAGGGGAAAAAAAATCGAAGGCAGAACATTTTTAGGATAGAATTCCAGAAGTGTTAGTGGCGAAGACCATGGTTCCCAATGATAGATCGCTAGAAATTGGCAATGCACAGCAAGGCAGAATTGGAGGTCTGCAGAAACTGCAGAGTAGTGGAATTGAGGGGAAACAAGGCAAAAGAGTGTGCAGTGTTTTAGAACTAGAAGTGGAATATAAAATAATGGCTGGAAGAGGTTCAGTAAGAAGTGAGAAACTCTTGGAAGCATAAAACTTGGCAAAAATCAGCCAACTCATCTGAATGACCAATTTCTGTGCTGCGTAGTCTACTGTATATCTTTGATATAAAAAGCTGCACAACCATTTCAGGTTAAAATGCTTATTTTTTTCTGAAATACTGTGTAAATCAAGGTCAGAGAAAAATAAGTTAATTCTTTAAAGATTTAAGATTCTGCTGCTTCTGAAAATATGCTTAAAATGCAACTTTTACCATTTGTCCAAATGTGATGATTATGAGGAACTTAGTAAATGCTTCTTTTTCACATTTCAGCATAGTATGCAGAATGAAAATACACATCAAACCAACAGATGCCTTAAAACAGTTAGTTAAATTTATAAAAGTTCACTGAATTGAGCATAATTAAGCAAAAGCTGGACCCCTGATTATTGTATAATGAAAGCAGATTGCAGACATATAATGCTGGAAATGTCATTTGACATACAAAAGTTGAAAAGCATCTGGTACCCACATAGATCAAAAACATGCCCTGCTTCTCTTTTAATTACCATAATAATCTTTTGAAAAAATCAACTGCATCTTTGTGTCCTAATAACAGTGCTTGGTGTCAGCTGTTGCAAATCCTTGATCTTTTATTTCTGACTTTCAAACACAAAGTCTATACCATGATAAACGTAATTTAGATCTGCAGCATTACCCAACGGAGTTCTAATATTTCATACCTGTCCTTTATTTTTGGCATGCAGGTGATCACGCCACTTGAACTACATAGGTCCGTGTGGCATTAATTTCTGATGAAAATAGAAAGTTAGAACCTTTGAAAGGTCTCTGAAAATTGTAGTGAGCTTAGGTTGATAAAGGGAGGGTATAAAACCTGGCATTTATGATTTTATTCAGGTGCATATTCCACCCTCCACTCCCAAAGCA
Source organism: Mobula birostris (assembly GCF_030028105.1). Taxonomy (NCBI): domain Eukaryota; kingdom Metazoa; phylum Chordata; class Chondrichthyes; order Myliobatiformes; family Myliobatidae; genus Mobula; species Mobula birostris. The sequence goes on from NC_092389.1 coordinate 17,092,601, forward strand.
AGATTTTTTGGCTCATTTACATTTTTAACATTTTACAAAGGTTCTATCACCTACAAGAGCATTATTATTTTTAAGTTAATATTTTTGGGGGCAGGCAACAACCAAGGAGATATGCTGTTGTTACTATATATTGAAATTAATGTCACCTGAACTGGAAAGCTTTTGCCAAAGATTTTTTTTAAAGTAGAATATGTTTTTAAGCCATGAATTGAAAATTGCTGGTTTCTTGTTTCCAACATGTTTATAATAATCACTTGATTGTAAATATGATTCAGATTTCTTGAAATATTGATTAGTTTGGGCAAAAATCTTTATACTTTATTCATGTATTTGGAGCATCCTGTTTAGATACAGCTTTGCTGAATCATTGAGGATAAATCAATGCTTATCAGGTTCTTCAGGGAGTAATCATGTCACCTGGGAGCCACTCAAGAACACAGACCAAGAAATTTTCAGTTTTGTGATTAGGTTTGTTAGTTGGTCACAATGGATATTCAAAATGTTGGCATAAATAAGTTTCATTTCCCCTGAGATAGTGAAGGAAAATCTCAGCCAAGGTTCCTGTTCCTGAATGATGGGAAATGACTTCTGCATGTGTGTATTTTAGCAGGAGACAGAATCAGGCTCAGCTGTGTTATCCTGGGGTGATTAGATCAGCAGGCAAAAAGGATGTATAAAACCTTTTCATCTCAAGTATTTGTTATAATCTTTCTAGAAATTTAACTAGGTATTATTTATCCCACTTTCATGTTTGCTTCAGAGTATTGTGCCCAACTGGGCTGTGCAATTTAAAACCAGCGAAATGAAGATGATCATACCTTGCATGTCACAATACATGTAGCAAGAAAATAATGGTCATTTTGAATTACTGAAATAATGGAAGGGGAGATGAGAGAAATCTGGGCTAAAGCTGAGAAGAGAACGGAGAACTTTACAAGGATGGAACATGATATGCTGTTCAGCCATTGGTTGTACAAAATTTCAAGCTCTGTCCCAAACAGCTGGCTGGGCAGTCAGTGGGATTGGGTAAAGGGTGTATTCATAAGATTGTCACAACATAAGGGAGGTATATTTATTCTCTCAGGTTGAAAGTGAAAATCTTTTTAGCCCAATTTCTAATTTAGGGCTTCATTCTTCCCTTTGAAAGGTATAACTGAACCTATTTTCTCCACCTTTCTGGCAGTATGATCAGAGGTTAAGGGAGCTAGGGCTTTACTCTTTGGAGAGAAGGAGGATGAGAGGAGACATGATAGAGGTGTATAAGATAATAAGAGGAATAGATAGAGTGGATAGCCAGCGCCTCTTCCCCAGGGCACCACTGCTCAATACAAGAGGACATGGCTTTAAGGTAAGGGGTGGGAAGTTCAAGGGGGATATTAGAGGAAGGTTTTTTACTCAGAGAATGGTTGGTGCGTGGAATGCACTGCCTGAGTCAGTGGTGGAGGCAGATACACTAGTGAAGTTTAAGAGACTACTAGGCAGGTATATGGAGGAATCTAAGGTGGGGGCTTATATAGGAGGCAGGGTTTGAGGGTCGGCATAACATTGTAGGCCGAAGGGCCTGTACTGTGCTGTACTATTCTATGTTCTATATTACAGACCATCTGCAGCAGGAGAAAGTTTCACTTAATATTTCCCCTGGTTCTTTTGCCAGTCAACTTAAATCCTTATCTGGTGAATTTTGACCCTTGTATTGCTGGAACAGTTTCTCATTATGCACTTTGTCTTCATGATCTGAATGCAATCAAATCTTCAATCAATCAAAGTGCAATCACCCAATCAGTTAAATTAGATTATGAGAACACTCAGTCCTCTTTTATTGTCATTAAGAAATGATACAGTGTTCGTCCAGAGTGATATCACAGAAAACAGGACAAACCAAAGACTAACACTGACAGAACCACATAGTTATAACATATAGTTACAGCAGTGCAAAACAATACCATAATTTGATAAAGAACAGACCATGGGCATGGTAAAAAAGAAGTTTCAAGTCCCGGTCGACTTCCAAGTCCCCGATAGCAGGCTGCAAAAGGGAGAAACTCCCTGCCATAAATCTCCAAGGCACTGACAACTGCCGATGCCTTGGAAGCAGCCGACACCGAGTCCGTCCATCCGAAAACTTCGAGACTCCGACCAGCCCCTCCGATACAGCCTCCCGAGTGCCATCCTCTGCCGAGCGCCTTCGACCTCGCCCCGGCCGCCGAAGCAAGCAAGTTAATCCACATAGCTCAACTTGCTCATCCCTGGAATCATTCATGTAAATAGTTTCTGTAATATAATATTCTAGATTTGATATTCCTATCAATATGTATTATATTTCTATGCATAAATTGTAACCTTCTAAATACCCACTCATTCCAGAAGCCTGCATGTTTCTTCTTGAGGTCCAGCATTATCATGTTTTGAATTGCTTTCCCAGTGCACCAAGGCAGAAGTATGCAAAAGTGAAAGCTATAAGCCAGGATAGATTTTTGGGAAATACCACCGTAAAGTTATCCCAAAAAGGAAAATGCATAAAAAAAGAACGATCACCATTGTCCTGTTTCCTGTTTCTAAACCAATTATATATTCATTGACCATTTTATTCCATGGTGTTAAATTTTGCTGACAGGATGTTATCAAAAACCCTTCTAATAGATTTCTGAACTCCATCAACAGCATCATCCTCATCGCTCCACTCTGGATCAATAAATTCAAATTGTTAATTTGCTTTCAAAAATCTTCACTTGCTTTCTGATTTATTAATCTACACGTGCCAAAATGACTGTGAAGTTAGCTTTGTATCCTTGTTTGGACAAAAATATAACATTTACAATTTTGTAATTATCTGGATCTAACATCACTAACTCCTCCAACTAACCCAGTGCCTAAGAACATCTGATGTCTGGTTCTTCTGCAGTTTCCACCCCTCTTTTTTTTAGTATTTCATCTCAGGTGATTCTTCCACTTCAAAGTTCAACTTCCAGTACAACACTTTTATGAATTTTTAGCCTAGGAAGTGTCTCAAGTATCTTCTCTTTTATTATGAATATTGGATATGTGGGGGGAAGGGTTGGAGAGGTTTTCCCACTTTATTCAAAAATCTCCCAATTTTACAAATTGTTGAAAACGTTCAAGTGCATAAGGATTAAACAGAAATATGGGAAATGCAGAACAGATATTGGATTTTAATCTTTAGAAGATCTTTGGGAAAATGCAAACAGATGGATATTCAAAGGGTTAATTAACAAATAAGTCTTTTCAACTGCATTGCAGAACTTTTTGTTTACAACATTCATTGCTGAAACAATTCTCATTGTGCCCTAGAATCTGCAGGTTCTCTGTATTGGCATGCATTAACAACACTCTCCTTGAACAAATATGTCATTGGAACCAACAAGGGAAAAGGCTATTTTAGATATTATCTTGTGCATTGAGACAGGATTAATTTGTAATTATGTGGTAAGGAATATTCTGAGGGAAAATATTCAGAAAGTGATAGAAATGTATGTTGAGTTCCAAAGTATATTTTTAAAATTGAAAAGAAGACTTAAAACTTAACTAGGACCTGGTAACCTACAGCCTAGAATTCCTAATAGCTATAGTTGCAGAATTACTAGGTGTATTAATTGTGATCTTTCAGAATTCTATTGAATCTAGAACAGTTCCAGTGATTAGGAGAATAGCAGATAACACAGCTATTGAATAAAGGCTGGATAGAGAAAATGGAGAATTACAGACAGTTGACATGATAACTGAATTACATTATTATGGAAATTGCATGAGGATACTTCAAAAATGACAATTTTAGGTAGAATCAACATGGATTTATGGAATGGACAAGGTATGTGAAAAACCTAATAAAATGATTTAAGAATGTAAATTCACAAGGTGGCTAAATGAGATTTTTAAAAAATTGATTATTTACTGTGTCCAGTATGAAAAAAGATTCATGAGTTTGAGGTAATTCATCAATTAACAATTTTAACTCCAGTAATTCAATAGTTGAAATAAATGGGTCATTTTCAACTTGACATACTGTTACTGTTAGATACACAGGGCCATCAGTTACTTAAAATCCAATTATAACAGGTGAAAGGAAGAATAAATATCTTCAATTTTCTGTGACATGAACCATGTGAGAAAGTGACTTGTAACCATGTGGTCATTCTTTGTATTGCATTCTTTGTATTCTAAAATTCTGTCAGTTTAGATTCAACTTTATTGTCATTGTGCTGAGTACAGATACAAAGCCAAATTAAATATATTAATACAAATTAATACAAAAAATACAAATTAACTGTATTAATTATGTGGTCCAACTTAATTGTTTCAGAATCAGGCTTATTATCTCTGAGATATGTCATGAAATATGTTTTTTCAGCAGCAGTACAGTGCAAGACATAAAATAGCTATAAGTTACAAAACATAATAAATAGTGCAGCTAAGGAGTAATGAGGTAGTGTTCATGGGTTCCTGGGCTGTTAAAAAATTGCTTCTTCTAAAATGGTGAATGATGCGGGTTTTCAGCCTCCTGTACCTCCTCCCCAATGACAGTAATTAGAAGAGGGCATATCCAGGATGATGAGGATTCTTAATGATGCATGCTGCCTTCTTGACGTACCACTTCTTGAACATGTCCTCAATTTCGGCGAGTGTTGTGCCAGCGATGAAAGTGGCTGAGCCTGCAGCCTCTTTTGATCCTGTGCATTGGAATCTCCATGTGAGGTGATAAATCAACCAGTCAGAATGCTCTCCACTGTACATCTGTAGAAATTTGTGGGTGTCTTAGAATAAAATCAGGTTTATTGTCACTGACACAAGTTGTGTAATTTGTTGTTTTGTGGCAGCAGTACAGTGCAGGCATAAGAAATTACTATAAATTGCAACAAAAATAAATAGCTAATAGTTCAACAGAAAGATAGTGAGGTACCCTTTATGGACCATTCAGAATTTGATGTCGGAGGGGGAAGAAGTCTTTAGTGACATACCAAATCATTTCAGACTCCTTATAAAGTAGAGCTGCTGGCGTGCCTTCTTTGTGATTACATCAATGTGCTGGGCCCAGGATAAATGGTGGTTTCATCGGCAGATTTATAGATAGCATTTAAGCTGTGCCTTGCCTCTCAGTTATGACTGTAGACAGTTGAACAGCGAGATAAGCACGCATCCTTGAGGTGTGCTTGTGTTGTTTGTTAGCAAAGTGGGGATGTTATTACCAATCTCTATTGACTGGTCTCCCAGTATGGAAGTCAAGGATCCCTATGCAGAAGGTGGTACAGGAGACCCAGGTTTTGAAACGTGTTAATTAGTTCTGAAGGGATGATAGTGTTGAATATTAATCTATCACATATCTGCAAAGTAGCCTCAAAACCTATTAACTCTTGAATAAGCACATTTAAATAATAACTGATAACATTTGATAATTGATGTAGGTGCTCAGTGGTATGTTTCATTCAAAAATTTACTATTTTGTTTGAACTAAATTCCAGCTTCCTCATGTTCTCAATTTATGTGTCACTCAAATCTCTGGCTATATGATGCATTCATGTCTTCCCCAACCATCATGCTGTTTTAACTTGAAGGTAATGTTAGACAAGATAAGACTTTACTGTCTGAGAAATGTACAGCTTCAATTATTACTTCCTGAAGTGTTCAGAGGTTGGCTGTACAAAAGATTATGGGTGTGAATTTATGTCCCGTTTGATGCTGAAATGGCTGGCTGCGCTGTCTTTAACTGACAGTAATTCCAGTGAACATTTTACTAAGGAATGAGCTGTTCAATCAATCTCAAATCTAGGTCAAAGCAAAGGTATTTCAGCATGAACAAAACAGTTTAAATAGCTACTAAATCCATATTTTGATACATTTTATTAACCACAGTAAAGAATAGGTGCGATCCCTATAGAGTTCAGGTCATGCAATATGTTTAGTACATACCAAGTTAATTAAGGACAAACTGAAGTATACAATTATTTGAACTGAATCCTCCTTTAGTTTTCATATCAGCAAGATTGTGAAATGAAATATACAGTGCATCTGAGAGATGAAATCTACCAATTTGTACCTGTTTAAATGTATGGCCCACATTTCCCGGGACTGTTAAGAAGTTTACAAAACTCTCACTGAATCCTGTCAATAATGTTTAAAAATAACTTGCAATCTGTTGTAGGTTGGTTCTTGCAGTGGAATTTTTATTTAAATGTTGTTGGATTATGTCATACTAATAATCAATGTACTTAAATGGGTTGTATTTCACTTTATTGAAATGGAAAAAGAGACAGTAATGCAATAACATTGAGTGCCTTTTCCTTTCTTTGTCTGTATTACACTTGATAGCTTATTAGTTCCAGTGTGCAAGGTCCCATGCAAAATCAGTAGGAGAGTAAAATCTATAGTGACGCGAGATCCAAGATACTGGCTGAGAAGCACATCTGATCCCCTATATGCAGCATTTTGGCATTGATTAAGAGATTACAGTTAAGCTGCCATCAGCTATTTCCAGTGACGTGCTACGTAGCTAGCTGCACTTAGTCCATTTAATCCTTTACTCATTTGAGGGCATAGCGTAGGAAGGCGGATGGTGGCGTTGCTATGAATATTTCCTTACTTCAGCAATCAGCTCTCATCAGCCTGCTTCAATCAGCTGTGCTCTGTGTGGAATGTCAGTATCAGAGTTTGGTGCTGCTGGCTCTGTGAATGTAGGTGCCTGCAGAACTGCTGGCAGTAGCGAAGTGTCAATTGAAGGTGAGACACTTATCTTGCTTTACAGCACAAACAGGAGAGCTCTGCTACATTTGTGAATGAGCACTCACTGTTGTGTATTAGCATGTCGTGGAGCTGTCAACCTGGTGTTTGGGGAGAAGAGGCTGTGGGTGTTGGATGCTGTATACTGCACTGATGAAAGGTTTCAAGCTTGCTTGGTAAGTATAACCTACAGCAAAGCTGACATACACAGTGCATGTTCTGAGGGAATTGAATCAACTCAGTTTTTCTGGAGGAGATGCAGAGAACTGCAAAAGTAGGAAATTACTGCTGATAATGTTTGCGATTTTTTGTACGATATTAATGGCTTTTAACTGGTTAGCTAAATCAAGATTAAAATACATAATTCAGAACAAAATAAGTTTGGTTACAGGTTCTGAATGCTTACAGGTTTTTAAGTTAAGTACAGTGAAATAGAGAATTAACACAAGTAAAGGGAAAGATTTGGGAAAGGGATAAAAAAATGAAAAAAATTAAGTAAATAAGTACATAGGGATTGGATAATTATGTCTGCGGGCAGGAGCAAGCATGAACAAATTAGGATATAAACACCTACAATGGTTGATACATAGGCTTATATACAACATTTTGGACCAGTGGAAATGGTCCAGAAGGGTTATATGGAAACTGTTATTACCATTTTCTTAACAACTAATTCCATTACTTAGCTTAATAGGTTAGATTTACCACAGTACATAATTATCTATTTAAATGTTTATTTTCCTTTTATATCATCTCAATGTGTACTTAAGAATGTATAAATAATTGTAGTTTTATACATATAAAAAAATGGAAAATGTTATATGTGTGAAAAAAAGTACATGATATTTGTGAATTCCTTATCCAAATAAAAATAAAATTAAAAAAAAGTTAAGTACAGTGATAAGATTTATAGAAATGTTTGTAGCAATATAAGGCTATACGCATATTTGTACAAAGATCCCAATAAAACTTGGCAGTTGTGTAGAGATTGAATGGAGTAAGCATGTGTGACGTTTAGTCTTATTCTACCTTAAGACTAAAAGTGCTGTCTAGTTTGGAACTCTATGTCCATGAATTGGAAGTGACTGTGAGGAATGATTTCCTGCTACTGAACATCACGTTTGTGGATACGCAGGTGCTCTGCTGCCATCCTGAGTTTGATAAATACAAATACAAGCTGTGGGATGGATTTCATTTTCTTAAACTGGTTGAGGACAGATTTTTCAAAGTAATGCCTTGGTGTAATCTAATGTAAGTATGGCCTATGTTTCATGTTTGTCAGTTTTACTTAGTAATGAGTTTGCCAACTTAAGTTGGACTTATTCGTGAAGATATGGTTACTTGGCATTAGATTATGTGACAATTTCTTACAACTGTTATGCATTTACATGATTAGAACACAAGAAAACAGGAGCATCTTAGGTCACCAGGCCTCTCGAGCTCGCCTTGCCAGTTAATATGATCATGACTGATTAATGCTGGTCTCAACTCTTCTCCCCATAAATCCCAATACCTTGATTTTTTCAATTATTTACCTTTCTTTCTCCTAAATACACTAGTGATTAGTATCTACTATCTTCACCATCACCTCCTCTCAAAAGGTGATGAATTCCAGATGTTCAATATCCTTTGAGAGAAATTTCTAAATGAGCATCCTATTATTTTGTAGCTATGTCTCCTTGTTCATTATGATCCCACTAGTGAAAATTAATGGTTGGTCTTGTTTTCAAAGAAACCAGAATAGATTCTAAATGTTCTGGGAATCTTGAGCAATGCACACCAAATGCTGGAGAAACTCAGCAAGTCAGGCAACATCTATAGAAGAGAATAAGTAGTCGATATTTTGAACTGAAACCCTTCACGAGTACTGAAAAGGAAGAGGGCAGGAGCCAGAATAAGAAGTTGGCAGGTAATAGCTAAGACCAGTTGAAGGGGAAGTTGGGTAGATAGACAAGAGAGGGCATGAAGTAAGAAGCTGGGGAGTGATAGGTGGAAAACATAAAAGGGCTGAAGAAGAAAGAATCTAATAGGAGAACACAGTGGACCATGGAGGAAAGGGAAGTTGGAGGGGAACCAGAGGGAGGTGATTGGCAAGTGCGAAGAAAGGAGGTGAGAGGGTAACTAAAAGAAGGAATGAAAAAAGAATGAGAGAGTGGAAGAAATTACTGGAAGTTTGAGAAAACAATGTTCATGCTATCAGGTTGAAGGCTACTCAGATGGAATATAAGGTGTTGTTCTTCTAACCTGAGTTTGGCCTGGTCTTTGCAATAGAAGAGGCCATGGACTGGCATGTCGGAATGTGAATGGGAAGTCAAATTGAAATGGGTAATTATCAGGAGATCCTGCCTTTGTGGCAAACAGAACAAAGGTGCTTGATGAAACAGTCCCCCCATCTGCCTATCTGCATTGGCTCTCACCTATCACCTGCTAGCTTGTACCCCTTCCTCTTCCCCCCACCCCGGCTTCTTAATCTGACTTCTGCCCTCTTCCTTTCCAGTCCTAGTGAAGGGCCTCAGCAGTTTGTTCCCCTCCATAGATGCTGACAGACTTGCTGAGTTCCTTCAGCAATTTGTAAATGATTCTGCATATTGTCAATGGCAGCTCGGTGTTGGGAAAGCTCCCAAGTTCTTCATCAATTGCTTCTATTGACCAAAATTGGGCTCTGATACCTCATTGTTCACTCATTTTTTTTCCAATCATCATTTAAATGTTAGCCTTGCACTTTGACAATTTTGCACATTGTCTTTTTTTCCCCAAAGAATGAATCAATGCAGCTTTGGTGATGCTGCATCTGAATAATACTTCATCATGAATTATATGTCAGATGGTTTCAATGAATCACTGGGACATTTAATATACTCTATTAGATTTTTTTTACCAAGTTAGTGCATAGATTTTTGTGTCATGTTATAGATGCACAAGTAAACTTCAAAATTACTTAAACTTTTTAACATCCTTAAAATAGCCTCATTATAGTGGAGCAGTGAGTCAAATTTGTGTTATACCTTAATCCATTGATGTTTAAATATTATTTTGTTTTATTTGATGAGGTACTTTATAGAATGCTTACTAGTGACAGAAGCCTTTCATCATTTCTTGTAAGATAGCTCTTTCAGTACTGGTTCCAGTTTTAAGCAGAACTTCACAAGAATAAAACTGTTTAATATTTTTTAGTGTTGGAAAGTAATGCAGTTGGTAGAATAATTGATGCCTCAAGAAGGTGACACTGATCGTTAAGGACTCACCCCACCCGGGACATACAGTACCTTCTTCTTGTTACTATCATCCAGGAGGAGGTACAGGAACCTGAAGACCCACATTTAACAATTCAGGAACATCTTCTTCCCTTCCACCATCATATTTCCGATTGATCCATGAACACTACCTCATTATTCCTTGTTACTTGGCACTTTTTATTTATTTAGTAACATTGTGTCTTTGCACTGTGCTGCTGCTGCAAAACAAAAACTTCACATCATATAAGACAGTGATAATAAACCTAATTCTGAGTCTAATTGTAAATTCAATAGACAGGGTTATGTGGCACTGACCAGAAGCTTGGAAGCAGGAACCTTTATGTCAGAGATGAGTGAGAAAAGCTGCTATGAGAGATCTGGTTTAAATTTAACAGTAACTGTGCAAGTTTCTCAGAGCTCAGGAAACTGGTAGCAAAATTAAGTCTGGCTACTCAAGTGGATCAAAGAAAGCACATATCCTCCCTACCTACCTTTCAGTGAAATCTCTAGTCTCATTCTGTGAGTTAAAGTCTGTCTAAACTTTGCTGCAATTAGATACTTACCCCAAACCCCTCAAGAAATCTTAGCTGTGACCTCATACTTATTGTAGGTTTTTCTGCATGTTAAACTGTCATTGCTCTGACTCCCAGGTAGGGAGTAGAAGTAAAAAGTTAACCTAAAATCCTGCTGTTGAAGTTGGCTGGAATTCTACATTCTTGGTCTTGCTGGACATCTTCTTGCACGACAGCACTTCCACAGCTAACCCTACCCCCTTCGGTGGCACCATGCCCTAGCTATGTTTAAGACAGATTTAATCGGAGATTGCTGTATTAAAAAGCCATGGCTGATCCTCCTGCTTGCTTAATAGTTCTGTTAGATTGCATTGACAAAGGTAAAATCAATATGTTTGCTTTGGTCATTTTAATAATGTCTATTTGAGGTGATGGAGCTTAACTTGAGAATTTTCCCCTTTCAAATAAAACACAAAGGTTTGCATCTTTTTTGTCTTAACCATTTGAAGTACTGATTTGCCACCAACACATTTACCAAAACAGAGGCCTCTACTCCTCCACAAATGCAGTATTATTGCTTCTGATTTCTAAGAGATCCAGTCAAGTTGGCTTCTAGTTGTTCCCCTTCTTGGCTGCTGCTAAAGAAACAGAAGAGAGGCTACTTAACTTGTAGAAACTATGAAGACAGTGGAATAGTTTTCAGTACTTTATGAAGCTTGCTTGGTCTTTGTTGGATCAGAGGAAAACATATTCTTGAAACTCAGAGAATGACTTTATATGTCACTGCTGCATCTGTAAATACAGTAATGCTAGATTGCTTGAGTTCCAGGTCTCTTAGGAAGCTCTAACAGGTAGAGTAGTCAAACCACCTCTGGAACTATACAAAAAAGAAATGGAGGATTTCTTTCATTTAGCTTAGTTTTTGCTGTTTCACTTAGATCATAGACCATATCCTATTCTGTTCTGATTGCTCTTATAAATAGGTTAATTTAATCAGCAGAGGAAATTATTATTTGTATTTCTTTCATGATAAAATTCTTTTAAGCAGTGGATATTTGATCGACTTCAGTATACAGGTTTCCCCCGCCACCCGAAGGTAGAGCGTTCCTATGAAACGGTTTGTAAGCCGAAATGTCGTAAAGCGAAGAAGCAACTACCATTTATTTATATGGGAAAAATTTGTGAGCGTTCGCAGACCCAAAAATAGCCTACCAAATCATGCCAAATAACACATAAAACCTAAAATAACAGTAACATATAGTAAAAGCAGGAATGATATGATTAATACACAGCCTATATAAAGTAGAAATACTTCTCCACAATCATTGCTGGCACTGTTCGCCGAAGCGAAAATCTCACGCAAGCGCTCTCGGCAGAAAATCTCACACAAGCGCTCTCTGCAAAAACACAGCGTAAGCGCTCTCCAGTAGCCCTTAAGCTATGAAGCTGCCAAATCATGCCAAATAACACGTAAAAATACACAGCCGATATAAAGTAGAAATAACGTATGTACAGTGTAGTATCACTTACCGGAATCGGGAAGTCAGCTTGCTGATGGTGTGTTTGACTGAGTCGTCGCAGGTTGGGTGGTGTAGTAGCCCCCACCCTCCAGGCCGCCGACTGATACATTGCCACGAGGCACGCAGGAGTCCAGCAGTAGCCGGGAGGCACACAAAAGATATTTAAGAAAAAAGCCGAAACAAACATGCTAATTAATTAGGTGCCGCCCGACACGTAATTGTCGGCTCAGATCAGTGCCGAATGCCGATTGCATCAGATGCTGTGTATCTCCCGGCTACTGCTGCATTCTCCACAAATCGGTACTGTATCTGTCCGCGGCCTGGGTGTTGGGGTGGTGGGACACTGGGGTGTCATCTCGTTGTCTGTTTCCATTAGAGCAGGCGGCTCATCTTCTCCTATGACTGCCTGCCTCGATGTCGGAAGGTCGAGGTTCATCGTCTGCTGTGGCTGATGTGGAAGGCTTGCTTGACTGCTGAGCCTCGCGCAATTTTCTGTCATACAGTTCTTTGTAAGCACTCAAACCATCTTGCAAATATCCCCTAAACCGACGTACCCTTTCAAAATTAAAGTCGTATTTTATCATTGCAGCGAAAATCTCACGCAGTGGCTTCACGTTCATTTTGCTACTGCATTCGGTTTCGATTGTTATCCTTTCCTCTTCCAATTGCATCAGCTCTTCATCTATCAATTCTTGGTCATGGGATGCCAAAACCTCTTCAACATCATCTTCATCAGCTTCCACAAGTCAAACTCACTTTGTCCTTACTTAGTTCACCACGATCAAAACGCTTAATTATGTCTAGTTTTACGCTAAATGTAACACCCTTATGAGCTCTTTCAGGCTTTTCCAATACCTCAGAACTGATCTTGCAAACGGCTGCTCAATGCAACGTGTTAAGGCAATGCCGTTCTAAATCCGGGGGAGAGCGGCTGCTCGGAGTGCGCGCAGCTTTTTATCGCGCGCTGATTTTTTCCATAACAGTGAAAACACCTTCTGAAAGTGAAAACAGGGCACTAATGTAGGTTTTTCGTAACAGTGAGGTTTCATAAAGCGAATGTTTGAAAAGCGGGGGCACCTGTACTGCGTAACGTACTAATTTTGCTTTCACACTGAAGTTCATGACTTTGTAGATCTATTTCATGTGTTCATTTGTTCCAAGTCTGTAGTACATGTAAAGACCAACTGTTGTGGAAGTATAAACAGCTGAGATAATTTCCTCTAGTCAGATTTAAAATTTATCACAATATCCCCCTGCCCCACCCCAGCCCCATCTACTTAGTGCTGGCTGTGCATGAATTTTTTTTTTTGCTGTTTGTTTTCTGTACTCCTTGTTGCATGATCACTCTTGTGTCAACACTGGCGTTCATATTTCTTGCCATCAGTTTAGTTACATTATGGGTTCTTGAGTTAACTTTCCCTAAAAATGTAACACCTCAGTATACAGTTTTCAGATTTTATCTTGATATCGCTTGCCCTCACTCCCAGCCCATTGCACGGTAAAAGTTATTTGTTCAATTTACAGGTGAAACATTGATAATTTGTTATTCAATTGTTTGAATATTCTGCGGCATCCCAAATGGTCCTGCTGTACTTTGATTCATCGGGGCCTGATTCTAACGATACCTTGAAACCTATTGGTCCTAGTTTCCCATACTCCCTTAAAATCTCATCAGGGATCTGTTTCCTACACTCTGTTTAAACTCACTGGCACCATGATTGCATCCATCCTTTCTTTATGGGTAGCAGGTTTGATAGAAATCTTACTGTATTATTGGTTAATGTCTAAATAAAAGTGCATTAATAGAGTGTTGGGGTAATAATTTAATGTAAACTCTGCCAACCTGATATGACCAAAGTCCTGAATGTGTGGGATTAATTTAATTTTACTGTGTTTTCATACTTATTCTTTCATGATAAATATTGGCCAAATGCCCAGTAATACTTGGATCTGGTGAAGCATGAGAACATAGACCTTTCTATATATATTCCATTTAGAAAGTCTAAGAATCATGATTGTATGTTTCAGACATAAATGTATTACTCAAAATGTTTTAGTATTTGGAGGGCATGTGATCCACATAAAATATAATTTGACAAATTGCCTTTTAAAATTGCAGAATGTGCTATGATATTGCTGTTTCAGCTTTGATACTGGCCCCACAAACTAGTTGGCACCATCTCCATCACAGTGGGCTTAGAACATATAGGCATGCCTCTGCTCCACTTAGCTCCAGCTATGTTATCGAATAACAAACAAGAGAAAATCTGCAGATGCTGGAAATCCAAGCAACACACACAAAATGCTGGAGGAACTCAGCAAGCCAGGCAGCATCTATGGAAAAAAGTACAGTTGACGTTTCGGGCTGAGACCCTTCGGCAGGACTGGAGGGAAAAAAAGGTGAGGAGTAGATTTAAAAGGTGGGAGGGGGGAGAGAGAAACATCAGGTGATAGGTGAAAACCTGAAGTAAAGAGCTTGAAAGTTGATTGATGAAAGAGATATAAGGCTGGAAAAGGGGAGGGGGTCCGATTCCGATAGGAGAGAACAGAAAGCCACAGAAGAAAGAAAAGGTGGGGGGAGGAGCACCAGAGGGAGGTAATGGGCTGACAAGGAGATGAGGTGAGAGAGGGAAAAGGAGATGGGGTACGGTGAAGGTGGGGGGGCATTACTGGAAATTTGAGATATCAGGTTGGAGGCTACCCAGACGGAATATAAGGTGTTGTTCCTTCAACCTGAGTGTGGCCTCATCGCAACACTAGCGGAGGCCATGGATTGCCATATTGGAATGGGAATGGGAAGTGGAATTAAAATGGGTGGCCACTAGGACATCCTGCTTCTTCTGGCAGACAGAGTGTAAGTGCTCGGCGAAACGGTCTCCCAATCTATATCGGGTCTCAGCGATATACCGGAGGCCACACCAGGAGCACCGAACACAGTATATGACCCCAACAGACTCACACGTAAAGTGTCGCCTCACCTGGAAAGACTTTGGGGCTCTGAGTGGTAGTGAGGGTGGAGGTGTAGGGGCAGGTATAGCACTTGTTCCACTTGCAAGGCTAAGTGCCAGGAGGGAGATGTCTATGTTATTATCTAACCTTAAAAACGGGAGCAGTGTCAGTTTTCAGTCTTTTTGTGTAATGTGATATTCATGGTTTAATGTTTAGAAATTCATACCAGCTTCAAATTGTAGATACATGGTCTGCTAGCATGAGATGAAGTTTAAAAATGTTGGATATAGATCCAGGTTGGTGATGATTTTAGTTTGGTTGGTACTGGAGAAGAAGATTTGATGAATAATAATGCAGTTAGTTCAATATGACATCTGTACATACACTGTGGGCCATGTGATTCCCCTTGTTTCAGTTTTCCTGAGGTATTGAGTTTGTTATGGACTTTGCTGAGGTTGTGGGCAACAGCAATAATGAAAGCAGTTTAATGCTCAAAAACCCAAGTTGCCCCATAGTCAATTCAGAACCTACTCAATTGGAGTGGAAGCAAAACATCCTTGATCCTGAAAAAAAAGAAATTTCCTCTGAGAACTAGTCATCTCTCCTACTTTGCTTTTGCCTCATGAGCAGCAAACAAACAGTTGGCAGCCTGTGCTTTCTCATATTTACTTACTCTGCAGCTTTTCCTTGATCTGATTACTTCCAGATTGATTATTTGCATTTATTTCTTGCGTGATGATGCTTTAACCGGTTCCAGTCACTTACAGAATTTCCCTTTCCCTCACCTAGAGATGTGCCCTGCGACATGACAGCACATTTAATGCTGATAACAGTTGAGTTACAAGACTAATGGATGACATAAATTTGGATCCAAATTTAAGGATTGAGATTATAAGGAAGGTGGGGGAGAGTGGGAAGGAGAAGGCTGGTAGGTTCCTTCTCCTTCCCACCCTCCCCCACCTTCTTTATAGGGCCTTTACCCCTTCCCTCTACAGTCCTGACAAAGGGTTCCGGCCTGAAACGTCGACTCATCGTTTCCACAGATGCTGCCTGACCTGCTGAGTTCCTCCAGCGTGTTGTGAGTGTTGCTTTGATTCCAGCATCTGCAAATTATTTTGTGTTTGAGATTAAACTTAATAGTTGACTATATCTAAAATAAAATGTTATATTAGCATTGATGACTATAAAACTATTAGATTGTTGTAGAAACTTACTTGTTCTCTAATGCCCTGTATGGATGGAAATCTGTAGTCTCTACCTGTAGAGCTCATATGATCTCAGGTGTAGAACAATGTTGTTAACTTTGCAGCAGATTTTGAAATGACTGTTGTGTTTAGGGACATTTAAAGGTTGACAATTAATGTTCTAGTTGGTAAAGCCTAAGTTCCCTGATCAAATAAATAAGTGTGCCATGTGATTCCCCTTGTCTATATTCAGATATTATCAGTTATAAAGTTAGTTTTGTTTTCATATTCACATTGTGGAATGTGACAGGATTAAAAAAACTAAATTTATTGATGATTAGCTATTCTGAAGTTCAGCTTTTGGAACCAAAACAAGTCCTGGACTTGAATTTATGCTTTATAAAATAAGATGTAGGAAATCAGCTGCGAAATTCAAAACTCAAACGTGTTAGTCCAACCCAACATCGAGTATAGTGAATAAACTTATTTTTGCTGAGATATCCCCACATTCCACTGGGGATTCTCCATTTGGAAAAAATGCACCATATCAAACTTTGTGCAGCATTTATTACCCCTTTGCAGAGTAATAGTGAAGATTTAGGAGGCAAAGTGAAAAGATAAGCTACTTTTTAACATTATTTTGTTTGAACCTTTTTATATGTATTTTTACATATTTTAAGTTAACTAGTTTACTATTTTAATGACTTCAATTGTATTATGTTTTCAAATGTTTTAGCGTCATTAATGGTTAAAATCTATTAAAGTTATTATAGGCTTACCTTTCAGTGCCACAGGCTTCTGAGGTGTCGTTTGAGAAGACCTCCTCACTGCACTACCTGAACCCTCATTGTAATGTTACTGTTTTGGAATAATAATTCTCATTAACCATAAAACAATACCTGAATGTTGATCGCAGGAATTTATTTAAAGTAATTTATCTGTGATAATGTATTATGCAATCACTTAATTTGTTTTACTAAGTAAACTTAAATGATAAATTATTCAAAGAAACAGTGTTGATGTTAATTACAGAAGCTTGTTGTGTTGGAGGTTGACTAAAATTTTACTATTATGTTTTGCAGTCATTAACAAATGCTAGAAACCCCAGCAAATCTCTGAAAATAAAGAAGGAACAATTATAATTTTTGCACCACAATATGATTTAAAATCTTCACTTTAATGGTTGTGTTATTTTTCTGTCTATAAGCACTCTCTTTAAATACAGATTAAATAGTCTAATTATTCACTTTCAGTAGATGGAATTGAATGGTTCTTTTTGAGAACTGAATCTCGCAACAGATGGGGGATTACACTGGAAGAATGGCTTAACATAACAGTAAAATGTCAGATAATTTTGCTTTTGATGTATTAACAATAATTATTTAGACTTTTTAAAGGCAAGGGAGTAACGCTGGCTAACTCTTCAAGGGCTTCAGATTACATTATAAACTAATTAATACTCAAGTTAATTAAAACATTAACATCAAAGATGACGGTATGCTCTTGTTAAGTGTATGATAAATAGGGGTTTTAAGTACTTTTTAATTGTTTAAAAGAAACATTACTGAATTGTTAGATTTGAGAAAACTCCATTGTATTGGTAATAGCGTCCGCAATAGTTTTAGTATTTACCCTGCTGCTCTTTAGGTAGTAACTTCTAAGGATTTGGAAGGTCCATGGAAAAAAAGTTAACATTTTCAGAGAGTGTTGGCTCCGTTACCTATAAAATGGGCGTTAGAAAATATGTTTTGAGCTTGAAATATAAATGAAAATGTAGCTGGAGTACTGGATTAAATCTTTCTACTGAATCACCAAGAAGCTCCTCATTATATTAAGTGGTTTCCAAAATCAGAATCAGAATTTCCCAAAGTCTGTTTCCAGATAATGTTGAGTTGCCGCTATCTGGAATGCCCGTAAAATTAGCCTCGACATCTTGTACCTCGGGAGGCTAAGGCAGCCGCGGTTTCCATTTTCAGGAGGAATGATAGGTCTCCTTGATATTCTTCTCGCCCTCTCTCCCTCACTGCTGCCTCTACTCTCCACCTTGCTCCCTCGCCATAATCTCTAACACTGTTCCCAACTGACCTACATTTTCCAGTGCTCTTCTGTTTCCAGGGTGTATGAGTTGTGACCACTCCTGTCATTTGTTCTTGCTTGCTTGCATGTACTTCACATCAGTATGTATATTTTCCAGAATGGATCCTCAGTTTGCTGTTTTGGGTAAGATAAGATCCTAAGCCTGTTTTTATGCAGCTTAGGACTTTTATCTTCACCCTCTATAGCTGCGTTTCTCTTTGCTCTGTATATCAAATCTCTTTCCTTCTTACTATTTGTTGCCATTTCTTCTTAGCTTGTAGTTCCACCAGGATGGTTATTCACAGTTTCAAGCAGTGAGTCATCGGGATACTCATTTCCTGTTTCGCTTTGAACTTTTCCTGCTCCTCTTCTTACTCATGTGATTCTGAAGAGGGAACATACAATGCATATTGGCTCACTGGAGGCCTTCCAAACCTAATGGACACTGCAGGTGTTCAAGTGCATCCTGGGCAAAGAGTGCAATATTTTGATTTAAACTTTTCTTTGATATTTTTAAAAGGAAAAGCTAATATTTAAAGTTAATGACCTTTCACAAACTTGGTTTTGTGTCATTAGCCTGAACACCTTATATAACACTTCACTTCTAGAACATAGAACATAGAAATCTACAGCACATTACAGGCCCTCCGGCCCATGATGTTGTGCCGACCATGTAACCTACTCTAGAAACTCCCTAGATTTACCCTACTGCTTAGCCCTCTATTTTTCTAAGCTCCATGTATGTCCTTAAGAGTCTCTATCGTATACGCCTCCACCACTGTTGCTGGCAGTGCGTTCCATGTGCCCACCACTCTCTGTGTGAAAAACTTACCCCTGACATCCCCTCTGTACCTACTTCCAAGCACCTTAAAAATATGCCCCTTCATGTTAGCCATTCCAGCCCCGGACACAGACTCTGACACAATCAAGAGTAAATGGATTTTTAAAAATTCTCTTTCAGTTATGTCAAATGGTAAGAAAATCATGCTTAGCTTAATTTATGACATTGCTTTGTGTAAATCAGTAAACGGAGTTTGTTTTTCAATTTGAAGCATTGTGTATAACTCAATGGTTTGGAAAATTACGGTCACATCTGGTGCAGGATGCCAGTTTTTGAAAAACCAGGAAGATGCCTGCAGTAGCATAAAGCTAGAAGCTGGCATTTTTTAGACGATTTTCTGTATTCTCTGATGCACATATATGCTTATAGTTTACCATATTGTGCACTTTAGCACAAATGATAATTGATGAGCATTAGGCACTATTTAAGACTTTGCATCCTCAGCACAATTAGAAAGAAATCAGAGAACAGAAATCTCATCATTAAATTAATCTAACACCCAATCACTGTGTGTATAGTGCAAAAATATAATTTCCCAATGAGAACTGTTAGAATTACTAAAATAATAATGCATTGAAACTGAGAATGCACTTACTCTAATAAAATCTGTTGAAGTGCAAATACCTTAAAGAAGCATTCACCCTGTTCAGAAATTATGGTATATCTTGCTGAACTAATAACCAGGTTGCTGGATTATTGAACGTACAGTATAGTATAGGAACAGGCCCTTTGGTCTGCCTGGAGATATCAATTAAAAAAAAACTAAGTGAATGTGATTTAATAAATCAAAGGCCAGTGTCAGTAATAGTATCTAATGTGGTTTTAAAAAACTTGTTTTACTATTTCTGTTCATGGCAGGAAATCTACCATCCTTACCAGATCAGGTCTATGTAACTAATGAAATTTACTGCCAATAGCTCAACAACCGAAACCTCAAGATCACCCTTGTATACTTGATTGGACATGTTTGTAAAGCAGTTTTCAAAGTAATGGAAGTCACATCATGAGCACCGAACACAATGCAATAAATTGGTAGAAGTACAAACGAATTGTTTCTCCTGGAAGGACTGTTTTGGTCTCCGGATTTGGGGAGAGGCCCCAGATGTTGCACTTCATACACTTGCATGAGAAAGAGCAGTGAGACGGGGGAGTGGTTGCTTTGAGTTTGAAGTGTGAACCATGGAAATGTAAATAGAATGATTTCCTTGGAATGCAGAAAGGAGGAGGAGGAGAAAGTGAGTTTAGTGATGGAATAGAGAACATTTTTGAAGACAGTTCTTAAATTTGAAGATCAGAGGGATAGGAAGTGAGGAGAAGAATCCTATCCTTGTTCTGGCTGGGAAGCTGGGTTTTGGAGGCAAAGATGAGGGGAAAGAGACCAGATGCAGTTGAAAACCTTGTCAATAATGGTGGGAGGGAAATGACAATTCAGGGCAATGGAAGACATCTTTAAAAACAATTTCATCCTAATTGTATTTCAATACACACACCACCAATCTTTGATTAGCAGATCACCACTGATGGAGTCCATTTGAAACAGTCAATGTTTAGTGCAAATGAAGTAACATTTCATAGTCTATAATAAGAAAAGTTATATAGACTTTAGGAATTATTTTGCAATCATGTTGCCCTTTGAACAGTTTGTGCATATTTGGCATATATTTTGTGTTCTCTCCTTGTGTCTGAATGTAGCCAATTTTTTTTAAAGTCTGTAAATGTCAATGATGAGTAACAAACTGTACTATCAGTGGAAAAAAAGAACAGTTTATGCTGTAATGTGGGAACAAGTTAGTACTGCGTAGCAAATTAGAAGGTGCTTAAAGACATCCTTGTGCATTCATATGTGACTGTTGTGAAGGTTCCAGAGAAATTAATTAGATCAACATCTGCAGAGCAGTGAGCTAGTAGCAGTCATTCTCCCCAGGATGGTTTGGAATGGTATCTGTGCTACTGTCCCATGTGTTTAATGTAATACAAATAAATAACAATCTGTTAACTGTTCATCTACATATGTTTAGGGATAATATGACATAGGTTGCAGATAATTTTGTTCCAACACTAAGCTTCAAAGTGTTATCACACAAACTGACTCTGAAGCAAAGTACAATCATATTCAATCTTTGAGGAGTCCCATTAAACTGATTTTCAATTAGTAGATTGGTCTTGATGTAAGATTCAGTTGTGCATGTACATTACACCAGTAAAAAACTAAAATGGCTTGCACTAGTTGAGTGAAAGCACCTTAACATGGTCAAAGTAGCCGAAGGGGTCTAAACTAACAAATTAGCAATCAAAGGAGCAAGATCCAAAGGGCAAGTTGCTAAGAATTTATAAATAAGGGTTTTCAATTCCAACCAAACTTCATATTTCTTTCAATATTAAAAAAAAACATAATTGTAGGGCTTGTGTGGTTTACCCAACAGAGCCCCAGGTCTCTTTTTGTATTTACTGTCCTTCTGGTTGAATGTTATTCTGACTGTTGTCAGAAGGTGAACAATGCATTTTAAACAAGATGAAAAAAATTGAACTTGAGTCTAGACAAAAGTTTGAAGATTTTGAACTGGTTCCATTTCAAAATGTGAAACTTTCCTCTAATTTCACAAATAAATCTTAAAAATGTTTACAACATAGAAAGAGGTTATTCAACCCAGTTAGCCTACCAGCTGTCTGTGGAGCAATCTAGTCAATCCTCTTACCCTGCTCTTTCCTCATAACTCCATATCATCAAATATCTACCAACTCCTTTTTGAAAGCTATAGTTTTATGTGCACTTATTACAGTTTCAGTTAGTGCATTCCAAGTCAAAAATGCTTTTGGTATACGACAAAGATTTTTCTTTTTTTTTGAAATGATTTGAATTTTAATAGTGATAGTCATAGTCATACTTTATTGATCCCGAGGGAAATAGGTTTTCGTTGCAGTTGCACCATAAATAATTAAATAGTAATAAAACCATAATAATTAAATAGTAATATGTAAATTATGCCAGGAAATAAGTCCAGGACCAGCCTGTTGGCTCAGGGTGTCTGACCCTCCAAGGGAGGAGTTGTAAAGTTTGATGGCCACAGGCAGGAGTGACTTCCTATGACGCTCATCTGTTAATGGGAACAGTTCTGCTCAATTCATCTGAACTTATGATATTGATTACCTCTAGCACCATGAAGGACAAGGGGAAAAAGCATATATGAGCAACATGATTTATAGGTTGTCCTCAAGTAGCCCACCATCCTGTCTTGGAAGTGTATCCTGGAGTCCCTTGTGTAACAACATTGTGTGGGTATCTTCACCAGAAAGATTTCAGTGATTGAAGAAAACAGCCAACCACTGCCTTTTCTGGTTTTTAAGATTGGGCATTACAGTATATACTAGCTTGCATCTTAAAAATGAAGAAAATAGAAAAAAACGCAAACACGAGGAATTCTGCAGATGCTGGAATTTCAAGCAACACACATAAAAGTTGCTGGTGAATGCAGCAGGCCAGGCAGCATCTCTAGGAAGAGGTACAGTCGATGTTTCAGGCCGAGACCCTTCATCAGGACTAACTGAAGGAAGAGCTAGTAAGAGTGTCTTACCAGCTCTTCCTTCAGTTAGTCCTGACGAAGGGTCTCGGCCTGAAATGTCGACTGTACCTCTTCCTAGAGATGCTGCCTGGCCTGCTGCGAAAATAGAAAAAAAGCCGGGTTCCTTGGTATTCCCTCAACAATGTTTCTTGAATCCACCCTCACTGCTGCAAAGCCAATATCTTCTTTCAATCAAATCATGAACATGTCTTTAATTGTAGGCAGATTTTATGCTGTGTATTTTGGTTCCATCTTATAATCATCACCTTCACATTTTCTAGCTTCAGAGTTGATTGAGACCTTATTCAATGGAATGCTGTTAAAACTGTCGAGAGAGGGTTGTCACCTCATAAACTTGAGATGAAAGATATTGGCCTACAAAAGCTGTTTTAAACAAAATTTTATAATGAATTTTTCATAGGGCTGCTAAATGATTTGCACTGTTGGAGGTTGATTCACTTCATATTTGTGGTTCCTAAGTAGACCCACAGTTGTCAGAGTAGAAGAGCTGATGTTTTTGAGGTCTGAGTAGTGTTGGATGGTCTACAGAAGTGTTATTGTAAAGCTGTGGTGAAAATGAACAAGTGCAGTCACATCACAAGTATTTAGTTTCATGTGGTCCCTTTCCTTTTAACCCAAGTTTGTAATCAATTCGTGTGCATTGAACAGCAAAAAGTACTTATCAGCTGTTTTCCATTCTTCCAGGGCTAAACTATGCACTAATACTTGACACGAAATTATTTCAGATGAAAATACTGATGTTGAGTCTAATGAATAGTGTATTTATTGTGGGATTGGCTCCTAAATTTATTTCCATAAAATTGCTGAGTGTAGGATGGACAGCAGTGCTTCATATTACCAATATTTCTAAACTTGTTTCCATTATGGAATGCTCATGGTAAAATTGGCACTCAACTGTGGAATTGGTGCTTTTAAGTTTGCAGCTACAATGCATTTATGTTACATTAAGATTGATCCAAATCTATAAAGTTCTCATGGAAACTGTTTAAAGGATCAGAATCAGGACAGTAATATTTCTTGAGATGCATTTTCCTTTTTTATATATATAACCTAATGGGGTTCACAATGATACGGTGATTTACTGAGAATGGTGGAATATGTTGCAATTCAAACTTCAGCAATGGTTAGAGTGTCATTTCTATATGTGATGTCTCAGTATTTGTTGTTCCAGGAACTAGTTTAAAAATGCATCCAGTCTGAATAGGCTACTTCTACATCTGTTCTAAATTAGACACCTTGGGAATTTTAAGTATTGTGAAACTGTGTAATTTATTTCCAGACTGTGTCAACACTTCTTCCTCTCCATCTGAAAAGATTTTTTTTTGGGTCTGTTGTGAGGATTAAAACAACTGATATAGGCTTATATTCATGGGGAGAGTGTCGAAAGCAGAGCAGGGCCTGTTCCCAGCCTGAAAATGACACAAACAAATGAGTTAACATCTGTGGAGGTAGAATGTTTAAAGGACCATTACTAAGTGGAGAGAAGCCCTGTAATCTTGAACTTGAGCAGAGTGTTGCACAATATGAAAGATCAACAATTTCAGGTACTGGAAATTCACATATCCTCCAGCATTTTGCGTGTGTTACCTAATCCATACAAGTTTTATTGTCAATTAGACAAAATGAATTGTAGACCTGATCCATGTTGCTAGATGTGCAACATGCACATATTGTAGTCTTGACCCTGAAATGCAGATCTTATCTGCTCAATAAATCTACATTTGATTTTTCTTTGCTAGAAAAATTTGCCTTGTACTGCATTTAGAGCAGGATTTCCCAATATTTTTTTATGCCATGGTACCCTTACCATTAACCGAGGGGTCTGTGGACCCCAGGTTGGGAACCTCTGATTTAAGGTGTCTCTGTTCTGCCTGCTCTAGGAGGTTATTACTATAAACTTTTTAACTGAATACAATTATAAGCATGATCTTACAATCTTATTAACTACTACATAAACGTATGAAAATATTTGCTTTGCCTTGAATCGCCATTTCTACTCAATGGATTGCGTAAAAGGTAAGTACAGTTGTTACATATTTATTGTGCTTGTATTTTATCTGGTTC
Source organism: Mobula birostris (assembly GCF_030028105.1). Lineage (NCBI taxonomy): Eukaryota > Metazoa > Chordata > Chondrichthyes > Myliobatiformes > Myliobatidae > Mobula > Mobula birostris. The sequence continues at coordinate 17,117,293 of NC_092389.1, forward strand.
CTATCACATTGGGGATTACCCTATAAGGGAAGTACTGGTGGGAATTGATGGGAAACTAGGCAGCATATGTTACAGTGAAAATTAGTGGAGGAATGGGATTGCTCTGTGAGTCAGCGTAGACTTGGTGGACTGAATGGTCTTGGTTTAGAATTGAACTAGAAATAGTTCTCTTTGCTCATTAGATGTTTATATAGGATTAACACATTATACTAATCCAGATTTGGGAGTTTAAAAATATTCAGATTTCCCCATGCTTCAGTTAAAATGCTGACATATGGAGTTCAGATGATAGTGAACACATGATTTCATTAGTTTTAGCTCAAGTGCTACAACAAATTACTGGCAATGAGAGTACTTCACAGAAAAAGCCATTGTAAACCCAATTCAAGATAGTTATAAATAATAGTCTAGAGAACTGCTTTTGTACTCCTTCAAATGCAGTCTTTTTAGTTTGTTGTGTATTGGATTAATCATGGCTCAGGAACAAATGTGAGTAATTTTTTTTTTTGCATCAGCCTCTGAGACAAACAGACCAAGTGTAAATACTAACAAGTTTTGATTTCGACCAGAGTTAATTTATAGAAATCCTTACTATTATTCTGTTCAGAAATATAGATTTAAAATGTACACCTTAACCTCCATGTTTGTATGGCACAATATCCATTAATTGGAAAATGGTTCTGTTTACTGTACAAAATAACTGTACATAAAATTGTGCCAGGAATGATTTGAATGGATCAGTTTCTGTGTTGAGAAACAAATTTGTTCGTCTGATATATACACACCAAAGCTGTGTGGAAGAGTTGTGTCTCAGTATAAGATTTCTAAGACTGGCTAACTTAAGAAAATGACTTTTGAAATATTTTGTACTGTCTAAGAATACAATATTTGAAGTTTTGTTACTTGCCAAAATGTTCTTCTGCACCAAATTAACCTCATTATTGACAGGGTTAATTTAGTGCTATACACTGTTAATTTAAGATTGATTGCCTGCAAAACAAATAAAAAGAATACCTTAACTTTAGGATCAGAATTCAGCACCTATTTGGTAACTCCAGGCGCAGAGTTCTGGAGCAACTCAGGAAGTCAGGCAGTATCTATGGAAGGGAAGTAACAGTCGACATTTTGGACCAAGACCCTTCATCAATACTGTTTATTCCCTTCCATGGATGCTGCATGATTTGCTGAGTTCCTCCAGCTCGTTGTGTGTGTTGCTCAAGATTTCTAGCATCTGCAGAAGCTTTTGTGCCTATTCAGTAATGTTGTGTGCTATTCCGTGAGTCAACAAGTACTTTCAGAATCTCTATTTTTATTTCCATCCTCTCCCTGTTACTTGAGATATAGTTGTGCCAAAAACCGGAAGTCTTTCCTCTAATTTTGTAATCTTAAAGAATAGTGTTCAATGGGATTTGTTTTTATCTTGATACTGTCTAAAGTATCATACTAATTGCTGACAATCCTCCTGATGGTTGTACCTTCTCATGCTTCTTCCTGTCTTCTAATCAGCTCCCATTATAAGAAGTAATGCAGTGTTAGTCTTTTTCACAAAAAAGGGGAATTATTTATTTGCATATAGTTCTGAAGAATGTACTGATTTACATTGAGTTGCACGGTTTTAAATAATGGTTCTGAAGATCTTTGCTGCTAAATGCAGTTAAGTGGAATTACGTGTTTGCCCAGGGATAATGGCACCAAATTCTGGGGGCTGGGTCATTCACAAGGGCATTTTCTTTCGCCTTAACCATACCGTTTTTGAAGGAGTCACTCTGAAGAGATGGTAAGGATTTGGAATCATGAAAGGGAATCATGCAGTGTCTGTCATGACTTCAGATGAAACCTTTCAAACAGCATAGGATGGATTTCTTGAGGAGCCTGGAAGCTCGCCTGGCTTCCTTCATTTGTTGGAGAACAGCTAGAAGATTGGGACTTTACATTTTCAGGCCTATCTTAATAATGCATACTGTTATACAGCTAAAACTACCCTGGAGACCTTCAAACTGCAAATTGTGCAGCCTCTAGCTCTGGCTCCAGCGTGGACATCAGCTGCCAGCATCTCCTGGCTGAGACTTTCTTCACTGTTGTTGGGCCCCTGGGCTCCTCTTCCCCCACTACCACTCTCCAACTCCTGGTCTCTCCGGTTCCACAGTTACCTCTTGGGTCTTCAGAGCCTCCATCTTCCTCCCACCCTACCTTTCGTGATCACCCTAACCCTCCTCCCTCCTCTGATGCCATCAACCCTCCTCCCCACATCAATTCCAGCTCTAATCCCTGCCATGTCTTCACCATTTCCATCACCTTTCCTCTCTCTGAGGTGGAACGTTCTGTCCTTAGCAAGGGCCTTACCTTTGCCCTCCTTCACCTGCGCTTCAGTGTGATCCGTTGTTGTAGTGTGGTGGACTGACTTCTACCTTGCTGAGGCTAGGCAGCAACTCTCAGATACCTCCTCTTACCTACCCCTTGAAGAGGACAGAAAGCTGTTTCCAACAGCATCATTGACCTCATCAACTCTGGTGAACTGCCACCAAAGTCATAGTTCCCTTACCCGTTCTGCTCGCTCCAACCTCCTACCCAAAATCCACAAACCTTACTGTCTGGGTAGCCCTATCATCTCCACCTTCTCTTGCCCCACTGATCTTCTGTTTTCATACCTCGACTTCATTCTATCTCTCTTGGTTCAGTCCCTTCCCACCTACGTCCACAACACTTCTCATGCTCTTGTTCTCCTCAGTAACTTTCAATTCCCTGGCCCTGACTGCCTCATTTTCACCATTTATGTCCAGTCCCTACACACTTATATCCCCCATCAAGAAAGACTTAAAGCTCTCTGCTTCTTTCTCAATAAAAGAACCAGCCAGTTCCCCTCCACCACCACACTCTTCCGTCTGGCAGAGCTTGTCCTCATCCTCAACAATTTTCCCTTTGACTCCTCCCACTTTTTCCAGACATGAGGGGTAGCCATGGACACCTGCATGGGCCCCAGCTATGACTGCCTTTTTTTGGTTACGTAGAAAAGTCTATGTTTCAAGATAATGCTCCCCAACTTTTCTTCCACTACGTTAATGACTGCAATGGTGCTGCTTCATGCACCTATGCTGAGCCCGTCAATTTCCTCAAATTTGCCTCCAACTTCCACCCTGCCCTTAAATTCACTTGGTCCATTTCTAACATCTCTCTTTCTTGATCTCTCTGTCACCATCTCTGAAAACAAACAGTCCACCAACATCATCAACCTACTGATTCCCATGGGTATCTTGACTCTTCCCATCTGTCTGCTGTAAAAATGCTATTCCCTTTTCTCCGTTTATTTGTCTCTGCCGCATCTGTTCCCAGGATGAGGTTTTCCTTTCCAGAACATCAGAGATGTCCTGCTTCTTCAAAGAACAGGGTTTCTCTTCCTCCACCATTGATGCTGTGCTCACCTTCATCTCCTTAGAATCCTGAACATCCGCACTCACCCCATCTTCCTGCCACCTTAACAGTTCCTCTTGTCCTTACCTACCACCCCATGAGCATCTAACACATCATTCTCTGCAACTTCCATCATCTCCAAAGGGACCCTACCATGAAACACATTTTTTACCTCCACTACCCTCCCCACCTTGCTATCCACTTTCAGCAGGGATTGTTCCCTCCGTGAGTCCCTTATCCGTATCTTCCTCCCCATTAATCCCACTAATCTCCCTCCCAGCACTTACCCTTGCAAGCGGGGAAAGTGCTACACCTGCCTGTTCACCTCCATCCAGGGCCGCAAACAGCACTTTCAGGTGAGGCAACAATTCTACTGTGAATCTGATGGGGTTGTCGATTGTGTCTGGTGCTCCCAATGCGGCTTCCTCGACATTGTTGAGACTCGTCTTAAATTGGGGGACCATTTTGGCAAGCACCTCCACTCCATCCACCAAAAACTGAACATCTGGGTAGCCAAAAATTTTAATTCCGATTCCCATTCCTGTTCTGACGTGTTGGTCCATGACCTCCTCTTGTGCCATGATGAGGCCACCCTCAGGATAGAGAAGCAACACCCTATATTCCACCTGGGTAGCCTTCAACCTTATGGCATGAATATCGATTTTTCCAACTTCCGGTAAAAAAATTCCCTCCCCTTCCCCTCTTCTTCTATTCCTCACTCTGGCCTCTTACCTCTCCTCACCTGCCCATCACCTTTCCCTTCCCTTTCTCCTATCTCTCTCTCTCCTCTCGTATCAGTATACTTCCTCTCCAGCCCAATACCTTTCCTACCCATCTGGCTTCATCTATCACCTTCTCATTATCCTCTTTCCCCTCCCCCCACTTTTTTATTCTGATGTCTTCCCCTTTTCTTTCCGGTCCTGGAGAATGGCTTTGGCAAAAGTCATCGACTGTTTGTTCATTTCCATCGATGCTGCCTGACTTGCTAAGTTCCTCCAGCATTTTGTGTGTGTTGCTTTGTATTGCTAGTTCACTGAGATATTTTCATCAAAATTCTAATATAAATGCAGTAATAAGTTGATGTAATTGTGTATTGTCACAAGGCAGCAGGCTGTATTTGATATCGTGCATTCAAATAGTATGTTCTGCAATTTTGAATGTACGAACGAAAGCATTGTCTGTTGTTTAGGCTTGGTTCTGAAGCTATCTGCAATCAAGTGCTTTTATCATAGATTTTGTTTGAATGGAAGTTTATTTTTGTTTCCTAATTATGGAATGTTGTGCAGAATTGGCACTTTGTATCAGAATATTCATATAATAAATTAGGAAGCCACTGTACTGTTATATGCTAGTATTCTTGAGGAAGCTAGGTTTGTATAAATTCCACTTTATAGTCCAATGTAAGTGGAAACCCAATTTCCATCAAATGAATTTTAGTGATCCCAAAAGGTCCGCCATTGTTACTCAGGAAAAGTGAATTTAAAGCAAGGAAGTGTCAAATGATTGCTTAGAGGTCTCATGAGGGTTGTTCGACAAATAGAGTACATAATTAGTGGTACCAGGTGTAAGTTAATGTTATGAACCCTTCTGTTTGCTCCTAAGTTGTTATCAATGAGTAAAAAATAATACTAGGAGAGGAAGGCACATTTTAAACTTCCTGATAAGAGTGTTTATTGCCCCATCGCTTTACTTCTCTTGGTCTGGCCCTTGCAATGTTTAATTTGCAACATTTTTATATTATGGGATTTATTTTGACATTCAAAGCATGTTAAAGAACTTGTCATTTCTGAAATCTGCCTGTTGATGGAAGCACCAAAATACTTAGATTCTTTAAATTTCCACCAGAGATAGCATTCACTCAAATAAAACTGATAAGCAGAAACCCGTCTCCAGGAGTAATTGTTCCGCCTAATTTTCCTGTGTAATTAATTTTTCTCAGTGTTATTGAGACAATGTATTTGTATTATCATTTACCAAATTAATTTACTTTTATTTATGGAGCTCTTATATTCCACATCAGGACACAAGAATTCAGACAAGGAATACCAAGGTTTCATTTCAGGTTTATTCTCACTGACATATGTCATGAAATGTATTATTTTGTGGCGGCAGTTCAGTGTAATACATAAAGTTACTATAAATTACAATAAGAATACATAAATATAAGTTTGTTCGTTACATTCATTATGTGCTGTGTTGTATGATGTGGATCTTCATGATCCTTCCATGACCATGATTGTTCTTGGCAAATTTTTCTGCAGCAGTGCTTTGCCATTGCCTTCTTCTGGGCAGTGTCTTTACAAGGACGGGCGACCCCAGCCATTAACGATAGTCTTCAGAGATTGTCTGCCCAGCATCTATGGTTGCATAACCAGGACTTGTGATATGCACCAGCAGCTCATATGACCATCCACCACCTGCTCCCATGGCTTCATGTGACCCTATACGGTGGGAGCGGGGGGTGTTGCGCGCTAAGCAGATGCCACACTTTGCCCAAGGGTGACCTGCAGCCCGCAGGCTAGCGGAGGGAAGGAGCCACCCTGCCACCCAAAAAAATAAGTAAGTAGTGCAGAAAGAGAGCAAAGTACTAGTGTTCATGGGTTAATGGACTGTACAGAAGTCTGATAGCAGAGGGGGAAGAAGCTGTTCCTAAATAATTGACTGTGTATCCACAGGCTCCTGTACTTCCTCTCTGATGGCAGTAATGAGAAGAGCACATGTCCTGGATGGTGAGGGTCTTTAATAATGAATGCCTCCTCCTTAAGGCATCGGCTTTTGAAGATGTTTTCAGTGGTGGGGAGGCTGCTGCCCATGATGGAGCTATCTGAGTCTACAACCCTTTGCAGCTTTTATCAATCCTGTGCATTGGAGCCTCCATACCAGACGGTGATGCAACCAGTTAGAATGCTTTCCATGGTACATCTGTAGAAATTTCCTAGAGTCTTGAGTGATATAGCAAATCTGCTCCAACTTTTTTTGATATCTTGAAAAAGATTACAAGTTAGTTTATTTGGGCCACCTTGGACACTGTATATTCTTACCTTGGGTAGCCAAATCAACGATGGTAATAGTCACAAAACATTCCCTACAGTCACAAAAATAATGCAGAATGTGGGATTGTTTCTATGATGAATTATTTTGTATTTTGCATGTCCCCAAGCCATTGTTGTTTTGTGATATTGCACAGTTGTGTATTTATTTGGAGCATATAAGTTTAGTCTTTAAAAATATAAATCCTAAATTAAATTTATGAAGTGCTTCATACAGTTCATTGGAATTTTCTTTTATAATGGTCTCCCACCCATCCCTCCCCAACAGCCCATGAAATGAATTTTGATACTTGTGTCACTTTATGGGAAAGGAAGTAACAATTTTGAGATCCACCCTCAGAATCAGACTTCATAATAAAGTAATAATAAAGTATTATAAAGTAATAATAAAGCAATTTTTCCTGCTGGTAGATGGTTCCATAGGCTGTCACTGACTTTCTCCTCATGATCAGTACATTACTGACTTCCATGCCTGTGTATTGATTTTGGACCTGGACTCTCACTCAACCACTAAGTCCAGGAGCACAGTACAGATGTGACAAGATGAGGGGCTGGATATATCTTGCTGTTCAAATGCATGCTGAGTGTAGCTGATATAGAAACTTAATTGAAAAGATTTTAATTAATCGTTGATAATTTAAGTTTTTTTTTATTTTTGCATGTTTGTAAATTTGTTTTATTTAATTAAATTTGCATGAACTTTTAAAAGCATCCATAATTATTATGCACATTCAAGAGAAGTTCAAAGATTTTTTGACAGAATAGAGATAGGTGGTTGTGGCAGCCAGTTATTGAGCTTGTTTGGAATCACAGAACCACGACTGACAATCAAGAGCAAATGAACAATATGGAGGGCAAGTCTGGAAAATAAGCTTGACTAAAGTTCAAAGTAAATTTATTATCAAACTACATATAAGTCACAGTATACAACCCTGAGATTAATTTTTGTGTGTACATTCACAGTAAATACAAATAAACACAATAGAATCAATGAAAGACCACACATAACAAGACAAACAACCAATGTGCAAAAGACAACAAACTGCAAATACAAAAAGAAAAATAATATTAATAATAATAACTAAATAATGAATATTGAGAACATGATATGGAGAGTCCTTGCAAGTGAGTCCATGGGTTGTGGAACAGTTGAGAGATGGGATGCGTGAAGTTGAATGAAGTTATCCCCTTTGGTTCAAGAGCCTGATTGTTGAGGAGTAATAACTGTTCCTGAACCTGGTGGTGTTGGTCTTGAGGCTTCTGTATCTCCTTCCTGGTGGCAGCATTGAGGAGAGAGCTTGGCCTGGGTGGTGGGGTTACTTGATGAATGCTGCTTTCCTGTGACAGAGCTCCATGCAGATATGCTCAGTAGTGGGGAGGGCTTTACCAATGATGGACTGGGCTGTATCCACTGCTTTGTGTAGGCTGTTCCATTCAAGGGCATTGGTGTTTCCATACCAGGCTGTGATGCAAACAGTCAATTTACTCTCCACTACACATCTACAGAAGTTTGTCAGAGTTTTAGATATCATGTCGAATCTTTGCAGACTCTCAAGGAAGTAGAGGCATTGCCGTGCTTGCTATATAATGGCACTTACACTCTGGACCCAGGAAAGATGCTCTGAAATGATTACATTGAGGAATTTGAAGTTGCTGACCCACTTCACCTCTGATTCCCTGATGAGGACTGGCTCCTGGACCTCCAGTTTCCTCCTCCTGTAGTCAATAATCAGCTCTTTTAGTCTTGCTGACAGTGAGAGAGGGGTTGTTGTTGTGGCACCACTCAGCCAGAGTTTCAATCTCCCTCCTGTATGCTGATTCATTACTACCTTTGATTCTGCCAATGACAGTGGTGTCATCAGCAAATTTAAATATGTTGTTGGAGCTGTCACAGTCATAAGTATAAAGCATGTTTCTTGGTGTTGGGTGTTAATCCTCAAATCATCTTAAAAGGATCCATTTCTTTTGGCTTTTTCTGAAGAATGTAATGCAGATCATCAAGTTATTTTTCTCTTTCTGTTCCACTGGCATGTAATATCATTTGTCTATATTTTCTGATTAGCTGTGAAGCCAACATTGAATGGCCAGCCTTGTGGATAAAGCTAGGTAACATGGATAAGTTTTTAAGCAATGTGTTATTTGGTCGTTGAAAGCTTAACTAATTTTCAAATGTGCAATGCATTGACACATTTGAACAGCTTAACATCTATAGTTATAATTTTAGCTCACAAAAATACAATATCTGTGCAAATTTCTCTCTTGCAATGGTTCATCAGACCTGGGAGGAATATGAAGCTCATGTAGTATTTTAATTTTTTTTACCTCAGACTTGATGCCATTATAAGAGTTAAAAGAAGCGTTACTACTGATTAGCCACAATTTTTTTTATTTACAATTGAAAGTGATTAAGCTTGTTGTAATATTGTACTGGATTCTCTCTCTTGCCTGAAAGGTTATAAACAAGACTACATTTAGTAAGATAATTTAGCAATAAAAGTGATGAAATCTACAGTTTGAAGCAGCAATTATCTCTCTTGCAGAGAATAATGTGGATGTTATGTTAAACTAGCATTTTGCCTTTTGTCCTGGTTGCCCAGGCCACTTTCCAATCTGATAAGATGATGTGCTGGTGCTCAAATTGTATATCATTCACTTGGTCATCTTTATGAGCTGAGATTGATGCATTAATTTCCTTCTTTGGAATTGAAGTGGCCCTTTGAGGATTTTAAAACACTTTTAATACAAATGAAAAAAGATCTAAACCCTCTTTACAGCTTTTTTAGATATTATTTTGAGTAAAACCTTTATTTGTTATGTAGTTTCATGCCTGTTTAATAATTCGTTCAAATTAATATAAAATGCCTAATTACAAGAATCCTTTGAAAACCTGTAAGGACTCTGACATTAACTGGGTAGTGAACTGTTAATAAAGGCAAGTGTATTTTAAATAGGACTTTTTGAGACGGTTTACATTTAACATCACTTCATGCTACATATCATCCTGTCATTATCTTTGTAAAAAATGTAGGCTATTGTTTTCCCAAAATTAGGGATCTACAGAAAAGCAAATCATGTTCTGGAGCTTACTTTGATTTCACAAACTTTATATTTTGATTATTATTGATGGATATCAAAGGATTCTCTTATTTCACAACGAATTAACAAAAGTATTCCATTTGTTTTGTGTACCACAACTCATTTTAGTAAGTAGCCTCACGATCTTAATTCAAGAATAGAGTCTATTGTTTTCAGTTGCAAAACTTAGCATAAAAGTTACAACTGAAATGGTAGTTAATGTGAGCTGAGCTGATGCACACGTGGAAGCAGCATGTGAATGTTTAATGCACAAAACAAAAGGAAGGCAACATAACTGAGAAGATCAAGTTTTAATTCTTCATTCTGAACAGCAGTGTCTTCTTAGATTTCAGCATAATGAGTCAGTGAGGTATCAGATAGTAATGCCCAGAAGAACTTCTTGAAAGCAAAATTTAGTGTGTTTGTATTTAGTCCCTGGTTATGTTGCACAGCTGTCCATTGGTAATTCAAGAACACAATTCAAATTTTTGAGTAACTAAATAGTCCTTTAGCAGTAGTTAGCCTCTATTTAATAACAATATAGTTTTTGTTCAATGTAAATCAATGCATAATTCAATATATTGGTGTAGAGCTTTTTTCTTCACCAAAAGATATAGACTAAATGAAGCTTATGGTACAGACTGTCTAATTAAACTTCCGTGTATCCAATAGAACTTCAAACTGAACTTTATAAACAGAATCAATTTTGGTTTTTTTGGGTGAAATTATTTGTATTTATTCCTTTTCATTCCCCTTAATCTATTGTGGAAATGGAAGGAATATCTGTATGAAATATCAGGTTGAAACTCTTGCCTATAAATGAAAGGTGTTATTGATCCCATCAAGTGTCTGAGAGAGCATCTTGTGCAGTACGCAGATATATAGTAGATGTGCATGCAAGGAGCTCTCCAGGGTCCTTACTCAACAGAAAGTTCACTCTTAGCATGCTCATTTCACTTTTTTATTCATATGGAAATTATTTGGAATTGTCATATTGCAAGAGTAAAGAGTGTTGCAAGATTTCTTTTTTGTCATATTTTTTGCCAACCAGTACGTACTTGCAAAGTGTTTTCAGCCTTCATTTAATAGCTGTGTACTGGAGTTGTCAAGATAGGACTATTAACAAGTAATCCTCATAAAGGCTTCCTGATAAGGAGGTGCCTGAGAGGGAGTTGCTGGTTATTAGTGTTTTATTCCACATGTTTTCAGTGAGAACATGCAAGAGCTTATTTTAACTTTATCTTTGGAATGTGCTGGGAATAGTAAACTAGCTGTATTTCCTGTGAAATACTTAATAAAATGAAATAGGGTGATACAGGGCCTCCGCTGGGAATTGGGAAGACTTAAAGCAGTGAAAGCTATGACAAAAGATAACTAACCTCAAACTTTCTTCAGAACATTTCATTAGCATTACCTTTTATAATAATTAAAGTAACGTGTTATTGTTTAACATTTAGTATTGAATAGTGGTTAGGCTATTCAGTTATAGTTTATCATTTGTTGAATTATTTAATAAATCATAACATTTTTGGCTGTATTTTAATTTCTTCAGCACTGTGTACATGTCACATTTAATGCAGGTAACATCCTTTGTAAGAATAAATAATTGTTTTCTCTGTTTCTTCAATTGTTGTTGTACTCAGTGTATTAAGGCTGGAGTTTTTAATCTCATTGAGAGTGCCAGTACAAAATTGCTTAATGGCAACTCCTAATCTGAACAAAGGAATGCTGTGGTGAAAAGAGAATTTGCATAACAACATATTTAAAGGAGGAGAAATAAGTAAGGAAATTTCACAAGAATATTATTATTGTAAAATGGATGAGTGAAAGTTGACAGCTAAGTATTGAACCCATGTTAAGCATATCAGTTCATATTTATATAACTATAGAAATATTAAAGAACAATTAACAAATTAAGCATGTATAGAATAGTCTTATAAATTCTGATCATTTAAAATTGATTAGTGTATTATTCTCAAATAGTTTTTGCAAATATATACAAGCTATATGGGGTAATATCACTGTAGGAATTAAAATATAGTTCTGGAGTTGACTGGGCTGAACTCATATCTGTCTGTGGGTTTGTAGTCATTAACATTCTTCAGCACTGTGTACGTGTCACATTTGACTTTTCCTTCCAATTGGTAGCCATAATCAGTTTAGCTGATTGACTGATTTGGCAACCTCTTGACCTGCTATTTTGAATAATTTCATCAAAAGTTCTAAAATCATCAATGACATTCCAACATTTCTTGGATACTGTGTATGCAAGTTCCATTCAAAACATTCTTTATGACCATTTAACTGAAAATTTTGCATGTATGGAGTACTTAAACCCCATTACATTTCTATCGTCAAAATTTGTGGCATTTAGCATGTATTTGGACAATTTATAAATATGGATCACTTGGATTTTATTAGGCAAGAACCTAACATGGTTTTAAATTATAATCTATTCTCTTACATTTCTGACACTGCATCCCTCAATCTAAAATCAAAAGGGAATTTGATTCATTCCTTTTGAGTTTTATATTCTGTCCTCTAATATCAGCAGTATCCAAAGTGTTTAATACATTATTTGGAAGCATAACTTTGTCTTTTTTCATTTTAGTGCCAACAGTACAAAATTGGCCTGGCAAATATTCAAAGTCATAAAGAAAATAATGCAATAGTTTAAGCTGCTCAATCATAGCTGAGGAAAATATAAAGTAGATTTCCAATTTATTTGTATCCCTTTTATAATGCAGAACTATTTCTAGGTGGAGGCAGTTATGTAATGCAGGCAAATCCCTGCTACTATGCAAGATTTGCCCCATTTACACAGCAGAATTGATTTAGGTTATTAACAACCACAGTGGAATAATGGAAAATTGCATCGTATTCTGAATACCTTCTTCTCGAAATAGGATATTGCTTTCTTATGAACTGTATCATATAAAAAAAGTGTGACCAATGATAATTCACTTCTGAGCATAGCGAACGACCTGCTTTAGAAAGCTAATATTTCCAAAATCTGAGTGCATTTCTTAAGTTATATTTTGGATTCAAAAAGAGCCACTGCTATTTTTCAGTATCTGTGAAAATAAAGTTTCCACCTATGTATTTCAAAGAGATGGCAATAAGAAATATTTTAAATTGAGTTTATTTTATTGTTTATCTATCATCTGTAGCCACCTTTGTATAACAAATAACAGTTCACTGATCGAGACAATTTGGAGGTATTCAGTGACAAAGCAGTGTGGCAAGAACAAAAATTTCCGTGTGTCTGTGCCTCACTCTGCAGAACATGTAGCATTGGAAGTTCGACATAGATCCTGAGTTCAATTACAGACAAGGACAGCTGGTGATTTGCAAAAGGAGTTGAAATATCTTCTGAACTATTATGTGGCTGTGTAAATAATGTAGAGTTTGCATATATAAAAAAACCACAGTGTCTTTTGCTGGTCCCTGGTAATGAAGTCAGATATATCACAAATTCTCTTGTGATCTGGCATAGAGATGTTTCCAGGTCCCTCAACAGGTGAAAAGGTGAACAAACAGGAAATTATAGCTTTTGTTTACAGAAGCTCTTCCTTTTAAATTGAGCAATTCTACATAGTATAGTTGTAAACATTAATTGCTGCATCTTATGTCAGTCAGCAGGATATGTGCCTCTAAATAAGCAGATAATGGGATCAAGCCAAGGTTGAATCATCCATGGTTTTACTGACTGGTGAACGAGGCCAGAGGGACAGATTGGTTTACTTTTTCTTGTTTTTTATATTCTCATGGCAATCCAAAGAGGTTTCCTTGCACAACATGTTAACCCAAAGTCATTTATGCATAACACATTGGATCAGATGGATATTGAAGGCTAACACGCTAGTGACGTGGTATGGTGAGTATACAGTATTAGTTATGGGATTTTTGCAAATCGATCCTGTTGCTAAGGTAGATGAATGGTGTCCATAGCAGCAATTGTTGACTTTTAAACATAATTATACATTAACAATTTTGCTTACTTTTCAGAGGTCATAAAGTGCATTATGAATGCATTTTTTTTCTGGTGAGGTAATTGTGGATACCAACAACCAGTAATTTCATGGATTCTTGTAATTGCTATATTTTGGATGGATAGATTGTTGAAATATTTCCTTGGCTATTGTTCAATAATTAGTGATCATTTTAAAATGTCATTAATAGGTAGATTAACTGTCGGATGATTAGGTACTTGACATAGGATGTATAAAGTGAGCGCTTCAGATGCCAAATTGTCCCATTCTTGATGGAGAAGATCTTTCCATGAAAATGGCATCCCTCTTCTAGTTTGCCCCTATAGAAGCAGGAGTGCCCACTGACTTGTTCTTTAAACTGACCATAGGTGAACAAGATCTTCAAATATGTCCGAGGAGAATATGGGGAACAATGCCAGTAGCTACAGATTTTTTTCAACCTAACCAAAACCTTTTGATTCTATCAATAAAGAGCCACTGTTGTGCATTTTCCTCAAATTTGATACTTGTTCGGATATTTCAGTGAAAACCAGTATCAAAAAAGTGTCTGTGCCCCAACATTTTCCTCAATCCTTTCTACAATGTTGCTTCTCATAGCCAGTAAAACTTCCCATTGGAGCAGAGTTAGTATTCAGACATCAAACTCCCGAAAACAAACACTCTGTGCTGAGCTCTGTCATCGGAAGTGATTATAATTATCATACAGACACAGGAAATGATTTGACAATGTACTCAAAACCTTGAAGAAATGCAGCAACTTCATTGATTCCTGGGAATCTCAGCCTCATAAACACTCAAGGGGGGGGGGTGCGGAGAGCATTCAGAATGGTGTTCAGAGCTTAAAGGCAAAGCATCAAGAAAATACAGAGGCTCTATGTAAGCAGCAGAAGGGGAATATCAGCTCACAGATGAAGCACCTACCTGCTCACACTGTCACGTGTGTCCTGCCCATTGTGGAAGTTTGTGGTTCCCTCATTGGTCATTTCAGAATCCACAAAACGGAAGGTAATCGTCCCTTAATCTTGAAAGAATGCCTAAGAAGAAGAGACTATGCTATTGTAGAGGAGCAGGTGAATCGTGAAAATGTGGACAGGTCCGTGATGAATAGAAGATAGGAAGTTAAAGGCCTGGTATTAGGAGACTGGAAGTCACAAAGATCTGAGCCAGTTATTGTGGGGAGATTGAAGGCCAAGACAGAGATTGCAGCCCATAATGGAAAGGGTGAAGGCTCCAATGGGACAGATTGGTAAGGAGATTGGAAAGGGTGTCTGTGAGATGGAGGTGATTGGTTGGTGGAATATATCAAGGTTATAGGATCCAGCAGTGGGTGTAAAAGGAGGTACTTCTTGGATTTTATAATTCTTGTTTCCCTTCACAGAGTCATGGGACAGCTACAACATGGAAGATAGCCAATTGACAGGTCAATTCTATACCAGCTCTATGTCAGAACAATATAGCTTGTCTCTTTAACCACAGACATTGCAAGTTTTATCTTTTGAAAACTATAATTGGAACTGCCTCTGCTATTATCACTCTCTATGTATTTTTAGGTCTGAACCATGTGTTTAAAAAACATATCTTTATATTACTTTTATTTTGTTTGTCATTCTGTGTTTTGCACTTTCTCCAGTAATAGAAACTATTTGTTTGCATCTGCTTTGACTATGCATTTTGTGCTTTAAGTGTCCACATCAAATCCCTGCAAACTGTGCCAAGGAGCTTCTTTGTCTTATCTATGCAACTAACTGCATTCTACCTAAATGTCCTTAAGCTGCCATCTTTCCTGTGGTTTGGAAAATTCAGATTGCCAAAGTATCTTTAAAATAATTGTTAATTATAAGGAACACAGTTTTATTAGATTTCTTTGTTGCTAAGCAATATATCCCCAATAGAGCTGATTGCCTATTCCCAGCCCAGTTATGGTGGGGTTAAAACGTCTTCTAAATGAGTGTTCCTTTTCCATTGTCAGTTTCTTTCTTTACCTCATTTTGTGATTCACACTCTCATGACCCATATTCTTCTGTTTCATTAAATGATATTTACATATCATGGATTTTAAAATTACTTTTGTTTGATACAGTACTGTAGACATCATGTGTGAACCTACATAATAACATGCTTTCTTGAATAAGAATGCTTGGTTATAACTCTACATACTATTATGGAACCTAGATTATATTGTAGAAATATGTGAAAGCAATATTCTAATTACTTTGCAAGTGTTTATAAATAGAATATGTATTATCTATTAGAAAATTCCAGAAGCCTGGTAATTGTCTGCTTGGGCATTATCGTACTTGGATGTGCAATGGTTAAATCCAGGAAGGGAGGGTCTTGAAGTGATGCTGTTGATGAAACAGATTGGTTGAGCTAACATTGATGTGGACATGCAGCCATATCAGCCTGAACCGAATGATGTCACCTCCATTCATGAGAACATGAATAATTCAACAACTGGCAGACTGCACCAAGCAGCAGCGTTTTGTAAAACAGCATGAACCGGTGTGTGCTTTGTGTGTGTATTTGTGTGTGAGGAACAGGACTGGAAAGGTGGCCACAATATAGCAATGATCGAAGAGAACCTGACTGGGCTGCTTACAATACCGAATTTTCTATTCAAAAACAGGCTTTGACTCCTTTAAATCAGGTCTTGAGCTGGTAGTGGAGGTGAGTATCCTCCCACCTCCTCACAGACCCTGAATGTATGAATGAAGCTCTAGGTACTTGTCAGTGTGCTGCAGTTCTTAATGGCTTCCAGGTTAGTTTTGCTGCTTGGACAACATTTTTACATTTGTTTTGTTGTGAAGAAAAGGTCCTGAAGTGTTTCTTTTGATGTCTATGTATTTTTCTGACAAGTAGGAGACAGATCTGTTAGAATTGTTGCATTGACTCTTGCTAGAATTAATAGTAGGGTTCAGATTCTATAAAAATGTTTGTCTGTTTAGCAGTGGTTTCTGGATTATTGCTGGCTTTTGTTTTCCAGGCATGCTTATGAAAGCAATTTAATTCTAAAATCTTTATGGGAGAGTGGGGGAGGAGAAAAGGATTTCATTTGTAATCCCGAGGCCTAGTTATGTGGTGCATTGTTCTTTTTTCCTTTCTGTTGAGATGTAGTGGGATTGATTAATTCACTGTGCTTTTACTGTGTTTTCATAGAAATTGAAGTAACTGATCACTCCACAGAAAAAGAATGCTTAATTCTGAATGCGTCATAGGGTGGATGCAGGGGCTGGCTGGCATGAAGAACTGGAGTTTGAATCAGTGCTGCATGCAATGCAGAGCATTGTCCATATGTCTCCCTAATGTGTATCACGATGCTGACTTCTAAAATGCGAAATACCGTCCTCTTTTCAATATTTCTGTAAAGGCTACTGAGAGATGGCAAGCCTGGCTCTGTGCACTGCAGTTTTGAGCCTCACGTGGTAGTTTTTCATTTATCCTCCTGATGTATGTATTTAACCCTTGTATTTAATCTCCAAAAACAAATTTTGCAGCATTCCAACAAGATTTTGCATATATTTATCTAAAAATTGTATTTAAGTTATTAGCATTTCTTCTGTAAACATCATAATTCACCTTGCTAATAATTTTGGATAGTAAAGTATTTTTCATTGAAGCAAAAGCAGTATGCTTTACAAGAAATTCCTCTAGAGATAGCCTGTTGTATTACCTGGACCAAAATAGGAAATATCAGTGACTGACAGCTATCAGTTTACCCAGCCCCCTTCCAGGCAGAAACTTTCACACTCATAATTGAAGATTTCCAGCCAGAAAACAGGAATAGCGATGACAAATCAGCACACAGAAAATGCTGGAGGAACTCAGCAAATCAGGCAGCATCTATGGAAATCGGTATTTTAGGCTGAGACCCTACTTCAGAATTGGAAAGGAATGGGGAAGACGTCAGAATAAAAAGGTGGGGGGAAGGGAAGGAGAATGAGCTTGAGGGTGACAGATAATTTCTTGAGCACAGGTCTTATCTGTTGCTGATGTTGGTCTGAAATCCACTGGATCTTGAGTTAAGAATATTTGGCAATGTCATTGACCTTTCAAGATATATGCTGTTTCTGTTTGAGCAGAAAATGACAGCTCTGAGGTACATTATAAGAATTACATTATCACAATTTAACATGTTGATTATGTTGAAAATTTGTTTTCACCATTCTAACCTTATTGTGAATTTAAGATGGCAGTTGAAAGAATTTACCCAAACCATTTGAATAATATTTCCTTCTTGGTACTGTAGTTTTTTTTTTGCTACCTGATTCTTCACTGGTAATTTTTTATTCTATAGAATTGACATCGTTTAATTTGTTAAATAAGGTTGAAATATGCCTTGTGCTGGTGATACCTCAAATGTGGTGAAACATATTTTTTTCCAGTTTAGATATGTGATATTTTTGATTTGTCGGTACACACACTGGGCCTTTATAAAGTTTAGATCGAAGCAGTTCCATTTACAAATGTTTGTTTAAGCAACATTTATTACAGTAAAATGCTTATGTCTTTTTATATCATGCGACAGTGGAAGGAGTACTTTTCTAACCTTATTTTTTTAACTTTGTGATACTTTGTGAATTGTATAAATAAATGTCATAAGGTTTATAAGAAATATGATAGACTCTCCATTTAACAGCATGTAACAGAAGTAGACAGAAATTGCCTTGAAACACTCTTCTATTAATCAATGAGAATATTGATGTTCTGTGAGCCTAGGGTGGAGTAAATATTCCATTTTTCACCCTTAGACTAGGTTTCTTTTTCTGAAATGGAAAATGCCATGTTGGTTACATAATATTTTTAAGAAATTTCTGGTTCTGTAAAAAGTTACTGAGAATAAGTAATACCTTTGAGTTTAATGGTAAACTGAACAGTTGGCAGGCATTCATTGTTAGCTTTTTGCTGCATCTGTATTTTAGGTTTTTTACTTAAGATGGATGTCAGTGTTGCCAAATGAAATCCATTCCATCTCAGGTGTCAGACATTAATTTGAGATATCCATATATCATGTATGGCAGAGTAAAGCATTCTCTATCTGTATTCAACACGAGGGCGGTGTCATATCTATTCCCCAGTTCATCCAGAATTTTGGGTACTGACTGTGTGGTGTTTACACATTCTCCCTATGAGCAGATGGTTTGCCTCCCGCTCTCAAAAATGTGAGAGTTGGTACTGTAAATTGCCCCAAGTGTGTAAGTGACAGAATGTTGGGGATGAATCAAAATAAAACTCACAGTAAATTTATTATTGTAGTACATATATGTCACCTACTATCTCAAGATTCCTTTTCTTGCAGCAATTTACAGGAAAATAAAGAAATACAATAGAATTTATGAAAAACTGTACCTAAAAAAGACTGACAAACAGCCAATATGCAAAAGATGACAAATTGTGCAAATAAGTTAACAAAGAAATCATACGTAAATAATACCGAGATCATGAGTTGTAGAGTCCTTGACAGTGAGATTGTAGGTTGTGCAATTGGATCAGAGTTGAGGAATCGGCAAGAAAGCAGGAAGAATAAAAATGGGATTAATATAGGTTTTGTGCAAACAGTTGTTTGATGGTTAGTATTGACTTGGCAGGCCAAGGGTCTATTTTTGTGCAGTATATCTCCAAATCTTTCAAATATTTATCATGAACTGGAATTGGCTGGACTCGGAAATTTGCTCCTTGCGTGAACGGAATGCTTTGCCAATTATTTTTGATTCGCAGGTTTTTTTATATTCAGTAATTACATAAAGGTATTGTTGGTAAACTTGCTATTTATTGATAGCCCTGATTGCTGCTAAAGAAATGTGGTGCATCACATTCCACAGTGTTGATTGATAAAGCCATGATATGCACAACAGAATGTCTTAGACCTTCTGAATGTCATATCCAATGGTCTGTTTGGCTCGATGAAATTTAACAATATAGAAAGAAACAGAGCAATTGACTCCGAAGGAAATTGAATACAGTTGAAATAAATAGAGAAAAATAAAGAAATAAGACTAAAATGTAAAGTGTGAAAAACACCTTGAAGGTCATTTTATTAACTGCAGGAACAATAAGTTGCAGGGTTACTCTTCCTTTTCCAAGCCTCTAAAATTGAGTTACATATCTGGACCAGCGAACACATCAGTATCAGCAGGGTCATTGCCACAGCAATTATATAGTGAATTTTATTTCTATCACCAATACAACTCAAATAATTGCATGAATTAGTGACCATTAGGGAAGAGGTATAGGAGCTTGAAGACCCACACTCTGGAATGATTTTAATACTCTAATAATGGTGGATGCCTTGGATCCATCATTGTTTTCCAAGTGATTTTATAGTAAAGTTGCATATGATATTAGTCTTCATGTGTGAAAGTGTGCTTTCATATTCTGTACGTACCTGAATTTTCAAATGGTTAAAATTGATACAAAAGGAAGAATTTGAAAAATAAAACAGGATTATCATAAATTAGTAAAGCAATTGCACCTCAACTGAAAAGATTACTTTAGCCTTACATTCAAGGTTTATATTAATACTATCGACATTTGATCATATTATTTGGAACTAGATTTCAGTTATGTGTATATTGCCAAAACTGTATTTGGAAAAGAATATTCCTATGGCTGGCTTTGACAGACTGAATTGGGAAATATTCAACAAACATCTAGTGATAAGGACAGAAAAAAACAGGGGAGGATTGGACCACTTGGCCTTTAAGCATGTTCTGCTATTTATCAAGAATATGACAGATTTCCTTATTCTCACTTTGCTTTCTTTCCAAAAATAGTAGTTTATTAGCCCTAGCTCCATATACTCTACATTTGTAAATCAACCTTTTATGTGGGTTTTTATCAAGAGCCTTCTGAAAATCTTAAATTAACCCAACTAAATCTCCTATTGTTTGTTCATGCAGGGTTTTCCTTTCATAAATCCATGATGAGTCTACTCAGTTGTATTATGCTTTTTAAGCTGTTCTGTTGTTATAGTTTGCATTATAAATTCCAGCATTTTCTGTACCAGGCTAATGATGTCTAATTTCCTGTTCTCTCTCTCTCTCTCTCTCTCTCTCTCTCTCTCACTCCTTCCTAAAATAATAAGGTCACATTTGCTACCCTCCAGTAGGATCAATTCTGGATCAATGGAATTTTGTAGGATGATATTCAAATTATCCATTATTTTTGTAATGATCTCCCTGAATGAGGTCCCTGATAGAGGTCCAGTATAGGCATAGTGAAAACTAAGGAATCACTTGGGATGCAGATAATTGCGATCTTTGTATTTAACTGCATCTGCAAACATCATCTCAAAAAATGTATCACTCAAAGAGCTGGTATTAGTGTCTTCCAAGAATCACTGTCTGGAAGAAACCACAAGAGAGGAAATGTGCTCCTAAATTTGAAAATGGTATTGTTTCACCTTTCTTGCCATTTTGTGACACTATATTTTCCTGGTGAAGCAGGACGATGGCTGAGAATTATTTTTTCAAAGGATGTGGTGATCTGCTATTTATATATTTCAAATATGTTCTTAATATAAACATAATTATAACATAATTTGCCTACATATATATATCACATTATATTTGCAGCTTTGCATCCTCCATGAGATTAGAAATATAGAGAAACATCTTTAACAAATGGGTTTCCATGCAAAACTTGGTTGTAAGAATTTAAGAATATAATAATCAGCAGGTAATCAAGTGGCACAAATCGGAAATATGTGCAATCTTAAAGGGCTGGGCTTTGAATTCAGTAGCAACGGGGTGGTGGTCCCATTTGACCTCAAAGAGCTCTGCTGCCAAAGCTTCATTGAAGTTTGTGGCATGGATTTCCTTTGTTTTGATGTATGTTGATGACAGGCACATATGCAGGAGATATTATATGTTTGGCAGCAGCTGTGTCGTAAATCTGGCTCAGAGAAGAGTTACATAAGAATTATAACTTGATAGCCACCTAGTAGGAAGTAATACACTTTAATATATCTTTACCAACTCAAATTTGGAATATACAAATTAATTTAGATGGACACTGTAATATCATTAACAATGATTTAAAAATCTGAAGAACTTGAACTTACTTGTTCTGAGAAAACTAGATTCCATATATACAGATTGTTTTTTTTACAATGCAGGGAGGCTGCTCAGCAATAATTCTTAAGAAGTACTGCTGAACAGATGGATACTTATAAGCTGTTTCCTTAGTGTGAAGAATCTCAAACTGGGTCTGTATGTATTAGTTAAATAGAAGCACGGATAGTCTTTGCAATTTGGAAGAATTCAAGGAGGAAATAGGAAGAGTCAGGACCACAAGTTCTTGGAAGGGTAAACACCAGGGTTAACAAATCCAGAAACTTCTAGATGTTGAAAGTTATTGAGAATTTGATAAAGAGAAAAAAGGAAACATCTAACGTAGGTATAGTGAGTGAAAGATGAGTGAGGCCTGTCAGCAGTGGAACAAGTGTAGGGAGGTGCACAAAAAGAAATTAGAACGTGTTCCCAAATATCACTAACAGGCAAGTAACTATCATCTAATGTCAGTTGTAGGGACGTTGTTAGAGAAAATGCTGAATGACAGGACTAATAATCACTGGGAACTACAGAATTTAATCAGAGATGGCCAACGTGGGTTTGTGAAGTGCAGATCTTTTGAAGAGGTATCCAAGGGTCTCAATGAGGGCAGAGCAGTGGATGTAGTTCACGTGGGCTTCATTGAGCATAAAACAGTATAGCACATGGGTAAATAACCATATATGATGTTGGCCTTAAGTATCCAGGTCAATGAATACAAAAACAGAGAAGTCATGCTCCAATTTTATAGAATGTTAATTAGGTCTCAAATGGAGTACTATATGCAATTTTGGGAGCCATACTAAGGGAAGGATGTGATAGCACTGGAGAAGGATAAAGGATATTCACCAGGATGTTGCCTGGATATGAAGAGAGACAGGTCTCTCTGGAATGGAGGAGCTAAAGAAAAGACATGAAGTGTATACAATTATGAGAGGTTATAGACAGGGAAGTAACCAAGAAACTAGAGGGAGTCAAACTAAGAGGACATAGATTAACACAAGATGAGCTGTAAGGGGTTCTTTTCCAACTAGAGAGTGTGAATGCCTAGAATGCACTGCCCAAGAAAGTGTTGGAATCGAGATTGCTAACAGTACTTAAAGTACCTAAATGAGCACTTGAATGGCTTTGGCAGAGAGAAGAATAGGCTAAGTGCTAAGAGATAGGAATTATATAGATAGGTACCCACTGGTTAGTGTTGTGGTGAGCTGCACGGTCTGTTTCTTTGTTGTATGTCTTTACGACTCTGTCGTGAATCATGAGTACCTCAATGAAATCACCTCCAGTAAGGCCAGCCTTGCTCTATCCCTGCCAGTAAGAGACATTCGCTGGAATCAGTTGAATGAATCGATGCTTTACTGCATCTGAGGCAAATGTTCTTCTTGGTATATGCAGGAAGAGCTGCATATGATACTTGAGGTGTCATTACATTAATACTCTGGTGAGACACTTTAACTGAGCCCACACATGGAGTGCTGTTTGCAGCAAGACAAGATTACTTTAAATATAGGCCAGTTAGCCTTTCTTATTAGTTGCTGCACTTAAAGACAGTGGTCCCCAACCACCAGGCTGCAAAGCATGTGCTATCAGGCCACGTGAAGATGATATGATTTGGCGATATGAAACGATATGAGTCAGCTGCACCTTTGCTCATTCCCTGTCACATACTGTTGAACTTTAACGCACGCAAGGTCATCAGTGACCCAAGACGCAAATGACCCAAGACATGCAAAGGAGTGGGTCCGTGACCCATTTGTGAATGTTTCCGGTGAATCTTCCATGTCAGCGCAGGGAAAAGATCAACTCCTCGAGCTTGCAAATGACGGGTGGCTGAAAAGTATGTTTGACATGACATCTCTGCCGGCATTCTGGATCAAAGTCAAGGCTGAATATCCTGAGATAGCCACGAAAGCACTGAAAACGTTGCTTCCACTTCCAACATCATATCTCTGCGAAGCAGGGTTTTCTGCAATGAATGTAACGAAAACTAAATTGCGGAATAGACTGGACATAAGGAACCCCCTTCGAGTATCGCTGTCTCCCATCACCCCTCGATGGGACCGTCTTGTTGCAGGGAAACAAGCCCAGGGCTCCCACTGATTCAGCGATATTGGTGTGTTGCAATGATTTTATATGTTCATACGAGGAAAATATGTGCTTATAAGTGGCATAAAAATTAGATTTTTGGAGCAGCGGCACAAGACATTACAAATATGACAAACTTAAGTAAATGTAAACTTAAGTTAACAAATACTACTGATATGTAAGAGATAAATTTCTATTCATAAATCTGAGCTAATTCAGCATAATATTATTACAATTTGTCAAGCAGAATATCATTCCAGAAATTTGCTCTCAGTTTAACGTCATTACAATCCCATATTCTGGGTTCAACATATTATTTTGCAGAGAGTGACAAAGAAATGGCTAGTGTCACTGTATGACTGGGGTAAGCATGCAGATGGTAACCAAATACCTGCATGACTTGCAAGAATTTCCAGGAAAGCAAATGTGAAAAGTTCCATATTCCTGCCTATATCTACAATTTTTTTATGTTTGATCTTGATAATATGTTCTTAATAACATTGGTTTACTAGTTTCTCCAATTACAAAATCCCTTTTGTTAGATCCTTTGAGGTGCACGCATTTAAGTTTAATGTTACCTCAACCTTGTTTTATCAGCTGTGTTAAGTCATCACCATATTATATAACCTAGCCAAATTAGCAGCTATGGACATTTTGAATAATGTATGAGAGTATTATCTTTTATGTATCAATGAGATCACTTTTTGTTGCACAGTAGAACATACAGTCACAGAAACAAAATAAAATTATTACTTTCTATATGACATAAGCACATCAGGAGTATTCCTAATGATGCATCAGTAACCTATCGAGTTCATTACAGTTGTGCTTAACATTGAAAGGCTGGTTGGAAGAAAGCTAGTTGTCCCATTTCATGACACTCAAGTGAACAATATTTGAAATATATATTGAACATGTTCCTGTCTTAATGTGCATTTGGTTGCTTTTCTCTGTAGTTATATCTTACATTGTGATATGGTCACCCCAGCTTCTTAATTAGTTATTATTTGCTAAAATTAGTCATCAATTTTCTGACATTTGTGGAAGGGGAAGCAGGATAATAGTCTCAGATCCATGAACTTTGTTGGGATGAAAGCTGATCAATTTTTGGATGAAAAGCATTGCTCCCTCACATGAAGAGGTTGCCTTGTTATTATAGATTAAGCAAGTTGGCGCTATACTGAAATAAAGACCAAAAAAAGCCATAGCAGAACATGTGTGGAGTGAGAAATGCTTAGCCACACAGATACTGTTGTTTCATCAGCATTTTCTGTTTTTATTTCAAATTTCTAGTATCAGCAGTATTTTGCTTCAGGGTCTAAACTTGTTGGAGCTTAGCAAAGTAAAATATGATTTTATTTAAATATAGGGGCAGCTTAAGTGATATCTGCTGAGAAGATAGTTCCCTTGTAGAACACTCTAGAACTAGGTAAGTATAGTTTCAGAATAAGTGGTCACCAATTAATGGTACGGATGAAGATTTCTTTTACCAGGGGGCTTTGAATATTTGAGATCCTCTACCCTTTGAGAGCCTTGGAGGCTAAATCATTGAACATTACGATCAGGTCAGAAAGAATTTTGGATCTGTAAGAGAGTTGAAGGTTATGAGGGGCAGAAGGGAGAGTGGAGTGGAAGCTTAGCTCAGGTCATCCATGAACTTATTGGATGACAGACTAGGTTCAAGGGATCATACAGTTTACTCCTGCATCTATTTCTTGTACTACTTGAATCATAGAGAAAATAACTGGTTTCGACCTAATGAGTATATGCCGACCACGGTGTCCACACAGCTGGTCCCAGCTTCCTACATTTGGCCCACATCCCTCCATGCCCTACCCCTTCATGTATCACTTCAAGTGTTTTTTAAAATGGTACTTGTAATTTTGGAAAAAACTACTTTTGAACTCTAAGAATGTTTCTTTCTTTTTAAATCTTTTTATTGAATTAGTACACAAAAGGTAAAACATATAGAAACTAATACACTGTTGCAATATAAATTTACAAGAGATATTAATACATAAAAAAAGTACAAACAGTGCAGTTTAGTTATAAAATAACAAGGTAATATAATAGTATACTAATTTTCCATATATATCAATAAAGAGAAGAAAAAACCCCAACCCCCCCCAAAAAAAACCCACCGTGCAACTAACCTAAAAGGCAAAGCAAAGCAATAGGCTAACTAGGTATCAAGTAGACTTAAACAACTTAAACAATCACGTCCTCAAACCCGACCTCCATTAATAACAGTTAAAAACCAAGAAGGGAATGTAAATATGGTCAAAGAGAAAAAAAAGTTACATTAAATGAAACTGTTGAATAAAAAGATCTCCAGGTCTGTTCAAATTTAACTGAAGTATCATAAAGATTACTTCTGATTTTTTCCAAATTTAAACATAGTATCGTTTGAGAAAACCAAAAAAACGTATTTGGGGCATTAATCTCCTTCCAATGTTGTAAAATACATCTTTTCGCCATTAAAGTAAGAAATGCAATCATTCTACGGGCTGAAGGGGAAAGATTACTGGAAGTTTTAAGTAATAAACTTTAAGAATGTGTAAAAAAAAAGTGGAATAAGGTAAGCAGAAGCAGACCCATGTAGTTAACAGAGAAGATGGGATGGAAATTACTTGAAACACTGCCAGATCTACAGGACATTTTCACCATTTTCTGTTTTTATTTTGAACTTTTTACATCCATTTTTATTAGCTGGTGAAATGCCATAAAGTTATGAAAAATATAAGTTGCAGAAAAATGGAGAAAACTAAAGGAAAGGTTCTTGTTAAGACGAAGGTTAAATGACACAAGTGGGGGTGGTGCCATGTGAAGAAGGATGGTAAAATCTAGTGAATAACAATGCCTGTGGAGAATGTATACTAGGAAGAGGCAGGTGAAGTCTGAAGTACAAGAAGAGGCAAGATCAAGCACTCTGTGGGTGAATCGTGTAACAATCTCAAAGCAGTATGGCAGAAGGACCTTGGAAGCAATATTGAAGATAATGAATGGTCAAATATTTTATCAAATGTTGGTAGACATATTAGGGAAGTGAGAGGGACATTTATTCAGTATAAGATAGTACACAGTTATTATTGGACACCATCTAGACTCTACAAAATGGGGATTGTTGATAATAATTTATGCTGGAAATGTAAAACTGAGGTGGGCATATATTTTCACATGATTTGGGAGTGTTCCCTGGTTCGTCCATTTTGGTGTAAAGTTCTTGATTTGTTGGAGAATTGTTCGGGTTCCACACTGCCCTTGTGCCCACGGCTTTGTCTCCTGGGTGATAGGACAATGATACCTAATGTAAACAATGACAAATTTACTATTTTAAAGGTGGGTGTCATCACAGTTACAAGAATTATATTGCAAAACTGGAAAAAAAACCCAGATGTCTCACTGTGAAGGAATGGACTGAGGAAATGATTAAGATTTCATCATATGAACACACGTTGGGAAGAATTAACAGTGAGGGAAAAGTGCAAGACGCATGGGATCAATTTTGATTGTATGTTAACTTAAACTTAAATTAGAACTTCTTTCTGTTTCTAAGTTTTATTTGTTTTCCTGTCATGGGATGGCTGTGTAAATATGCTGTACTGTATCTGCTCCATGACATGCTGTGCTGCTTTGTAAAATAAGAATAAATAACAATAAAAATGTGAACTACAAAAAAAAGAGGCAAGAGAAAAAATACTAAATACAGAAAATGCAAAATGCAAAACTGAAATGGCTGATTATCTGAAATTGTTGAAGTTTTGAAGATTATAATGTACCAGCTGGGTAGACAAAGTGATGTTCTCCAGATTACATTGTTCACATTGAGACTTTGTAGGAATATTGTAGGAAGCCAAGCATAGAGGTGGGAATGGGCTGGAGAATAAAGTGGAAGACAACAGGAAGCTCAGAGTTGCCTTTATGGACTGAATGGTTTCCCCAATGTAAAAGCGATTATGACTGACTGGAGGCAGTAAGGTTTTTCAGTTTTTATAAAGTGGGCTTCACTGACCGTGTATTGCCCGTTCATTATTGTCCTTATGAAGGTGTTGATGAGCCTCATTTTTATACTGCCTTAGTCTTTCTGGTGAAAGTATTTCCATAATGCTGTTGGATAGAGTATTTTCAGGATTTAGACTGACCAATAACAAAACACCATTGTTATATATTTCCAAGTCAGTGATTTGTTCATTTCTTGTGGTTACATGATACAGTGCCATAAGAAGGAGTGGGTATTTATGCAGGTGGAAGAGTGGACAGAGCATCACGTAGGGAATGGTTTCTTCTGGATGCTACAAGAGAGGATGTGGTTGCCTGATTGAGTTTGAGGCAGGCAGTGAGGGAACCAAAATGAAGGATAACCCTTCTTTATCTTTTTATCATTTACCTGTGTTGGGTTCATCTTTCCATGAAGTGACAACTCCAATCTTCTTTGAGGCTCCTATCTTCACAGAGGGCACCCTCTATTATGTTGTGAGGTAAGTGAGAGATACTCAGAACAGATCTTCTTGCTTGGACATCCATGGGTCAATGTGGACCATCAGCAGCAACAAAAAATTGTAACCACACAATCTATAACCTTATCACCTGATATATCCTTCTTGCTACCATTATTATCAAACCAGGGGATCAGCCATGGTTCAATGGAAAGGTGTGTTGGGAGCAGCACAAGTATGAGGTGCCAATCTGGTGAAGCTGTAATATCTAACTATATATATGCTAAACCACAAAATCAGCATGCAGTAAAGTTAATCAGTTCTCACAATCAAGATCAGATCAAAGTTTTGTAGTTATGCCGTATTTAGTTGTGAATGATGGTGGACAAAAGAATCACTAACAGTTGGAGCAGACTAAGAACATCTGAATCCTCAAAGAAGACAAAGCTGAACAATTTGCTTGCACATTCAACCAAAAATGCAAAGCGAGTGATCTATTTAAGCTTCCTGTTGAGATTTTCACCTTCATACAAAACAGTTTTCACACAGTTTGATTCACCCAGTGTGAAATCAAGAAATGACTGTGACCACTAGATATGGAAAGGCAAATGGAACTGGACAATATCTCAACTGAGGTAAAATGGGCCACCCATTTCCCTTCACAGATTAAATTCCTCCAGGAGTTTGTTTTTAACCCAACTATAAATTTGAAGGCCTCTGGTATTGAACTGCAACTCTAGCCGATTGCTACACTTAGAGGTGTTACACTTATTCTAATTATTCTAGTGCAGTTACAACAGTGACGTCTTCAGGCAATGTGGAATATTGCCTTTGTGCCCTGATGGGAAAAAAAGAGGACAAATGTAATCTGGCTATTCAGTCTACCTTCAGATCATCTGCAAAGTGATGAAATGTGTTTCTGTTGGCAGCTTGAGTTTAGCAGGGACCTTCAGTTCTAGGCTTCATTATGTCTATAGTCCAGACATGGATCATAAAGCTGAATTCCAAAGATGAGGTGAGAATAACATCAAGGCAGTACTGGATCAAGTGCAGCACTAATAAACCATGGTAAAATTACAGTCTGAGGGCATAAGAGCTAAAACACTTCAATACTTGAGTTATACTTCATGCATAATAAGATGATAGATGTTGTAGTATGCCAATTGGCCCAGCTCCAGGACGTCACTGTTGGAGATCCTCAGTGCAGTGGCCCAGGCTTAATCATCTTTAGCTGTTTCACTGATGACCTGCTTGACATCATGAGGTCATATAGGAGATGTTTGGCTGATGATTGTACTGTTGATGCCCACTTGCAACTCTTCAGCAAATGAAACAGTCCAAACAGGCCATGTTTCCAAGTAGCGAGATCTAGGCTATGCTCAGGCATTGGGTTTTGTGGCAAGTAACATTCATGTAACAAAGGGATGGACCATCTGCAAAAAGAGGATGTTTGACCACTTACCATTGACTTTTCAATGGCATTACTACTAACAAGACCTGCATCAACAGCAACCAGAAACTCAGCTGGACCAGCATGAATTTTATGGCTTCATGAGCAGTTGGAGACTAGGTATCCTGTGGTGAGTAACTAATCTCTTCACACTTCATCTTTCTGGCAAATCCAAGGCATAAATTAGGAATGTGATGGAACACTGTCCTCTCACCTGGATGAACACAGCTCCAACAACTCTCAGTTGGAATTGGACTTGTATTATTGTCACATGCTGCAAGATACAGTGAAAAGCTTGTCTTGCATTCTGTTCATACAGATCAATACATTACACATATAAAACAATAATAGAATGCAAACCATAGTGTAGCAGCTACAGAGAAAGTCCAGTGCAGATAGAAAACAATCCAATGTCATAACAAGGTTAATTGTGAAGTCAAGAGTCTATCTTATCGTACTAGGGAACAATTCAATAGTCTTATAACAGCAGGGTAGATGATGCTGTTATTGAGTCTGGTGGTTAGTGCTTTCAGACTTTTATATCTTCTGCCCGTGCAAGAGGGGAGAAGAGAGAATGTCTGAGGTAGGTGGGGTCTTTGATTATACTGGCTGCTGTGCTGAAACAATGAGGTGCAGTGAGAGTCCATTGAGAGGAGGCAGGCTTCTGTGATGTGCTGAGTTGTGTCCACAACTCTTTGCACTTTCTTGCAGTCACAGACAAAGCAGCTGCCATTCCAAGCCACCCAGTTAGGGTGCTTTCTATGGTGCATCGATAAAAATTGGTAAGGGTCGATGGAAGCACCAAATTTTTTGTAGTCTCCTAGACGCATTGGTGGGCTTTCCTTGGCCTCGATTTCTATGTGGTTGGACCAGGACAAGCTATTGGTGACATACACTCTTAAGAATCTGAAGCTCTCAACCTCGGCACTATTGATGTAGACAAGAGTATGTGCACCATCCCCTTTCCTGAAGTGAACGACCAGCTCTTTTATTTTGCTGACATTGGGGGAAAAGGTGTTGTCATGATTCCATGTTACTAAGCTTTTTACCTCCTTCCTATACTCTGATTCATTGTTATTTGAGATATTGTTCACTGTGGTGGTATCATCTACAGACTTGTAGATGGAGTTAGAGCAGAATTTGTCCAACATAGTGATTAGAAAGGAGATGAGGAGGAATTTCTTTAAGCTAAGCAGAGGGTGGTGAATCTGTGGAATTCTTTGTCACAGGCAGCTGTCTTTATGTATATTTAAGGCAGAGCTTGATAGATTCTTGATTGATCAGGGCATGAAGGGATACAGGGAGAAGGCAGGAGATTGAGGCTGAGAGGAAAATTGGATCAGCCATGATGACTTGATGGGCCAAATGGCCTAATTCTGCTCCTTTTTCTTATTGTCTTATAAGTGTATAGGGAGTGGAGTTGGGGGCTGAGGATGCAAGCTGAACATCATCATGGACAAAGTAGTGTGCTTGATTGATACCAAATTTCTTTCTTTTCACTGGCAATGTACACAATGCACTGTGGTTAACCTCTTATCTAACTCCAACATCATCTCCTAAATTCAAGGTTGCATACTCCATGTAGCCAATGCAGATTAGAGGTTCAGTACATGGGATCTCCACTACCTCTTGCACATTCACCTTCAAGTTGCACACCATCCGAACTTGGAAACATCCTACTGTACTCTTCCTTAATTGCTCAATATACAGTCCAGAACTCTCCCTGACACCATTGTATCTTCACCAGTTATTGAGGAAGGAACTCACCATCACCTTCTTGAAGGCAATTAGGTATGAGGAATAAATGCTGGCCTTGCCTTGCCAGAAAAATGGGTGATTAAAGCCAGTTCTTTGTCATGGATTGAGTTGCTTTGTTCTCTACCCACCTAACTGGCAGTGGTTTTGCAATAGGATTTCTGATACTGATAACCATTTTCAAATTCAAAATTGATGCTTGTGATTTGGATTTCTCTTGTTATGAATTATGTTGGAATCTTTCTTGCTTTCACATGTTTTCACTTACTAATTTTTTATATTGTGGAGCACTGGAATGAAAATGTTGGTAAATAGATACTTTTGTGCAGTATTTCTGTGCAGCTGCTAATGCATGTTGATGTAATTGAAAGCTGCTTTTTAGTTGAAAGCAAAGATGCAAAGACATTCACTTCCTGTGAAATATATGAATATAGGAGTTAACTATAGTTGTTCATTTGGTGAGGAAGTTTTCTACATAAAAGGTTATGTAGATTAATGGACGTTAATCAATGGAGATGAATTAAGTAATTTTAATTTTGTTTTTTTACCATTTGTTCTGGAAAGAACATCATTGAACTCAGAGCAATAGAGGATTGACAAAGCTGCAAGGTCACACTTTTATATTATGGATTTCCATAATGAGCCAATAGTAAGTTTGACGACAAGGTAATGAATAAAGCTATTTGTAGGTACTGTTCAAACAATCTGTACTTTATACAGCATGTACAGTAGAGCTGAGCCAAGGCAAACATGTTTCAGATGTGAAGTGTGAAGCAGTATAGTTACTTCCAAGTAGCGTAAAACTTGCCCTTTCCAATTTGCTTTTATGTTGCTTGTTCTCATGCAGAATAGTAATGTTAGGAATGGAATATTTGCACATTAGCACCAGTCTGAATGCTCTTTAATTATAGGTTGACATAGCAGGTCAGGTCACATAGATGCAAGCTATCTGACATAGAAATAGATGGTAACCCCACTAAGATATTAACATCCCAAATCCGTTTTATGCTGCATGCAACCCTCTTTTGAATCGTCATCAATTGTTTTCCATCGTATTCAATCTGTATTACCATTTGCAAAATGTACTGCATTACTTTTTGATTATAACATCAATTTTAGTTCTGTTAAGTGCATCTGCTTAGAAGCTAGGTTTACAATGCCTAAATATATTTTTTTCAGGCATACCAGCGGCTGAAAAAAGTAGAGATGCCTGTGTATGGACTCTTTTAGTGTGGCTTTTGCACAGGAGCTGCCCTTGTTCGTGTCCCATTTAGCTCACTTTCAAGCTTTAATATACCTTTTACCAGATCTTTATCATGAAACATCAACATAATACATCATTGGTGGTTCAGTACATTTTTTCATATGTTAAGTTCCCTACAGTATAAAGTGAATGAGGCATTTTTGTTATTAAGACCATAAGACATAGGAGCAGGATTAGGCCATTTGGCCAATAAGAGTCGGCTCCGCCATTTCAACATGGCTGATCCAACTTTCCCCTCAGCCCCAATCTCCTGCTTTCTCCCAGTATCCCTTTATGCGCTGACCAATCAAGAATCTATCAACCTCTGCCTTAAATATACATAAAGACTTGTCCTCCACAGCTACCTGTGGCAAAGAATTCCACAGATTCACCAGCCTCTGACTAAAGAAATTCCTCCTCACCTCTGTTCTAAAAGGATGCCCCTCTATTCTGAGGCTGTGTTCCCTGGTTTTAGACTCTCACACCACAGAAAACACCCTCTCCCCATCCACTCTATTAAGGCCTTTCACTATTCGATAGATTTAAATAAGCTCACCCTTCATTCTTCTGAATTCTAGTGAATACAGGCCCAGAGCCATCAGACGCTCTTCATATGACAAGCCATTCAATCCTGGAACCATTTTCATGAACCTCCTTTGAACCCTCTCCAGTTTCAGCACATCCTTTCGAAGCTGCGGGCCCCAAACCTACTCACAGTACTTCAAGTGAGGCATCACCAGTTCTTTATAAACCCACAACATTACATCCTTGCTTTTATATTCTAGTCCTCTTGAAATGAATACTAATATTGCATTTGCCTTCCTTACCACAGACTCAACCTGCAAGTTAACCTTTAGGGAATCCTGCACAAAGACTCCCAAGTCCCTTTGCATCTCAGTTTTTGGTATTTTCTCTCCATTTAGAAAATAGTCAACCGTTTAATTTCTTCTGCCAAGGTCCATGAGCAAGCACTTCCTGACACTGTATTCCATCTGCCATTTCTTTGTCCATTCTCTTAATCTGTCAAAGTCCTTCTGTAGGCTCTCTACTTCCTCAAAATTACCTGCCCCTACACCTACCTTTATATCATCTGCAAACTTTGCAACAAAGCCATCAATTCCATCATCCAAATCATTGACATATAATGTAAAAAGAATCGGTCCCAACACAGACCCCTGTGGAACACTACAAGTCACCGGCAGCCAACCAGAAAAGGCTCCCTTTATTTCTACTTTTTGCCTCCTGCCTAACTGCCACTGCTTTATCCATGCTAGAATCTTTTCTGTAATACCATGGGCTCATAGCCTGTTAAGCAGCCTCATGTGTGGCATCTTGTCAAAGGCTTTCTGAAAATCCAAGTACACAACATCAATTCTCCTTTGTCTATCCTGCTTGTTATTTCTTCAAAGATTTCCAACAGATTTGTCGGGCAAGATTTTCCCTTGAGGAAACAATGCTGACTACGGCCTGTTTTATCATGTGCCTCCAAGTACCCTGAAACCTCATCTTTAATAATCGACTCCAACATCTTCCCAACGACTGAGTTCAGGCTAACTGACCTATAATTTCTTTTCTTCTGCCTCTCTCCCTTCTTGAAGAGTGGAGTGACATTTGCAATTTTCCAGTCTTCCAGAACCATTCCAGAATCTAGTGATTCTTGAAAGATCATTGCTAGTGCCTCCACGATCTCTTCAGCCACCTTTTTCAGAACTCTGGGGTGCACACCACCTGATCCAGGTGACTTAACTACCTTCAGACCTTTCAGTTTTCCAAGAACCTTCTCTCTAGTTATAGTAACTAACCACACTTCATGCGCCCTGACACCTGGAACTTCCGCCATACTGCTCATGTCTTCCACAGTGAAGACTGATATAAAATACTTATTCGTTAGTTATTCATCAACCTTTTCACCAGATCCAGAAAATGTTAAGCAATAAAACATTTTAATGGCATCAACAGAGTGCCAGTTTATGCTTGAATCATATCTTTTTACTTTTGGCCTACTGATCAACCCCCATCTATGGGACATTGCAAAGTACATGAGTGCCAATAAGCTGCCTGAGAACTCATTGTTGTACTCTTAAGGCCCCAAAAGGGCATGTAAATTATGAGTAAAGAACAAATGCATTTCCATGCATCCAGGCTTCTCCTCATTGCAGATCACTTGTTATTTGTGATAGGCTGTTGTCACCTTTCCTAAATGCTAGTAGATGAGTTCCCTCTATGACTCAAACTAATTTTTTTCATTCCTCCAACAGTGATTAGAAAAACTGATATTAAGTAGCATTTATTCAGACCTGGAACTCATATCAAGATAAACAGGGTACAATCTGTCAGGAGGGCAACATTCTGTTCTAAGTTATGCTATCATTCATTTTAACTGTGGTATCAAAATACTTTGTGCATACACTTATGTTTGAATGTCATTACTATGTCACTATATTTTATGCATTGCGAGTGAATTCTTCATTTGTCAATGCGAAATCAGTTCTTTTATTCATAGTAATTGAAAAGCTTAAAGCATTGAGGAAGGAGAGTTGGTATTTTTGAATTTTGTGTCAAAGGCAGTTATTCATATTGTTATTACAACACAACTTAAATTGATTTTCCTCTTTGACAGTGCACTGGCAGATGCCTCTCATTCAGAAACAAATAATATCCACTGTTTTGCCTACCTGTGGTCGACTGAGTTTAGAAGCCGACAGGCCTCAAAATATGCTATGCTCCACAATTTTCTATTCTAAGTTCCCCCTTTGACCTGAAATACAAATTATGCTTCATTTGCGCCAAGAGGGTGTGTTGACTATCAGTGCCAGAGTCCTGATAATGTCAGAATACAGTAATTAGAATGAAGAGATCTGTGATTTTGCAACTTTTGCCTGCAAGATTATACCTAATTGTCTTTTTTTCTGGCAGTCCATCTGTCCATCTCTGTGGTGGGTAACTGGGATCAAGAACAGGCCATATGAGGACCTGAACTATAAATACTACATAATTTGCTGAGATAAGATTGTATTATTCCTGCACAATTACTTTTATGTTTAAATGATTCATTTTTTTATTATCCTCTAGTAAATAAAAGGAAATGCTAGTAAATAAAAGGAAACCATGATTTTCACAGGATACATGTATTTCCATTTGTGTTTTTTTTTGAAAAGTAATCATCCTTGAGCTATTTTGTGACTTTTTTCCATTGCCCCTCTCCTCAAGCCTTGGTTCATCCCACTCATAAAAATCCTTCCCTCTCATAATAGCTAATGCTAATTTGTTACAATGTTACCTCTACCATAGCCACAGCTGACGTCTGCTTTTACGTATAAATATTGGGGAGAAAGGGACCATTTACAGTTTTGACATGCTAGCTCCAATTCTTAAAATATCGTCACATGTGGCGTTCTTGGAAAACACATCTTAGATTTGAGTGAGTATTTTTCTGATTTATTTGTAAGTAAAAGTTATACATTAAAACTGTGATGGAAAATGAGTATACCAACATTTTTCATATGGAGACAGTTGTTCTGAAGTGGCTTGTGAAGCACAACCTATTGAGGTTTTATTGGTATAGCAAAGCTTTTACTTGTCTTCCCTGTGATTCAATCAAATTGTATTTGTGGAAATTTACTTCAGCTGTCGAGATATTGTGTGGAATTTCTAAATAAAAATCCATATGAATTCATCTATACACAAGTTTTATAGAAAACCCTAAATAAAAGTGATTAAATTCTTAAATTCTATTTTCCTTTGCTTGACAACATAATTCAATATTGTCTTAAACTGAATGATCATTTTGAATTGTTCATGTAATGTCTTATAATTCTGAGGGTTTCTACCAGGCTACACTTCTCACTATGCTTGAATAAGTAATGTATACATTGGAGCCCTCTTATCTGTAATGCTTGGGGCCGTATTTTTTCAGATTTTGGAATATTTTCATCTATATAATGAGATTGCCTTGGGACTGAAACAAAATCTGTTTACAATATGTATACAGCTTATACCTATATCCTGAAGGTAGTAGTATATAATATTTTTAATAATTTTGTGTATGAAACAATAATGCGTACATTGAACCATCAGAGGGGTAAGCTGTCACTACCTTGGCTGCCCAGGTGGACAGTCAGTGGCTGTTTGGGCTCACTATCATTCCCAAATTCAACGTGCTGCCAGTAAGCAGTCTTTGTCTTACACTTGTTCATCAAGTATATGTACTAATGCAGCTGCTCAGTATGTTAGATTTTCATCATTGATGATCTTGGGAAATTCACCAATGAATTTCTCTTCTGCTTCATGATCAGCAGACGTGTTATCACCACAAGACCTTAAAACTTCAGCAACCAGTCCGCTGAATATTTACAATTGCCTTCACTTTGCAGTTCATGGTAATAGATCTATGCTTGTTTCATGATCTGCATACCATTGCGCAGCCTATGTTCGCTCCAACACTGATGAATCCACTCTTTCAATACACGTTCGAGATCTTCATTTTTCGCTTTATGCAGTGTTTTTCTATTTTTCATTAACTTCTATTCATTATATATGTGAGATTACTTCTCTGAACTGTCTGGTGTGCAGAGTCCTACACATCATCCGGGACCTTCCCAGCACCTTGTGGAATTTTCTAGTTGTGACGTTATGTCAATGCTAACGGATGCCCAACCTGTATTTAATTTGTAGATGTGCCAGTGGAGTTGCTGGAAGAAGTGGTGCAGGATGAGACAAGTTTTTTTTTTCCAATTTGCCCAGAGATTGAGTTCATTCAATCAAATACTGAGCTGTACAGACCAGATTTGAAATTTATTGCTTGATACATTTGTTGATCTAGGTAGCAATAAGAAGACTACAAAAGGCATTTTGGAAAACAAAAACAAAAATAAGGCAGGAGTTCCTATTCTTGATCAATACCTATTATGCTGAGATAGATCCTAGGATGTGCTGAGACACATCATCAGTGATGTAACGTGGGGTCATCAGGCCTTTTGAATCTTTCAACATCAGATAGTCTTGCCTAGGCGACCCAGCCAGGACTGATCAGGCCCTGGCTTGTGTCCCAGCAGCACTGGTCCATGGGTCACACCTCTTGATCCATAGCTTTCTGGAGGCTTGCTCAGCAGCCCCTGTGACAGTCCCGGTCCCGTAATACCAAGGAGAGAGTAGGTTCTGCACAGCCAGCAGCCAGCAAAACCTCTAATAATAGTTGACGTGGTCTGGAGTCATCTATCAACATGTCCCTTCACTATTGCCACAATGATGTGGATTGCATCCTCCTCAGACTGCAGCCACTCCCTCAGATTGCTTGCTGGAGACCAGTTAACCCGCTGCTACTCTGCCTGGAGTGAGAGTTTCTGCCAGTTGGACCTCTGCTGAGATATTGGGCAATGTCATTGTAATGCCATGCTGATTGTGATTTAGGGAAATTGTGTTTTTCTGGTGCCAAATCTCCTTTGCTCTGATGTTCTAGGTTGAGATTTAGTCAGGAATGATGTTTTGGGCGAGAGGTCATGGGGGAGTACTCTGAGGAGAAATAAATTTCAAGAAAATGTGGAAGAGGAGTAAATAATCAAAAATTGGGAAAGTATAAAGTATTCTGTTGCAAATAATGAAACATTATTTTACATATGCTATATCAAGTGATAGGATGGATTAATTCTATGCAATATTTCATTCATTTCCTATGTAAGATTCTGCATTATAATGGCAAAAATGTTCTTGAGCAACTGATAGGCTAACCCACTGGTACAGGATTATTTTTGCCACTAACAGATATTTACGAATAACAGAGTGATATTGCTTAGAGTCTGTTTGTAATGTTAAATCTAGGGATATTATTGTGGTCTATAACAGCCCACCAAAATTATCAAAAGAATGTTTCGACAGTACATAAAAACAATACTCTTTGTGGTTAATAATTCATATCAGAGACAGTAGTTTTTTTTACTCAGCATTACAGAGATTATCCAGCAAGACTGTGCACTGAATAAAGTACTTTACATAAGTGGAATGTTGTATGTTAAGAATGTGTATAAGGAAAATGAAAATTTACTTACTGGGGGGGAAAAAAACAAAGGTCAAAATGTGTTAATCCCCTGTGAGGCAGAACGGAAGGAATTTTAAACTGATTAACAACTGAAAAGAAGAGTTGGCAGAAGGTTTTCAAGTGGCTAAACTGTTGCAGCTCTGATCATTTCTTACCAAGATTCTCCCTTTTCTCATCAGCACTGCCAGTAATTCTGCTCGGAGCACCCCAGCCTGCTCACCCATCCTGAGGAAGAGATCAAGATCCCCAACACCTCAGAATCTAGAGGGTGAGAACATGGTGGAAAAGGGCTCGGACCATTCCTCAGACAAATCACCTTCCACCCCTGAACAGGGAATCCAGCGAAACTATTCTTCCCAGTCTGGTCGAAGCAGCAAGAACTCCAAGGTGAGCCGAGTTTAATGGTCATGTAAGAGAAGTTGTTTGGAAATGGAGATCACACTTTATATAAAAAAAATTTGTTACCTTTTGTATCACTGCTGTAGACTCATTATATAGTAACAAAGAAATCTGATGAAATTAAAAAAAAATATTTTGAGGAAAAAGAATATCGACATTATAAGGACTGGAATAAAAGTGGTCATTCATATTTTAAATCATGATTATTTAAAATGTCATTTAATATTTTCAACAAATTTGAAACTGCTGTAAGTAGTAATTATTATTTTGTTCATGGATATTTCTTTTGGGTGCTGTACTTGTGTTCTTGTGAAAACTAATTCATTTTGCTAACCTTGTCCACATTAAGTTATTATATTGCTAATTAATAACCTGCATTGATCTTTCGATTGTGAAGTTTGCTTTCTTCGCCTCATTAAGTATCAGACTTTGGGGGTGTAAGCTTGTCCACTAACTAGCATAGTGGTTAGCACAGCACTATTACCGTTCAGGGTGTCGGAGTTCAATTCTGACGTCATCTGGAAGGAGTCTGTACGTCCTCCCTGTGGAATGCATGGATTTTCTCCGAGTCCTCTGGTTTCCTTCCTCAGTGCAAAGATGTGCCAGTTAGTAGGTAAATTGGTCATTGTAAATCGTCCCGTGATTAGGCTAGAAATCGAATAAATTGGGAGTTGCTCGTCAGTGTGGCTCGAAAGGCCAGAAGGGCCTATTCCATGACGAATAAATAAATAAATAACCATTTAAAAGTAGGCTGGACTACAGGAACTGAGATGTTTTATGTATGGCAGTATGTAGGTTATATGTTAGATTAGGGAGGAGGAATGTCAGTTTATATACGGTACTCATTTGATTCACACAAGAAAGTGCATGTATATGCATATCAATGAGGGGGATGAGCTTAATTGCGTAAATTCCTTTTGATCTCCACGGCTTTGCTGACATTTATTTAAATTGCTTTTCTGTTGTACCAAGGGCTTTGACAGTTTAATTTGTAACACACAAAAAGTGCTGGAGGAGCTCAGCAGGCCAGGCAGCATCTGTGGAGAGGAACAGTCAAAGTTTCAGGCCGACACCCTTCATCAGGACAAGAAAGCAAGGGGGAAGAAGCCAGAATAAGAAGGTGGGGCTGGGGAGGGGTACAAGCTAGAAAATGAGAAGCCAAGTGGGTGGGGGGTGGGGTTTGAAGTAAGAAGCTAGGAGGTGAAAGCTGGGAAAGGTAAAGGGCTGGAGAAGAAGGAACCTGATAGGATAGGAGAGTGGACCATAGGAGAAGAGAAAGGACAAGGGGCATCTGGGGAGGTGATAGGAAGGTAAGGAGAAGAAAAGAGGTAAGGAGGAGGCAGAGTAGGGCATAGAAGAAGTGCTTTTTTAATTGTATTAAAACATATTTAATTTTTAAGCTATTCAAATGTTTTGAAACATTCAGAATGTTTGAAAAGATCTAAGACTAACTCTGGGGCATGGCTATGCTGACTGAAAAATTTCCCTTAATATTTTACGTATGGAGTTAACTCGTTACAATGTGGAAGGCTACATCATGGAAAAACTACTGAATAAAATTCACAAGTTCCGACTGGAAGAATTGCCAAGTGTATTTTAACCATTGTTATTGGCCAGCAGAGTTAGCACCCAATCAACTTAGAATCAGCCACAAAAACCTGTGCATATTGTACTCTGAAAATTCTCGGAACAGAATGTAACATCTATGATACTGTGTGTGTGCATGCGAATGCTCCATACTCTCCACCAGCTCTAGTTGTTTGGCATTGATTTAAACCAGAATTAGTTTAGGATGATGTAAAAGGTGTGAGTCCTCAGTGGGCTACATCTAGATTCAGGAAGAACTGATCGGGACAAAGAGATCTGCATATCCCAAATGTTGGAAAAATTGCCCTGAATCTGCCTGTGTTTGAGCCAGTTGCTGGAGAATAAATAGTGAATCAGATGGAATGCTGGATATCTGACCTGGGAGAGAGTAGACTAGCAGACTATGCATCTCCCCATCAGCCTCTGTATTTCCCTCTCTTTCCACTTTCTCTTCCATACCTTTAATATCACTCAAAAATTGTCCTCTGTCTTTTCTCGCTCCCTTTTTCTTCTTTCTCTCACCATTACCTATTCCTTCCCTGTTTCTGCCCCCTTTATTCCTCTTTTCTTTCACCTCTCCCTTTTTTCATGTTCCTTTTCTTCTTCAACTCACTGCTCTCCTCCCTCCCTCCCCCATTCCATTCCAGCTTTCCAGATTTCCCTTTCTTTCTGTCTCACCTTGTACCCCACCTCTTTGTGCTCTTTTCTCTCCATGTTTCCTGTTCCCTTCATCTTAAAACACTTGGCATGTCACCCTCTCTTTCTCAAATCCCTTTGTCATTTTTCTCTTTTTCTCTCTCCCTTTATACTCTCTATCTACCCCTACCTCTCTTTATTTCTTGCTTCCTCTTACTCTCTATTCTCCCATCAGCACCTTCTCTGTTTACCGTCACTCTCCCTCATTGAACTCCAGTCTTCTCGCTCCCTTTTTCTTCCCCTTCCTTCCCTTACCTCATTCACTTTGTGGTTGTCTGCTCTTTCCATTAAGCTCTCCACCCTCTCCTCACCTCATTCTATAACACAATGACATAAAGTGTCAAAGTCAACTGATAATTACCTGCAGTGTTATTACTGGATGTTTGTGTTGTAGGTAAATAACTAAGTCAGTGGTGTGGGAGGTATTCTTGCCTGGGATGGTGAGAGTTTAGGGCCAGAGAGTGGAAGGTCCTTAGATAATAATTGGGGGTGAGTGGAAGTCCATTGCGAAGATTGGCACAAAGCAAAGCAATGGTAAAGACGGGTTGTTCAACTCAACAGTCAGTAGGGTATGGGGCAACAATTGAGACCGATGCAGAAGTGGTAATCTAACACCAATATTTTCAAGAATTCTTTGAAAACCTGTGAATTTTTTGTCCAATATGCACAAATAATACATTAAAATTAATGTGTTAATTGCATGAATTGACACGTATCTGCAAAGTGACAACACTAATTCTTCGCATTTCTACCATAAGTGCCATTAATTTATTGGCCCACAGGTGCTGTCATGCTCACTTTTGCCCTGATGTCCTCGCATTTCTAGTATTCTGCTAGTGTACTCCACAGTGAAGACAGACACAAAATACTTATTCAGTTCATCCGCCATTTCTTTGTCCCCCATTTCTACCTCTCCAACATTATTTTCCCATGGTCCAATATCCACTCTCATTTCTTTTTTACTCTTTATATACCTGAAAAAACTTGTATCTTCCTTTATATTATTGGCTAGCTTACCTTCATATTTCATTTTTTCTCTCTTTATGGCTATTTTAGTTGCCTTCAGTTAGTTTTTAACAGCTACCCAATCTTCGACCTTTCCACTAATTTTTGCTATATTATCTACCTTCTCTTTAGCTTTTATGTTTTCTCTGACTTGTCAGCCACAGTTCCGTCGTCAGCCATAGTTGCCTCATCCTCCCTTTAGAATACCTATTCGTCTTTGGGATGTATCTTTCCTGAACCTTTCGAATTTCCCCAGAAACACCAGCCATTGCTGTTCTGCTGTCATCCCTGCTAGTGCCCCCTTCCAATTGACTTTGACCAGCTCCTCTCTCATGCATCTGTAATTTCCTTTACTCCACTGTAATTCTGATACATTTGACTTTAGCTTCTTCCTCTCAAATTGCAGGGTGAATTTTATCATATTATGATCACTGCCTCCTTTATCATAAGCTCCCTAATCAAATACGGGTCATTACAAAATACCTAATCCAGAATTGCCATTCCCCTAGTGGGCTCAACCACAAGCTGTCCTAAAGAGTCATCTCATAGACATTCTACAAATCCCCTGTTTTTGGAACCAGCACCAACCTGATTTTCCCAATCTACCTGCATATTGAACTCCCCCATGATAATCACAACATTGCCCTTCTTAACATACCTTTTTTAAAATCTCCCGTTGTAATTTGTAGCCTACATCATGGGTACTGTTTGGAGGCCTGTATATAACTCCCATCAAGGTCTTTTTACTTTTGCAGTTTCTTCACTCTACCCACAAGGATTCTACATCTTCTGATCCTACGTCACCTCTTTCTGAGGATTTGATTTCATGTTTTTACCAGTAGAACCACCCCACCCCTCTGCCTACCTGCCTGTCCTTTTGATACAATGTGTATCTTGGATGTTAAACTCCTATGATCTTCTTTCATCCACGACTCTGAAATGCCCACAGCATAATTTCTGACAATTTCTAACTGTGCTACAAAATCATCTACCTTATTCCGTATACTGTGTGTATTGAAATATAACATCTTCAGTCCTGTATTTATCACCCTTGATTTTGACCCCCGTTATTAACACATCCCACTGACTGCAATTTTGCCCAATTTTGCCTGTCCTTCCGCCTGTCCTTCCTCATAGCCTCACCACCCACTGCATCGAGTTGTTTACCAACTGCCCCATACTCAGCCTATCACTCCAGTTCGCACCCTCGACCAAACTAGTTTAAACCCTCCCCAACAGCTCTAGCAAACCTGCTCACAAAGATATTGGTGCCACTATTGGTTCAGGTGTAACCTGTTTTCTTTGTACAGATGATACCTTCCCTGGAAGAGATCCCAATGATCCGGAGATCTGAAACCTTGCCCCCTGCACCAATTCTTCATTCATCTGCCAGATCATCCTATTCTGACCCTTACTGATGACTACCCTGGAGGTCCTGCTTTTCAGCTTTCTGCCTAAACTCTGTATATTCTTTCTCCTCCCTTTTTCTGCTGTTTTCTGTTGGGACCAGAGTAGTCTGAGCCAAAATGTAGCTGAGAATATCTTGAAAAGCACCTGCTTTTCTGTCTGTAAAAGTTATTAAAATTTCTGAAATGTCTTACATTCATAAATAATAAAATAAATGATTAAACTTGCTTTTAAAATGTATTAACTTCAAAGTCTTTAAAAAAGGGAAAAAGTGGAGTGATGGTGCACTGTTCTACTGTGCAGCGACACCTGCACAAATATGACCTTCATGGAAGAGTAATCAGAAGAAAACCTTTCCTGCATCCTCACAACAAAATTCAGTGTCAGAAGTTTGCAAAGGAACATCTAAACAAGCCTGATGCATTTTGGAAACAAGTCCTGTGGGCTGATGAAGTTAAATTAGAACTTTTTGGCCACAATGAGCAAAGGTATGTT
Source organism: Mobula birostris (assembly GCF_030028105.1). NCBI lineage: Eukaryota > Metazoa > Chordata > Chondrichthyes > Myliobatiformes > Myliobatidae > Mobula > Mobula birostris. Next base: position 17,161,458 of record NC_092389.1, read on the forward strand.
TGGAGAAAAAAGGGTGCAGAATCTCATGAAAAGAACACCTCTCCAACTGTTAAGCACAGGGTGGATTGATCATGCTTTGGGCTTATGTTGCAGCCAGTGGCACGGGGAACATTTATTTCACTGGTAGAGGGAAGAATGAATTCAATTAAATACCAGCAAATTCTGGAAGCAAACATCACACCATCTGTAAAAAAGCTGAAGATGAAAAGAAGATGGCTTCTACAACAGGATAATGATCCTAAACACACCTCAAAATCCACAATGGACTACCTCAAGAGGCGCAAGCTGAAGGTTTTGCCATGGGCCTTACAGTCCCCTGACCTAAACATCATCAAAAATCTGTGGATAGACCTCAAGAGAGCAGTGCATGCAAGATGGCCCAAGAATCTCACAGAACTAGGAGGCTTTTGCAAGGAAGAATGGGCAAAAATCCCCCAAACAAGAATTGAAAGACTCTTAGCTGGCTACAGAAAGCGTTTACAAGCTGTGATACTTGCCAAAAGGTGTGTTACTAAGTACTGACCATGCAGGGTGCCCAAACTTTTGCTTCGGGCCCTTTTCCTGTTTTGTTATTTTGAAACTGTAAAAGATGGAAATAAAAAAGTAATCTTGCTTAAAATATTAAAGAAATGTGTCATCTTTAACATTATGCCTTTTGGAAATCAGGTCATCTTTTACTCGCTTAGCTATTCACTGTAACAGAAATTTTGACCGGGGTGCCCAAACTTTTGTATGCCATTGTATATACTATGCAAGTGGTTTGTGTTTCACCATGCAAATTGTGGTGGAAGTAATGAAGAGAAAGTAATCTGAAGACCATCGCTGAAGCCGTCAGCGCAGGAGTTGAGTGGGCGAAGCGGTCCTGATGCTCCAAGCAGACCATTGCCTTTGTCAGCGCTGGGGAGCAGCCAATACCTGCCAAAAGAACATCTGCAGGCATCCTGACCTCTGCTAGGGACTGGCAGCTGTTGGTGGACCTCGAAGGGCAGCTGAAGTTCCCCAATCATATCGCAGCCACCACCCTGCGACCAGACATTGTCCTAGTGTCTGAGTCTACTAAGCAAGTGGTGCTGCTGGAGCTGACAGTCCCATGGGAAGATAGCTTGGAAGAGGCCTTTGAAAGGAAGCTCTCCAAGTATGCAGGACTGGTCAGCAACTGTCAGCAGGCTGGATGGAGAGTGAGGTGTCTCCCAGTGGAGGTTGGTTGTGGGGGATTCGCAGCCCATTCCTTAGCTGGAGCCTTCAGCAATTTGGGAGAGAGGAAAAGGAGAGCCATCCACAGTACCACCGATGCGGCAGAAAGGACCTCAAGATGGCTGTGGCTCAAAAGAGGGGAGTCATGGAGTCATAAGTAGCTAGCCATCTGGACACAAGCTGGGGTCTGATCAGCCCCGGCTGGGTCACCTGGAGGAGGCTGTATGATGTTGAAAAACCCGAAACACCCGATGATTCCAGGAACATCACTGAAGATGTGTCCAGAAGCATCAATAGATGTATGTACACAACTTTGAGAAAGCCAACAATCATCCAGGTTCCCATACATGCACTTACAGATATTGTAGAATGGCAGGTAATTATGAGGTTGAAGTTTTTGCCTTAAACAGCCTGCATGCAGCAGTTGTCCGTGACCCTTAAAGTAGCATTGTTACAGAGTAAACATAGCAAATAAAATATAAATGTCATTCATTAAAAACAGCATGACACACCAACATGTTCCTACATTGCCTACTTGGAATCTAAAGCAGTTAAGTAAAACAAGTACAGTCGGCCCTCCTTATCTGCGAGGGATTGGTTCTGGGACCCCTCGCGGATACCAAAAAACACGGATGCTCAAGTCCCTTATTCAGCCTAAGGCGGTGGACCTTAGGACCCAGCGGAACCCCAGAACCTTATTTAACTTGTCTCAGTGCGGTGGACATTAGGACCCGGCGGCGGAGCTCTGAATTTGCAGTGTTTCTGTTCACGAAAATAATCACGATCACAATTGAAAATAAAGTGGAAATAATAAAGCGATCGGAAAGAGGTGAAACACCATTGGTCATTGGAAAAGTGTTAGGCTACAGTCGGTCAACGATTGGAATAATTTTAAAGGATAAAGGGAGAGAGGCCCTGCCCCAATGAAAGCTACAATTATTACTAAAGAACTCAGTGGTTTAATTATTGGGTTTCAGGGTTTTGGGTTTTTGATCCTCCACATCAACCTGGCACGGATGGAGAGTGCGCTTGGGAGCAATCTGTCACTGGATCGAACTCGGGAACTTCCATTCCCGAGCCCGGCGCTGAAACATATGTTTCTTAAGTGTTTTATATGCATAGAAAGGTAAAATATATGCTATATACTAAGACAAAAGTTTGACTAACTGACGCTAAGTAATACCGGATGTACCTGTTCCAACTTACTTAGTAAGAGAACTTCCGTTTTTTTTTAATCGCGATCCACAATAACCTACACACATCCTCCTGTATACTTTAAGTCATCTCTAGATTACTTATAATACCTAATACAATGCAAATTCTAATGTAAAATAGTTGTTATACTGCATTGTTTAGGGAATAATGAGAAGGAAAAAAAGTCTGTACATGCTCGAACAACAAGTGCTGGAAGAACACTTACGGGTTTTCTTGATTTGCAGTTGGTTGAATTCACGCATGCGGAACTCGCGGATAAGGAGGGCCAACTGTAGTGATGTCATTGCTGAGATGTCTGTGATACGATATCATCCTGAAAGCAAATCATGATGGGAACTTCCCCAATGTGACCACGAGTTTGTTACTTAATGATCCAAATTTCATTGTACTGAGAAAAATTGATCAATACAATCCAACATTAGTTTAAATGGATGTTAATGTAGAAGTAAAATATCACAGATGCTACAAATCTCAATTAAAAACAGAGTATACTGGAAACATGTCGGTGAGGCAAAAGAAACTGAGCTAATATTTTCAATCAATGACCATTCAGTCTGTAGTGGGATGAAATAGGGAGGATACAGCAACGGTAAGCTAAATGGCAGTGACCTCAGGAATGTTGATCCACAGAGGGACTGTGAGGTGCAAATTCATAACTCCTTAAAATGGTGACACAGGCCGACCATGCATTTGGCATGCTTGCCCTCATAGTCCAAAGCACTAAGAATTGGGATATCATATTTACTCCTGTGCAAAGCATTGGTCAGGCTGCGCTTGGGGTTTTGTGAACAATTTGGTTGCTACACTACAGGAACGACTTGTTAGCATTAAAAAATGCAGAAAAGATTCACCAAAATGTTGACTTGATGAGAGCTTAATTTATAAGGAGAGATTGGATATTCTCGTTGTAACGTAGGAGGCTGAGGGTTCACCTTTTAGAGCTTTATGAAATTATGAGGGGCAGAGATAGGGTAGGTAGAGTGCTTTTTCCTTAGGTGAGGGAGATCTAAAACAGAGGGCATAGATTTAAGGTGAGAAGGGAAAATATTAAAGTAGAATAGACAGACACCTTTTTCATACAGAGGGTGATCATTATACAGAACAAGTTGCCAGAGGAAATAGGAGAGGCAAATAAAAATACAACATTTAAAAGGCATTTGGACTGGTTCCTGGTGAGGATATAGACAGAATGGGATTAGTGTACAGGAACGACTTGTTAGCATTAAAAAATGCAGAAAAGATTCACCAGAATGTTGACTTGATGAGAGCTTAATTTATAAGGAGAGATTGGATATTCTCATTGTAATGTAGGAGGCTGAGGGGTCACCTTTTAGAGCTTTATGAAATTATGAGGGGCAGAGATAGGGTAGGTAGAGTGCTTTTTCCTTAGGTGAGGGAGATCTAAAACAGAGGGCATAGATTTAAGGTGAGAAGGGAAAATATTAAAGTAGAATAGACAGACACCTTTTTCATACAGAGGGTGATCATTATACAGAACAAGTTGCCAGAGGAAATAGGAGAGGCAAATAAAAATACAACATTTAAAAGGCATTTGGACTGGTTCCTGGTGAGGATATAGACAGAATGGGATTAGTGTAAAACAGATCACATTTGGCACGGATGAATTAGGCTGAAAGGCTTGTTTCTCTGCTGTATGGCTATGAATTAGACGCTGAAACGTCTGAACCCAAGCAAGGCTGCAGGACCGGATGGTGTCAGTACCAGGGTGCTCAAAGCCTGTGCCCCTCAGTTATGTGGAGTACTTCGCCATGTATTCAACATGAGCCTGAGGCTCCAGAGGGTTCCTGTACTGTGGAAGACGTCCTGCCTCGTCCCTGTGCCGAAGACGCCGCGCCCCAGCGGCCTCAATGACTACAAACCGGTGGCATTGACCTCCCACATCATGAAGACCCTGGAGAGACTTGTTCTGGAGCTGCTCCGGCCTATGGTCAGGCCACACTTAGATCCCCTCCAGTTCGCCCACCAGCCCCGACTAGGAGTTGAGGATGCCATCGTCTACCTGCTGAACCGTGTCTACGCCCACCTGGACAAGCCAGCGAGAACTGTGAGGGTCATGTTTTTTGACTTCTCCAGTGCGTTCAACACCATCCGCCCTGCTCTGCTGGGGGAGAAGCTGACAGTAATGCAGGTGGATGCTTCCCTGGTATTATGGATTCTTGATTACCTGACTGGCAGACCACAGTATGTGTGCTTGCAACACTGTGTGTCCGACAGAGTGATCAGCAGCACTGGGGCTCCACAGGGGACTGTCTTGTCTCCCTTTCTCTTCACCATTTACACCTCGGACTTCAACTACTGCACAGAGTCTTGTCATCTTCAGAAGTTTTCGGATGACTCTGCCATAGTTGGATGCATCAGCAAGGGAGATGAGGTTGAGTACAGGGCTACAGTAGGAAACTTTGTCACATGGTGTGAGCAGAATTATCTGCAGCTTAATGTGAAAAAGACTAAGGAGCTGGTGGTAGACCTGAGGAGAGCTAAGGTACCGGTGACCCCTGTTTCCATCCAGGGGGTCAGTGTGGACATGGTGGAGGATTACAAATACCTGGGGATATGAATTGACAATAAACTGGACTGGTCAAAGAACACTGAGGCTGTCTACAAGAAGGGTCAGAGCCATCTCTATTTCCTGAGGAGACTGAGGTCCTTTAACATCTGCCGGACGATGCTGAGGATGTCCTACGAGTCTGTGGTGGCCAGTGTGATCATGTTTGCTGTTGTGTGCTGGGGCAGCAGGCTGAGGGTAGCAGACACCAACAGAATCAACAAACTCATTCGTAAGGCCAGTGATGTTGTGGGGATGGAACTGGACTCTCTCACAGTGGTGTCTGAAAAGAGGATGCTGTCCAAGTTGCATACCATCTTGGTCAATGTCTCCCATCCACTACATCATGTACTGGGTGGGCACAGGAGTACATTCAGCCAGAGACTCATTCCTCTGAGATGCAGCACAGAGCGTCATAGGAAGTCATTCCTGCCTGTGGCCATCAAACTTTACAACTCCTCCCTTGGAGGGTCAGACACCCTGAGCCGATAGGCTGGTCCTGGACTTATTTCATAATTTACTGGCATAATTTACATATTACTATTTAACTATTTATGGTTCTATTACTATTTATTATTTATGGTGCAACTGTAACGAAAACCAATTTCCCCTGGGATCAATAAAGTATGACTATGAATTAAAGTTAACTGTTTTTTTGGGGACTGATGTTGGAAATCAATCTTTGACAACTACAGAACACCTTACAACTACTGTAATTCCGTTTAATTTATCTGCATTTCTGATAGCTTTTATCATTTTTTTTTATCTGAAAGTTGTTTGTAACTTTCCTCCAAAATATTTGCCAAACAATGACATTTGGAATTATATGATGCCTATCATGACCATACAATGTCCAAAAGATGTTTTCATCCAGTGAAGTTTTGTGAAGTGTAGCTGTTGTTGAGATATTGGCAGTTAGTTTGAACATAGTAATTTCTCATGAACAGCAATGTGAAAGTCACAATCAGATGGTAACTTAACTATTAATTTAACCTATATATTCCAGTGTTGCATTTGATTGTATTGTGTCCTCATTTTCATGTGATAGGTTTTGTCTTGCTTTTAAAATGTAGATTAGCACATTTCCAGTGAGAAACTAAGCTGCATTGATCAGGAAGGTATAAACACTCAATCTCTAAATTTAGAGTTAGGGTATTAGTATTGATACTATAAATGACCTTGGTGTCTCTCAACTAAGAAGGAGGCAAATTAGCACCACTTGTTCCAAGTACAGTCTGATTACCCATGTGAAAAGCACAATTGTACAAATAGGGTCTTGATGGGATTAGCTCGCTTGTGATTCTCTCCACAGCCACTGGTAAGGAACTGGCACTCATTCTGTGAAGTCATCAACTAGAACAGCTATGTCTTCGGAAGAAAAGAGAATATAAATATATAACTTTTAATGTGTGCTCCAGAAATTTCCATACACAATTGTGGGAAGTATTTCAACATGAGATGCTAAACTGATATTCCATAAAGTAAATTTAAGAGATCCCACATTATTATCAAAACAAAAGCATTCTTCTGGTGCCTGACTTAATGTTTATTTCTCCAGAAACACATAGAAACAGGATATTGCTTTTGTACATCCTTCTTAGTGCAAATTAGCTGCTACATTTCCTTCAGAAACCGTTAATAGTACAGTATTTTGCAATATCCTGAGGGCAAGAATGCTGCAATTTTTTTTCTCTCTTTAAAGGAGCTGAAGTATTAATTCCAAATACTCAGTCCTCTCAGTCCTGCCCACAACATGAAAAAGTACACTAAAGAGGGATGCAAAATTGATCCCTACAACTATTTATGTACCATTTATAATTCTGTGTACTGCCTAAATAGGATAATGGACGAAGTCTAGCGATTATGTAATGAATTCTTCATAGTTAACAGCACTGAGAGGAAGTGAAATATAAATTAACTTCATGTTGAGAATCAATTGTTTCACTTGTGTGGAAATTTACAATTAAGTTAGTCTATCTAAAGAACCTTTCATGTTTTAAGAACAACCCGAAATAAGAATAGGCAGAAGAAAATAGTTTGCTGTCTTATATTTTTCTTTTCCTTTGAGGGAATTGCTGACTCAGTTTATAGCTTCAATTGTAGACGATGTGTAAACTTTGACAGTGGTTGAGTTTGATGGTGCAGTCACATTCAGTCTAGTACTTACTCAAACTGATTAAAAGAGTAAATCTTGTTTGATATCCTCTTTCCTAATGTTAGGCCTATGGGAATGTCCGGGGGTACACTGAAAGATGCTGTTAGCAAATTAGATGATGTGCTGTAGCAGCAAAATCCAGTTCCTTTATGACCTGAGCTGTATTCAACTTAAATGGAAGATCTGGAACTTGGATCAAAGAATAACGCAAAGTGGAATTAGGACTGTGAGAAGATTATACTGTATGTTCTGCTAATTTTACAGTTAGCTTGATTATGTGGCCCATTAAAGTCATTGATAAAGTAAGGAGCCAGGTCTCAGTGGAGCAGATCTGCTCGCTGCCTGTCTGCACTCACCTTGTCCAACTGCAGAGGGCTAATCTTGCTGTCCTTTCAAAGCCTGGGATCTGGTAGAAAAGCATTGCATGAGCGTTGGGCTTGAAGAGACATACATTTAAAGTCCCACCGCAGAAAACCCTGATGACCTCTGACAGAAGGCAAAGCTTGACTTGCTATCAAAGCTGGATTCCTAAGTTTGAATATTTTATATATTTTAATATTCAGAGACATTTAAAAACCATTACAATGGATGTAAATGATGTTAAAAAGAATCATTGAAAATAAAACTAAGAATAATTAAAAGATTAATTATTATTAAAAAATTATTGGGAAAATTCTTTATTCTCCTGATTTCCAGCTAGGACTCCATATACAAATAAATGGGGACCTGGATCTTTGATAATGCTGGGTAATTCAAGCCAAGTAGGCTTCTGCCGTTTGATTCCTTGAAATGCCCAATATTGAATACAGATCACTGGTCACTTAGTAAGAGACTGGAATGGCTCAGACCCTAAATTAAATGCTTCAGGCAACAAAATTAATCTCAAATTAAGTGGGCTGCAGTTTCTGTGCCCTGGCCTATTCTTTTGCTTTTCTATTTTGTAATTAGGTTAAAGTTACTTATTTAAATTATAAAAGTTGAAAGCTCAAGAAACACTTATATTTTGCCATTCAAGAATTCCTTCTGCTAAGTGACTTATTTATGAAAAAGAATCTGGTGTTTCCCAGCATATATGATGGATAAATTCTTGAGTTTCCAGCCGGGTACGGGTATCGGTCTTAACCGACGTTTCGATAACAAACTCTGCCATCTTCATCAGGGATGATGCCTGGGCATGTCTAGTCCTGTGGTATATATACCGCGGTCATCCGTCCCTCCTGATTGGTTCATCCGGTGATAGCAGAACTTTGCTTTCACGATAGCCCTAGAATTGACTTCGACGGCACAAAACTACTGTGCCGAACCAATGAGTTTTGGGGCCACCTAGTGAAGGGAGCCATTGAAATAAAACAAGAGAAAAAGAATTTTAACAAAGATGAAGGTCTTGCTCTAAGTAAGAACTGGAACTCGATTGTAAGCAGGGTGAGACAGCAGAAACCTGATTGGATGAGGACTAACCAATCAGGAGGGATGGACTGGCTACGAAGGATGGGTCTGGCCCCACTCCCACGCAATGCCCCAGTCAGCTGGTCATTGCCACCATAACTGTCCTTCGTAGAAAAGTTCTTCCAGGTCAATGTCTTTGACCACAGGGCCATCAGGCAGTGGTTGGCACATAATGTCCTGCAGGCACTGCAGGAGAAGGACGTGATGGACACAGTGGGGTGGTTCCCTGAGCAGACCGTCCAGTTCATCTGGCAAAATGCCTCATCGCCAGACCTCACCAACAGGCACCAAGACCTCGCCTGGTTGGCGGTGAGAGGGGCCCTCCCAGTCAGATCCCTCTTGTACGCTCGGGATGTCGTCTCCACACCCCACTGCTCACGGGAGGACTGTAGTGAGGAGGAGTCTGTGACCCACCTCTTTGCACTCGGTGAGTTCGCAGAGAAGGTCTGAGGAGGATGAAAGGGTTAGTCTCACACTTCATCCCCAGCAGCTGTGTAACAGAGGACTCTCTGATCTACGGGCTGTTCCCAGGGACGCACACGGAGACCAACATCCGGTGCTGCTGGCAGATCATCAACTCGGTGAAAGACGCTGTTTGGTCGGCACGAAACTTGATGGTCTACCAGCACATGGAGATGTCCGTGGCAGAATACTGCCGACTGGCACATTCTCGGCTGCAGGAGTACGTGCTGAGGGACGCACTGAAACTTGGTGCAGCCACCGCAAGGGCCCGGTGGGGAAGGACCACAGTTTAGGGTTCTTCTCCTGCGGGAGTGGGAGGGGTCTGGTGGCGGGGAGTATATTCCTCAACAATGGTGTGGAAAGGTGAAACAACAGAGTGTCACGTGGGTGGCTAAAAGTATGGAAATGTAAAGACCGTAATGGAAAGATCTGTAAAGGATTGAGAGACATTGAATGGTTTATTGTACATAATTTTATTTTTGAATAAAGTATATTTTGTGAAGAAAAAATTTATACCACCAAATTAGACATGTCTAGGTATTATCTCTGATGAAGATGGCAGAGTTTTTCATTGAAACATTGGTTAAAATCGATACCTGTACCCGGCTGGAAGCCTAAGAAGAGTTTATTTGACTTATTTATTGTCTTATCCGGATATTTCAGATTAAGTATCAAAAGTTCGTTTTTTCAGCTCATTTTTATGTAGAGCTTGGGGGCTAAAATTGCTGCTGAGTTTTTTTTTGGATGTGAAATGTCTTTGCATAAATTTAAGTAGGCATCATTACAATAATTATGTAAACTATGCAAAATTGCATAGTTTACATAATTATTTTGCATCAGAATCATATGCCTAATAAATGGTTAGTCATTGGCATGTGATATTATTTCTGCTATAAACTTACTAAAGCATGATGGCATCGATTCTGTCCTAACATAGTGAATCAAATGCTTTTGCTGTCAGCCAATAATGATAAACCTAATTTCTTAGTTTCTGAATCATTTGTTGTTTTAATCTAGCTGTTTAAAGAAAGTTGATAACAGGAGCCATCACCATCAGGAGAAAATAAGACAAAATAATTGCTTTCTGAACACCCACAGACATCTTGTAGTAAGAAACACAATGTAGGTAGGAGCAAAATTAGGAGATTCAACCCCAGCCCCACCAATCTTGCAACACCATTCAATACTTAATGGCTGATCTGACATTTCAGCTCAACTTCAATTACTTGCCTGCCTCTCATAACCCCTGATTCCTTGTCTGCACCATTTCACGTGTGCACACTCTTATCACCACCCATCTGCCACCCCTCAACACTTCCACCAGTGAGAATAACCATTTTTCACAAAATGCAGCGCTTGACTGTTTGACGTGTTCAGGTAAATGGTGGCATTATGCAAAAGTTATGTTTCCAGATTGACTGACTGGATATATTGTAAGTATCTCAGAAATAATTTTTGTAAGGATAGCATGTTTCACATGAATACGATGTACTGCACCCAGCATAGTTCAGAATAAAGATTTCCATGGGCTCAGTTAGTTAATGAAAGCAATATTGTATTTTGACATTTTGATTCACTAACAGCTTGGCTTGAAGTTCAATTAAGTGCTTTTTTTCTTAAAATTTCAATCAATTTTATGTTGTGATTTCTTTGTTCTCTTCTGTGCATGCTCTGTCTCTTCTAGTCTCACAAGCGACTTTCAAAAGTAAGCATTTTATTTTCCGTTTCCTTAATAGATTGTGGTTTCTGATTGTATTTTTGTACTATTACATATCCTACATCAACTGCCTGAGTAGTCTATACCTTCTTGACCCAAACTCATTTTAAAATGGATGTATTATTAAATACTTCTTTGTGCTTTGAACCATAAGGACATGCACAATAATTGTATGGCAGACTTGTTAACATTTACTGGAGTAAAAAAATGGTGCTTTGAAATATTTATTATCGAGCTCATATTATTCATTTTGATGTTTTCAAGTGTGTGCCTCTCTTCTGGATGAAAACATCCATTTTCAGTAAAACTATGAATTTGAACCTTTGAACATTAACAAAAGTAAAATTTAGTCTTGAGGTATATTATTATTTCATAAAATAATTCAAATGATGGAAATCTGAACTATTTCAGAAGATACCAATAATACATGGGGCAATTATGCATCCATAGCTAAAAAATACATTTCTAATTTTTGACCATTCTTCAGCGCATCAGTATCAGAATATAAATACTTCACTAACTAGTTTTGTTTTCTACATTTTGCATTCTTGCATGTAAAAGTATTCATTATTCCATTCTTTGCAATATTTATATTTGTTTCAGATTATTTAAGGAATTTTTAAACAGTTGAGGTTTTCAGAATAGCTGTTACTTCTTGCCTCGTTATTTTAGTAGTCAAGCCTAAATGTCACATAAAACTTTAATTGATATATGTATTCTGGACCAATAATAATTTTTGTGATCTACTTTGACATGTCCATTCAAAGGGATAAATCTACAACTGGAAATGGAATTGATCGTTAGTCCTTTTCTAAAAAAAACTTTAACTCAGCCATTTTGGTTTTCTGTAGGATCATAAATTAACATTACATGTTACATACTAGATAACTTGTATGACAAGGTATTAACAAGACCTAAATGCTACTTAAGTAGCTAATCACTGTTATTTAAATTCTGAAGTAAGAATACCATACCCTGGGTCTGTTTGTATTGCAATTTGTTTTAACTACAGATTTGGGCTGCTGCGGCAGATTTCGACAGCTGGATTTTTACCAACTTCATCTTCACAGTTTCAGCAGAAAATGCAAATAATTTCAAATGTTTAACTGTTGAAACTGCCCCCGAGCAACAAAATGTCAATTTACTTTCCACATGTTGTTATTTAATCAACAATGGTCAAAGGTGTATTTTCTGTCCAGGTAGATGGTTCTCCTGCTTGTTAGCAGCCAGCAGAATGTATAAATAAACTGCTTCATTGGACCTTCTAACCTTCCCCTTTAATCCTGCCAATTGCAATGTTAAATTTTAACTGTCAAGTTCATTGCACGTAACTACTTAACTACAGTATATCTAACCCCTGCAGTCAGTAATCATGTTGTGAGTTATAGGCCAAACCAATATGCATACGTACACCAGAGGCTGTCTCGGCAATAACTTTTTTTTGTTTTGATTTTCTTTGCTGTATTGCAGGTAAGGCAAAACAGCAGTCCTTCTCTGAATCCTTTTGAGAAATCATAGGCTTTCCCTGACCTGAGGTTGCTTTCACCCTCTCTGATCACAGTCTCCTCCAAAATCCGCCCTTCTCAATTTTAATCCTTCACAACCACAAAAATCCCAGCAGGTAAAATTACTGTTATTCCCACCAATCTTCTCATTGTTAAAGGAACCTTTGGCTAGATGTTTTTTTTTACATTTGTGGAAGGGATGTGGGCTTCATTTAATTGTGCATCCCTAGTTGCCCTTAAGAAGATGAGCTGCCATCTTGAACACAGTCTTCTTTAACCATGAACCTTGTTTACAGCTCATGCAGAAAGCAACCCTGTGCCTCTTACAGATATTCCTGCTTGCCCTATCCATCCGTTCCCACCTTCCCTGCAGCTTGACACTAATTTGTTTTCTCTCTTATTCATTTCTGTGAAAAATCTTCACCCTGAAACATTAAGTCTTATTTTCCTGCGCACAAGTGCTGCCACATCTGTTGTATGTTCCCACAATTTTCTGTTTTTATTTCTTCTGTTTGTTTAGTGGAAATGTTCTCAAAATTATAGGAAACATCTTTGAAGAACACCATTGGCTGAAGTCTTTAGAACTGCAAATAAACCCACATATTGAAATTTTGAAAAAAAGCTTGTTGCGTGTCAAAGCAGCTGCAATAGCTTAGTGGTCTGTCTTCATACTAATAACGATCAATTTTTGTTGTTTGAGAGCGTGAGCTTATTTCATTTTTGTATGGTAGTTTTGCTTAAGCATTAGCAAAACAAAAGAGTATAATCATGTTATTTTTGATCTGTTACTAAGTAATCTTTAAGACAACATTCTTTTTACAATAACCAAACTTTGGTGTATTTTGAACATATGATTTTATTAGTTGAAACTATTGCATGAATATTTCTAACATTTTTGTTCATATTTTTATTATTTGCTTCCTATTTTTTGTTTCTTTCTCAGTATGACCGCCTAAACCTGATAAAAGTAAGCCCAACTCAAGTTCGTTCTTCTTCCATTCCTTTATTTGTCTAGATAGAAGTGAACTGATAGCACTGAAATGCTTTTTGACCAATATTCTTGTGCATACTTAAATTCTTGTCCTCTGCTAGTAGCTTCCAGTTTGCAACCTTAAGTCTACTTCTAGACATTTAGCAATGTAAATTCTTCCTTCATTTGTTACATGTTAATAATGTATAAATGCCAAGCGTTGCAAATGCATGACCACTCTGGTTACTATGCTGGAGGGATTCTGTCTTTGCAACAGATTGCCACTAAAAAGCTGGTACATTCTAATTCGAATGAAGAAGGCAGCAACCATTGAAAGGACAGGATATTGTAGCTATGTAACTCATGCTGTGACTACCATGATTCCAATCATGTGATGCATACAGAATTGATATGTCATATATTTACCACTCTTTCAATATGACCTTATTTGAAAATAATTTTTTATGAAACAATCTCTTCTATAGCCTGTTAGTGTTACACAAGTTAAAAGGGTAGGAATGTCTTGGCTGCTCATTATAGCAAACCAGTGACATGCAAACCGTAAATTTCTTTTTATGTTCCCACAGCCACCCAAACCTACTGCCTTTCACCCAATCCAGGGTGGTTAAACCAATCTACAACTCTATGGTTCACTGAATACCTTAATTTTTAAATGTACTCAGCTGTTGTATGATCTTGGATAATTTATTCTCATGTGAAAGAGGTGGACTTAGTATTTTTTTCACCATCCTTGCCTGGTCTGGCCCTACTATTACTACATTGGTTTGGACCCACCTTTTGTGGTTGACCCTTAAAAGACCTAGCAAGTAGTTTTATCACTACTTTCAAACAGAGAAATAAGTAGGCTGAATGGAACACCTGGCATCAATCAAGCCACCAAATTTGGAGATGAAAAAGTTATTCCCAGCTCCATTGATCTTACACATCTGTCCTCTCAAATATCAATGGATTAATCCCACATTGGCTCAAACAGCAGCCTGACACGGTAATACTCGAAATAATGATTTATATCATGTAGAAGGGAATAGTTGTGGCATCCTCAAATCTGATATCAGGCCCACCCCATGAAGCTTCATGGCAGCAGGTCAAATGTGGGCTAGAAAACATCCTCCTGATTACTACTATCCTCCTCCCTCAGGAGATCAATCATTGCTGCTCCATGTTGAAGGATAACTTGGAAGAAACACTGAAAACAGCCAGGGCACAAAATTTACTCTTGTTTGGACATTTTAAAATCTATCACCAGGAGTAGCTTCTAAACAACATTGCAAATTGAGCTACCATTTCCCAAAGAACTATGTGACTGGGTCTGCAGTAGGTAGTAGGCCAATTAACCTGAATGAAAAATCCACCTGATCTAGTTTGTTCTTAGCAATTTAACTGAGATTGGATGCATGTCTATGATAGCATTGATTATAGTAGCCTCTGGACATCCCCCATGGAGATATTATTGTCTTCACACTGAGGTCTCTCTCTAATGTGTTGCATGGCACTGTAAACATGCTATATAGGATAAATTCAGAATAGAACTAGCAGCTGAAATATGGGCCTTGATTATGCTCTGTGGCTGTCGGCAGAAACAGCAGGACTATATACCACCACAAATCTGTAAATGCATGGCCTGCTATGTCCTTCACTTCCCTATTACCATCAAGCTAGGAGCAAAATCCTGGTTCAGTGAGGAGTGGAGAAGGAGAACAGACCACCTGCGGGTTCGCTCCAAGTCAGCCAATGTCCTGACTTAGAAATGCACTGCTAGTCCTTCATTGTCACTGGGCCTTAATTCTGAAAATGTGCTTCATAAGCTCAGTAACAAAAGAAAACTTATTAATCAGGGTGACGAACGCTTGGTCAGAAACTTAAGCTTTTTAAACATTATCTTAACATGTGGAAAAGAGAAGAGAAACCAGTAGTGATAGAGCAATACAGTACAGATATAGGCCCATTGGCTCAACAAGTCCATGCCGACCAAGGGAGCCCATGCAGCTGGTCACAATTTCCCGTGTTTGCCCAATATCCCTCAAAGCCTGGCCCTCCAGGTACCTATCTGGTTGCTCCCAAATGATACTTTTGTACTTGCCTCAACCACGTCCCCTGGCAGCTTGTTCCATATACTCACCAGCCTCAGCATGAAAGAGCTGTTCTTCAGTTCAACTTTAAATCTTTCGCCTTTCACCCTAAATCTATGCCCCTAGTTTCCCACTACTCTGGGGAAAAGATTGCTACTATCCTCCTTTTTTATGCTCTTCAGAATTTTATAAACCTGTATATAGTCACCCCTCATTCTCTTCTACTCCAAGAAATAAAGATCTAGCCTGGCCAACCTCTCCCAATAACTCAGGCCCCTCTATGGTAGAGTAGAGCTACTAGGACTTGATGTTTCAATCCCTATGGTAAGTCGGCACTCTCGATGTTGGCAGTGGGCTTGGAGTGGTGACAAGGAGGGAGGGTAGGTACTTCATCGGGGTCATCAGGTGGGCACCCTCCTTCTTTGACATTTTGTTGATAAGCCCACGATGTCTCCAGAGGGCTCAACGGTGCTACCTGGTGTCCCAGGTACACCCCCCCCTCCTGTCTTCATCTTGCAGCCCGGTTGTTGTCTTTCCTTTTAATCCAAATCCAATTGCTGCTTTCTTCTGCTGCATTTGACAAGGACTTGATTGCTTGTTGGAGGGAGTGACCCCTCACCTCCATCTTCTTCAATAGACTGGTCATAGATGTAGCAACGAATCCCCTGCATCCCACTTCTACAAGGAAAATCTTGGTCTTCCAGCTGTTCTGGGCAGCTTCAGTTGTCAGTTCAGAGTACTTGGTCTTGGTCCCTCTCACTATACTCCTTGCCCATCCTCTGGGTTTTACCCCCCTCCCCCTTTCTTTCTCCCTAGGCCTCCCATCCCATGATCCTCTCATATCCCTTTTGCCAATCAACTGTCCAGCTCTTAGCTCCATCCCTCCCCCTCCTGTCTTCTCCCATCATTTCGGATCTCCCCCTCCCCATAGTTGGAGAATTCTATGTTCATACCAAGGGGCTGGAGACTACCTAGATGGTGTATGAGGTGTTGCTCCTCCAACCTGAGTTTAGCCTCATCATGGCAGTAGAGGACTTTTCCAACTTCCGGTAAATCCCTCCCCCTCCCTTCCTCTATCCTTATGTCACTCTGCCCCCTCCCCCATCTGCCTATCACCTCCCTCATGGTTCCGCTTCCTTCTACTACCCATTGGGTTTTCCTCTATTCTTTCTTCACCTTTCCTGCCTATCACCTCCCTGCTTCCCCCCCCCCCAACCCCTTTATCTTTCCCCTTACTGGTTTTTCACCTGAAACCTACAAGCCTTCTCCTTCCCACCCTCCCCCCACCTTCTTTATAGGGCCTCTGCCCCTTCCCTCTACAGTCCTGACGAAGGGTTCCAGCCCAAAACATTGACTGATCGTTTCCACGGATGCTGCCCGACCTGCTGAGTTCCTCCAGCGTGTTGTGAGTGTTGCTTTGACCCCAGCATCTGCAGAATATTTTGTGTTTACCAACACCAACTCAGCAGGTCAGGCAGCATCCATAAAAAGGAATAAATGGTCAATGTTTCAAGCTGATACCCTCTATCAGGATGAAGTCCTGATGGAGGGTCTGGGCCCAACACGTCGACTGTTTATTGCTTTCGTGTATGCTGCCTATCTGCTGAGTTCCTCCAGTATTTTGTATGTTACTCTGTTGTGAAATTGTCTACTCATTTTATTTGGCAAGTGGAATTATAAAATTAGTTTCTTGTCACGTTTAAGTATGATGAAAGAATGGGAATATTATAAACATTTGTATTAAATAGAACAAAGGCAGATGAAATAATTTAACTGCTCTGAAGAATATTCACAGTTCCAAATTCTGCGACCTGTGTTCCAGCTCACACTAGATCATTTTCACTAATCTGACCTATGGCTTCTGATCTGAAAATGGCTCTTTTTCAAAACGTTTATTCTTTTATTCACCTCACACACCCACCCTTATCCCAGCCACCTCACATCACTCCACCATTGCTAGCTATTCCCAAAACATTAGATTTTCTTTCCAAACCTTTCCACCATTTTAGCTCTTTTAAACTACACTTCAAAGCTATGATCTTTTTTTCACCTGCCCTAATATTCCCTTAAATGCCTCAGTACCAAACTTTGTCTGCTGTGCAACACCCTTATACGCATAAATCAAAGCCACATACATTGTATGCGAATTCTGATTTCAGAAACCAAAGTAAGCAATTTGGTTCAGGACATTTTTTGGAGGTGCTGTTGTTCCTCATTCCAGCAGATATCCCAAAATCATCAGGAGCTCTGTTCACCCATATATAAAGTGCCTTGGAAAAGTGTTCAGCCCCTCACAACTTTTTTTTCACATTTTACTGTCTCATTTTCTACATTTAAAATATATTGAAATAGGATTTTTTGAACTAATCTAGAAAATATTGTACATCATGTCAAATCAAAAGGAAAATTCCAAAACCTGTCAACAACTTACTAAAAATTAAAAGCCAAAATTGTGAGGCTAAAAAAAAAATCCCCTTTGGGATTATTTTGCTAACTTCCCTCATGTGCAATACTGTATGTTACCTTACCAACTCACCCAATTTGGGTTGATGTAGAAAATTGGAGGATAACCTATTCTCAATGAATTCATAACAATAAATACCCCCTCTCTCTGCAAGGTCCAACAGTTCAACAGACCAAACCAAAAGGAAGATGAGCATTCAAGGCAAGTCAGGGGAATGATAATAGAGGCGCATGAATCTGTGGAAGCGTACAAGACTATCTCAAAGACACTGAACGTACTTTGGAGCTTAGTGCCATCCATCCTGACAAAGTGAAAAGAATATGAATCCACAGCCAGACTGCCTAGGTCAGGTCGTCCGTCAAAACTTAGTCACTGGAGAAGAAAGGCACCTGTAAGGGAGGCTACTGTGACACCAACAGTCACTCTGAGTTAGCTACAGAAGTCAGTGGCTGCAACTGGAGATGAAGTTCATGGCTCCACAATTTCTATAGCCTTGCACAAAATGGGTATTTATAGAAGAGTGGCAAGGAAGAAGCACTGGCTAAAAAAAAAACCAGCCCATAAAGACTTTCGACCAGAAGATATAGGAGCAGAAGTAGGCCATTTGGCCCATCAACTCTGCTTCGCCATTTCATCATGGCTGATCCACTTTCTCACTCAGCCCCAATCTCCTGCCTTCTCCCTTCATGCCCTAACTTGTCAAGAATCTATCAACCTCTGTGTTAAATATACCCAATGACTTGACCTCCGCAGCCATCTGTGGCAAAAAATTCCACAGATTCACCACTCTCCGGCTAAAGAAATTCCTCCTCATTTCCATTCTAGATGGACGTCTCTTTATTCTGAGGCTGTGTGCTCTGGTCCTAGACTTCCTCCACCTTAAGAAACATCCTCTCCACATTCACTCTGTCGAGGCCTTTCAACATTCGATGGGTATCAATGAGATCCCCCCTCATTCTTCTGAATTCCAGCAAGTAAAGGCCCAGAGCTATCAAACGCTCTTCATATGATTAGCCTTTCAATCCCAGAATCATTTTTGTGAACCTCCTTTGAACTCTCTCCAATGTCAGATATTTTAGATAAGGGGCCAAAACTGTTCACAATACTCCAAGTGATGTCTCACCAGTGCTTTATAAAGCCTCAACATTACATCCTTGCTTTTATATTCTAGTCCTCCTGAAATGAATGCTAACATTGTATTTGCCTTCATCACCACTGCATCAACCCGCAAACTGACCTTCAGGGAATCCTGCATGAGGACCCCCAAGTTCCTTTGCATTTCAGAGTTTTGAATTTTATCTCCATTTAGAAAATAGTCCCCGCTTTTATTTCTTCTACCAAAATGCATGGCCATTCACTTCCCAACACTGTATTCCATCTGCTACTTTGCCCACGGTCCTAATCTGTCTAAGTCCTTCTGTAGCTTTCCTGCTTCCTGAACACTAGCTGCCCCTCCACCTATCTTCGTATCATTTGCAAGCTTGGCCACAAAGCCATCAATTCCATCATCCAAATCGTTGTCATATGACGTAAAAAGAATTGGTCCCAACACAGATCCCTATGGGACTAGTCTCCAGCACCAGTCAGAAAAGGCTCCCTTTATTCCCACTCTTTGCTTCCTGCCAATCAGCTACTGCTTTATCCATTCTAGAATCTTTCCTGTAATACCATGGGCTTGTAACTTGTTAAACAGCCCTGTGTGGCACCTTGTCAAAGGCCTTCAGAAAATCCAAGTACCCAACATCCACCAATTCTCCTTTGTCTATCCTGCTTGTTAGGCAAAGAATTCCAACAGATTTGTCGGGTGAGATTTTCCCTTAAGGAAACCATGCTGACTACGGGTATTTTCTCATGTGCCTCCAAGTACCCTGAAACCGTATCTTTTACAATCAACTACAATATCTTCCCAACCACTGAGGTCAGACAAACAGGTCTATAATTTCCTTTCTTCTGCCTCTCTTCCTTCTTGAAGAGTGGAGTGACATTTGTAATTTTTCAGTCCTGCAGAACCATGGCACAATCCATTGATTCTTGAAAAATCATTACTAATGCCTCAACAATCTCTTCAGCCACCTCTTTCAGAACCCTGTGGTGTAGGACACCTGGTCCAGGTGATTTATCTACCTTCAGACCTTTCATAGAATAGTACAACACAACACAGTACAGGCCCTTCCGCCCACAAGGACCTTCTCCCTAGTGATGGCAACTTCACTTACTTCTGCCTCCTGAACTTCCGGCATACTGCTGGTGTCTTCTACGGTGGTGACTGATGCAAAGTACTTATTCAGTTGATCCACCATTTCCTTGTCCCCCATTACTACCTCTCCAGCATCATTTTCCAGCGGTGTGATATCTACTTGAACCTCTCTTTTACACTTTATATATCTGAAAAAACTTTTGGTATCCTCTTTAACATTATTGGCTAGTTTACCATTGTATTTTATCTCTTCCTTCTCTTTGACTTTTTTAGTTGCCTTCTGTTGGTATTCAAATCTTCCCAATCCTCTAACTTCTGACTAATTTTTGCTCTATTATATGCCTTCTTTTCGGCCTTTATGTCGACTTCGACTTCTCTTGTCAGTTACGGTTGCATCATCCTGCCTTTAGAATACTACTTCTTTGGGATGTATCTATCCTGCACCTTCTGAATTTTTCCCAGAAACTCCAGCTTTTGCTGTTCTGCTGTCATCCCTACTAGTGTTTCCTTCCAATTAATTATGGCCAGCTCCTCTCTCATACCTCTGAATTCCCTTTACTCCACTGTATTGCTGATACATCTGACTATAGCTTCTCCTTTTCAAATTGCAGGGTGTATGCAATCATATTATGATCACTGGACCCTGAGGATTCCTTTACTTTAAGCTTTCTAATCAGTTCCACAACACCCAATTCAGAGTAGTTGATCCCCTAGTGAGCTCTACCACGAGCTGCTCTAAAAAGCCATCTCGTAGGCATTCTACAAATTTCCCTTCTTGGGATCCAGCATCAACCTGATGTTCCCAATTTACCTGTATATTGAAATCCCTCAAAACTATCGTAACATTGTCCTTTTGACATGCATTGTGTACCTCTCGTTGTAATTTGTCGACCACATCTTTGCTACTGTTTAAAGGTCTGTATATAACTCCCATCAGGGTCTTTTTAGCTCTTAGCTCTACCCAAAACAATTCTACACCTTCCGTCCTATGTTCCTTTCTAATGATTTGATTTCATTTTTTTTTACCAGCAGAGCCACTCCACCCCCTCTGCCTACCTGTCTGTCCTTTCAATACAATGTGTATCCTTGGATGTTAAGCTCCCAGCTGTTATCTTCTTTCAGCCATGATTCAGTGAAGTCCACAACATCATACATGCCAACCTGTAAATGGGCTATAAGTTCATTCTACCTTATTCAGTATACTTTGCACATTCAAATATAATACCTTCAGTCCTGTATTCATCACACTTTTTGATTTTGTCCCCCTTTTTACATTGCAACTCATCCGTTGCCTCTCATTGCTAGCAGTCTCACTACACATTGCCTCTGTTTGTAAACCATCTACCCCCTTCCTCAGCCCTATCACTCTGGTTCCCATCCCTCTGCCAAATTAGTTTAAACCCTCTCAAATCTAGCAAACCTGCCCACAAGGATATTGGTCCTCTTTGGGTTCAGGTGTGACTCATCCCTTCTATACAGGTCGTACCTTCCCCAAAAGAGATCCCGATGATCGAGAAATCTGAACCCCTGCCCCCTGCACCAGTTCCTCAGCCACACATTCGTCTGCCAAATTATCCTATTCTTACTTCCACTGGTGCGTGGCACAGGCAATAATCCAGAGATTACTACCCTGGATGTCTTACTATTCAGCTTCCTACTTAGCTCCATAAAATCTCTCTTCATGAACTCCTCACCTTTCCTACTAATGTCATTGGTGCCAATATGTACCAAGACTTCTAGTGGCTCACCCTTCCCTTTAGAGTATTGTGGACCTGAATTGAGACATCCCTGACCCTGGCACCTGGGAGGCAACATACCATCCTTGTGTCTCCATTGCATCCACAGAATCTCATCTATTCCTCTAACTATGGAACCTCCTATCACTACTGCAGTTCTCTTCACATCTCTTCTCTTCTGAGCCACAGCACCAGACTCAGTTGCAGAGACCTGGTCACTGCAGCTCCCCTTGGTAGGTCTTCGCCCTCAACAGTATCTAAAGTGGTATACTTATTATTGAGGGGATCATCCACAGGGGTACTCTACACTGGCTGCCCATTTCCCTTCCTTCTCCTGAAGGTCACCCAGTTATCTACCTCTTACAACCTAGGGGTGACCACCTTCCTGTGCCTCCTATCTGTCACTTCCTCCATCTACTGTATGAGCTGAAGGTTATCGAATTGTAGCTCCAGTTCCTTTACGTGTTCTCTGAGGAGCTGCAGCTTGGTGTACCTGGTACAGAAGTGGTTATCCAGGAGGCTGGAAGTCTCCCAGAATTCCCACATCTCACACATAGAAAAAGCACAGCCCCTGAAGTTGGTTCTCACTGCACTAACTGTACCCTAAAAGGCTAGGGATGAAGAATAATGAAGAAGAAAAATCTTACCAGATACTTCCCTCACCGAAGCCTGATGTGCCAAAGCCACTCTAACAATGGCCCACTCACACAATGGCCTCACCGCTTGCCCCTGCCTTATTTTTATTCACTCTTTCTAATGAATCCTATTCATTGATTGGGTGCAGTCCAACTACGAAAACTGCCGTGAATTGCTGCTGTCTTTAATCTTCAGCTGCGTACCTTAATGAAGTCACCGGTTCTCCTTGTGCTCCCGCTCACTACTGGCCGCAGGCCAACTCCAAAACACCACCAGGCTGCTCTACTCTTTTTTAATATTCAGCTACATACTTAAGTAAAATCGCCACTCCTCAAGGTCCCGCTCACTGATATGGCGCAGTCCAACTGTGAAAACTACCGGGACGCTCTGCTTTTTTTAATCTTCAGCCATGCACTTAAGTGAAATCATTGCTTTTTCTCATGCTCCCACACATTTATTGGGCACAGTCCAACTCCGAAAATTGCCGCGAAGCACTGCTTTTTTTTTATCTTTAGCCGCGAACCTAAGTGAAATCGCAACTACTTCTCGTGCTCCCGCTCACTGATGGGGCACAGTCCAACTCCAAAACC
This sequence comes from Mobula birostris, assembly GCF_030028105.1. NCBI lineage: Eukaryota > Metazoa > Chordata > Chondrichthyes > Myliobatiformes > Myliobatidae > Mobula > Mobula birostris. The sequence goes on from NC_092389.1 coordinate 17,184,401, forward strand.
TGCCATGAAGTGCTGCTTTTTTAATCTTCAGCTGCCCGCTCACTGATTGAGCACAGTCCAACTCTGAAAACTGCCATGAAGCACTGCTTTTTTTAAATATTCAGCCACGTACTTAAGTGAAATTGCCACTTCTTGTGCTCCCGGTCACTGATTGGGTACAGTCCAACTCTGAAAACTGCCGCGATGCTCTGCTTTTTTTAAATCTTCAGCCATGTACTTAAGTGACATCATTTCTTCTCATGCACCCACATACTGGGCACAGTTCAACTCCAAAAATTGCAACAAAGCACTCTTTTTTTTTAATCTTCAGCTGCGTACCTAAGTGAAATCGCAACTTCTTCTCATATTCCCGCTCACTGATTGAGTGCAGTCCAACTCCAAAACCTGCCATGAAGCGTTGCTTTTTTTTAAAAAAAAATATTCAGCTGCACGCGTACTTAAGTGAAGTTGCCACTTGTGCTCCCGGTCACTGATTGGGTGCAGTCCAACTCTGAAACCTGCCGCGATGCTCTACTTTTTTAAAATCTTCAGCCATGTACTTAAGTGAGATCATCGTTTCTTCTCGTGTGCCCACACACTGGGCACAGTCCATCTCCAAAAGTTGCCGCGAAGCACTCCTTTTTTTTTAATCTTTGGCTGCGTACGTAAGTGAAATCGCAATTTCTTCTCGTGCTCTTGCTCACTGATTGGGCTCAGTACAACCCAGGAACCTGCCACAATGTGCTGCATTTTTTTAATCTTCCGCAACACACTGCAGTAAAATCGCTTCTTCTTCTTCTTGTGCTCCCGCTGACTGATTGAGCACAGTCCAACTCTGAAAATTTCTGTGATGCTCTTCTTTTTTTAATCTTCAGCCACACACTTAAGTTGAATCGCTGCTTCTTCTCGTGCTCCTGCACACTGCTTAGATGCAGTCCAACTCTGAAGACTGCCGCAAAGCACTGCTTTTTTAATCTTCAGACACATACCTAAGTGAAATCGCTGCTTCTTCTCGTGCTCTCACTCACTGGGCATAGTCTAACTCTGAAAATTGCCACAATGCTCTGCTTTTTTTAATCTTCAGCCATGTACCTAAGTGAAATTGTTACTTCTTCTCACACTCTCCGCTCTTTGATTGGGTGCAGTCCAACCCGAAACCTGCCACAATGCTCTGCTTTCTGTAATCTTCAACCGCGTACCTAAGTGAAATCGCTGTTTCTTCTCGTGCTCCCACTCACTGATTGGGCGCAGTCCAACTCTGAAAACTGCCGCGATGCTCTGCTTCTTTTAAGCTTCAGCCGTGTACCTAAGTGAAATCGTTGCTTCTTCTCGTGCTCCCGCTCACTGGACGCAATGCAACTCTGAAAACTGCTGTGAAGAGCTGCTTTTTTAATCTTCCGCTGCGTATCTAAATGAAATCGCTGCTTCTTTTCATGCTCACCCTCAGTGATTGGGCACAGTCCAATCTGAAACCTGCAACAATGCTCTGCTTTTTAAAATCTTCAGTCATGTATCAAAGTGAAATTGCCGCTTCTTCTCGTGCGCCCGCTCACTGCTTGGTTGCATTCCTATTCTGAAAACTGCAGCAAAGTGCTGCTTTTTAAAATCTTCAGCTGCGTACCTAAGTGAAATTGCTGCTTCTTCTCATACTCCCACTTACTGTTTGGGAGCAGTCCAACTCCGACAAGTGCCGTGATTATCTGCTTTATTTAATCTTCAGCCACATACTTATGTGAAGTTGCTACTTCTCATGCTCCTGCCCACAGATTGATTGCAGTCCAACTCCGAAAACTGCCATTAAGTGCTGCTCTTCTAAATCTTCAGCTGCGTACCTAAGTGAAATTGCTGCTTGTTGTGCTCCCGCTCACTTTTTGGATGCATCCAACTCGAAAACTGCCACGAATCACTGCTTTGTTTAATCTTCAGCCGCATAATTGAAATCACCACTTCTTCCCATGCTTCCACTTACTGCCTGGGTGCAGGCCAACTGCAAAAACTGCCTTGAAGCGCTGCATTTTTAAAATCTTCAGTCATATACTTAGGTGAAATTGCCTCTTCTCTTGCTTCCGCCCAGTCCAACTCTGAAAACTGCTATGAAGCGCTTCTTTTTAAAATCTTCAGCCATGTATCTAAGTGAAATTGCCGGTTCTTCTTGTGCTTCCAGTCACTGGGCGCAGTCCAACTCCGAAAATTGCCGCGATGCTTTGCTTTTTTTAAATCTTCAACCACGTAATGTGAAATTGCCGCTTCTTCTTGTGCTCCTGCTCACTGATTGGGCACAATCCAACTTTTTTGCACTGTGTCACTTAGAAGATACTGTGGAAGAAGGTCTTGTGGTTGGATGAGATTAAATTGGAACTTTTTAGCCTCCACACTAAGCGGTACATGTGGCATTAATCTAATACTGCACATCAGCCAGGTAACACCATCCCTACTGTAAAGTATGGTGGAGGAAGTACCACGCTATGGGGATGCTTTTCAACAGTAGACTGGAAATCTGGTCAGGATTGATGGGAAGATGAATACTGCTAAATACAGAGAGATCCTGGTCAAAAACCTGCTTGACTCTGCAGGAAAGCTTAAACTGGAGAGGAATTTCGTCCTTCAGCAGGACAACGACCCAAAGCACATTGCTGGAGCAACCATGGAATGGCTTCAAATTAAGAAAATTGATATCCTTGAGTGACCCAGTCAGAACCTTGAAAGGGGTTGCTGACATCTCTTGCAGAAAACATGATGGCTTCACAGCTGCAGTTGCTCGGGATCACCGTCACAGTTCTATGTCTTGGAGTCAGTCCTCGATGTCCCTGCTAACTCTCAAGGCTCTACCATGGTCTCTGCGTGATAACAGGCTCTCCTTCCATCCCACAGGAATGGCTGACCTGTCCTTCACCACTACTGTATTATGTATTGTATATTGTACTGCATACAAAAATCAAAAACCCTCTAAACTGGCTTGAAATTACCCCACTCCCAGTACCAAATTTTGTAGCCTGGTGAAAAATACACATGCAGGACAACAAATACTTTTTTAGGTCTTTAATTCCTTTATCTGTTTTTGATATTTTAATGCAGAAAGACGGTATCAAAATAAAAACGACAAAATGAATTTCAAAAAACAGTTTCTGCTGTTACAATCTCAGCTTAATTTCAGTCCACACCCTTGCTACGTATGCAATATGAAAATAAATACAACAAAATATACAAAACCAATATGGTGGTGGCAAATTTTGGCATACACATGCTTAACTTCCAAACACATGTAGGCTAGACCCTGAAATGAGTTCTGCTCACTCACACTACTAGGCTGATAAGGAACTTAACACAGCCCTAATATCCATCGCTGATATCTTACTTGCGAATATCATACGACTAGCATTCGACTTCCTTTCTTGAACCTTGCAACCCTTCTTTCTACTCCACATATACAGGTATCACCATTTTCTCTTAAAGGCACCAGCAGCTATTTTAGCATTACCAGGGTGAATACATAAGTGCACTTTAGCAATAAAAAAATGATATTCAGCAGTCACTTGGTTACATTTGGAAGACCTCAAGATTGCTGTCCACTGCTGCTCCCCAACTAACCTGCCATAGGTTGAGTAATTTTGCAAGAAGGAATGGGTAAATCTTGCTCCATCACTTAGTGCAAAGCTAATTGAGACTTATCCAGATAGACTACTGGCTGTAATAGCTGCGATAGGTGGTTCAGCTAAATACTGAGCAAAGAGAAATGAATGCTTTTGAACTCCTCACATTTCAGGTTTTGAATGTTTAGTTTTTCATGTTTTTCAGTTTTTGGGCTATACTGTGGAAAAAAGCGCATGTGATTCACAAACAAAAATGTTAAGTTAAATTGCTCAGAATCTCTGGTTGTATTACTCTTTGATCAAAGGGTTGAGGGCTGAATACTTTTTCAAGGCACTGGAGATGAGGTTATTTTGAAATATCATGGTTACTCATGTCTTGTTAATTTCTGCCTTATTTTGAAAAGTTGGCAATTTTGTAACTTTGCTTATCATGCAGAAAAGGGTATTTTTAAATAAATCGGTATCTTGTGGACTACTTAGAACTAGTTTGTTATGTTATTTTAGAATATTAGTACTGGCACTTTATCAAACAATTTCTTTCCATTCCCCACTTAATACTTATCCCTCCCACCATCACTTCATGTTCAGATTTCATGTTTATGAATAAATATTTCTGTCTGAATTATTTAGAATATAATAAAACAAAACTAACGATTGTATCAAGCATCTTATCTTTAGGACATAAACAAAGGATTAAGAATCTGGGTATGAACAATATGTTGAATGTAATCTCCCTCAAGGAACTCAACTAAGAAATTTAATTTTATTATAGATTATTGCATGGCAATATAAGGTATATATTGTGTTACGTACCCCGTAACTGGGTTGCCAAACCAGCAGAAATGGATCACTCAGTTGGAGTCTGGATTACTGGAACTAAGAAAGTTTTATTAAAGAAATAAGCAACACAGTACTCTAATCAAAAGGATAATGAATACAACAGTTCAGCAATGATAAACACACATGTACACAGAAACTAGGATAATAGGATCAATCAAGCTCTATCGTCGTCTAGGGGTAAGTGACCAGCTTCAAAGTGATGCAAAGTTCAGTTCAATTGAGTTCAGTTCAGTTCACAGTAATCACTGCCGTGGGAGAGAGAGAGAGAAAGCGAATGAATATTCAAAAACGGCTTCCACACAGACCTTCGATATTCCTCGCAGTCAGTTTTCGGGCGAGCCCTTTGTAATGTCTTCTGAGGTCACCAACTGTGACCCCTCCGTTCCTCTACAGTGAACCTGGCACCCAGGCAAGGGCGGACACACACCAGGTTCCCGCCGATCGTTCCTTTCCACCCTGTGCGTCTATGGCTTGGTCCCGCGACCAGCCCTCCAAAAACTCCCACCGACTTGTGGGAGGCGCACCGCTTCCAGGGTCTCGTTACCTCGGGGTGTCGTGTGTGTCCTGCCTTAGCGAATCTGTCCCTTTTTATCCCCCTGCTGGGGTATCGCCTGTCCATCACTTCAAACAGTTCAGGGTTCAAAGAGGAGCCGGTCTTGACAATTCCCAGACCGCTGTCTCCTTCCGTTAAGCTCTCCCGTCTCTTCATTAACATTTCCAAATGCTGCTCCATTGTCTTTACTTATCTCTCTCTCCTGAAGACAGGTGGCAGATCAACTGTTGATCCCACTGGTGATAGCACAGGACAGTCAATATCTTAGTCTATGTGTACTTTCGTCACAATTGGAAGAAAATTTCTATAGATGTACCATGGAGAGCATTCTGACAGGCTGCATCACTGTCTGGTATGGGGGGTGGGATTATTGCACAAGACTGAAGGAAGCTTTAGAAAGTTGTAAAATTAGTCTGCTCCGTCTTGGGTACTGGCCTCCTTAGTATCCAAGACACCTTCAAAGAACAGTGCCTCAGAAAGGCGACGTCAATTATTAAGGACCCCCATTACCCAGTGCATGCCCTCTTCTCAATATTACTGTCAGGAAGGAGGTACAGAAGCCTGAAGGCACATACTCAGTGACTCAGGAATTCAGGAACAGCTTCTTCCCCTCTGCCATACAATTCCTAAATGGATATTGAACCCATGAACACTACCTCACTTTATAAATACATACATTTTATATATATACTATTTAATATACATGTATATACTTACTGTAATTGAATTACTTATTTTTTTTTCTTTCTATATTATCATGTACTGCATTGAACTGCTGCTGAAATTAACAAATTTCATGCCATGCGCCGGTAATAATAAACTTAATTCTGATTCTGAAATGCAACCATCCTTTGTTTTGATAAAGCCAACTGTAGGTTTATAGCATGAGTAGTAAGAGAATTTCAACTAACGGAAATTACCTTTGTTATTCTCTCAACTGATTACACTGCACAGTTGAACCTTTTGTGTGAGATTATCGGTAGGAACCTGGATACTTGATCTGAATTAAACTGAAGGACAGCATGTTCCATTAGAGAAAAATTATAGTCAGGGGTAACTGAACATTGCATCTTTTAATTTTAGAAAGTCAATAAAGGAGTGCACTCTATTGGACACTTGACCTCACAATCTACCTTGTTCTGACATTACACCTTAGTGACTTCTTGTACCACCCTTTCTCTGTACTGAAACACTTTATTCTGGGTCTTTTATTGTTTTACCTTGTACTCCCTCAATGCACTACTGTAATGAATTAATCTGTATGGATGGTACGGAAAACAAGTTTTTCACTGTACCTCAGTACATGGAACATTAATAAGCCAATTTACTAATTTTCATCTGAATCATTATAATTTCCTATCTTTTCCTCCAAGCCAGGGGTTCCCAACCTTTGTTATGCATGGACCAATACCATTAAGCAAGGGGTCCATGGACCCCAGATTGGGGACCCCTGCTTTAAGATGTAGCAAAATTGTTCTGTACTTAAAACTAACTTTTAATTTGGATTTATAGTGCATTTACTTCCAAATTGGTGAAATTGCAATATTTAAAAACAAAAAGGAATAATTAATGTGAGCAACACACACACAAAATGCTAGAAGAACTCAGTAGGCTAGGCAGCATCTGGGAAAAGAGTACAGTCGATATTTCGGACCGAAACCCTTCAGTGGGACTTAATTAATGTGATGTGTCTGAACTCTAACCAAATAATGCTAGTAATCCCAAATATTCAATTTAGGCTGATTTGATATCAATCCTTTTGGCCTGTCATCTCTTGTGCATTATGTGAATAAATTCTGGTTCTGCAGCGAGCTTTTTAATGAAAATTTTATAAAACAGTAAATAATAAGATCTAAAAGAGGCACTTCATTTCAAAGGCCATGAATCATAGTACTTTCCCAAGCAGTAAATTATGTATAGGAAACTAAAGCAAAATATAGCTTCACTGTGACCCAAGTTGTTTTTAAATTTTTTATTGTAAAATCATAGAATAAATTAACATAAAATTAATTTTCCATTTTCACTATCAAAACACAATATATCCCTTTAGAACTAACACTCATTTGAATGCTATGTCCTTAATTATGAAAGATGTGTTTCTTAATTTCTTTACAATTTGATTTAAGTAAAAGAAGTGCTATGCAATGTGTTTTTTCTTGTGCTTATATACTGTGCAAAAATCCTAGGCATCCTCATTTTTTAATAGAAATGTGTTTATTTTTTGTCTTCTGCATTAGTGTGTCAGTAGAAAACAGCATATTTTATAGTTTTTAAATATTCATTTTCCAAGTAATTAAATGTTACAGAGAATTTTTTTTTGTATTTCATTAAAGAAATTAACATATTAAGTAATAGAATAAAAATGTGCTGAAAACCATTTAAACTGCCTACTTCCAGTAACCTTCAGCGGGACCATAGCCCTCCATATGCCTACTATCCATGTATCTATCCAAACTTCTCTTAAACATTGAAATCGAGCTTGCATGGACTACATGTGCTGGCAGCTCATTCCACACTCTCACAATCCTCTGAGTGAAGAAGTTTCCCCTCATGTTCCCCTTAAGCTTTTTACCTTTTACCCTTAACCTATGACCTCTGGTTGTAGTCCCACCCAACCTCAGTGGAAAAAGCCTGCTTGGATTTACTCTATCTATACCCCTCATAATTTTGTATACCACTATCAAATCTCCTCTCAATCTTCCACGTGATTACCTACCCTTATATTCTCTGGTTGCTGTCTTGAAGCCAGGTACCAATTGATTTTGCTGCTTTTCCCAATTTTAAAAGTCTAGATAATTATGTATGGTGAGTTACCATAGCCGACTCTATCTGTTACCTCTTCAAAAATGCATCAAACCAGGTGTTCTCCTCTGAAATTCATATTGAGTATTCATCATAATACATTTAGTTTCTAAAAGCTTTCCTTTTCTCTTGATAAATAGGGATTCCATTATTTTTCCCATTTATGATGTTGAGTTCACAGGTCCATAACTCTCTGGGCATGTTCAGTTCTCTGTCTTAAATGTATGTGCTATGCTTTCTATTCACCAATCCTCTTGCACTGTTTTTTCCAATGAATTTTTAAGAATACTTGGTGATGCCTCTATCATTTCTTCTCTTGAAGCTTTAAAATACATGGATGGTGTTATGTCCTTGTGAGTTTTATTACTTTATTTAAAATATGCATTTTATCTAGTTTAAGTGTACTCACCTCATTGCTCATCTCATTATCCAAAGTAATATATAACTGTTTTATTTCTTGGCAAATACTTAAAAAATAATTACGTACTATTTTTGCCATCCAGCTGTTGTCCCCTGTAGTGTTGTCTAATTTATCTCTTCATGGCCCTATTTCCATTCAAATGTCCTTTTTCTTTAAAATGTGTCTGTGAAGTACTTTTCAATTTTGCCTTATGTTCCTTGATGATTTAATTTCATAGAATCTTTTTGCCTTCCTACTTCTTTTGATTTATTATTCATTTCCTCACATCTAGCAACATATTTTTTCTATTTTATTTTAGCATGACAACCTGAGGTTAGCTCTCTTGGCAATAGAGCTAAATTCTCATACTAATGTTTTGTCATTCTTTGTTGCAGCTCAGTGTTTGCTGGGTTTGACCTCTTGCACAAGAAAACCAGTGACTTTTTTAATTTCTTCTCTGTACGTCTATATGACATATCAAAACAAATTTTGATTAGCTAGTTTATCTTTCATGACAGTACCCATAGATAATCTCAGATTGGTATACCTCAGGAGTGTGTGCGTAGCCCACTGTTCTACTCTCTATATACCTATGACTTTGTGGCTAGGCAAATCTGTAAATTTGCTGATGATACAACCATTGTTGGTAGAATCTCAGGTGGTGATGAAAGGGTGTACAGGAGGGAGATATGCCAACTAGTGGAGTGGTGTCACAGCAACAACCTGGCACTCAACGTCAGTAAGACACAAAGCTGATTGTGGACTTCCGGAAGGGTAAGATGGAGGAACAGATACCAATCCTCATAGAGGGATCAGAAGTGGAGAGAGTGAGCAGTTTCAAGTTCCTGGATGTCAAGATCTCTGAGGATCTAACCTGGTCCCAACATATCGATGCAGTTATAAAGAAGGCAAGACAGTACCTATACTTCATTAGGAGTTTGAAGAGATTTGGTATGTCAGCAAATACACTCAAAAATTTCTATAGATGTACCATGGAGAGCATTCTGACAGGCTGCATCACTGTTTGGTATGGAGGGGCTACTGCACAGGACTGAAAGAAGCTGCAGAGGGTTGTAAATTTAGTCAGCTCCATCTTGGGTACTAGCCTACAAAGTACCCGGAACGTCTTCAAGGAGCAGTGCCTCAGAAAGGCAGCGTCCATTATTAAGGACCTCCAGCACCCAGGGCATGCGTTTTTCTCACTGTTACCATCAGGTAGGAGGTACAGAAGCCTGAAGGCACACACTCAATGATTCAGGAATAGTTTCTTCCCCTCTGCCATCAGATTCCTAAATGGACATTGAACCCTTAGACACTACCTCACTTTTTTAACATATTATTTCTGTTTTTTTGCACAATTTTTAATCTATTCAATATATGTGTACTGTAATTGATTTATTTATTTATTTTGTTTTTTTCTTCTATATCATGTATTGCATTGAACTGCTGCTGCGAAGTTAACAAATTTCACGTCACATGCCAGTGATAATAAACCTGATTCTGAAATTCTGATTTGATGCATGGTTGTAATGTTGAACAAGTGCAACTTGTGCACAGATTAACACTCACTAATACTTAGATGGATTGGTGTTTCAGCAAAATTACTCTAGGAAACCTCTCTCCCAATAAGTATTGCTGACAATTTGAAGTCTGTGTTAACTGTAACCCAACTGTGTAAATTTCAACATTATTGGGTGTAATTTTGTAAGTCATGACTCTACTTTCACCTTGTCATCTCTTTAAGCCAATCCTTTTCAATATACTTAATAGTAGTTAAAGTCAAAGTAAAATTTACTATCAAAGCATGTATATGTTACCATATTCTACCTTGACATTCATTTTCTTGTACGTAATTAAAGAAAAAAAACAATAGCATTTTCATAAAACTAGAGATAAAGACTGACAAACGTGTGCAAAAAATGTGCAAAAAAAGACAAATTGAGCAAATTTTTCAGAATAATATTACTGAGAACATGAGTTTGAGTCGAAAGAGAGTCTCAATTTTGTTATGTTAATATAGTTTCTGCCATTTCAACCTTGTGGATAAATACATTGTTTAAAAAAATGTCTTAAGTATAATGCAAAACAGCAGTTGAAATAACTTTTAAATAAATTTAATATTTAAAAGCAGTGGAAATAAATTTAAAATGTAAGGGCTAAGTGTGCCTGTCACAAATATTTATAATTAATTGCTTTGTGTGTGTGTGTCTGAATAAAATGGATAATTTTTCCATCTGTTTTTCTTTGCATATTATGAGAAATCATTTGCTCCATCATCAGCTGTCTATTTTTTTCCACTTCCATAGTTAAAATGGAAAAAGGCCACATTGACATCATTTGAGCACAGCATTCTATATTGTTAACGCTAAGCTCGTGCCATTGAAGTGCACCACTGTGCAATTACTGTCAGCCGAAATGCCATGATCACAGCAGAAGCGTTATTGACGTGGCCATTTGTCTCCTTCAGCCCTTTTGTGTCAGAATGTAAATTTGGATGTTCATGAATAAAAGCTTGGTCAGCATACACCTGCTTTCTTTAAACAGATATCATCTTGTGATAAAGTGTGTCAGCAATCCTGGTAGGAAAAGGACATCATTGGAATTTAACCATTTACCCACTACAACCAACATGATCTTAGAACCTGTAGATTGAATAAAGACATTCTGTAGATTTATCACTGGCAATATTAACCAATGGATGATTGTAGCATTTGGTACATTTACAGTGTCATTGACAGTTTTGATTGTAATGGGTGGAGCAGTGTTTTCCAATGTATTACAGGGTTAAAAGGCCCTTTCTGTTTTTCACTCTAAATTAATAATCTTACTGAACAGGTAATCACTGGTGTTTGGTAGAGTATCTATTTAATAAGTCAATCAATATTACTCTTCATGGATTTGAATGTAAGTAAGAAAGGGCTAAGTATAAATTTTTTTGTCAGTTTCTGATGGACAAGTTGGGTTAAAATTGTTTTGTAAGATTATTTACTTGTACAATTTGTATGTTATTTTTATCATATCCTGCCTCCTGTTTTGTTCTTCACTTTTGATATTTACTTTTTTGCTTTTTTTTCTCTTACAGAAAAGCCAGAGCTGGTACAACGTAAGTCTTCCTGTTTAATATCTGTTTTCTTTGTGTTAAATCATCTGTTGGATACAGATATTTCCATTTGACTCCTGTAAGTGATTTCATTCAATTCTAAATTTCTCTTCATTACACATGCCCACAAATTACCAGGCATTAGTATAACTGCTCATGAATAATTTAGATAGAATATATTGTAGTGACAGGTCAATAAAAGACCAATTGATTCTTTTTTTCCAGAAATGTTAAGCCCTGGTCTTTTGAGTCCGGCAGATTACTGTTAGTTCCCTTGTGTTGTAATGACATCTTACAACAAGGAAAATCAAATGCATTTGTTGAAATTGAGAGGATTTTTTTTTACATATTCCCTCAACAGCACGAGGTATAATAGTAAGACATTATAGGGGAATGTCTTGAACATGATTGATCCTAGGATAGTGTGGATAAAGCATAAAAATATATCAGTAACCTTAAGTACTTCAACTGATTTAACGGTGCAATGATATGTCTCTCAATCAAATCCTGATTTCATCCATTTTCTTGGCTTAACTCAAACTCACTGCCACTAGTAAAATATTGCAAGTTTTGAACAGCCATTCATACATCTGTGTAGCTATACTTCACTAAGACTTCATTGCAGGGATTGTTTTAATTATTTCACAACGTGATTGGTTCTAGTGAAAGTATTATTTTTTAAGGTACTGCTTTGTTACGGAATATTTTTGTCTTCTCTGTGGACCAGTATCAAATGTTCTTGTCACTTCCAGTTGTGGTCCTTGTTTATATTTCTGAATAACCCAAGGTCTGAAATAAGATTTAATAATTAATATTTACCACAATCTACAGCTTCTTTTCAATGAAGACTATTTTTACAACAATTTCAAAAACTGAATTACAATCAGGAATGTCAGTGGTGCATGCTGAAATGAATTTTATTAATGCTTTGAGCAATCCAATATTAATTACATTTGCCAATTTTTATGGTTCACTATATTTTTCATTATAATGTTACATTACTTCAATACCATAGAACTGGGTTTAGTTGTGCCTCCCTTCTGTTTTAGTACATGTTATGTAAATAATGTGGATGTTAAATTGCAATGAATATTTACTTCACTATATGAACATTTATCTTAAATACTTACAATTTTATATAGTAATTAAAATGCTAATTAGAAACTGGAGAGAATATTCAGGTTGCAAGGCTAGTTTCTTAGCCAGGATCATATTTTGTATGTCTACACTCAGTTCATGAAAAGACATCTGTTGCCCAAGTGCTATAATTTGATATAAATGTCTAGTAGCAGTTAAGATGGCAGACAAAGAGGATGCAAGATTATATCCTAACAACTGTTAAAGAGTAAATGTCCAAAATTGTAAGAAAATTCATCATTAGAGTGCAGATATTTTGAATTGTTTATAATAATAATTGGAAGAAATATGTTTATTGAGCACCTTCTGTTTGATAGAAACAGAAACAGTGAAATAGAAGCTGGTCATATCAAATCTGATAGGTGAAATCAAGCTATGATATGGTTGCTTTACTCTTGGAGACTATAATTTCTTTAGAATCTATTAGTATTTGAGACTGATGTAACTGGAAGAACTATTGGGTTTTTATTTATGAAGATACATGGCTTTTTGTCGAAGAATTCCTTATTTCTGCTCTCTTAATGGCTCCAAACTAGATGAGTTGGTGCATGTAAAATTGATAATATTTAGCAGGTATTTATCATTTATATATAAAGCCAATCACATAATAATTACATAAATTTCATTAAAAAGCTTATACTGCTGTTGCTTGTGCATGGAGTCATGTTGATGGAATGTTGTTTGGTTCCTTCTGGCTTTTCCACCTTCCCAAAAACATTATGATAGTAATGCTGCCTTAATTTCAATAGAAGGACCAGCAGGCAAAGACAAAGATGTTGGGTATTTGGTGCTTGACCCAGGAGATGAGCAGTGTGTTGTCACAACCTGAAAAGTAGTGCTTGAGATTAATTGCCTTAAGAAGATGTAAAGCTGCAAGCCTGCTTTTTGTTGGGGATACATATGCAATACCCATAGTCTTTAGGTGGCGCCAAAGTACTCATGTTGGAGATTCTGTCTTTGAGTCTGTCATAACAATCAGTCTGCTGAAGGAACCCAACAGCTTGAGCAGCATCTGTGGGATGGCGGAACTTGCTGATGTTTCAGGTTACAATGCTGCAATATGACTGAGAGGGGAGAGACAAGATGGCCAATGTAAAGAGGGGAAAGGGAGAGGTGAGACAGGATTCCAAGGTGATCATCTTTAGCCCTTTTGTTGCTCCCACTTATTATCTCCCACCTCTATCACTTTTTCCACTTACCCTTCCTCCATCTGTCTGTCAGTCCTCCTCACCTGGATCCATCTGTCACTGGCTAGCTCTTGCTCCACACCGTCCCTTCACCTTTTTATACTGGCTATCTTTCTTCTGTGTTTCAGCCCAGGTGAAGGGTCTCTTAACTGTCCATTTCTCTCCATAGATTCTGTCTGATCCATTGAGTTCCTCCAGCATGTTGTGTGTTATTTATAGTAAAATAGGCACTTCCTCTGAGATCTGCGCAGAGAAGCATACAGATTAGGGAGAAGTCAAGTAGGTGCGACATTTACTGATGGGAGCGGGTGGTTGGATAATCAATCAGTGATAGAGGACAGTCAAAGAATTGAGGTGAGAGCCAGATAATTGAAGTGCTGGCAGTAAACCACATGGTTGGTGCACATGGAGGCAGTCAGACGTGATTGGAGATGGGGACTTAGAGTGGTGGGAGGGGTTGAGATCAGGCTGACATTGGAGAACAGGATGGCTAATGTTTGGTATAGTGGAGCTGAAGATGTTGGCAGTGGTTGGGTGAGTCCAAATGATCAGAAATAATGGAAAGACAATGAAGGAAGCTGGACACATTGGACCCTTGGACAGTAGCCCTGCAGGATAAAGCTCTTCAGTTAATAGCTAACAAAGCAATATTTCAAATAGGTGAAATAGTAACTTGCAAAATACCTAAGACGGAGAACCACAGAGTTGTGGAGATGAGGACTGATTACACGGCTCCACTTGTTCATGATTGCATCCCTTTAAGGCATGTCATTCTGTGATTTATAAAAAGTGAAAACTTGGAATTTTATCTACCTCCACACTTGGCAAGATTACCAGCTAAATTTTAGAATAATGGTGGCCTATAGTTTTGTAAATGCAGGAGATTCTGCGGACGCTAGAAATCTTAAGCAACACACACAAAATGCTGGAGGAACTCAGCAAGTCAAGGAGGATCTATGGAAATTAATAAACAGTGTTTTGGCTGGCCAGAAATATTTTTGTTAGTGTCTAGTTTTTTCATTGTTTCTATGGTATTTCTTTATTCTACTGTGAATACCTGCAAGAAAATGAATGGCAGGGTAGTATATGGTGACATGTATATACTTTGATAATAAATTAACTTTGAACGTTTGAACTTTGAAATGTTGACTGTTTGTTCCCCTCCATAGATGCTGCCTGACTTGCTGAGTTCTTCCATCATTTTGTGTGTGCCTCTGCTTCACAATGGGTGAAACTAGATCGAGATAATGAGTCAAATCTTCCTAGATGTGGCACATTATGTGGAATTGCCACCCTTCATCTCACTGAACCTATTGCAAAGTAGAGCAGGATCTAAGTAATATGAAAGCCTCAGGTGATGCTATCTTACCACACCCTGCCAGGCTTTTGTAACTCTTCCACCATCCAAAGCTTCTTTTTCAACTTGAACAAAACAATACCTATCACCTGAATTTTTTTTTTATTACCAAGGACTGTGGTAACAAAAATTTCCTCATTGCAAATTTTACCATGGCACATTTTGTGTGCACAGCAAATTGTTTCATAACCTGGCATTTGGACCCTAATGCGTTGAATGCTGTTGCAGTGTTAAACTCAAAGTCATTCTGATCATTCTCTGACTTCTTGAGTGTAATCAAATCCTTTTTAGTGAGACTTGAATATAGTTTGTTACAGCAAAGTTTTCATGGAAGTTAAAAGCTGGAATTTTTGTATAGAGTATGCCATTAATGTGGCTCTATGTTCATAAAACTACACTGTGGGTAATCAAGGCAGAAAATGTTGGAAATACTCAAAAGGTGAGAGACTGCCTGTAGAGAGAGAGCATGTTGATGATCTTTAGTTAGATCTCTGATGCTACCTGTCCTGCTGAGTATTTCCAGTAGGTTCAGTTTTCATCTTGTGTACTTCAATGTCCATCACTCATAGACCTATGGATTTAAAGGCTGTGGAAGATATTGCAACACAATTAATCCTGCAGTCAAAAATTCAGGGCTAACACAGTAGCACTTCTACACAGAAAAAAACACAAACTTTTGGGCACTGAAAGAATACTTGATATCTTCAGCATTGTTCATCATTGGTAAAGTGGGCTTGGTTGCACTATGCCTTCACCTTGTGTGAAAAATAAGTTTTGCTCAAGACTATGTTCGTGTTGGGGATGGAGGGAGACAAGGAAACCATTGATACTTAGTGTGCCATCACTTCATTCAAGATATTGGCTCATTAGCTGCATGTAACTAAAATTGTTAATCAAACTGAAAACAAGTCTCTGCGCCCCCCCCCCCATTGCTGAATAAGTAACCAGACTCTTGCAAAACAAAATCTTGCAGCTGCTTCTCTATTCCCCTTCACAGCTCACTAGCATAAACCTATTCATTCTCAGGGTCTTGTACACCTAAAAGAAGTCTTAACTCCAAGCCTCAGTCATCTGCCCAGCTATTGTCATTAGGTCTAGTATAAAGTAAATTAATGTATCAGACCTTGATGTATGATTTACAATCACAAAGTCACCAATGCCACACACCTCCAATACCCGCTCCAACCATCCCACTAACTCCCAGCAACCATTCTGCTAACTACCCATCTTATACATCCTTCAGCTGATTCCCAGACTGACCCAAAGACACCGTTCCTTTCCAGGGTCCCTCTCACACTGGTTGTGCCTGTCAAAAAAGTTTGGTTGAGATTGCATTATACATGAGGAGATTTTCCCTATCCTTCTCCCCTACCCCAAAGCAGAGGCTGGATGCAGTTGTGAGGATCTGGTGAGCGAAGATCGGAAGGCCACCAGCACAATGAGTAGCAAGTAACTCCACCAATTTGTCCACCTTCCGTATTCAAGGGAAGGTAACTGCTGTCAGTTATGGCAGTAACTGCAAGTCAGAGGATCAGGTGAATCAGTCCATAATTTCATGTTTATTGTTCACCTAGCTATCATTTGTAGTGACAAGCTAGTTAAGTGCAGTTAAATGGGTACTTTTGAGAAATAAATATACTGTTCAGAGCCACGTCTATAAGACCATAAGAAATGGAAGCAGAATTCTGCCATTCGGCCCATTGAGTCTTCTCCGCCATTCATTCATAGCTGATTTATTAACCCCCGCAACCCCATTCTCATGCCTTCTCTATGACAGAATTTATCATGGCTTAAGCCATGGTATATTCTACCATACCTATACTTCTCCCCTCTATATACAGTATATCCATATCTATCATGGTTTATGATTACAGAAGTGTACAGACAAAAGATGAGTTTTTGTATTTCATATTGCAGGCTTAATTTAAATTTTAATACTTTATAAATGAGTTTGTGCAGCGAACTCAGATGAGTTGATTAGTGATGCACTGAAGAGTGGTGATGCTGATTAGTATAGGTTAAACAATTACATTGCATTAATTTTAAAGCAGTTTGTTAAATCAATGTGTGTTCTATCCCTTTACATACAATTAGGAATCAGATGAGAATGTAGTTCAACCTTCTGGTAGTGCACTGTTAACATCTTCCTAGCAGTTTACATTTTGCTCAACTAGTTACAAATTAATGTGCTTAATGAGGATAATCTCATTGTACAAAAACATTTTCTTTCAGTAGCATTGTGAAGTATGTAGTGACTTTAAGCCTGAAACATTCAGAAGTTGCAGCTGCAATCATGGACCCTTGGTGACAGCATTTCAGAATTAAACTCAAGACCCAGTGAATTGTTGTATGCTTAATAATTGTTGGCACTGTTGTTCTGGTTTAGATGTATTTAGTAATGTGGCCTTTTGATACAATTCAACATGGACAAGCTAGCAAATAATAATAGTGCCATAGTCCTCAGTAATAAATATCATTTTACTTATCAAATTATCAGGTAATTGGCTGCCTGATTTTTCGTTGTCCATAATTTAATGGATTCTGCCTAATACTGCTCTGGATGAATCCTGGAATGAGATAGAAAGTCTATAAATTGGAGTTTTCTGCTTCTTTTGTCAGTCAGTAATTTTTTCCTTATTATCTTCAATAGATGTAAAACTGCAAGGCAATATGCATGGAAATGAAAGAATTGGGCCTTTTTGTGTGGCTGTTCAGATGCTATTGCCATAGTCTCTAGATGGCACCAAAGTTTACATGTTGGAGATTCTGCCTTTGAACCTGTTGTAAATGGAGCAGGAATAGGTTATTAAGTCCCTCAAGAGTCCCTTTAAGTATTTGATTGCAGCAACTCCCTGGTTAGTTTGCTGAAGGAGCTTTCACATTTTAATGCTCAGGACCAGCAAGACATCTTCACCTCAGATCTACACAAGAATTGTGCAAGTTGGAGCAGAGCAGGTAGGTTAGAGAGGTGAGTGGGGTTGGGGGTGTTAGTAATTAATGGTAGGGACAGTTAAAGAATTGAGGTGAGAGTAAGGTAATTAAGGTGCTGGGAGTAGATCAGATAGTTGTTGCAATGGAACATACGTAAGCAATCAGACCTGATTGGCGATGGGGCCCTGGGGTCAGGCGGATAATTGGGGAACAGGGTGGGCCAGTGTCCAGTGTGGTGGAGCAGAAGATCTCAACAGTGAAGGTGCAAATCAGGAATAATGAAAAAGATAAAGAAGGACTATGGTCACATTGGATTCTCAGATAGGGTAAATCCCTTTAGCTAACAGGAATTTGGATTACGATCTCCTGGTTAAGACTTGGTTCATTGGTCAGATTTTGATTTTCAACATAGATCTGAACATAACCTTCCAAATAGACAAATCTTTGATGCATATTCCTTGGTGGCTCTACCTGATCGAAAGCTATGAATCTTGGTCTTGAAAATATCAACATCTGAAGTGTTTTAGAAAATGAACTCTGGAAGTGCATTATCAGATGTACAAACTTAAATAAGTACCTGCTGATTCAAAATATGAATAGCTTAAGTTTAATAGTTATACTGTCTTGATATTATAACGGAAATGGTAAATAAATTTAGACTATTTATTTATTTTCATTTTTCATACCTTTGTAAAATGGCATGTATTAACGGATGGATTCATTAGTTGATTAATTCCATGACTACACGAGCTGTGATAGCTGTGTATTCCTATCCAAGCAGATTTCTCATACTTCCTGTTTATTAACTTTCTTAATGCATTAATGGATCAAAACTTTTCACTTTCACAGTCTAGTATTGCATCCTATCAATTAACTTTTCCAATTCTTTGATAGTTCTTGTCCATTTTCTTTCCCAGTCTACATGCAACTCCAGTTCATTGACTTTGCTCGTCCAATCACAGCCCCTAACTTATGAATTCCCTTCTATTTGTGGTATCCAAACTCTTTATGGTTCTCATATGTTCTCAGTAAGTGATTCCCAACAACTAACTATATCAATCCATTTATAGTATGGATCATTGACTTTATAATCCATTAATAGCTCCCATCCATCAACTTCCTTGATACTTCATTAGAGGATGCGTTATCTCAAGTCAAGTCAAGTCACTTTTTATTGTCACTTTGACCATAAACTGCTGGTACAGTACACAGTAAAAACAAAACAATGTTCCTCCAGGACCATGGTGCTACATGAAACAACACCAAACTACACTAGACTAAGTGAGACAGCACAAGGCTACACTAGACTACGTAAGACAACACAAAAACTACACTAGACTACAGACCTACACAGGACTACATAAAGCGCACAAAACAGTGCAGGGCAGTATAATAAATAATAAGACAATAGGCACAATACAGGACAAATTACAATATAGTAATAAATGATGTAGATGTCAGTCTAGTCTCTGGGTATTAAGGAGTCTGATGACTTGGGGGAAGAAACTGTTGCACAGTCTGGTCGTGAGAGTCTGAATGCTTCGGTACCTTTTGCCAGATGGCAGGAGGGAGAAGAGTTTGTATGAGGAGTGCGTGGGGTCTTTCACAATGCTGTTGGCTTTACTGGTGCGGCGTGTAGTGTAAATGTCTGTAATGGTGGGAAGAGAGACCACGATGAACTTCTCAGCTGACCTCACTATCCGCTCATAATCTATGCTTCAGAAAGGAAATGGTTACCAATTATGTCAGCTTCTGAAGCTAATCTGTTGAAGATTATGCTTCGATGTGTGCTCTGATTTTAAAGAATTGAAACATTTCCTTTGTTTAAAAAAATCAGATTTATGCTTTCAGTACATAGAATAGATTTTCTAATATCCCTGTGAAGTTGGAATTTTGTTGAAAATGCATTATTTCTCAGTGTTGAAGAAGAAGATCTTTCCATCTGTACACCCCCTCTAGTAGCAATTTATGTTACTGCTAGTGTTACACATTCCTTGTGTTTCAATCTCTGATTGGCTTTTGTTATGCAGTTTCATTTTTTTGTAGTTATTTTTATACCTGAGCCATTGTCTGTATCGTAAAACCCAATCTTATATATCCTTTTTTTCTCTATAACTTTCCATGTTTCCGTTAGCATGAACGTCAGCACATCATGAGAGTAAGCACCATTTTTATTTTTATTTATTTTCAGATCATTTTCACATTGGTAACATTGTATATCTGAATGTTGCAATTTCTTTAAGAATTTGGTAGCAAACATCTTGTGACATTTTTTGTGATTTTATTAGATTAATATTTCTTTTGAATGTTTTGGTAGTATCTTATGCTTTAGGAAAGAAGAATTAGTTTTGATTCAGATAACTTCATGTGAAACTTAACTGATCTTTGATAAGAGATGTACTTCTTGATATTGCTTCAAATTAATCAGCACCTGCTATTTATATTTTACCATATGTTAAGTTTGTGACAGAATGAAAGGTTTGACAATAGCTGAAAATAGATCTGAAATGTCATTGATATGTGGAATATTACAATTTTATTTTCATCAAAATCAGTTTCAGCCCTCATGCAGGTAACAAGGTTAACATTATTTCTTATTACAGAGCTCTATTTCTTATTTCATTAATAGAGTTCTTGGTCACTATATCCTACTAGTAAGAGATTGTGCATTTTTATATACTGTATATTTTAATGATTTTAAGTTTGTGACAGGTGTACACCTATGTGCGAATCTCTTATGTATTCAATAATGCAATACTAATGGAATATATTTGAGAATTGTCTTTGTTTCTTGTGAAGAACTTTTAAATTTTACTTTGTTTTGGTACTCAGTGTATAGACTACAGATGGCTTCAAAACTGTATGTAAAATTATTATGTAAAGGCATTTGTTCACTGTGATATTTTTGCTGCTGCTGATGATTTACCCAATCTCCCTCACACATTAGCTGAAACCAATAATCTTGGTCCACAACCACAGGTGATGCAGGTTCTCTTATCTTATCTTTTCATCTTTCACTATCAGCTGGTTCTTCAGGATTTCATGTACTATTTGCCCTCCCTTCCTTTCTTCAACATAAGAAATAGGAGGTGGATCCCACAGCTTTTTAAACCTGTATTAATGTTCAAAAAGATCATGGCTGATCCTGTACCTGGTCTATTTTTGATTCTCAGAATATCTGAAAATATATTATTCAATCTTGAATATCCTGAGTATCCACAGCCCTCTGGGGTGGAGAATTCTGAAAATTTACAACCACCTTCTTCTGAAACAACCAACTTCTTATCCTATGACAGTGTTTCAATTGTAGATTTTCCAGATCTTACCCAATATTTCCTCACATGACAAGCCCCTCATTCTGGAATAAATCCAGTAGATCAATGCTTCAACTATTCCAAAGTCAGAATACTCTTGCTTGGGTATGGAGACACAAGTATTATGTTTAGATTCACCAGTTTTTTAAAATCCTTTGTCTTCCTCTTAGACCATGAGACAAAGGAGCAGAAGTCGGCCATTTGGCCCATCGAGTCTGCTCCGCCATTTTATCATGAGCTTGGCCCTGTCCCTCTTACAGATCTGATGTTAGAAAATTCTGGAGAAATCTTTTTTTTAAAGTTGAAATTACATGAGGATAAAAGCAGAAAATAAGGAAATAAAATTGTTACTTTTGTGTGTTTTATTGACTTTATCATAATTTATTTCTCAATTATTAGGTCTAATTTGGCTTAAATTTCAAACTAAAATTCCATTCATTTTTCCATTTCATATTTCTTGCTGTGATATACCATTATCTGCCTCGGCCATGGGTCTTGAAGAAGACAAGAGAAAATAGTAAAAGGTATACAAATGTGGGCCTACCTCTAGGCTGGAGTTGCTAAAATGCACACAGAATAAATTGAAGATTTTGCCAGACTTGCTTTGAGTGCAGATTTCACATGTACGTATTAGTACAAGACCAAGTATGAAATCTCCCTTGAATCAGAATAGGCAGTGTTGGATGGGTTCCTACAATAGACAAAGGAAATGCATTTCCTTTCAGTGGGAGACAGTTAATCACAAAGCAAGAGACTTTCAATTAACCCTTAGTTAAGCAATCACTTGAACACAGCAAGACACATTTGTTGACTGTTGGTCTTGGGTGTTAAATATACAAAAGGTAAGTTAAATAATTCATTTTGAACTAAATGTGCAGGAGATGTAACAGCCTGGGTCATGCTTCATTTGTAGGACAAGTAATTAACATTGGATTTAATTTGATCAATGGTACATGTGCAATTTAGCCTCTGAGTAGAATCTGAGACACATTTTTGAATGGACCCAATCGATGGAAACTTTCACATTGTAATTTAAGGGTGTGGTCAGTTTTACAGAAACTGCTTTGGGTAAATGGTTTTAGGTAAAGGACAATGCTGAAAGTTCCACAATGCTGATATCTGTTTAATTGTATGAGAAGGTCGGTCTTTATGTGCACTATAGGTTTTTGTTGAGCACAAGAAGTTGCTGTAAATGGTTAGAAATTTTTTTTTGATACTAACCAATGAAGGTGTATCACTTATTCCAGTTATGTGACTAAGAGGTCAAATTCATTCTTGCAGTGAGGATACTCAGGGTATTCAATAAATCACTAACAGCCATGTGCACTAATAAAATTTCAAACAGATTAACAATTTCAGGTGCAACGGCAGTTTAAAGGAAATTTTAATATGTTGCTCAGAAATTGCTATCTCTCGCTGATCAAGCTGTACCTCAAATTTGAATTGGTTAGTCAGCCATGTGGAGTTGTAATAAACTGTTTATTAATCTTGTATACTAAGTGCCAGAGAAGATTAAGTATTTCCATCTTTGGTCCCATGGGTTAGAGCCAAAAATGGTATGAGTCACCAGCAATGGTAAACACCCTAGTACTGGAACACCCTAGCATTGGAACTTGTGCTGCATTATCCAATAGATTCATCTTAAAATATTAACTATTATGTGGATACACATTGATTGTTCAGTGTTGCTGTTTTTTCAAAATGAAAGAGCAGATATTATGGTGTAACTCTCGCTTTGGCTAGCGGCTTAATATAGGGAGTGATAGCCCCCGGCCCAGCCAAACCCTGCCACAATTTCCTCTACCACTCCCCGGGGTAGGCTGTCTGTGGTCACTTCACCGCAGGGCACTACTACCGAGGACTGTACCCTGCTGACGGAGTCCTCCCACGTCTCCACCACGTTCTCCTCTTCCCGTACCTCTCTGATCAGCTCAACAAAAGATGGGGGGGGGGCACGTCTTACAAGACTATCGGAGACCTCAAGCAATCAGGTCATGGGACTGGGCGCCCCGGCTATCGGGTCCATTCTTAACTGATCCACCTCAGCTGCCTGAATGACCCCTCTGCGCTGCAAGCAATTTAGCTGTCTCTCTAGCTGAAAAATATAGGCAGCAAGCTTCTCCCCCTTCTCCTGATGCATGTTCTGAAACCCCACCATGAGCTCCATTGAGCTTCCAGTCGGACCAAAAGCATTGTCCAGTGCTTGCAGACAATTGACAGCTGTCGCTACGGGAGATTTCAACCTGACAGCTCTCACAACGTCAGCAGCCCGCACATCCAAGCTCTCAATCAATCTCTGTCGTTTTTCATCATCAGAGCACTGCCACTCATCTAACAACTGTGAGGTCCTCTCCGCCCAAGTCTCATACTCCTCTTCCCCTTTAGGGGTGGGCGTTATTCCAGAGAATAAGTGGAGCCAGCCATAGCTGGGACTTTGAATGTGATTTTTCCATTTATTTTCCAGAGAAGTAAGGGCGGATACTAACTCAGAATTCTCACTCTTCACCGGGGGACGTGGACTAATTAGACATTCCAAATCCGACCACTCTTTCCTCTCATTCCTCAGAAATGAGAGAACTCTGTCTGAAATCTCTGCCTCCCAGCTACCGCTACCTCAGTGCTGGTCTGCAATACAACGAGGGATGCGCCAGCCATTTTATCAAACCTCCGCCCACAAACGCAACTTCAGCAGTACTTAAGAGTGGAATTAACAATTCATCCAGAGTACGACTATCTGCCCCACTGGTTCGTTGCTCAGGGTAATCACACAGCATCCAACGGAATCAGTCCCGGTCGAGCCCCCACAATTGTACCTCTCGCTTCGGCTAGCGGCTTAATATAGGGGGTGATAGTCCCCAGCCCGGCCAAACTTAAGAAATCTTGTTTAGGTGGATGCTGTGCGATGTGTCCCCTGTTACAAATCAGTACCCTGGAATAACAAACAATACGCAATATGTGATTAAACAATTAAGCTTTATAATTCTTACTTTGACTATACGGTTAGTAAAGAAACGAAAAAAGAAAAAAAAGGGCCCAATCTTATTAAACAGTCTGTTGCGCATTGTTGGAGCTCACAAATATGGCGATTTGTCCACCATCGACCTCCTCTGATCGTCGCTGCCCTTCAGACCCTCACTCCAAGTCCACCCCGTCCGGCGGTCTACCAACTCTCTCCATTCGTGTCTTCTCTCCTCATCTCTCCCCGGCCAAAAGACCACGAAAAAGTTCTCTTCCAACTCACAAGAAAGAACAACAGCATTCCTAACCCTGTTATCTCTAGTCATAACCCAAACATTGCTGCTACAGAGAAACCATTACATTATCGGTGAAACCTTACAACATGTTACACAGCAGTGAAACCCTACAGCATGTTACAATGGTACTTGAGATGGTCCAATAAAGCAAAGCATTTAAATAAAAGGGGAATGAAAATATTTCCTTTAAAATAAAGAAAACCATGATTTTGAATTATAATTTCTCCAGGTAGGAACAACAGTTCAATTTATAGTATTAGATTCTTTTTCAAAGTGAATTGAATATAATGGCTGAGAGCAAATATAAGACACAGGTGCTATTTTTCAGTAGAAGAAATTTATGGTATATAACAGAAAGTTTTATATCCTGTGAAAAAGAAAGCATTTGATTTATACAAAGCATTGACTGGTCTTTAACAATATATTACACAAATTAGAGTTTCTGCATTTAAAACTTTTTCATAATATTTACACTGGAATAGTGAAATTGGTTTTAGAATGTTTTGAGTTGATTCGTCAACTCACCTACCTTATATATTGCTTTTCTGCCAGGCTATTGGATTCATGAATCAGATCATGAACTAACTCATGATACCATGTTAATTAGATATTTGGCAATAGTATTGAGAATTATCAGCTTAGAAATGGATTGTAGAGATCAAATCCTGTGCAGAATATCAAAGTTTGGACTTTGAGTTTGGACAATTTTCTCCGCAGGCCCAGAACTGAGCAGCAGTGATGATAATCATTAGAAATTGGGAGAATAGATTGAAGTGGAAGAAATTAATTTACACTTTTATAGATTGTGCATGGTACATAGAAAGAGCAAGTTTTCACAGACTTAGGGTCTTTCCTCCCTTTTAAATGTGCATCTTGCACAATAATGGAGTTAACGAAAACATAATTATATTATTAATTCTCAGGGATGGGCAGTGACTTTTTGGTTTCACATAGCATTCTGAATCTAAAAGTTGACCAAGTGGTTTAGCTTATGTTCAATACTACATGAAACCAAAGCCTGGTAGAGAAAATGAACAGACTAATTGCTGCTTAAAGCAAATGTCCACAGGTGTTTATTAAGTAGAATGTTACAGGAGACCAAATAGCACAAGTGACAGATACAAATGCTGGAGGAACTCAGCAGGCCAGGCAGAGTAAACAGTTCAAACACGAGGAATTCTGCAGATGCTGGAAATTCAAGCAACACACATCAAAGTTGCTGGTGAACGCAGAAGGCCAGGCAGCATCTCTAGGAAGAGGTACAGTCGACATTTCGGGCCGAGACCCTTCGTCGGGACTAACTGAAAGAAGAGCTAGTAAGAGATTTGAAAGTGGGAGGGGGAGGGGGAAATCCAAAATGATAGGAGAAGGCTGGAGGGGGAGGGACGGAGCCAAGAGCTGGACAGGTGATTGGCAAAAGGGATATTAGAGGATCATAGGATAGGAGGCCCAGGGAGAAAGAAAAGGGGGAGGGGGGAAAAACCCAGAGGATGGGCAAGGGGTATAGTGAGAGGGACAGAGGGAGAAAAAGGAGAGAGAGAGAAAGAATGTGTGTATATAAATAAATAACGGATGGGGTATGAGGGGGAGGTGGGGCGTTAATGGAAGTTTGAGAAGTCAATATTCATGCCATCAGGTTGGAGGCTACCCAGACGGAATATAAGGCGTTGTTCCTCCAACCTGAGTAAACAGTTGCTGTTTCAGGCTGAGACCTTCCATCAGGACATGGAACTCTTTTCCATAGATGCTGTCTGGCCTGCTGAGTCCACCAGCATTTTGTGTGTGTTGCTTGGATTTCCAGTATTTGCAGATTTTCTCTTGTTTGTGACCAAATAACACACTTGGTTAGAGCATTACTATCACTCTACCAATAGCCAGGGTTTTGCAGTCAAAGTGTTTACTGCTATTTTTATGTGACTCTAGTTTCAGAGGTCCTTTCATGTGCATTGTATCATGGGAATTCTCAAGCTGCTGGCAGTGAATTGGAAGACTTCCACAGGCTTTACTATTTGTAACAATATTACTGTTTCTATTTCTCGTCTTGAATAAAATATATGAGTTCATTGTTAGAAAGACCTTCAAAATATGATTAATATATGATATGAAATGATACAAAAACAACATACCAGCTTTGAAGAGCTTCATAGTTTATTTTCTTATGAGAGGAATGGAATTTCAAATGCATTTGTAAATCAGAGACTCGGTAGACATGTATGTTACAAATCATGAGTAGAGTTGTGATGCTCCTCCAAGGTTAATAATCAAGTAACTCCATTGATCTCTGTAAATGTACTTTACTCTCTTACTACAGATTTTCCATTCTGCACACAGTTTCCTTGTCAATATGAAACAAATTTGCCAATAAATTCAGTTATGTCATGCTGTTTCTGTACATGTGATAATTTCTAAATTTCCTTACAGCACAAGTCTTTTGGCCCATTGAATCTTTGTGGAAACTTAGAACATTCTCAATCCCCATTCCTCCACTAATTTTCCATTAACTTAATCTGTTCTTCCAATACTTCCATCAACTCCACCTCCTTCCCTACAGTCTATCACTCACCTCCTCATTCAGGACAATTTGGAAAGGCCAATTAACCGAACACTTCACGTGTCTTTGGCTGTGGGAGGAAACTGGAGCAAATGGAGGAAGCTCATGTAGTCACAAGGAGATAGTATGAACATCACACTGAGAGCACTGTCAGGATCAAATTCAGGTTTCTGCCACTGTGAGGTATAGCTCCATTTGTTCCAGCACTGTTTCATCCCCAATTGAGTTTCCTGATTAGATTGCAGTCTACCAGAAATTCACCTTGGTACTCACTGTTATGTGATTAGTTTGTACATCAGAGGAGCACATGATAAATGTCCCATACAGCAATGCTTTCACTTCAACGCTATAGTTTAAGATGGTCCTGTCTGACCAATTGTTGGCCTTGAGCTGAAACCCACATTAGTTAGGTTTACTTCAATGGCATACTTACCTTTTCCATTTTGGATCCTTTCAAGCTCAGAGAAGATGGATAACATCAACTCCATGACCAATGTTTCCCTCAAAGCCCATATTTCAGATCACAGACACCCAGGTCTGCTACTAACAACCCTTCAATTTGCACCCAATGTAGTTGCAATCTACACCCATTCTGCCCTTAATTCTTGTTCAGAGTGGTGTGGGGGGCGGCGGCAAAACCCAGTAACGGCAGACCAGTCAGTTTAGCCACAGCAGTCGTAACAGCTCTAGAGGCAATATTCAACAACAGAATTAGAAATAATTGGGTGACTGGGTACATTAAAGGATGTCAGTATGGTTATTTTAAAGAAAATCTGTTTAAAAATGTTCATTGAGTTTTGATGAAGTAGCAGAGGGGATCAATGAGGGAAGTGACATCTGGAGGCAAGATAACATGCAATGTTGAGAAGTGTAAACACAAGAGATTCTGCAGTTACTGGAAATCCAGAATAATGCACAAAAAATGCTGGAGGAGCTTACTAGGTCAGGCAGCATCTATGGAGAGGAATAAAATGTTGATATTTCAGGCCGAGACCCTTCATCGGGACTGGAAAAGAAGGAAGAAACAAGAATGTGGAGAGGGGTGGGGATGGAGTACAAGCTGAAAGGTGATAGGTGAAGCCAGGTGAGGGGGAAAGTAGGATGGTGGGTTGAGAAGTGTGAAGTATTCTTTTTTTGAAGAGTAGGATCAACAGTATAAGCTAGGATACAAATTTATCTTAGGTTATAAACTCAGGGCCACTTTATTAGGTATCCCCTGTAAAAGAGCACCTAGGATATGAAATAGAGCAGAGTAAGAAATAAGGAAGTTTGATAGAGTTTTGTGAAGCACTTGTTCAGCCAGAGTTGGAATTTTGGATGCCACACTTTAAGAAAAAAGTAAAGAGGACGTATCAAAAGGTTTCTAAGCGTGAGTAACTCCAGTTCTCTGGATAGACTGCAAAAACTGATATTCTGCTTGGAAAAGAGCAGTGAATGTAGGAATCTGATTAAATATATTTGAAATCATTCAGTGTGTGGACAGAGTGGAACAGGAAAAACTGCACCATTTGACAGAAAGGTCATAAGCAAAGAAACATAGAAGGAAGATCTTTCACAAAAGAACGAAAAGGGTCATGGGGAAAACAGTTTACGTAGTAAGCAATGGTGTCTGGAATGAACTGCCAAAAACAATAGTGGCAGCTAATTCAATTCTAACACTTTGAAGGAAGCTGAATGATTATTTGAAAGTATTTTCAGGGCTATGAGAAGGGACTACTGTTACATAGTCAGATAAGACCATAAGCTATAAGATCAGATGTAGCCCATTTGCCCATCGAGACTACTTGCTAATTCCCATTTAACAAATAGTCTCTGCGTTTATAATTTCTCCCAAAGTGCATGACTATACACTTCCAAATCATTGTCATATAACGTGAAAAGAAGCAGTCCCAATACCGACCCCTGAGGAACAGCACTAGTCTCTGGCAGTCAACCAGAAAAGTCTCCCTTTATTCCCACTCTCTGCCTCCTGCTAGTCAGCTAATCTTCTATCAATCCATGTATCTTTCCTGTAATATCATGGACTCTTATCTTGTTATGCAGCCTCATGTGTGGCACCTTGTCAAAGGCCTTCTGAAAATCCAAGTAAACAATATCCAATGACTCTTCTTTGTCTATCATGCATGTTATTTCCTCAAAGAATTACAACAGATTTGTCAGGCAAGATTTTCTCTTAAAGGAAACCAGACTGACTTCAGACTATTTTATCAAGTACCTCCAAGTGCCCCGAAACCTCATCCCTAATAATGGACTCTAACATCTTCCTGACCACATAAGTCAGGTTAACTGACCTATAATTGCCTTTTGGCTGCCTCCCTCCCTTCTTAAAGGGTGAAGTGACATTTGCAGTTTTCCAGTCCTCCGGAACCATTCCAGAATCTAGTGATTCTTGAAAGATCACTTCTAGTGCCTCCACAACCTATTCAGCTACCTCTTTCAGGACCTTGGGATGTAGTGACTTATCTACTTAAGAAACATATAAAACCTACAGCACAATCCAAGCCCTTCGGCTCACAATGCTGTGCCGGACATGTACTTACTTTAGAAATTACCTAGGGTTACCCATAGCCCTCTAGTTTTCTGAGCTAAATGTACCTATCCAGGAACCTCTTAAAAGACCCTATTGTATCCGCCTCCACCACCGTTGCCGGCAGCCCATTCCATGCACTCACCACTCTCTGCGTAAAAAAACTTACCCCCAACATCTCCTCTGTACCTATTTCCAAGCACCTTAAAACTGTGCCCTCTCATGTTAGCCACTTCAGCCCTGGGAAAAAGCCTCTGACTATCCTGTCATCATCTTATACACCTCTACCAGGTCACCTCTCATCCTCTGCCACTCCAAGGAGAAAAGGCAAGTTCACTCAACCTATTCTCATAAGGCATGCTCCCCAATCAAAGCAACAAGGGTACTTTCATACCTTTCAGCTTCCTCCTCCTTAGTAATAGTAACTACACTCACTTCTGCCTGCCCGACACTCTCGAATTTCTGGCATACTGCTAGTGTCTTTATTATGCTGCAATTGGATTAGTAACTTTTCTTTTAAATAATGGTGAGATGTATTATATATTTTACTTGAGATAATGCTTTGGCTTAATACCAGAAAATGGTAGAATGGTATAATGTGCACAGTCTGTGCAATCCAAACAGAAATGTTGTAAACACTTCCAATTAAGGGTATTGTGTGCACCATTACAGGCAGAGAAACTATCGGAAGCATAAATGAAAGGGTTAAGTACTTCGTAAAAGATAAACTATTAGAGCCTAGCAGTTTGATGTCTGTTTGTGTGATGTGCACTTTATCTGGATTGCAGGGAAATAGAACTTGGAGTTCATTCATCTCGTGACCTTGATGCCATTGCACCCATGTGATAAACAATACGCCTCATATTAGTTTCATATGGTACTCCTGCCTTTGCATTAACTCATGCAATGCTTATGAAGGAGTATACCCTGAAAGTATTAACATGCGCATTAGCTATCTGATAATTCATCTCCAAGAGGGCAGTGATCTCTCTTTTAGAAGTTTTTAAAATAGCGAGTCACTGTAGAACAAAGCTTATTATGATGGAGAAGAGTGTCTGTTTACGTACCAATTTGTCCCATAGTTTACTATTTGCTGACAGGTTAATAGTTAATGTAGTCATCGCCCAATAGTTGGCACATGTGCAAAGCCTATGTTTGTTCAGGTTATAGAATCATATCAAACTCCCCCCACAGTGAAGAATCAGAACAATCTGATGATCCTTTGGTACTTAGTTAAAAGTGCAGAAAGACCCTTTACAGTCATTGTGTAATTGTGTGAAGTTACATTGAGAGGGTTCTTGGAACAGTTTTTCTTCCTTCTTGCTGACAGGAAACATCTGTGGTTGGTGATTTGCAAGAGCTGAGGTTACTATCGGACAGTATAAACGCATAGAATCAAGGCAGTCGGACTCTTAATTTGTTGCATGTGAGAATCAGGCCGATTCTGTCTTCCAACAGTACTGGTAAACAGCAAAAATAATTAAATTGAGAGCAAAGAGAGCAACTGAACTCAAACTGCAGTTGAGTAGCAGCAGCAAAAGACAGTTAGTCGGGAAACTAGATTAAGAAGCCTGAGCTTAACTAATTGTGAATTATGAACATTCAAAGTGAGCTGTATCCTGGCTGGGATGTCCGATATAAGCCTTATGAGGCAGCAGTGGCATGGTATCTGGAGAAGAATTGTTATTTCCCAGACAATCTTGATATTTGGATTGACCCAGATATGGATGATGAAGAAATCCCAGCAGTGAGTTGAATGCTAACTGATCTTTGCTAAAGTGTTTCTATAAGATGTATAAAAATGTTTAAATCCCTCACGCGCTGAGCCTGTCCCATTGAAGCAAACACTGTTGGTTACAAGCTGTAAATATTAATGTCTTTTAATCATTGTACAAATCCAAATCATGTTATTATTAAATGGGGATTTTTCCCTGAATTAAAACATCATGCATTTTAGAAATGGCTTATTGTACTTCACATTGTGGTTTTCCTAAGCTATTTGCTATAAGACAGTGAAGCTATGCTCTCTTCCTTTTTCAACATTAAGTTAAGCTGGGGATTTTACTTGGTTATAATAACTTACTTTAATGTAACAGAATTTGCTCCCTTCAAAGATGGTGAGTCTTACAGTATGTAAAACATCCAAAAACCTGTGGGAAGGAACAATCACTCTGTTGTTGCACCACAAGTAAGTGGATAATTTGCATCACTGCTAAATTGCTGGTTACTCTTTATTTTAAGAACTGGGATTTTACATTGTATAATGAAACTCGGATCAAGTGCAGACTGAGCAAATGCAGGATTTCGGTGCTACCAGATGAGCAGATATTCTGCAATATTCCTACAGTACTTTTAATTAGTTTTTAGACATTATGCAGTATTATAATAAACTCACAGTGAGTCTGATAAGTTTCAATGGTATACAGGAACTGACCCTGGTAAGTTTCACAGAACATAGGAACTGGGGTGCTGGTGAGTTTCAGGCTAGCCCAGGATACACTGCACAGTGAGCATATTAATGGAGTTTTATTATACAGTAGATTCTGGTTAATCGGGACAGTCACTTATTTGGGGTAATTATTAAAAGAACAAAAACTAATCAAGAAAATAGCTGGGATTCCCTTCGTTTGTTTTGGACACTATGCCGCTTAACTGGGACAGGAGACTGTTGCCGAATATTTTCTAACATCAGTCATGTACACTTGTGTGCACATTAGACACTACACCATGCTCAGAGCGAACAGTTTTTAATCAGCGTGAGTTGTGCATGTTTGTGTTCAAAAGGCAAAGATTTTTGTCACTGATGTTGGTGAAAATAAGAAGTAAGACAATTCACCAATGCTTTGCTCACTGCGGTTTCAAGCATTTAGGCTTGGAGATGCCAGAAATGACCATGAGTGAAACTGAAACGATTTTACTACTTCTACAAGTTAGGAACTGAGAAGAATTTGAAGGTGTCTGTCAACAATCATCTTGAATGTTACAATGAAACTGAAGATTTGGAGAATGCAATCATTGAAAACATTGTATGAAGGCAGTCCATTATCTGCATTAGGCGTTTGCGCAGATTTTGTTCCTTTACATTCAATCATTAGGTCGCAACTGCATACACTGGATGAATTCCTCTGTCGATAACTGTAAGGAACTAATGCACAGTTTTATAGAACTGTAGCAGCATTAGTAGTGTTTTAATTTGTTTTGTATTTCATTTAAATATATAATTTGTACTCAGTTAAATGGTAGTTTGTCTTTTTTGTACTCTCTTAACTATTTCCATGAAACTTCAGCTAAGTGGGGCAACCATTTAATTGGGCCAAAATGTACTGGTCCCAGTGTGTCCCAATTAACTGGAATCCACTGTATTTGAATTAATCTCACGAAAACAGGATAGAGCTTCCTGTGTTTGGTACCTCCCTTTAGTAATGCCTCCTCATGTTACTGTTGTCCATGTGATGTGAATTAACAGACATTAAGTAGTAACACAGTTTTCTATCTTCTGACACTATTTCGCCAGAAGTTGATTCACAAGGCTTGCTATGTGGTGGAGAGAAGAGAATTCAATGATATTGAAAGCACGCACTTATAATCTGCGTACCAGTATCATCTCTTGTTTTCTTAAAACCGAGAAGGAGGCATTCAGCCCATTGGGGCATTGTTTGCTCTCCGATCCTACTCCATACTCATTCCTCTAACCTATTTTTCTTCATGCGTCAGTGGCTCCACCCTAATTCTCCCACTACAAATCTACACTAGGTCTGATTTAGAGCAGCCAGTGAATCAACATTGGATTTAACATGGGCTTCGTGGGAAAAGCCAGAAAGTGGTAATAGATAGTTTCCTTTTTGACTAGAGGCCTGTGACTAGTGGTGTGCCACAGGGATCGGTGCTGGGTCCATTGTTGTTTGTCATCTTTGAATGATCTGGATGATAATGTGGTAAATTGGATCACTAAATTTATGGATGACACCAAGATCGACATATTGGACAGTGAGGAAGGGTATCAAAGTTAGCAACGGGATCTGCATCAGCTGGAAAAATGGCAGATGGAATTTAATGCAAACAAGTGTGAGGTATTGCATTTTGTGTGGACAACCCAGGGAAGAAATTACACAGTGAGTGGTAGGGCACTGGGGAGTGTGGTAGAACTGAGGGAGATACAGATCCATAATTCTTTGAAAGTTGTGTCAGAGGTAGTTAGGATTGTAAAGAGAGCTTTTGGTATATTGGCCTTGATAAATCAAAGTATTGAGTACAGAAATTGGATGTTATGTTGAAATTGTATAGGACGTTGGTGAGGCCTAATCTTCCTAAAAAGTGCCCTAATTTCCAGAACGCAGCAAAAAAAGTCATCCGAAAGACAATACAGGTAATACAAAATGCATTTGAGGCCCCTGTGTGGTGCTCAAAGGCAATTTCAGTAATTCGTTGAAAATAAGTTTAAAAGGTAAGAATTCATAATTGCAACCAAAGGAGTAAAGGAAAACACAAGTGTCAAATTGTGAAGCAAAATGCTGCAGGTATTGGAAATAAACAAAAAGAAAATTCTGAGGATGCTCAGCAGATTAGGCATCATCTGTGGAGAAACAGTTAATATTTAAAGTATTCCTCTGTTCTCTCCACCATACCCCAAGCTACAACTTAAAATGTGGTTATTTGTCACTTTTCCAGTTTTGATGAATGTTCAATTCCTTCCATTTCTGGACATGTAGAAGGCTCATTATTTTGGAATATCAGGTCTGCACATTCGAAATCTATCTGGGACATTTTAATACCATAAGACGTAGTAGCAGAATTAGGCCATTTGGCCTGTCGAGTCTGCTGTGCCATTCCATCATGGCTGATTTATTATCCCTCTCAATCCCATTCTCCTGTCTTCCCCCTGTAACCTTTGACACCTTGACTAATCAAGAACCTATCACCCTTCGCTTTAAATGTATTCTATCACTTGGCCTCCACTGCCATCTATGGTAATGAATTCCACAGATTCACCATCCTCTGGCAAAAGAATTTCCTTCTCATCTCTGTTCTAACTGGACGTCCCTCTATTCTGAGGCTGTGCCCTCTGGTCCTAGAAACATCCTCTCCACATCCACTCAATCTAGGCTTTTCAATATTTGATACATTTCAATGTGATCCCTTGGCCACAAAGCCATCATCCAAATCATTGATATATACTGGGAAAAGAAGCAGTCCCAATACCGACCCCTGTGGAACATCACTAGTCATCGGCAGCCAACCAGAATATTTCCACTCTTTGCCTCCTGCTTGTCAGCCAATCTTCTATCCATCTTTCCTGTAACACCATGGACTGTTGCGTAGTTAAGCAGCCTCATGTGTTACACCTTGTCAAAGCCCTTCTGAAAGTCCAAGTAAGCAACATCCATTGATTCTCCTTTGTCTATCCTGCTTGTTTTTTTCCTCAAAGAATTCCAACAGTTTTGTCAGCCAAGATTTCCCCTTCAGGATACATCCTCCGATGTTGGCCTATTCTATCATGTGCCTCCAAGTACTCTGAAACCTCATTCTTAATAATGGACTTCAACATCTTTCCAACCACTGAAGTCAGGCTAACTGGCCTATAATTTCCTTTCTTCTTCCTCCCTCCCTTCTGAAAGAGCGAAATGAGATTTGCAATTTCCAGTCCTCCAGAACAATTCCAGAATCTAGCGATTCTTGAAAGATCATTACTAATGCCTCCATAATCTCTTTAGCTACCTCTTGCTGAACTCTGGGATGTAGTCCATCTGGTCCAGGTGACTTGTCTACCTTCAGACCTATCAGCTTCCCAAGCACCTTCCCCTTAGTAATAGCAACTGCACTCACATCTGCTCCCTAACACTGTCAAATTTCTAGCATACTGCTAGTGTCATCCACAATGAAGACTTCCTAAATATTTAATAAGTTCACCCGCCATTTCTTTGTCCCCCATTACTACCTCTCCAGTGTCATTTTCCACTGGTCTGATATCTACTCTCATCTCTCTTATACTCGTTATATATCTGGAAGAAGTTTCTGTATCTTCTTTTATATTATTGGCTAGTTTACCTTTATATTTCATCTTTTCTCTCTATATGGCATTTTCATTGCCTTCTATTGGTTTTTTAAAAGCTTTCTAATCCTCTAATTCACCAATAATTTGGCTATATTATATGCCTTCTCTTTTCCTTTTATGCTGTCTTTGACTTCCCTTGTCAGCACCGGTTACCTCATCCTCCCTTTAGAATACTGCTTGATCTTGTATCTATCCTGCGCCTTCTGAATTGCCCCCAGTTTTGTGCTTTGTATTGAAGACTTATTTGGATACAGATCAATATTTCAGTACTGGCATGTGAGAATCACTATTATCTGTTCAGGTTCTGAATTTAGCATACTTTTCAGTCTTTGATCAAATAAATCCAATTTTATATGAGTGTTTTCGTTCACATTCTTCAATTGTCTATGAGTTCTTCAAATGTGCTTCTTAGCTATTTAAAATAAAAACATACATCTTTCCTCCATTCGAAGTAGTTTATTTCAGAATCAGAATCAGAATCAGGTTTAATATCACTCGCATATTTCAGGAAAGTTGTTGTTTTGTGGCAGCAGTACATTTCAATAGATAACAGTAAGAAATATATATATAAATAAAATAAGTCATGCAAAAAGGAGCAAAAAAAAAAGAAAAATAATTGTGACTAGTACACGGTTTCATTGTCCATTCAGAGACAATGGGGAAGAAGGAAAGAAGCTGTTCCTAAAATGTTGAGTGTGTGTCTTCAGTCTCCTATACTACCTTCTTGATGGTAGCAATGAGAAGAAGGCATGTCCTGGGTAATGGGGGTGCTTAATGGTGGTTGCTGCCATTTTGAAGATGTCCTCAGTGCTGGGGAGGCTAGTGCTCATGAGGGAGCTGCCTGAGTTTACTACTTTCTGCCCCTTTTTCTGATCCTTTGCAGTGGCCCCTCCATAACAGACAGTGATGCAATCAGTTAGAATGCTCTCCATGGTACATCTGTAGAAACTTGTGTAAGTCTTGGTGCCATACCAGGTGTCCTGAAGCCCCTAATGAAATATAGCCACTGTCTTACCTTCTTTTTAATTGCATCAATACGTTGGACCCAGGCTAGATTTTCAGAGAGGTTGACACCCAAGGACTTGAAACAGCTCACACTTCCCATTGCTGATCCCTCGATGAGGGCTGGTGTGTGTTCCCTTGTCTTCCCCTTCCTGAAGTCCACAATCAGCTCCTCAATCAATTTGGCTCAATATCTAGCTGCCTTAATCCCTTGTGAATGTACCATATTTGGTTTAGAAAGGAAAACAATAGAACAGATTTGTAATTGTAGATAACAGCTACAATTAAGATATATATGGTATATGCAGTGACTCCCTTTTTTCTAGGCTGATCTCAGTATTAACTAAATTGAGTCAATTGGAAAAGATAGCTGGTTATAAAGGAGTTAGATTTTGTTATTGTTCTTAATGTTTAATTAATGGTTTGTCTTGTTGGCAAATTGAGAGTTATATTTTGGCCTTGAGACCACATTCCTGGATTTACTTATCAGCCTTTCTTTACATGCCTGAATATGAGAGGAGTACCAGGAACCACTTCCACCAAGCAATGTGAGGTAAAATATTAATGATTATCATGTTCTGCAATGAAAGAGAGATGACCTGCATCAATTAGGATGCATGGGAAATATCAACAGCACTACCTTCTACTTTTCCTGCCATGCAGGTTACCTATTACTGCTAGAGACCTGACAACATTATTGAATAAGCTATTGTAAGCGAACATCCCTACTAGTTCCTATCCAGTTACTTTTGCTCTTATCTTTCTTCCCCTGTTGAAAACGTGCCATCCTGCTACTCTATGAGGGGTCAAGAGTTTTGGTAGTCACCTGGCAAGCCACCTTAAAGTCTTCATGTTTGCGTTGTCAAAATTCATGATGTGATCTTCCCACTGCATGAAAATCATAATTTCACAAATCTGCATTTTGCTTTATCTGCACACAAACTTCATCTGATGAGTAACTTTCCCATATAAGCTTTGGAATGCTGCAGATACAAAGCACGTGTCTTGCAATGAAACAGACATATGGCATGATTGGTCCATAAGGCATTCTCATCACTTGCACCTTTTTAAATTCAATAGTTGCCAAGACTGATGTTGCAAGAGAAGGGGAGGTCATGGGGAGTACTTTTAATTTAAAGTACTCACTTGATTACATTTAAAAATGCAATGGATGTAACTGCTTTTCTAGTGGTTTGATTCCACAACGGATGTCATTTATTGGCACAAATTCTCTGTTTACCACTATCAGCATGGAGTTGCCCTGTACTGAGGAGACAAACCGACTGATTTTGCTTGAAGTAGTGTTGCAATTTTGTTTTAAACTAAAAGATAGTATTTCATTAAAAAAAGATGATTGTTCAACACATTGTATAAGGAGTACTCCTTTCTGACCTTCAATTCTCTTTGACTTCAGTATCCTTGAAGCTTGTTTTCTGGGAACTCCTTTGATCTGTTGAATAGTTATTGAGCAATTAGTAGTTATCTAATAGCGCAAATTGTGTTGGAAGAATTCAAGATCCTTGGTGCATGAAGGGGCAGAATTATATGAAATTGGTGTGTATCTAATGTACTTCTGAATAAACCAGCCAGTTGTAATCAACCCTCAGCTCCTTATGCTAGAGCCCAAGTAACATGCCCAAAGAGAACGCACCAATGATGCTGCTCATAGCCATTATTTATACCAAATGATCAAGAGCAATATTACTGATAGTGTTTGGTGGAGGGGTGGGAGGCAATTTTTTTAAAACCGGTTTTAACAGTGAAGACTCCAGCTTAGGTTATTCTTCAACTTTTTACCTTCTGCAGTTTTGTTGTTTATATCAGTCATTTGTGATGTTACAATTCAAATGTATTTTTTGCCCTCCATTTTCTTCCTTTCCCTCCTTCCACCCAAGGCCACTCACCCCAAAGCATCCTCCTTAACCCAGGAGGACGAGGCGGACGGGAACGCAGGCTTCTCTTTGACGACTTCTGATGGTGCTCCATGTTCAGTTGATAGGAGTTGTGCTTGCTGCGGGGTGAGTTGGGCGATGTTTTTTCACCGTCCCACCTAGTGGCCCTATTGAAAACTAATAACCATTGCACATGTGTTTGGTAGATTGGACTGCTAGTAGGTGCTGGAACTCCAATCTGCAACCACCAGTGTGCAATGTAAGTACCCTGTGCTACTCTAATGGACTTCTCATAAAATCCATATCTCCATCCTAACTGCAGTCAATTCTGCCTCATTGTTTGATTGGGTAAACTCCCAGAATTTTTCATTTACTAATTAATTAAACGAGAAAGTATTTCCTCCAGAAGACTGTTAAAATCTGGTGTATGTGCCTTATGGTATATAACTTCCACTTTTAGTTTATAATTGCCCATTTGATATAAATTGCGTGTCTCTACTTGGAGTATTAGTAGAATTTCTGGATTTCCAATGTATACACCAGACTTTAAAGTACTTTAAACTGGTGCTAACCAACAGAGGTAGTACCATAGACTAACATACAGGTCAGATATCCAGCACTTGAGGCTGCAGGAGTATTTACTGTGTTTTATTTATGCACTTCAAGTTGAAGGATGGAATAGACCATTTTCTATATCTTTTGATATCAAATATTGCTCTACACAAAACTCTCAACAATGCTTAGGTGGCTGCCATGTTTAAACTCAGCTGCAAAAAATCATCTCTTACTTCATCTGTCCGATATTTCTTTTGTGACAACCAGTCATTCTAGCCTCTCTATGAATGATTTATTCTTTAGTTCTAAATTTGAAGCATCTTGTGGTTTTTTTTTTGAAGACTTCTTATAACTGTCAGGAGCTTTGCTATTCTTGTTTCGGTTGAGGCTGCTTCAATAGATCAATGGCCACTCCTATCCTGAAATGCACTCCTAATAATTAAGTTATAGATATATTTAATGTATTTAATAATGGGAATACTCACACTGCTTTTGACTAGTATCTTTCTTGAAACTTGGCACAACTTTTTTGTAAAACGAATGAACTTTAAGATAAGCAGAAATATTCATTATGATCTGTTAGAAGGCCAAGAGGACCATGTAATTGTAAGTGATGCA
Source organism: Mobula birostris (assembly GCF_030028105.1). Classification (NCBI taxonomy): domain Eukaryota; kingdom Metazoa; phylum Chordata; class Chondrichthyes; order Myliobatiformes; family Myliobatidae; genus Mobula; species Mobula birostris. The sequence goes on from NC_092389.1 coordinate 17,224,042, forward strand.
GAAATAACTGGGTGGCAAAGAAGCTCTTTGGCATGTGGGCCTTCATCAGTCAAGGATTGTATATAAAAGTTTAGATTATTGTGTTGCAGTTGTACAAAATGTTGGTGAGGCCACCTTTGGAATGTTGTGTTCAGTTTAGGTCACCCTGCTATAGGAAAAATGCCATTAAGCTTTAAAGAGTGCTCAGAAGATTTACGAGGATGTTGTCAGGAGCTCAAGGTACTGATTTGTGGAGAAAAGTTGAGACTTTTTTCTTTAGCATATAGGAGAATGAAGGGTGATCTTACAGAGGTGCATTCAAGTATGAGGAGTATAAAAAGAGTGAATGTGTGCAGTCTTATTCCCAGGATTGGTGAATCAAGAAGGCATAGGTTTCATGTGAGAGGTGAGAGATTTAATATGAATTTGAGGGGCTCATTTTCACCCACAGAGTGTCCAGTATGTTGAATGAGCTGCTAAAGTAAGTGATTGAGGCAGGTACATTAACAAAATTTTGAGGTTACCTTGACTGGTACATGGATAGGAAAGGTTTAGAGAGATATGGGTCAAATGTGTGATGAGAATCTTGGTTGGCATGGAGCAGTTGGGTTGTAGAGCCTGTTTCTGTACTGCATTACTCTATGATTCTTTGACTTTACGAGAGAATTCAAAAGATCTAGGCCTGGGGATCCTTCACATCTAGATGGTGTCAAGAGAACCCTGTGTGAGACACCTGTTGTTTGGTTTAAGACCTTGGGAGCAGTATGATAGACATGATGCATATGTACAGTACATGACAAGTAGATTTTATTCCACAGTGTTATCTGAAAATGTGTAAAATTTTGTCTCCATATTCTATCTTATGGCTGCAGCTCTACAAGAGCTTCATTGGCACAGACATATGAAAATTTAAGCGTGGGAATTTTACATCACCAATGACCAGCGTCAACACTGACATAATGGCCTAAATTGTTTTCTTCTGTGCTCTAAGACACGGCAGTTGAGGAGGCCATGTATGAACACATCTGAATGGGAATGTGAAGCAGAGTTGAAGTGGGTGGCAAGCGGGAGATCCTGTCTGTTGTGGCGGACGGAGCGGAGGTGTTCGACAAAGCGGTCCCCCAATCTGCGTCGGGTCTTACCGATGTAGGGGAGGCTGCACCGGGAGCACTGGATGCAATAGATGACCCCAACAGACTCACAAGTGAAATGTTGCCTCACCTGGAAGGACTGTTTGGGGCCCTGAATGGTGGCAAGAGAGGAGGTGCAGGGACAGGTGTAGCACTTGCGCTTACAGGGATAAGTGCCAGGTGGGAGATCCGTGGGGAGGGATGTGTGGACCAGGGAGTCGCGGAGGGACCGATCCCTGCGGAAGGCGGAGAGGGGTGGAGAGGGAAAGATGTGCTTAGTGATGGGGTCCTGTTGAAGGTGGCGGAAGTTGCGGAGGATAATGTGTTGGATCCGGAGGCTAGTGGGGTGGTAGGTGAGGACAAGGGGAGCTCTGTCCCTGTTGTGGTGGCGGGAGGATGGGGTGAGAGCCGAAGTGCGGGAAATGGAGGAGATGCGGGTGAGGGCATCATTGATGACGGCAGAAGGGAAACCACGACCCTTAAAGAAAGAAGACATTTGAGATGTCCTGGAACGGAAAGCCTCATCCTGAGAGCAGAGGTTCAGTTGTGTTCATTTCCATAAATCAAAAAAGCAGATGGGTAGTTGATGAAGTGATCAGCTCCTTCTGCTGGGATCTCCTAAATTATGGCTTTGAGGTTCTCAATTCCATCATCAATGTTGGCCTTCCACTTTGAAAAGTGATGGGTTAGAGATTCCCAGGAGTTGATAGGATGCTGCATTTTTCTAAGAAAGCTTTGACCATATCCACAAATCATTTCCTCTGTCCACTTAGTAATCTCTTCCCATGACAGAGCTCGGAATAGAATATCTATCTGTTCAGGAGTCTGGTGTTGGGCCTGCAAGAGGAGGGCACTGCCCAATGTAGCTATCTCTAAGTTCTCAATACTAGAGATGTTGACCGAGAAGAAAACATTGGTTTGCTTAGCCTTCCATTGAATTGAGAGGATTTTGTAGAGTCTACAGTGGTGACATTTTTCCAGTACCTTGAAATGCCATGGTCAGAGTTTCAAAAAGATTTAAGAAGGCATTTATCCAGTTCACCTATGCTTCCCACTCTGGTCCAATCTTATATGCAATAATAGAAAAAAAAAGGTACTTCGTTATTTCTCTGAAGTATTTTTATTGTCAATAACTTTAGAACAGTTACATCATCTAATCTTAAAGTCTTATTGAATTATTACTGATATGGCATTTTATTTGACATACAGACTTTAAGGTTGTTTATCTTATTTCTCTTGTTTTATTAACCTAATGATTCCTAACAATGTGAACTTTATAGAAATCTAAGGTATCCCAGAGTTGAACTCTGGTCACTGTGAATTGTTCTTGGCCAGGAGAATAATCCAGGTTGCTGCAAAATGTTTGTTCTGGGAAGGAAAAATAAAGCAATACTCCTGCTTCTAATCATCATCCAATCATCTGAGTTGGGTAATGTTTATTTGTGGTTGAGGATGAAAGTAATTTTGCTAATATATTGTTAGTGGCCTTTCTGTTGTTAATCAGCAGTCATGTCTTTCTTGTGAAATTGCAAAGTACCATTCCAAATAATTTAAATCTCATTTATTTCAAATCTATTATGTAATCTGTTATATATCACACAATTCATTCCAATATTGATTTTGTCATTGGTTAAATTTTATATTCTGTATATTTTAATTCTTGGTTGTAATATAAAATAGCCACGGCATAAACTCTTACAATATCTGCTGAGGGCCTGTAGAATAAACAACAAGAATACAAGACTGCACATAATTCATAAATAAGTACATTTCAATGAGCTTCTCCTGGTCATTATTAAATATGATTAAGTGAAATATATACATACCTTATGCATATACTGTATGTACCAAGTTTCCATCTGGATTTTTAATATAATCAAAGTGTTTCAAAAGAAATATGTTTACATTGTAATATGTTACTGCGTTATTGTATGCACATTTAAATCATGCATGTTAATATCTAACAAAACTAAGTATTTGTAGGAGCACCGTGACTTCTTGATATTGGAAGCCTTCTTCACCTTATAGATGTTTTGAAATAATCAAACGTTGATTATCCTTGTGCAGTAGTTGAGGTTCTGTTTGATTGTGTGAAGGAATTCACCAGAACGTTAGATCTTTTCTTCAGGCTTTACATTGGCTTTGAACATTTTTGTCTCGTTTGTAATGTCCTTCAATTAAATTTTGCTCGGTTACTGGCATTTTGCTGCTAACTGGTAAATAAATCCTATACTTGCTGTAAGGTTGGATGTGCTGTTTTAACAAATGCCAGTGCATCTGTCGTTGCACTTAATTGTCCAAAATGCTATCCAGTCCAACAATGGAGATCTTGATGGAGAATTCACACCTCCATACCAACCAAAACAGGCATGACATTAGTGCCCCTTCATTTGAATGGGGGTTCCAAGCCTGAAGAGTAATAAAAAAAGGTTTTTTTTTCACTCCTTCATTGCGTAGTGTAAAATAATGTTTTAATTATATTTTATTTAATTTTTTATATAGTCTCAACAGCATTTAAATATCTCTGGACGTTAGAGACTGTTAAAGATCTTTTTTTGGAAGTGAGGCTGTCAGACCTTTATGATGGGCAAGGTTTCTGCGATATATCACCTGAGCTTGCTTACCACTCATGTCCCATTATGCTAGACCTTGTTCCAGGCATGACAGTTTAGCATCCATCCCAGGTAAGTGCAGGTTGGCAGATACCGCAAATGAAAGTGAATTCTGGCACTGGCTGAATCCAGTTTGATTTGACTTTTTAATGGTTTGTCGTTTATGATTTTGAGGGCACAAAAATATTAAGAGCTTTTTTCTCATCAGTGAATAAATCAAAATGCCACCCATGAACTCTGTGGTATACCTGTGTGTACAAAGAGATGAGAGTAACACACAGTCTGCTAGAAGAATTCAGTGGGTTGAGCAGCATCAGTGGGAAGAAAGAAGTTGTTGATGTTTCAGGCTGAAACCTTGAATCAGAACTTGGAGTGGAGAGCCATGATGGCCAGCATAGAGAGGAGAAGGAGAATGGACTGAGGAGAGTTGTAAGATGACAGGTAGGGAGGGAGATGAGCAATGATATCTTCAGTGTCAGTCCTTATGGAGTGTTTCGGCCAGAAATGTTGACAGTTTCTTTCCTCCCACTGATGCTGCTAGACTTGCTTAGTTTTTCCAGCAGATTGTGTGTTGCTCTAGATTTATCTGCAGTGTCTATACAGAGAGAACAGCCTAATACTAAAAGACCTTCTGGAAGAACTGCATTGAGGGTGGTATAAGTTGGCTACCAGGAAGTGACAGTTTGTGTGAAAATGTTATTTTTATACTCCAATCAAAATTAGTCATTACAGAAGTCAATGGAGACCAATACTATGTAAAATCAACAAAAAATGATTAGTTCTTATGTTTCACCTGTTAAATTATGCACAAGTTATCTTTTGAAATGTATTCATGGATAGCAAGCGTTTGCTTCTATTTCAGTCAAGAATGCCTTGCAGAGTGTTCCGAACATTTCATTCTAGAATGTTAGAAAACATTAAAAAAAGCTTGTTGTTATGTTTCAGGTTTTGAGTCCAACATACAAGCAACGGAATGAGGATTTCAGAAAGCTCTTTAAGCAGCTGCCAGACACCGAACGACTCATTGTTGGTAATGAATAAGCATCCATATGTATCAATTGTGCCATTTCACAAAACGAATGGTTACAGCATTGTTTAAAATATATTCATTTCAAATAAGATGCATTTTGGTGACTAAAGTGTTAATTTATTGACTTCAGAAAATAACACTGGACAGCAAATTTTTTTTCAAAAGTGCTGCTTCCTCAGAAATTTTTTGTGGTATGATAGACCGCTTGAAGGTGAACACAAATATATTTTCAGACTACTTATATCATGTAGGAATTTGGAGAAACAAAGAATTAACTTTTATTGAATATGATGCTTTTAATTGCATATTGGTGCTGACACTTTGCAATAGTTCAACTAAGCTAAATATGTTTTGTTGATGATTTTCATATGTACTCAGTGTCTGAGGCTTTGCGCTTAAGCGTCCAACAATAATCAGCCAGCATTGACGGATTTCAGTTGCCCTGATACTGTTTCTCCATGACCGCAATATCCTTGTGAAACCTATCACCATGCTCATTACTGACAGCGCTAAGATTTGCAGGAAAGCAGTTTAAAGAGAATGCAGAAAATCAATCTTAAGTGACATGTTAGACCTCATGGTTTTGTATGCTTGAAGCATGTTGTCAATCAGCTGCATGTAGTTTGGTGCTCTTCAGTTGTCAAGAAAATTTTCAACAACATCCTTGAATGCCTTCCATATGATTTTCTCTGGTCTCACTTGAAGTTGCCTGTCATTGATGACATGTTTGATTTGTGGACCAACAAAAATGCTTTCCTTAATCTTGGCATTAGTTATTCTTGGAAACATCTGTCTCAAATATTGAAATCCTTCATGGAAATTTTTGTGCCTGGTGACTACAAATTCTAACTTTGCAGTCTTGAACACAGTAATTCTGCTTTTGCCTTTGATCAACCCAAGTGTCTCACCAGGTCATTTAACTCAGATTGAGTTATCAGATGAGGCTCACTCAACATAAAGGGCTCAAAATTTGTATTAGTATGAGTGTCGTTTTCCATTCCTGGCTCATGCATCATAGCATGTTTGCATGCCTCCTCTAGACTCCATGTCTCTGGTGGCTTTGGTACTGGAAGACTGTCATCATGTGGCACAGGCCTTATGGCTGAAGGGAGATTGAGGTATTCAGTGGTTTCTTGTTTTTAGCAGAGAAACCAGATACACTGGTCAGACAGAAGTTGCAGTCCTTCTGCTCTCGCCATATCATCAGGAAAGCGAATGACATTGATTTCTGAGTACCTAAGCTCTAAGATTGACAGCGCATGTTGCACAACAAATCTGAAGAGCCCAGGCTTTGTCTTGATCGCCAATTTTATACCCAAAGTAGAGCTTATTGGTTTTCTTAATAAGAGGAGTTATGATCCATCTTTGAAATTTAAGCGTATGCTCACCACAAATATAGCAGAAAGTATTGCGGCTGTTGCAACACTGGCGAGACATTTTGCTATCACAAATACTCTTGAAAATACAATTACTTTATTATAATAAGTACACACAATATGCTATACATGTAAAGCATGCGCATCAACATGATCGCAAACTGATATAAGCGCAATGCAGAGAACGGTGTGTGCGTGATGCTTTTATAGCCTTTCTAAAACCTGTCCTGCCATGCAGCATCCACCCTGTCTAAGCATCACAGGCATGCCTGGACAAGATAGAAAACTTTGCAGTTTACATTGTGGGCAACATTTTACTTGACTTGAATTATGAATTGAAATAACAAATATAGGCAATTTAAAAATAAATAGGGATCCATAGTGATGTTCATGATCGGCAGCCAAAAATCCATAAGGTACACCCAAAAGTATTCAGGAAGCAAAATCTTTGTTGTCCAGTGTAAGCAACCTCAAAACTTCAGTGGTACAGCATTTTTTCCATAATATTTTACATTTGTGTTTTGGTATGTAATTCCTACTAAAGTGATGGAAGGGTTCCCACTCCAATTGAGTTAGCAGCATTCATTCACAAATAACTTGCTCAGTCATGATGAACTATGTCCTGAGGTAGCTAAAGAGTCCATTTCAGCCTGGCTCCAGACAAGGGCAAATGAGCTGAATTCCACATTCGAGATGAAGTCTGAGTGACAGCTTTTGATGTCAAGGCAGCAACTGATTAGCCATAGTATTACATTCAGGAGATCTAGTGAAATTGAAGTCAGAAGCAATTAAGACAAAGTTCACCACTCTCTGCCTGAAACAGAGGAAATTGCTTCTGATTATTGGGGACCTGTCATCTCAATCTTAGGGTGTTCCTCAAACAGTACTTTTGTTTAGATTATAAGCTTACTTTTTATTCCTGCATACCCATTTTCCATGCAATACAGACAATACTACTCATCCTCAGCACTTTATAACTTAGTAGTGCTGTTTTACACAGACAATACCTCCAAACCCATGATCTCTCACCACCGATAAATGCTGGAGTAGCAATTGTATAGAAGTACCATCATCTCTGAGTTATCCAGGTCACAAACCGTCCTTTCCTCACTTCAACAATAAACTGATTCACCCTCCCTATTTGCTCTGTTGACTCATTGCAAAATATCTCATTAATACGTTAAAATCAAATCTTTCAAGTTAATAAAGGGAGTGTATGATTATATCAGTAATCCATCTGTAGTCTAAATGCACACTGGAACCAAAATCAGTCAGAACTGGCATTGGATTAAGTGAATTGAAAGACACTGGGGGAAAGAGTATGTGCCCCTTTATTTCAATCAATTTGTATCTAATCTATGTAACTGATTTTAGTGGACCTGAATTTCCTTATTCATTTGCAATAACACCTGGCTCATAGTCCTACCAGTGGCAACACTTGGCCAAACTGAATGCAGAGGGCTGATAGTGCTGGGTTGGCTGACAAGGACTCATAAGGAAGGAAACAGAACTCCTGGTGCATATCCCAAATAATACTGAAAATTCCCAGAAAACCTGGACTCCACATTTGGAGTGTATGTTGAATTATACATGGAAACTTAACAATTGTTAATGTTTCAGTGACTGAAAGCTGGTAGTTTCTTTCTGAACCACTGACTTCAGTCAGCTAGTTTTGTATCAATGACTAACCTTATTTCCATAAGATGACTAAAATTTCAAGGCATAATTCAGATACCTATTTGGTTTCAGAAGTTGGTTATATATTTAAAATTAATCTTGTTTCACAGTGGAAGTCAGCAGTACTTTCTCTGTAAGTGGGAAAGCAAGATATGATGTGTCCATTGATAAAGTGACACAGGTAGTAACAAACTAAATGAACAGTTTAGTTTCTAAAACACAAATACTTTCTGGCTTTTTGTTGGAAATCAAAGTAGCTTTTATTATATATTGGTTCACCACAATTATAATGTAGATTATTCATTTCACCTTACAATGGTCTAATGTTAATGAATTGAAGAAAAACGGAGCGCTGTGTGAGAGAGAAGGGTTAGATTAATCGTGGAATAGGTTAAAATGTTGGCGCAACATCATAGACTAAAGGGCCTGTGATGTATTGTGCTGTTCGATGAGTTATGAGTCAATGTCATGCAGACTAACTTTAAAAGTGAGATGCTTTAAAATATATACTATGTTGCCTTAGCTCTTTGGTTTATTAGATGGCATAAGGTTCGAGTGAACTGTTTTACCCATATTAGTAATGACTCACTTTGTTTCCTTATGAACTGATATTTTCCAGATTACTCATGTGCGCTCCAAAGGGACATCCTCCTTCAGGGGCGACTCTACCTCTCAGAAAACTGGATCTGTTTTTATAGCAACATTTTCAGATGGGAAACACTGGTAAACTCATGCTAATTTTTCTTATTTTGAGCATCATAACAAAAAGAAAATATATTACAGTAATGATTTACAAGTACCAGCAATTGCTTTGTGTCACTTAGAGAGGCTTATAAATTGCAACACATGCAAAATGCTGGAGGAACTCAGTCGGCCAGGCAGCATTTATGGAACAGAATAAACAGCCAACGTTTCAGGCTGAGACCCTTCATCAGGACTGGAAGAAAAGATAGGAAGTCAGTGTAAGGGGGTGGGGAGAGGGGAGGAAGAAGTGCAAGTTTGTAGGTGATTGGTGAAACTGGGAGAGGGGGAAGGGTGAAGTAAAGAGCAGGGAAGTCGATTGGTGAAACATAAAGGGCCGGAGAAGGAGCAATCTGATAGAAGGCCATGGAAGAAAGGAAAGACAGGAGAGCGCCAGAGGGAGGTAATGGGCAGGTAAGGAGATCAGGTGAGAGAGGGAAATGGGAATGGGAAATGGTAAAGGAGCGGGGGTATTACCGGAAGTTCGAGAAATCGATGTTCTTGCCATCAGTTTGGAGGTTACCCAGACAGAATATAAGGTGTTGCTCCGCCAACCTGAGTGTGACCTCATCGCAGCAGTAGAGGCAGCCGTGGACTGATATATGGGAATGGGAAGTAGAATAGAAATGGGTAGCTACTGGAGATCGCACTTTTTCTGGTGGATTGAGCGTAGGTGCTCAGCGAAGCAGGCTCCCAATCTGCGTCGGGTCTCACCGATATACAGGAGACCATACCAAGAACAGAGGATACAGTAGATAAACCGAACAGACTCGCAGATGAAATGTCGCCTCACCCAGAAGGACTGTTTGGGGTCCTGAATGGTAGTGAGAGAAGTGGTGTAAGGGGCAGGTATGGTACTTGTTCCACTTGCAAGGATAAGTGCCAGGAGGGGGGATAAGTTGGGAGGGACGAATGGACAACGGAGTCGCATAGGGAGCAATCCCTGCAGAAAATGAAAGGTGGGATCCCATTGGAGATGGGGGAAGTTTGGGAGAATTATGTGGTGGGTGCAGAGTCTAGTGGGGTGGTAGGTGAAGACAAGAGGAACCTTAACTCCCTGGTGTGGCAGCAGGGGAATGGGGTGACGGGAGATGTGCGCAAAATGGAAGAGATGCGGGTGAGGGCAGCGTTATGGTGGAGATAGGTAAGCCCCTTTCTTTAAAGAGGGAGGACATCTCATTAGTTCTGGAATGAAAAGCCCTCATCCTAAGAGCTGATGTGAGGAGACGGAGGAACTGAGAGAAAGGGATGGCATTTTTACAAGTGACAGTGTGGGAAGAGGTATAGTCCAGGTAGCTGCAAGAATCAGTGGGTTTATAAAAAAAATATCAGTAGATAGACTGCCTCCAGAGATAGAGACAGGGAGATCGAGAAGGGGAAGGGAAATGCACCAAGTAAATTTGAGGGCAGGGTGGAAGTTGGAAGCAAAGTTGATGAAGTCAACAGTCTCAGCATTGGTGCAGGAAACAGCACCAGTGCAGTCATCGATGTAGCATAGGAAGAGTTGGGGAGCGATAACAGTGTAGGCTTGGAACCTGGGCTGTTCCACATAGCCAATGAAAACGCAGGCATAGCTGGTACCCATGCGAGTGTCCATAGCTACACTTTTGGTTTAAAGGAAGTGGGCGGAACCGAAGGAGAAGTCATTGAGAGTGAGGACCAGTTCCGCTAGACGCAGGAGAATGGTGGTGGAGGGGAACTGGTTCGGTCTGTTGTCCAAATTGGTTCAGTTCTAGGGATAGCCAAATTAATAGACTGTCATCTGTGAGATGTTATAAAATTAGTGGTGGGATATTCTGTCCAAATAAAATGTTGATCATTTAGTAGGCAACTAAAATTGTGGTCTTAATCTTAATTGGAAAAACAAGTTAACATTTAAAATAGAACTTAAAATTACTAAACACAAAAATAGTGCAAGAAAAGGAACAATGAGGTAGTGTTTATCGGTTCAAGGTCCATTCCGAAATCTGATGGCCAAAGCATGCAGTAATAATTTCATGTTTCCTGATTATTTGAGTTTTGCTATTTCCTTCTAATGCAGAGCATTTCTCCTGATATTGCAACACAGCTCAGAAGGAAAAATAATAGGATTCCCAGTCAAATTGCTGAAACTTGTCATAACCTTGTATTATCGGAGCTCCGATGATGTGCCTGTTACAGTATAAAATGAAACCTTTCCGATATATAAAAGGAATTCACAATAACACTATATTGAACAAGAAATGACTTTAATACAGGTGTGGACACTGATCCAAGCTTCTACTGACCTGAACAATCCCTCCTAACCTGGATCTACATATCGCTTTCCAGCTGCTCCTCCAACCCTTCCCCTTACCTCTTTATACTGGCTTTCTCTCCTCTATTCAACCTCAGCTGACCATCAGGTGCTGCCTGACCCACTGAGTTCCTTCAACAGCTCTTTTTTTTTCTTCTCCATATTCCAGTGTCCTCAATCTCTTATGTCACTACTTGAAGATTTTGTTTGGTTTACTTCCCTGGCCTCGAAGTCAGTGTGGATCGAATTAGATGCAGTCAGTCGTAGGCATGGGTGTCTGCGTAGTCTTGAGATTCCTGTTAACCTCATTTATATGATACAGTTGGATAGCAGCTGCCTACTTAGGAGCAGTGGACTTAAGTATCCAATGTGGTGAGGATCTGATGCAGGTGGAGCGAATTTTAATTTGACTTATTTCATTGACATTCGGGATGCTCTACAGTATATGCCTATGTTTAGAAACCTGTGAGTTTTCATCTGTTCTGCCTTTGAAAAGTAGCAAACAGCCCACATCAGGACATGATTCCAAGCTTTGCTGCTTTGGAACAGTTGCATCACTCTATCACAACTCCTTTGAATCAAATTGTCCTGTGGCTGCCTAAAGCAACTTGTTGCATTTCTACGTGGTGACTCCACTACAGAAAGTATTTGCTGTTAACTGCTTTGGGATATCCTGGGATTATAGAGCCATGGATTTGTCCTTCCGGTCCATCGCATCTATACTGACCATCATACCAATCTGTACTAATGCCACTCGTCGCTTTGAAAGGGTGTACAGAAACAATGGTGTTTATTGTAATAAATAACCTATGAAAAGCATCATTGTAGTGTATTTTTTATATAAAGTTTAGCTTTATTTGTCACATGTACATTTGAAACATACAGTGAAATGCGGTTGTATCAGCGACCTACACATTCTGAGGATGTGCTGAGGGCAGCCCGCAAGTGTTGCCATGCTTCTGGCGCCAACATAGTATGCACACAACTTACTAACCCTAACCTATACGTCTTTAAACTGTGGAAAGAACCTTGAGTACCTGGAGGAAACCCATGCGGTCACGTAGAGACATCGACATGAATTGAATCCTAATTGCTGCACTAACCGCTATACTACCATGCTGTCCATGTTAGAGAGAATCAAGCAGATTTCAACACCTGTAAAGGGAACAAGAGGTGAAGTCACTAACTATCCTTGTGAAGGGAACCTGAGAATGGCAGGGTGGAGGTACCTGCTTGAGGGTTTTGATGTCAGCTGGAAGACTGGCACTTATGAAAGGGATCTGGGAGAGTGGAGGAGAAGACACCAGTACTGGAGTTTTTCCTTAACCTTCCCTGATCCCTACTATATTGTACTAAATTTCCAATGACTAATATGTTTAAATTGTATTAAAAATGTTAATTCATTTTCTAATTAAAACCAAGACTATAGTCTTAGTTATCTATTTAAAGAATTACATTTTATTTGGAAAAAAATTACACTGCGAAATGAAATCACACAGTTTTAAAGTAAATGACAATCTGGTTATCTCCAGGACCCAACCAATTTATAAATCTGGGTACCAGCATATTGGAGTTGGGGAGCCAGGGTCTTGTGTCGGGGGCATCTGAACTGGATTGATCCTAACCTCAGGTGATGTCCATATGGAATTTGCATGTTCTGTCAGTGACCATCTAGGTTTTCTCCAGGTACTCCTCTTTCCAATAACTTCCCAAAAGACATGCTGTAGATATATAAATTACCTCATTGTTACTAAGTAGGTAGGAAAAGAATCAAAAGTGAATTAGATAAGTGAGGAAAAAAAAAGTGGCAGAGATACAGGAAATAAGTAATTACATCAAGCTAGCAAGGGTAACTGATGTCAATAAATATGAGTATCTGGATTAGCACAGTTCTTACTGTGTTTTAGGGAAAAAGAACCTTTACAGCTGTAAAAAAAGTTGAAAAAAATGTTAACTTTCTAGTGAATCATCTCAGAAGATTATTTTGTGATTAAGAGTCCCAACAGACACTTTCATTTTGAACACCTCACAGTTTTCAGAAATGGTTTTGAACTTTGTCAAAGTAATAGGTAAACAATTAAAATAAATCCTGAACAAGAGGAAATTTCAGTAAATTATTTTATCAAGTCTGTCAATATTGCTATCTTTTCAGTTCCCCACAAGGACAAGTTAAAACACTAGATAACTGGGATTAAATGATTCCTCCCAAAGCAAATATTACTGTGTAGTTGGAGACTATTCATTTGTATGCACTTCTGCATAATTTGAAACTGATATTTCATTTATCCCATTTGTTTTCAAAAATTAAGATTAATATTTCAACATAACTTCAAATTAAATTTTAAAGGCTTATGATATGTTCTGATTTTTCCATTATAATTTTTTAACGTTCCTTTATTTGTGTTATTTTTCAATTGGGAAAATCATCTCAAAGTGCCTCATTGTTATTAGCCACATTAAAAGTGATTTAGTGTAACTTGGAATGACCTCCGCATTTGCAAAATTATGGAATTTCTACTTCCTGTTCAATGAATAGGGCAGTGTCAGAATTAGTAAAGCCGCAGGAATCCCACTCTGTGATCAAATCAGTTGCTCCATCATGATCTCTTGATCTTCTTCTCCAAATTGGAGGTCATCATCAAAATTACACAATTATATGCAACCACATGAGGAATCCAACAGTCTGATAATTTAGAAGTCAAACAGATAATAACATTAACATCAACATCCTCCTTGCATTTATTTTTGCATTTTTAAATGTTTATAATTGAGCGTTGAACTTTAGCCAGAAGAGCAGATGAATGAATGAATGAATGAATGCAGGAGGACTCAATTATTGCTCCATCAATACTTTGTCATTGTTTACAATGAACCACCCTCCCTCCTCTCCCCCCCCCCACCAAGGTAGGATGTTTTAGCATTATCTGTTAGCATAGAGCCCCAGGTTTGTGACTCATCCCAACCAAAATTCAAAATCAATTTGTCAGCCATCAGTATTTAAATAAACATTTAAGATACAAATGTTCAAATAAACATTAATTTGAAGTATGAGGCTTCTTAATATGATTGTGTTTAGGCATCTGTTTAAGGGTTATATTATCTGTAAAGTTTGCTGTTGTGTTAACAGCTTTATAAAGGGTGGTGCATATTGAACTGATCAATGAAATTATTTGACAGCAGCTTCACAATAACCATGCTAAGTTCTTTCGATATGTCATCTTCCAGTTTTAATGTTCTTAAATTCAAGGAGAGAGACTCCTCTTTCTGATATAAAGGAAAGGAGGGGAGATTGTTTTTCCTTAAGATTTTTGCCTTTTAGTTAGCACTGATGAAATTTTCAGTCCCATGGAGATAACAGCAATAAGGATATGATCTTTTGTGACATTTGATACTATTTATTTGATTGCTTGCTTCAATAAAAGTAACCTGATATTCTGGTACAACAATTAAGTTGATTCTGTATCATCACGAAATGCCCCACATTTTTATCCAGATTTTATATGTTCTACTTTCATGCCCATTTATTTCTCTCCATCACATTCAAGGGGGAATATTTTAAATTAATTTCTAAACAAACTGCAGATGCTAATACTATGAAAAAAAAACACAAATGCTGGAAACATACAGTCAGTTGGGCACCATCTTTGAAAAGAGGAACAAAGCCAACATCTCAGATTAAAGACCCTTCATCAGAACTGATCAGCTGAATGCTTCTAGCACTTTTAGTTTTTATATAATTTTTATTAAGCTCATTAGAAATTAGTCATCTTCAAGTTTAGATTTAAAATGCTTCATTTAATTATACTTGGGGATTTTGAGGTATTCTAAATTGGAACAGCTAGTTGTAGTTTAGAACCTGAATTGGAAAATGGCTGATGTACAACTCTCTGTGGCTTTGTGCGTGTATCTAGTCATACCTGAATGACTTCAAGCAACCTGGTGCAGCAGAAGTGGCTATGCATTTCTTTTGATAGGTGTGATAAGGAGGAGAACATTTTGAAGTTATTTCTTTTCAGAAAACATAACCTCATTAAACTACAAGAATATGATTAGTGTACATACCTGCCTTTAATTCCAGCAATTTGCCTGCTGTTGGGTAATCCAGAGTTAGGAAGTGACAAATGCTCTTTTATGATAAGCAAACACACCCTACTTTAAAAGAGTAACAAACTTACATAAATTAAAATTATCTAAAACTGTTTCACAGGATGTGGAGGATGGTGGCAATTTCTTATCCATTCCCCATTGTCCCTGAGCTAATGGGAGTAAGGAATCAACCACATTGGTGGGTCTAGAGTCACATATAGTCCACTTCAGGATTTTCTCCACTAAAACAACATTAGTGAACCATGTGAGCTTTCATGTCAGTACAGTATTTTATAGTTACTGTTGGCCATTCTTTATATTCCAGATTTTTATTTAATTGCATTGATTTAAAATTCTCAGCTGTCATGATGGAATTTGAGTAAATATCTGGATCACTAATTCACAACTCTGACTGTCAATCAATAATCTGGCAGTCTTCAATATTTGTTCTCTTTGTTTGATTTAGCTCACTGTTCGCCTCAAGGATGTTTGTTCAATGACAAAGGAGAAAACAGCCCGGCTCATTCCCAATGCTGTTCAAGTTTGCACTGACACTGAAAAGGTAATCACAGTTTCGTTAATGTGAGTATTAACAAAAGGATTCAGCTGGTGCATAATGTTGAAAATAATGTTCTGTCAAGTGTAATAAATTGATATTGTTAGAAAGCTAGTGACCTGAGTTCTCTCTGTCAATTGAGAGCTGCATTTTACACTTTATACTCAAAATTGTGCACTTAAGCATGTATAAAACCTTTGCAAAGTGTGTTCAAATTTCAGTAAGACCAAGTTCCCTCTTCCAAACTGCCTCTGCAACACCACATTGATAGCTCATGGTAAGGGCCCGGAAAATGTGAACTTTGCCTATATCTCAGAATCTACCTCTTGGCAAAGGCAAAGATGATGAAATTCACCACTGGCTACAATACACAGTCACACCATTTATTGAGGAAAAGCATTTTTGAAGATGACGTCAGACCTGGCATTCAACTTACAGTCTATTAAGTAGCAGTGATCTCCCTTAGGTATGGTCCTGAGATTTGGATTACCTACACAGCCAGTTAAACCACTCGAAAATAGGACCAGCATGGTTATTTCATGTGTTCTAAATTCACGAGAAACATAAATGAAGCAACCGCAGGGTACTCTCCCAGGCCAACATTTCAGGCACTGGTACTGAGGCACCAGTTATGCTCATGTGGCTGCTTAGGGTAGGCCACGCTACTAGTGTACATCCAATACCGGACTCCCAAAATGGATACTCTGATGGAAGGGGCTCGAGAGAAAGATTCAAAACTGCCTCTTATCGCAAACTATGCAATGCATTTTCATGTTCCTTGATATGAAGTCAGTGACAGCTGAACCAGTATTGTCCTGGAAAGGCTATTTCACATGGTGAAGATGTTCTTGCAGTACTTGTGATATTTGTGATTTTTTAAAAATGGTTGCTCTGTGCTCTAGGAATTCATACCTCCACAATAGTTGAAATTTGTGTCATATTTTGCAACTGCACAGAGGGCAAATGATTGCACCAAATGATATTCTACAGCATATGACTAAGGTTGCTTGACATTAGATCTTTTGAAATTCATTTTTAAAAATGTCCTTTTCTGTATTGTGGGGCTAATCGTTTATATTTATCTTGTTCGTAGCACTTTTTTACTTCTTTTGGAGCCCGGGACAGAACTTACATGATGATGTTCAGACTCTGGCAGAATGCACTGCTTGAAAAGGTAACAATTAAAGCTATTAAAAATTGAGATATATATTAACGTAATAATATTGAATAGTGCAACCTAATAGAATATGAAGATAATATCCCATAAAGTAAAAATTGCAATGTTTCCTTTCCTTCCGACTTCAAAAGATCAGAGATCAGGCGTGATGCTTTGAAGAGAAGTCATTCATTAAGCATTATGTTTTCATGTAAAACTACATTTTCAAAAATTTGCTATGTATCTTCACAACCTCGGGGAAAAAGGAGCTGCAAAATGTAAGGAGACCAACCTCATAAAAAATATAACCATAATTGAAACAGATGTCTTATGCAAAAGCAGATCAAAGAGGAATTTTCAGTTCCCATTTGAACACTTGAACATTGTTCTTTATTTGACATCACTTTCTGAAATAAGCATTGGAAGGAACTATCTAGATAAATTATGGCATTCTGCCCAAAACGGACCTGCAGCTTCTTCATTTAAGAACTGTAAATATAGTGCTATTCCCTTTTCTCAGTTTCTTTGCCTCCTCCACATCTGTTCCCAGGATGCAGCTTTCTATTCCAGGACATCAGAGGTTTCCATTACCCGTACATCCGCGCTCACCCCATCTTACTGCCACCGCAATAGTGATAGAGTCTGTCTTGTCCTTACCTACCAATCCATCAGACTTTGCATCCAACACAGTATCCTACATAACTTCTGCCATCTCCAAAGGGATTATACCACTAAACATATCTTTACTCCTCCCCCACCCCACCATCACCACCATTTTCCACAGGATTGCTCCCTCTGCGATTCTCTTGTTCATTTGTTCCTCCCCACTAATCTCCCTCCAGGTACTTAACCCTGCAAGCAGCCTAAGTGCTACACCTGCTTATACACCTCTTTCCTCACCTCTGTTCAGGGCTCTAAACAGTCCTTCTAGATGAGGCAACACTTCACCTGCGAATCTTTCGGGGTTGTCTTTTGTGCCAGGTGATCCTGATGCGGCCTGCTCTACATTGATCTGCTTCATCGAGCACCTCCGCACCATCCACCATAAGCGGGACTCCCTGGTGGTCAAACATTTGAATTCTGATTCCCATTTCCGTTCAGACGAGTCGATCTATGGTCTCCTCCTTCCTCTTGTGCCAAGATGAGGCCACCCTCAGGGTGGAGGAGCAACACCTTATTTTCCATCTGGATACCCTCCAACCTGATGGCATGAATATCGACTTCTTCCAGTGAACA
The DNA here is from genome assembly GCF_030028105.1 of Mobula birostris. Lineage (NCBI taxonomy): Eukaryota > Metazoa > Chordata > Chondrichthyes > Myliobatiformes > Myliobatidae > Mobula > Mobula birostris. The sequence goes on from NC_092389.1 coordinate 17,241,896, forward strand.
AAATCACCCCCCTCCCGTTCCCCACTCTGACCTTTCACTTCTCACCTGCCTATTACCTCTCCCTAAGTCCCCTCCTCCTTCTCTTTCTCCTATTGTTCACTATCAGATTCCTTCTTCTCCAGACTTTTACCTTTCCCACCCACCTGGCTTTACCTTCTGGCTTGCCTCCTTCCTCTCCCACCACCTTTTTATTCTGGGCATCTTCCCCCTTCCTTCTCAGTCCTGAAGAAGGGTGTCAGCCTGAAAGGTCAACTGTTTACCTTTGCTCCCTGACCTGCTGAGTTCCTCCGGCATTTTGTGTGACTTGCAGTAAATGTGGTATGATTGGTTTTCATTACAAAAGTAGATTTTTTTTTGAGGGAAGTATCTATCAGAACCCTGTCTGGAGCTTTTGAAGTTTGTGGTGATATTGACTGAATTTTTGATCTCCACTTCCCTTTGAGACCTGGTCAGTGAAAGCAAATTTTACCTGTGCTAGCATCAACATATTGACCACTTTGGGGAGCATTCAATAAAACTAATATTTCTAGAATGTGCTACATTTTTAATAGTATAAACAGTTAATAAGGAGGTTGCAAGAAAAATTAATTGATAAATTATTTGATAAATGTAATTTATGTATTTAAAAGTTGTGCATATATCTAGCACATTTCAACAGACATGATAAATTGAGGTAGTTGTTCAAAATAAGCATGCAAGTTCCTGGCATTAAAACTGTTTTCTGTTGTTTTTGAATTAAAATTCAGTTTAATGTATATTTATTGGTTAATGCAAATTCAATTATATTTTATTCAAAATAATGGTCTCACATTAATTTTAGTATTATTCTATAATCACTGTGGATTTAATCCTATGGTTGCAGCCTCTTTGTCCCAAAGAGCTGTGGCACTTTGTTCATCAGTGTTATGGGAATGAGCTTGGTCTGACCAGTGATGATGAAGATTATGTTCCCCCAGATGATGACTTCAACACAATGGGGTGAGAAAACATTTTCTTTCCTTTGAACAAAGCCATTTCTCTTTGTACTGATTTACTGTGACATAACACCAACAGAACTGACAAAATTAGGTGGGAGTGGAGACGACTAACTAACTAGGTTCCACATCAAAATGGCATTCATCGAAGAAAGGCAAGAGAGATAGTATATTCCTTTTTCCTGTGTACCAAGTGACAATTATTCCATGCACAATTAAAAGAGGAACAAATATGTAGACAGATATCAGGGACTTGCAGAAAAATAGAAATATTGCATTGGAGATTTCAGTTTCCAAATAGTATCTGAGATTGTCAGAGAGGGGAGAAATTTGGAAGTGTGTCCAGGAGAGCTTTTTAATACAGTAAGTAGATAAACTGACAAAGGAAGCTACATTACTTGACCTTATCTTGGGGAATGTAGTCAGTCAAGTGGAAAGATGTCAGTGAAGGATCATTTTGGAGATAGTGACCATAATTCCGTATATTCTAAAGTGGATATGGATTAGGATAGTAATAGACCAGTAACTAAGATGTTAAAATTGGGGAGGGCACTTTTATTACACAAGAGAGGACCTAGCAAAGGTAGATTGGGAGTATCTATTTGCAAATAAGTCTACGTCTGCACAGTGGGAAGCATTCAAAGGCAAAATAACAAGAGGTCAAGACCAAAATATTCCTGTAAATATAAAAGCTAGGGTAACAAGTTTAGGCGATCCTGGGTGTCGAAGGGTATTGATAAAGAGGGAAAAAATGAAGCATATGACAAATATAGGAAGCTAATGATAGGGTGGGCCTATCATGATAATAAAAAATGTAGTGGGGCCCTTAAAGAATAAATTGAGGCTAAGAGGAGTCACAAGAAATCGCCAGCAGACAGGGTTAAGGTAATTCCAAAGGCTTTGCATAAGTATATGAAGGACAAAAGAGCCACTGGGGAAACTGGGACTCATCAAGGAGCAATCTGTATGTGGAGCCAGAGTGAGATCCTAATGAATATCTTTCATTGGTGTTCAGACTTTGTAGTTGGAGAATTCAGTGAAGGGATAGGTGAAAGTCTAGTGCTGATCTCCAAAAATAAAAAAAGGAGATATTAATGCTTTCAACAGGAATTCTGCAGATTCTGGAAATTCAAGCAACACACATCAAAGTTGCTGGTGAACGCAGCAGGCCAGGCAGCATCTCTAGGAAGAGGTGCAGTCGACGTTTCAGGCCGAGACCCTTCGTCAGGACGGTCTCTGACGAAGGGTCTCGGCCTGAAACGTTGACTGCACCTCTTCCTAGAGATGCTGCCTGGCCTGCTGCATTCACCAGCAACTTTGATGGATATTAATGCTTTGTTGGGCTTAAAAGTAGACATATCTCCATAGCCAAATGGAGCGATGCAGCAGCAAGAAGCCTGTTAACTGTAGACCTGAGAGCCTAACATCAGTGATAGGGAAGATACTGGAAAAACATTCTGAAGGAGAGGATTTATGGTCTCTTGGAAAGGCAGGGACTGATTAGAGGCAGCCAACATGGCTGCATGGTCAAGGGTGGATTTTGTCTGAGCAGTTTGATTAAAATCATTAAATTATTGAAGTGATAGCAAAGTACATTGATGAGGTCAAGACAATAGATGTGATTTAAATGGACTTTAGTAACTAAACAAGGTTCCATATGGGAGACTGGTTCAAAATATTAGGGCCATGGGATCCAGGTCAAGTTGGCCAATTTAATTCCAAAATTGTCTTGGCAACAGGAAACTGAAGCTGATTGTACAGAGGTGTTTTCACAATTGGATGCCGATTACTAAGTGGTATTTAGGGTATGGGGGGTGATTTAAAAGGGTCGTGAGGGGGGACCTTCTTCACCCAGAGAGTGGTAAGAACCTGGAAGGTACTGCCTGAAAGAGTGATTGTTGCTAAGTTGCTGATAGCATTTAAGAAGTGTCTAGAAACTCTAGATCAGGGGTTACCAACTTTTTTTATGCCATGGACGAATACTATTAATGGGGAAGTCTGTGAATCCCTTCTCTCGGTGAACACTTGAATCACTTTGGCATTAAGAGCTATGAACCAAGTTCTGGGTGATGGAATTAATATGAAGTCTGTCCATTAGTTGGTGTATATGATTGGACCCAATAGCCTGTTTCTATGCTGTATAATTTTATCATTATGCAACACTAATGAATGAAGCAGATCTTGAGATGGGAAAATAATGGGGCAACAATTGGGACATGTCAATTAAAATATATACAGTGTCTTGTAAAAGTATTTAGCACCCTACCCTTTGTCCACATAAATAAATATTACAACCAGGGATTTTGATTAATTTAATTGAGAATTTTTATTTGTGAATCACATGCTCCTTTTTTCATAGTAGAGCCTAAAGAACAGGGAAAATTATAAAGCATGATAAACTAAAAATTCAAAAACTGTAATGTCAGCAGTTCAAGAGTACTTTTTGCTCAGTACTTAGTCGAACCACCTCTCGCAGCTATTACCTCCAGTAGTTATTTTGGATAAGTCTCTATTAGCCCATTCCTCCTTGCAAAATTGCTCAAGCTGTGCCAGGTTAGTTGGGGAGTGGTGGTGGACAGCAATCTTGAGGTCTTACCGCAAATGCTCAAAAAGCATCCCCATAGCACGATGCTACCTTCACCATACTTAACAGTAGGGATGGTGGTATCTGGCTGATGTGCAGTATTAGTTTTACACCACAAATACTGCGATGTGTTGAGGCCAAGGGGTTCCACTTTAATCTCATCTGACTACAAGACCTTCTTCCTTATCTTTACAGTATCTTCTAAGTGATGCATTGCAAAGTCTTTATGGGCAAGGATATGCTTATTTGTTTAGCCAGGGTTTCTTCCTTGCACTCTTCCAATAATACCCTTTTTGTGAAAGGCCTTACAGATTATGGAGCCATGAATTTCATCCCCATTTGCAGCCATTGACCTCTGCAGGTTACTGCAGAGGTCAGTGTTGGCGAAACAATAGCTTCTCTTACAAATACTATTGTTGTCCAATGACTAAGCTTAGATGGTGATGGGAACTAGGCAGTGTAACTGTGGTTTGATTTTTTCCCCCACTTTTTGATGATGGACTGCACTGAGCTCTGAGCTATGTTCAAGTGCCGTTGAGATGATCTCATACTCTTCCCCAGATTTGTACTTCTCTATTATCATCTCTCTGACTTGTCTTGAAAGTTCTTTTGTCTTCATTTTGATTTGTTCTGTTGAAAATCTATCATATTGTTGATCCTTACAGAGAGAAGGAATATTTATTCTTATGAATTCAATGAAAGTAGGTGATCCTCCAATTTTCTACATCAACAAATTGACTGAATTGGTGAGGTAATATACAGTATCACACCTGAGGAATGTTAGTCTAGTAATTACAAAGGGGACCAAATACTTTTTCAGCCTCACAATTCAGGTTATTAATTTTGTTGTTGACAGGTTTTGGAATTTTTCTTTTGATTTGACATGATGCACAATATTTTGTAGATTAGCTCAAAAAAATCCTACTTCAAATGAAACCATATAAAAAGAGTTGGAACTGTCTAATTTGAAAGCTTACAAGTTTATATCTTCTAAGATCTGACATTTACACCTGGATTTCAATCCAAGTGTAAATCTTTGTTCAGTATCTCTTTTAAGGGTATGTTGTAGCAACTTAAATTCATTTGTATTGAACTCTGATAATGACCATAAGATTGAGTTGTTACTTAATTAAGATTCCTGGCTTAGATAGACACACGTACTTTGAGTGTTGGACAAACAGCTTATTGTATTTATTTGTCCACCCATGCATTTTAATGATTGGTACCGCTCAAAAAAAAAGTGCAGAAATTCTCTTATGTTGCATCCAGTCATCTCAGCACGTGTCCATCCGAAGATCAACATCATCATAAATAGCTTCAGATAAATCAAGATATCTGATTTTTAATCATAATGAATACTTGTATTGGAGAATTGATCAAGGATATTAATGAATTGAAAAGAAAAGATATTTGTGAAAGTTGACAGTTTTTATTAACATAGAGAATTAAAATGCTCTGATATTTTTAAAAATTAAAATAAACATTTTGAAACATTTAAGGGCAAATCTTTATAATATATAATTTTTATTTGGAGATACAGCATGGTAATAGGCCCTTCTAGCCCAATGAGCCACGTTACCCAATTACACCCACGTGATCATATGTCTTTGGAATGTGGGAGGAAACCAGAACTCCCAGAAGAAACCCACATGGTCGCAGAGAGAACATGCAAACTTCTTAATGGTAGAATTGAAACCGGTTTGTTGGCGCTGTTATAGTGTTCCACTAACTGCTATGCTATCGTGCCACTTAATACGTATATATAAATACATATACTCAATTAACACCTTCAGAATTGGTATACAACTCAGCAAAAAGGTTGCAAATAACAATTACTACTGAATTTCATCATAAACAAAAGATTCTGTTATTAAAGAAATAGTAATAACACACCTAAAATAGGATTGGGTTGAGTATGAATGAGAAATAGCATTTGGAAAAACCTGTTTTTGCAGTTGTAACTAGCAGAATAGATAAAGGGAAGTGGTTGGTGTGATGTTTTTAGATTTTCTAAAAGCCTTTGATGAAGTGCCGCAATAGAAGATACAACAGCACATTGAAAGTAACACTCACAAAATGGTAGAGGAACTCAGCAGGCTAGGCAACATCTATGAAAAAGAGTACAGTTGACATTTAAAGTGCATGATTAGGGACAATCTGCTGATGGGAAATGAGAATTGGTTAACAGACCAACAGTGAGAATAAATCAATAATTTTCAGATTAGGAGATAGTGAATTGTGGGACACTGCAGGGACCCTGATCACAATCTATATCACTGATTTGGACAAGAATATGAAGCATAATGTATCTATATTTTCTGATTATACAAAGCTATAAAGCAGTGAGGAGGCTGCAGGGAGACATGAACTGACTATCTAAGTAGGTAAGAATGTAGCAGAGTAAATTAATGTGGTAAATTGTTAAGCCATTCTTTAAGCAGGAAAAAAGTGGGTTTTTTTCTTTAATGGAGACAGGAAGATGTGTAGATCTAGATCCTAGATGATCTCGGTTAACATGCAGGTAGAGCAAGTAGTAACAGAAGAGACAATTATAAAAGAGTATTTGAGAACATGAGTCATTTTGCTCCAGACCCTGGTGAAACTGTGTTTAAAGCATTGCATACAAATTCTGGTTTTCATACCTAAGGAGAGCTGGAAAGATTACAGTCAAGGTTCATCAGATTGATTCCAGGCTTGTTGGGCTTGTCTTTTGAGGAGAGATTAAAACGTTTCGAACTTGTGCTCTCTAGCATTTAGAGGATTGAAAAGTAATCTCATTGAAACATACAGAAGCTTTATGAATTATGAAGAGTTATGCAGAATTATGCAGAGTTGATGCTTCTCCCCACTAGAATGTCTGAAACTAGTCATCCTAAAATAAGTGTTCAGCCATTTCAGTTAGTAGGTGATGAATATTTGGAATTCTCTATGCAAGAGGGCAGGTGAGTTTCATTTATTGTGTATATTCGAGCCTGGAATCAGTAGACATTTAGCTAATAAAGAATATTAATGGGGAATAAGTACAAGAAAATGACATTCACATAAAGGATCAGCCATATTGAATGACGGAGCGGGTACGAAGAGCCAAAAGGTCTTCTGTTTCTATTACTTGTGTTTTTATTTTCATTGGGATTATACTTAATTTATATTTAACTAACATAAGGTTCACAGACAGTAACAGAATGGAAAGTTGTCTTTCTTAGTTATAGTGAAATATATATGTATATTTGCGTCTGACAGGTTTTGCGAGGAGATCCCAGTCGAAGAAGTAGAGGTGAATGATAACTCATCTAAGAGCAGTGTCGAAGTAAAGACGGATGCTAGTCCTCAGATGCACAAGAAATCAGTCACGAACAGCACACTAACCTCTACGGGGAGCAATGAGGCTCCTGCCTCAGTACGTGAATAACTTGTTTTAATTCACTACGAGAAAATAAGTTCAATAAAATTAAGTAGTAACAATGCAACTCAGAAATAAGAAAGAAACGTTTCAATTTCTACAGAGCTTCTGAAATAGTAAAGTCAATTTTAATTTAAGGAAAACATATTTAAAGTACTGGAATTGAAGGATAAATATTTTAAATAATCCATTCACTCAACATATATTTAAATTTAATGTAACAAATTTGAGTACCTCACCTGATGCGAACTCCAGAAGAAGAGCAAGAAGAAAAAAATGATCATTTTTATTTTGTCTATTGGATGACCAGCAGCACATACGTTCTCAGACTGTGCCCCACAAAATGCACTCCTCATATTCCACTCTTTCAAAAGTGTTTCAAGGTTCAAGATACATTTATTATCAAAGCATGTATGCAGTATACAACTCTGAGATTTGTCTTCTGCAGACAGCCATGAAACAAAGAAAGCCACGGAAGTCTTTCAAAGAAAGCCATCAATTCCACCCCATGCACAATAAAAGCATTTTGCGCAAACGGCAACAAGAACGTCAAACCCCATCATGCGCAAACAAAAATCGTGCAAATGGCAACAAGAACATTAAAACCCAAACCTCTCTTCACGCAAAAAAAACAAATCGCGCAAAAAGTGCCTTCCCATCTTCAAAACAAATTAGCTGTAAATACAGTCTTTACCTTCATTCAAACATGTCATCAAAGAAAATATGATAAGAAATAATAGAAAATAGCCTTGAACAATTAGCCTTCAGAATATTTTCAGATGCTTTTTCAAATCCTGCAGAAGAGTGTTTGCAAAAAACAAACTTTATTGATCATGTTGAATTAAATGATTTCTGTCAGAATGGTAGTTGAGGCACTGCAACCAGTTGCTTTACGTCCAAGAATGGAAAGGAACATCAACTAAATTTCTTGTTGTATCTTTATGGATGCTTGATAAGTACAAAATCTAACTCATCTGAGATGGTCCCATGGTTAAATAATCCAGCAGCAATCATTTTCTAGGTTTGTCACTCCAAGAATACTCTTGGAACTATATTTAAATGTTATTTATCTTTAAATAAGAAGAATAAGGACATTTAAAAAGAAAATGGCGACTGTACCAGCTTTACTTAAATATTTAATTTTATTCTGAATTTTAAAATGCATGAATTTTACTGTCCTGCAAGTAATCAGGATGTGATTGTGCAATTGGATCACTGATCAGATGTATCAAACAAAACTTCTTGAAGATAGACATCAGTTTTAAAAACTATGGCAAACTAAATTTGTAATATATTGAACTGTTCTCCATTCCAAATTGTGATGGCATTTTAATGATGCACTGATTGGTGGTAAACCTTGTAGAAAATCTTCCCAAGAAAACAACCGTTCCCCTTTCAGCAGTTTAACATGTTCAGCTGCTGTTTTGGAAAGGACTGTGGATTTGATTTATGTTATTTATGATTTCCTTTAGTTAACTGTCTTCTCTCCTTCCCTTTTACCAACTCTTGCACATAAGATCCTTTAGTGATGACCCATTTTACCTAAGGAACCTTAGTTGGAGCACTCTAGTCTTACACAGTAGCTTAAGATTTACTCATTAATATTAGATTTTATACATATTAGATCTTCTCATTTTAATATCTATCTTTTGTCATTAGCAATGACATTTATTCAATTTATTGGAGGTAGACTGAAAACAGAAAAAATCTTGCTCTTATTTGGTCACAATGCAATATCTATTAAAAGTAAACTCATTTTAATCCCACATGGGATTTATAGAATTATAGAAACTAAAGAATTCATCAGGTTCAGTTTAGTTAAATCAATGGAAAAAAATCAGCAAACTTATATTTTAAGGATACCATTAAGAACTAAGACTTTATTGCAATGTAATGGGGGAATGAAATAACAACCACAAATAGAGCTACACCCTCTAATTCACGACAGAGTTTTAGAGCTACTGCTGCAAGTTGAATTTATTTTATTTCCGTTGTTGTAGTTTGATGGTATTACTGCAGACGATGAAGTTGATTGTCAGCTAGAAGGTGAAATTGGAGATCTTCAGGTCATTGACAAGAATGAGATCAATTTGTCTGCAAACTCTCCATCTCTGGACTTCAATGATAATGAGGACATTCCAACAGAACTGAGTGACTCATCAGAAACACATGATGAGGGTATGTCATTACACCTGTGAATCTTCTGTTATTTTCAACTTATATCAGTAGGTTTTCCATCACCTCAGATTGGACTGGAGGGTGGGGAAAAATCTACGATTAGAATGACATTTCAACTATTAGTAAATATGAAATAGTCCAATAAAACTGATCAGACGATATTGATCGTATCATGTTGATCGACCATCATGCTGAAAATGTGAACTTTGTGGGAATTATTTTAAATTAGCCAAGGCACGTTTTGCATAATTTTATCCAGCTTGACCTGCTTTAAAACTGCATGGGAGCAAAACCCTCTCACCTTGGGACAGAAAAGAGCAGTGAGACTTTTACAAATAAGTGAAATTTTGCATGTAAAATAGAGCACAGCAAGCATTTTTAAAAATATGTTTTTTTTAAATTTTATGAAATATTCAGAAGCACCCTTGTTTATTTTGATTATCTCAGAAGCGCGTAAATTCTAGAATACTTGCCCCACCATAATTTAGCGAATGGAATCACAATTATGAGCACCAAGTACAGTTGGGAGATGTGATAAAACTGGAGTAAACATGACACTCATTACAAAATTTTGTCCTGTTTTCACTTTCATATTTCCTGTCTCCATTCATTTCAGTGGGACTAACTACAGCTGATTTTAAAAAACTGAAGACAGGTATGGAACCATTGAGTTTAACAATAAACAAACTTTTGAAGATTTTAAGATTACTTAATAGATCTTTTTGTGTCTTGTGAATATTTTAAAGGTTTCATACCTATAAGGGGAATTCAACCCAATTTAAAAATCAATGGACAAATTTAATAGCATACTTAGAAATGCAAATTCTACTGCCAAAATCCCCAAATTAATTAAATGTTTATTTATTGTTCACATTCAGGATAGTAATCTCAGATTACATAGCTAATCTTTAGAATTGCTGCACAAACTACTCATTTGCCTACAGTTAAACGTGGCAGACATTCCTCACAGCGTTTCATCCCTTCATTCCCTGAATTATACATACACAACTGGCTGCTAAAGTGGAATTATCCACTTATAACTTAAGCTTTCCACAGACAGCACATTTTCTGTCTCCACCCAGTTCCCTCTTTCCCAACTGATTAGCAGTTTATTTCACAATTTTATTCCAACTGGGAATTCTGGCAAAAAATATTATGAAAGGATTTTTCTTTTTTGTAAATTAATGTGAAGGAGCTTTTGTGGAGAGTTGCAATTATATCATGAATACAATAATAAAGTTAAGGATTGTGTTGGTGAGTAGATATATCGCCTTGTTTTAATTTTAAATGGGGTTGAAATTTCCTTCTTCCAAATAAATTGGGCATTTTACTGCATGTAAGCAAAGATATTAGACAAGTTACTGCATTTGTGACGCAGTTTTACTTTTTCAATTCCCTACGTTCATAAGTGACTTGCAGGTTGTTCTAAGTAAAAGAAATGAGCACATTACCACTGCAATTTTTTTTTTTTTTGATTTTCAACCTGCTTTTGTAGTGCATGGTTGTTTCTATCTGTTTTAAACTGAGCCCCAAAGTTGACACATGATGTGGATCATTTACTGGTAATCAATTCAAGCAAAAATGTATTTTTCTTAATTGCAACTTTAAATTATAATACAGGAGTAGGTTTTCACAAGTATTCAAATTATAAGAGTGATAGTCACCAAAAAATGATACGTATGGATGCTTATTAGACAGCACAGAATTCAAAACAAATTGCCTTTTACTTCTGAACTGTAAAAATAAATCAAAGGCAGTAAAGGCTTTGTGTTGATTGTTCAGGACATATAGACATTTATTGATGAATGTTATTAACACTGCTAGGCAAAAATGTGGTCAGTGACTTTAATTGTTCATTTTCCTAACAGAACAGTGTAATGAGTGGAAAGTTAATTTCTCATTTTCTGAGAGAATAGTATAATGAATAGATAATCCCTAACCCACATCCTACACCACTGAGTAGGACAAGGATACCTGACTCATAGGACCACCTCCATCTGCAAAGATCCCTTCCAAGTTGCCATTACAGTGATATTGCTGCTCTTAATCTCAGAACTCTTTCCCCAAAAGCAGTGTGGGTGAACCTTCATTAGAAGGACTCCAGTGGCTTAGGAAGGACAGGAGATAAATGTTCCTTGTCTAGATTTTTAAAAAAAAAAGCATGAATATTAAAAAAAATTAATGTAATCTTTGAGCTTCTCCCATCCAATTTATGTTGACTTTAATATTGCTTCTGGATGGGAAATAGTTTCTTATGTAACCAAGAGAGTCAGAGACATCGTAGTTTTGTTCTATTGAGTAATGAAGGGATTACAAGGAATGCAGCAAGCAAGCATGCAGTTAGTTAGTTTGAATTATCAGAGCAGGAGAACTTACCATCTGAATATCTCCCTAATGGATCCATAATTATTGAACTGCTGTAACTGCATATTAGGATATGAGGCCAAATAAAAGAAAATTTAAGATTCTTAATTTTTCTGAATATTATAATATCCAGGCAACAGTATATCATGTAGTTTTCTAGAGCAAAGTAAATTTGTGTCTGATCTTATTTTTAAATCCATGCCTTACACCAGGTGAAGTACAAGCATTCTACGAAGACCTCAACGGCCGACAGTACATTAATGAGGTTTTTCATGTGAATGTGGACAAGCTATATGATTTGCTCTTCACTGACTCCCAGTTCCTACGAGATTTCTTTGAGCAGCGACGGTTTACTGGTACACTAGTTTTCATTATACCTCGTTAATTGTACCTGGGGAGCTCCCTATTTCCAAAAAAAAGTCCATTTTTTGTAAGACCTAGAAAAATGGGAAAGAATTTTCTTTCAATTATATCTTGATATCACCATGGAGAATGAAGATGAGTTATATAGTTTGACATTTTTAGTTCTGAAAGTGTTTAAAAATGGAAAATGATTCAAATTGTAAACCCTATCCCTAACCCTAATTCTGCAGATGCTAGAAAATGCTGGAAGAAGTCAGAACGTCAAGCAGCATCCCTGGAAATGAACAAACTGTCAATGCTTCAGGCCAGGACCCTTCCTTAGGATGAGAAAGGAAGTGGGAAGATGCTAGAATAAAAAAGTGTGGGGAGGGGAAAGAGGATAGCTAGAAAGTGATAGGTGAAGCCAAGTGGGTAGGAAAGGTAAAGGGCTGGAGACGAAGGGATCGGATAGGAGAGGAGAGTGGAGCATAGGAGAAAGAGAAGGAGGAAAGGCATCGGGGGGAGGTGATAGGCAGAGAAGAGGTAAGAGACCAGAGTGGGAATAGACCTTTTTATACTGGCTATCTACCCCCTTTCTTTCCAGTGTAGATAAATGGTCTCAACCCAAAGCATCAAATGTCTATTTCCCTTCTGACCCGCTGAGTTCATCCATCTTTAACGTGTCTTATTTTATAACTTAATATGTCATTGATAGAGAAAGTTTTCAGCTTGAGGTACTTATTAATTGCCAACTTCAGTTCAGAAATTTCATTTTGATGTATCTGCTTTATCGACCCCTTTTTTGAGACGTAGGTGGAAAAAAAAGTCATTTGGATACTGTTTACTAAAGAGCATTAGCTTGATTATTGTATATTGTTAAACATTATGTTGTTTATATTTGTATTGAAATGTTGTCTTTCATACAAATTTCTTATTTCTCTTTACCCTGACTTAGAAACATTTACATTTGATAATTTGACTTGTGACATCTAAAGTGTGAGAGCACCTTTTGATTTCATACATAATTTCAAGTGTTTGCAATGTTATATAGAAGACTCAATACCAGATGTAGTCTGAAGGTAAAATTAGAGGAGAGGAAATAATTGAATCACAGCTTTTATGCATAATTCAATTCCCAATTTAAAGTCATCCATTCCATTCTTTATTATGGGGTTTTGAATTAATGTTATTTATAATTAAATCGCAAACATTAAAGCAAATGGGGAAACACAGTAAAGGAGTCAGTTGGAATACAAATTTTTTCATTTGCTAAAGGCAGAAGAGTGTGAAGGTACAAAATTGAAACACAATAATAGAGCATGATGAATTTTCATGGTCACGGCAGATATTAAATGTGAAAATTAACACAAAACATGCTTAAAAATGACTGACACAAGTGTTTTTTGAACAAAAATTTCAAATGTAGCTTAGAAAAATAATGCATCACAATTTTTTTCAAAAGTTATAAAATAAATTTTACTGTATCAGAAATCCACTTTTCACTTTTATGGTACAAATATATATTTCCCAGCTGTTTATGAAAAAACTTAATACATTATTCAGAGTGAATGTTGCTGTGTATATTTTCAAGTTGAAATTCTAGAAAAATAAAGACTATCCAGTAAAGCTGATCTTATTTCTCTCCAGACATGGTTAGTCATCCCTGGAAGAAGGAAGTTAATGGCAATCAGACTCGGGTGATATTGTATACTATTGCTCTCTCAAATCCACTTGCGCCAAAAACTGCCACAGTCACTGAGACCCAGGTGAGACATCCCCATTGAAGTTGGTGCTAAATATAACTGTCCTCATTATTTTAAACTTTAATAGTTCTTTCCCAGACATCTCATTTCATCTTCTTCATATTTTATGATACTGCAGATAGCTATAGGCATTGGATTACAGTAGGTACCTTGGAGCATTGGAAATTGCATACAGGTTCCCAAACACCAGGGTGGAGCCAGTAATTTAAGGTTTCATGCAGCTAAATGACATTGTTTTGGAGGAGTATTTCTTGAGGATTAATCTTGGAACAAGCAGTTCCCACTGGAAATACCTAACCCCTGACAATCGTTCCATTATACTTCATGTGATCTGTATCCTTTGAATTTTATTTTCATTACAGACATTGTACAAAGCCAGTCAGGAGAGTGAGTGTTATGTGATCGATGCAGAAGTAATCACTCATGATGTTCCATATCATGATTACTTCTACACAATCAACAGATATAGCCTTACACGAGTTGCAAAGAACAAAAGCAGGCTGAGGTAAGTATCTGTTTTCATTTGGTACAATTTTTACAGTAATATATTGACTGAGTCAGTGGCACCTTTTGAATCTGGCAAGTTACACAGAAGTATCTCTGGTTACAGTATTCATATCTTTATGTTTCTTACTCCAAGGCAGCATAATTTAAAACCACACTCTGCCAAAGTAGCTAATCAATGCATCCCCTAAATTTGGATTGTTAAAATCTAAATGCAGTGGCAATGAGTACCCACCAGTGAGTTATCATGTACATTCCTAAGGATCATCCAGGTGGATGAGTTGTTGGAAATAATTTGGATAATTATGGCACAATATTTGGTAATATAGAAGTTTAAAGGTAAAACATGAACTTGCTTCATTTTATTTATCATCCTATAAATATTGTAAACCATCACAATAGTCTTCAAAATTTTGGAGAGTAGTTCAAGAAATAGTGTCACATCGAGAACTAGCAAAAAGTTTATGGAGTAACTGCAAATAATCAACAAAAACGGCTAACTCAGAAGATAAGCGACACACACAAAATACTGGAGGAGCTCAGCAGGCCAGGCAGCATCTATGGAAAGGAATACAGTCAGCGCTTCGGGCCGAGACCTTTAATCCTAACTGGGGGGGGGGGGGGAAGATGAGGAGTCAGAGTTAGAAAGTGGGAGGAGGAGAGGAAGAACCACAAGGTGGTAGGTGAAACTGGGAGGGGGAGGGGTGAAGAAAAGAGCTGGGAAGTTGATTGGTGAAAGGGATACAGGACTGATAGGGGGAACCTGATAGGAGAGGACAGAAAGCCATGGAAGAAAGAAAAGGGGGAGGAGCACCAGAGGGAGGTGATAAGGTGAGAGAGGGAAATTGGAATGGGGAATGGTGAAGGGAAGGTTGGGGGCATTATTGGAAGTTTGAGAAGTCAATGTTTGTCCCATCAGTCTGGAGGCTGCCCAGGCAGAATATAAGGTGTTGCTCCTCCAACCTAGTGTGGCCTCACCGTGACAGTAGAGGAGGCCATGGACTGACCTGTTGGAATGGGAAGTGGAATTAAAATGGGTGGCCACTGGGAGATCCCACATTTTCTGGCGGATAGGGCGTAGGTGCTCAGTGAAGCGGTCTCCCAATCTGAGTCGGGTCACACCGAAGTACAGGTGGCCACACCAGGACCCTGGATACAGTAGCTGACCCCGACAGACTCGCAGCTGAAGTGTCGCCTCACCTGGGAGGACTGTTTGGGACCCTGAATAGTAGTGAGGGAGGAGGTGTAGGGGCAGGTGTAGCACTTGTTCCACTTGCAAGGATAGGTGCCAGGAGGGAGATCAGTGGAGGGGGATTACCTGTCCCTACACCTCATGAAACCTGAGAACAGATGTGGCAGAGACAGAGGAATTGAGGGAAGGGCGTGGTGCTTTTACAGGAACCAGGATGGGAAGAGGTATAGTCGTGGTAGCTGTGAGAATCAATGGATTTATAATAGATATCAGTAGATAAACTGTCTTCAGAGATAGAAACAGTGAGATCAAAAAAGGTGAAGGAAGAGTCAGAATGGACCATGTAAATTTGAGGGTAGTGTGGAAGTTGGAGGCAAAGATGATGAAGTTGAGAAGCTCCGCATGGGTGCAGGAAGCAGGGTGCCATGACGCTGAGCTCTTCTTATGCTGCCTCCGTCTCCATGCCTACTTCTTCGGCAAGAAATCTTCGCGCCACACCGATGACCTCTTCTGCCATCTTCAACACTCCTCCTCTTCCTGGACACCCCACTCTGGATCTTTTCATTGCTAACTGCCAACAGTACATCAACTGTCTTGACTTCACCACTCCTCTCTCTAATTCCAGCTTCACTCCTTCCAAACACACTGCTCTCCACTCCCTCCACACTAATTCTAACCTCACCGTTAAACCCGCAGATAAGGGATGCTATAGTAGTCTGGCAGACTGACCTCTGCCTTGCTGAGGCCTGGCAACGCCTGTCCTCTTATTTACCCCTCAAACAGGACCCCACTAAGGAGCACCAGGCCATTGTCTCCCACACCATCACCGACCTTATTGACTCTGGGAATCTCCCATCCACTGCCACCAACCTGATAGTTCCTTCACCCTGCCTTCCCGTTTCTACCTCCAACCAAGATCCACAAATCTGACTGCCCCTGAAGACCCATTGTTTCTGCTTGTTCTGGCCCTACTGAACTTGTATCTGCATATCTCGACTCAGTTTTATCCCCCCTCACCCCGGTCCAGTACCTTCCTACCTACATCCATGACCACATGCTCTGGATCTTTTCAATGATTTTAAGTTCCCAGGTGCCAATCATCTTATTTTCACTATGGATGTCTATTTCCTATACAACTCCATCCCCCACCAGAAAGGCCAGAAAGCTCTCTGTTTCTTTCTGGATACCAGACTCAACCAGTTCCCTTTCACCACCACTCTCCTCCATCTGGTGGAACTTGTCCCCACTCTCCTTCTGCTCCTCTCTCTTCCTTCAGACAAAAGGGGTAGCCATGGGCACTCGCATGGGTCCCAGCTTTGCCTGCCTGTTTGTTGGCTATATGGAACAGTTTATGTTCCAAGCCTACCCAGGTATCTCTTCCCAACTTTTCCTACGCTACGTGGACAACTGCATTGGTGCTGCTTCCTGCACCCATGCGGAACTCATCGACTTCATCAAATTGCCTCCAATTTCCACCCTGCCCTCATATTTGCCTGGTCCATTTCCAACACCTCTCTCCCCTTTCTTAATCTCTCTGTCTCTATCTCTGGAGATAGTTTATCTATTATTATCTATTATAAACCCACTGGTTCTCACAGCTATACCTCTTCCCACCCTGTTACTTTTAAAAATGCCATCCTCTTCTCTCAATTCCTCTGTCTCTGCTGCATCTGCTCTCAGAATGAGGTGTTTCATTTGAGAACTGAGATGTTGTCCTTCTTCACAGAAAGGGGCTTCACTTCCTCCACCATCAATGCTGCCCTCAACTGCATCTTTTCCATTTCACGCATGTCTGCCCTCACCCCAACCTCCTGCCAGTTCACCAGGGATAGGGTTCCTCATGTCCTCACCTACCACTCCACCAGCCGCTGCATCCAACACATAATTCTTCATAATTTCCACTAGCTCCAGCGGGATCCCACCACCAAGCACATATTTCCCTCTCCACTCCACTTTCTGCTTTCTACAGTGATCGCTCCCTTCACAACTCCCTTGACCATTTGTCCCTCCCCATTGATCTCCCTCCCGGCACTTATCCTTGCAAGCGGAACAAGTGCTACACCTGTCCCTACACCTGCTCCCTCACTACTATTCAGGGCCCCAAGGAGTCCTTCCAGGTGAGGCGGCACTTTACCTATGAGTCTGTTGGGGTCATCTACTGTATCCAGTGCTCCCGGTGTGGCCTCCTGTATATTGGTGACCCCAATGTAGATTGGGAAACCACTTTTCTGAGCACCTATACTCCGTCTGCCAGAAAAAGAAAGATCTCCCAGTGGCCACCCATTCCCATTCCGACATGTCAGTCTGTGGTCTCCTCTACCATTGTTTGGAGTAACACCTTATATTCTGCCTGGGTAGCCTCCCGACTGATGGCATGAACATCGATTTCTCGAACTTCTGATAATGCCCCCCACCCCCCTTCACCGTTCCCCGTTCCCATTTCCCTCTCTCGCCTTATCACTTCCCTTTGGTGCTCCTCCCCCTTTTCTTTCTTCCATGACCTTCTGTCCTCTATTAGGATTCCCCCTTCTCCAGCCCTGTATCTCTTTCACCAACCAACTTTCTAGCTCCTTACTTCACCCCTCCCCCTCCCAGTTTCACCTATCACCTTGTGTTTCTTCCATCCCCCCACCCTCCCATACCTCCTAACTCTGTCTCCTCATCTTTTTTGTCCAGTCCTGATAAAGGGTCTCAGCCCGAAACATCGACTGTACTCCTTTCCATAAATGCTGCCTGGCCTGCTGAGCTCCTCCAGCGTTTTGTGTGTTTTGCTTGGATTGTCAGCATCTGCAGATTTTCTCTTGTTTGTAATAGAGAAGATATATTAGTATTTTTCAAATGTTCCAGGACAGGAAATAGTAAACGTGAGATTATTTTTTACTGACTTTCTCATTAATCCTGGGTCTGAAAGGTATCCCTCAATAATAACTTTGCAAGATACTTTTTGCTGTCCATCACATGTAAAGTTAATTGCTTCTTATTCACAAAACTTGGAGTGGATACTTAGAACTCTGCAGTTCTCTCAATTTCAGAACTGAGATTTATAGATTTTTCATGAATCCTAGCTATTAGTGATTATGGAAAGAATGTGAGTAACTAGAATTAAGGCACAGATCAGCCTTGATCTAATTGAATGGTACAATTTGTTCGATGAGCAACACTGCCGCTTGCCTCTCCAGTAATCCTGATACCTTCCATGGCTACTTATAAAACTGAGAATATACTCTGAGATGCTCTCCTAGGAGCATTAAATGCTGAGAAGGCAGAAAGGCATTCAAAAATGTTGTTGTCAAGATCCCAATATGATCACCAGCTATTTGTACATCTAAAGACAAATGGAAGATTGTAGTTTTAAAGCATTAACAGTTTTCTTCAAATAATTGTTGGACCAGTTTGTCATCCGATTACAAATTTGATTTATGTTAATGGGCAATAGAACAAACAAACTTATTGCACTTGAGCAATGGTGAGATCCAATTAATTCATGCGGACCTTAGGTAATTTAGACAGGTAAATAACTTTTATCACATTTTTGTCATGAGATTGCTTTTGTAAATGAAGAAAAGTAAGGTTTTGCAAAATAACAATTGTTCGTGTATTTTTAATGAATAACTGTAAACTTCTTGTATGCAGGATATCAACAGAACTGAAGTATAGGAAACAGCCTTGGGGCTTGGTGAAATCGTTCATTGAGAAAAATTTTTGGAGTGGTTTAGATGACTACTTCAGACATTTAGGTGAGGAATATTTAAATTTCGTCTTTGATGACAGGTAATCAACCCAAAAAGCTAATAAATGCTGAGCTTATTTTCTCTCCCCACAGTTGCTGCTTGACCTGCTGTACATTTCCAGCATCTTCAGTTTTGTTTCAGGTGTCCAGTAGTCTTTTGAATTTGTAATTTTCGCCTCAATTTTATTGCCAGAATACATCATTAGGCAACCTGCCAGATTTGATCATCTATTTGGCTTATAATTCTCATAGTTAGTGTCAGCGTCACCACTTTGGCCAATACAGCCAAACTGGATCCTACACCATATTTACGAGTGTAGTTCCCTTTGAAGAATGCTAAGTGTTGATCAAGTGCAGGAACTTTACATAATCCCCTTAAAATCAAGGTGAGCATCAAGATTAGTATCAGCAAACACTAAGAGAGAAAGCTTTGTTCTTGGAAAGAAACATTCTTTGAACAGAAATGAACAGTTGGAACAATTAATTTTTCTGCTATTGTAGTGTCATTTCTGGTTAGTATTTAGTAGCCTGGTCCTGAATGCTAAGTGTTCACAAGTATCCTATCAGTGTTGCCCTGACAGTTGTATTGAAATGGAAGTTGACAATACTTACTATGTACTTTAATTTTACCTGTGAATATCTACACAAAACTGTAGTGACCTGTGTTTAGTCGTGGCCGTCAGTGCTCTCTGTGTAAATTTTGTATGGTTTCTGTATGACTGCTTGGGTTTCCTCTCAGTGCTCTAGTTTCCTCCTATGTACCAAAACCAATTAGACTTGAAGTTTAATTGGTTACTATGAATTACCATTACTGTAGGTGGGTGGCAGGAGCATCATGGAGAGTTGATGTCGTATACTTGGATTTCCAGAAGGTGTTCGATAAGATGCCGCACAAGAGACTTATAATGCATGGAGTCAGAGGAAGTGTATTGGCATGGATAGTGGATTGGTTAACTGATAGAAGGCAGAGGGTTGGTATAAATGGGTGTTTCTCCGGTTGGCAGTCAGTGGTGAGTGGGGTGCCGCAGGGTTCGGTGCTGGGCCCGCAGCTGTTTACCATTTACATTGATGATTTGGAAGAGGGGACTGAGTGTAGCGTAGCAGAATTTGCTGATGACACTAAACTGAGTGGAAAAGCAAATTGTACAGAGGATGTGGAGAGTATGCCGAGGGATATAGATAGGTTAAGTAAGTGGGCCAAGATCTGGCAGATGGAATACGATGTTGGTTAATGCGAGATCATCCACTTTGGAAGGAATAATAGAAGAGCAGATTAAATGGTGAAAGATTGCAGCATGCTGTTGTGCAGAGAGACTTGGGAGTGTTCATGAATCACAAAAAGTTGGCTTGCAGGTACAACAGGTTATTAAGAAGGCAAACGGAATGTTGGCCTTCATTGCTAGAGGGATTGAATTCAAGAGCAGGGAGGTCATGCTGCAACTATACAGGGTACTGGTGAGGCCGCACCTGGAGTACTGTGTGCAGTTCTGGTCTCCATACTTGAGGAAGGATATACTGGCTTTGGAGGCAGTGCAGAGGAGGTTCACCAGGTTGACTCCAGGGATGAAGGGGTTAACCTATGAGGAGAGATTGAGTCGCCTGGGACTATACTCTCTGGAGTTCAGAAGAATGAGAGGGGATCTTATAGAAATGTACAAAATTTTGAAAGGGATCGATAGGATAGAAGTCGGAAAGTTGTTTCCATTGGTAGGTGAGACTAGAACTAGGGGAAATTGCCTCAAGATTCAGGGGAGAAGATTTAGGACGGAGATGAGGAGAAACTGTTTTCCCCAGAAAGTGGTGAATCTGTAGAATTCTCTGCCCAGGGAAGCAGTTGAGGCTTCTTCACTAAATATATTTAAGAAGCAGTTAGATAGGTTTTTACATAGTAGGGGAATTAAGGGTTATGGGGAAAAGGCAGGTAGATGGAGCTGAGTTTACAGACAGATCAGCCATGATCTTATTGAATGGCGGGGCAGGCTCGATGGGCCGGATGGCCTACTCCTACTCCTATTTCTTGTGTTCTTATGTTCTTATGATGGGCATGTAAGAGTGAATAGGTTACAGACAACTTAGTAGGAGAATGGAACTGAAAGGAATACTGTGGGCATTAGCATATACTCAGTGGACCAAGTGCCCTCCTGTGTGTCTGAAGGAAACTTGGAGTATGAAATTATTGTTGCAGTTACAGACAATTAAGTCAATAAGAAATTCAACCTGAAACCTTATCTCTGTTGTCTTTCAAGACATGCTGTCTGAATAGAGCATTTCCAGCCAATGCTGTTTTCATTTCAGTTTTCCAGAATTTTATTTAAAAAAAATCCAATTAATAGACAGTAATTAATGATACAGCTCTTCATAAAAGAAATGAGCCGTCTGGAATGTGCTAGTAGTTACAAGTAGCAAGTAGACCTTAGGATGCAGATTCTGAGACGTTGACCCAACCTTTTGACAGCTCTCTTCTATTGAGGAAATTGAACTGTCTTTAGTAATCAAAAACAGTTCAAAAGGGTTAAGTAATTTTGAAAATATAATTTTTTTAAAAAAGTAATAAATTTGCTTTAAATGTATTTAAGTGATAGACCTTAACTAAAGATCTTAACATTCAGCAGAATAAAATTGCCTCTTTCTAATTGAAGTAAGAGAATGGGTTTGGGGAACATTCACCAGCCATGGCTGTTTTATCACTGAGGGGATGAATATGAGGTGTATTCAGCCCGTCATCTTAGCATTTCTAAGCTCTGTACCTGAACTTAATTGATTCCAGTGCTTGAGGGGTGGACAAATGCCACTCACCAGGATTTCTCAATGGAGCTGGCAGATAGTGAGCAGCAAGATTTTGCCCAATATTTGGTTAAAATGCCACCATTTTCTTTAATTTTCTGTGGGTTGAAAAAAGTTGTAATTTGTTTTTGCTACAGATATTGAGCTTGCAAAAGTAGAAAAACAATATGCTGCTGAACTGCACAGGCAATCTCCAAAAGATAAAAACAACAAATCATCCACAATTCGGCGGAGAAAACGACCTCACATTCATGTGCGAGGCCAGCACCTCGATGAAACCGCCAGCCCTGTTACCACACCAACTGACGAAGAGGTGGGCCAGAGGATTAAACATGTGGCAGGTAAAAAGGAAATCTAGAAAATTGAGTCTCAAGTCCCTTTTACTTTTTTTGTAGCCTCATGAATCATTGTACAGCTACTGAAATCTGAAAGGATTTGCATTTTTCCTTCTAGTAATTCCAAACACTTTCCCAAATGCGAGAATACAAAAAATGGCATTTGTTATTTCCATCTATCATTATTATCCATCTATAGTTTCTCTTGGCAAGATGGTGCTGAGTCACCATCTTGAGCAATTGGCTGTACCTTACTTGTTTTGAATTGTGTTTCATATGGTTTCTCACTTAGAATGAACATAGTGAAAAGGATGACACTTCGACGAACAAGTTGTTTATTTTTACTCCTCTGGCTTGAAGCAATAGCCACAAAATAATTAATGGAACATCTTAATTACTTCAGGATTCTTTCTGTTTGTATGATTTGCACATCATCTCCATAATATGTTCTTTCACTTTTTATTATTAAATTACATCTAATTATATGCAAATAAAATCTCCTTATAGTAAATATATAAGAATCTAGTATATACAGTTTTAAATAACTATAAATAATGGGCATATAGCACTGATATATCTAAAAGGAATGAACAAAAGATTTACTAATCCTATGTCAAGTCTGCCAATTCTGTAAACGATTTGTTTACTTTATACACTTCCTATGAGATTTTAAAGGGATTTCTTTATCTCAAAAACATCTGGAAACTTTTATCTGAAAATACAAAAATATCTGAAGACAGAATCCTTTGGAACAAACCTTGCTGCAATTATTTATTTTCCTCACCTTTGAACTTCTGATTTTTCCTCACACTTTAACTCCAACTTTGGTATTTTGGTAACAATGCTAACAGATGATGACATAGTGTTAGTTGTGAGGCTAGTAGGTTTTCTTTAATTTTGACCTCAGAGATTTAAGGATCTGTAAGTCTTAGAAAAACAATGGATTAGCTGGTTGAATTAGTGTGCATTAATTCGAGTCCAAGTGACATAAAGGGAATAGCTTTGTACATGTATTTTCACCAGAAGGGCTGCTGTATTGTATTACCATATTCTTTAGCAGGGTGGATCATAAATGTGAGCTGAGCTAGTAATACTCACATCTTGAAAAAAGAATTTTGAAGAAGATTGGACTCGGGAAGAAAAATGTGAAGAAAGTAATAACTTGTAGTTTTCACTATCTCAACACGACATATTACTTGCAGGAATAGGATTGTTTCTGTCAGAATTAGAGAAGTAAATATTATGACAGTAAAAAATTACTTAAAAGTATTGATTATAGGCCCTAACAAATTTAACACATCAGTTCTTAAAATAATAGGCAAACATGGCAAACAATACAAGTTAATTAGCAAGAATTATCTAAATGACCTTGCATTCATTTTGCACATTAATAGCAGTGGGGATAATTGCTTTTATGTTTTACAGTATGATTTGATCCGTTATTGTAGCTCTGGGATCTGTTCCTGAAATTTTTGCACTTTATGTCTGCATTTAGATTTTCAACCGAGTTATTATATAGGACAATTTAGTCAGGTTATTACAAGATGTTTCCAGTCTTAACATTCAAAAATTGTCTGATAGATGCATCCAAAATATCACTTTCTGGCTTCTAATTTGACAGGTTCCACTCAGACAAAACACATCCCTGAAGAAATTACAGGAGGAATTCAGCTTTACAGTGTTTCCAAGTTATTGCTCATCATTACCTTTGTGTAGGTAACATTTTTATGAGATGCTTTTGCTGATCATTTTATTATACCATTTCCTGAATGCCTGGGGTGTATATAAGCCCATAAAACTGTTTGGTAAATACATCCAGGGAATTTTCAGTTGTTGGAAGCATATTTTGGAAAGATTCCCTTGATTTTATTTGATCTGCATTCATTCCTTTAATGCTGGTACGGTCAGTATTTACTGCCCATACCTAAGTTCTCTTGAACTGAAGAGATTGCAGGTCTACTTCAGAGAGCAGTTAAGGATCAACCCATGCTGAGAGTAGAGTCATATGTAGACCAAACTGAGCAGGGAAAGTAGATTTTTTCACGAACCAGATTAGTGTCTATCGCAATCTATGGTTCTAAGCTCACTATTATTGATGCTAATTCTTAATGTTTATTCAATGTTCATTAAATTGAATTTAAATTGCTTTCATGCTATTTCAGTTCTTGTCTCCAGACTATTAGTCTAGTGCTCCAGGTTACTAAACAGCACTGCTTCTTTGAGTTCAAATGGTATTAACTATATGCCTTTCCTCAATATTCTCAAAGGTTTTGCTGGGGTGAAATTATATCCTAATAGATTGTGAGTAGGCATTTGAGTTAATGAGAAAGGCATAAATTGATCATCACATAAGCAGTAAAGAGAGAAATTGGGAAACGATATAACGTTTTGTCAATAATAAAAAAGATGAAATTTTATTGCACATGAGCTTTGTGTGTGCACAGTTTAAGGGCTGGGAGTTTGATTAGTCTCCATGATGGAAAACATTCCTTTTGCTTTGAGAGTTGAAGCAGCAAAATCTTCAAAAAAATGACAGGATGCTTGAAACTGATATGATAGCTTTCATTTTCTTTTTCCTATAACTGTAGAATGAGAGACACCAAACCAGATTTCATTATTGTGTCTGGTCGGTGCATTCATATTTGACTGAAATTTGGCGTAAATTCAAATTATGAGTGATTTGTGGCTGAGATGTTTTAAAGTAGTCTTGATGAATAGCTGCATTAAAAACAGTAATAGAAGCTGTTTTATAATAAAATGGAGATAACCTGTAGGGAGTGAATGAGCTTTGTAAATACCACATGAATGTTTAACAGTGGAAAGAGGATCTTCTAATGTTCCTTTACTTTTCTGTGAAGAATAATTAAATTCTGCAATATATGGATTTGAAACTTACCAGGAACACATAGCAACTTATATATGCCCTTGAATATATTCATATTCATTGAACATTATAATTTATGTCAATAGTGAAGTTAATTCACTTGTTCATCTAAGGTAGTGAATAATTTTGTAATTTCAAAATCGGCATAAGCTTCTGATCAATTTCTGCTGCTACATCATTAGCCTTGCAAAAACTGGAGCCTGGCATCATCATACCGTTAGTTTCAGGAAATTGCTGTTTTCTCTTTTCAAACTGACAAATTGGAGCCAATTTTTACTGATATTAGCTTCCTTTTAGTTTTAGCAATTCATGTTCTCATATTGCAAAGCATCTTCTATGGCCTAGAAAGGCAGCAACTGAAAACTGTGGAGTCACAATCCTCTGGGATTTTTTAACGAACAACTCTACAATTCACCATTCAATGTATGTTGCCAGCCCAACATGGGAGAACTGGTTGGAGTGTGGCTACAAAAATATAGCCTCATTTCCAATGAATGTGGGCCATATTGTAGAAGTTTGGGACTCCTTAACATTGAATAATTGTTATCTTCTATAATAAACACGGGGAGTGCATGAACTGCTCGTATTCTTTTCTTGAAGGGTTAAAGCTGTTACAAACAGTTTCAAGGTTTGACTAAATATATTTTACAGAGTATGAAGATATTTAGAGTTTTCTGGGCCATTTGCAGTCAACAGCCCTTATATGCACTAAATTATGTATGTCTTTATACTTTGTCAAATTTTCATGATAAAATTGGTTTATTTTGACTTATCTATCATAAGCTGGGATACTGCTTATAAGAATTGAATGTTCTGATTGGCATGTTGTGAATAAATAATGTAGGTGACCTTCTGCATTTGAGATAACAAGCATCAGTAATTGATCTAATCACTCTGTGATGTATAGAACAATTTTCCTTTCTGATCACTATTTTCCTCTTCTGTTTTCTGCTCTCTTTAGGATCTGTTTAAGGTACAACTATAGTTATTTCACAGTCTCTTAAGTTATGCTTTCTATGAGATACTTGCTTAAAAAAGGGGCTTACTTCTAACTCGCTTAGATAGAGCACTTAAAACTCACTGGAATTAACTTCAGCTTAGAAGAAGCCTGTATCCAATTTAAAAGTCAGATTGAAAGAGTAATGTTACTGTACAAGTTGTTTTCTGAAATCTCAGTTGCAAGTATGGTTTTGAAAAAACTCAAAGTGCAGCAGATATTACTATTTTTTAATTGAAGAAACACTGAAGGTTTGCATTTTGTTTATATTTGTAGCCTCAGTAGCTAGTTCAGGCTCTTGAGTAACACATACAAAATGCTGGAGAAACTCAGCGGGTCAGGCAGCATCTTTGGAAAGGAATAAACAGTTGACGTTTCAGACCGAGACCCTTCATCAGGATTGGAAAAGAAGCCAGAATAAGAAGGTGGGAGGAAGGGAAGGAGTACAAGCTAGAAGGTGATAAGTGAAGCCTGCTGGGTGGAAGACTGGGTATGAAGTGAGAAGCTGGAAGATGATAGGTGGAAAAGGTAATGGGCTGAAGAAGGAGGAACCTGATGAGAAGGAGGAGGGGCCCCAGGGGAAAGTGATAGGCAGATGAGAAGAGAAGTGGTAAGAGAGGTGCCAGAGTAGAGAATGGAAGAAGAGGAAGGAGGAGAAATTACTGATAATTAGAGAAATTTCATGCCATCAGTTTGGCCTCATTGTTGGCATACCATTGGATGGTTTGCAGTTGTCCTCCAATATCTTACCCAATTTTCTACCATTTATACAGTACGTATGCCATGACTAAAAGTTTCAATGGACTAGACTTGTTGAATGTACTCCACTTTCTGCAGAACATTTCTAATGGAATTAGGAACAAGAAACACATCTAATTTCCTTTAACAACAACCCAACTCACTCAGTGCAAACCAGGCACCTTGGAAACCAAACCTACAGGAAAATAACCATGGTCCTCTCTGCCTGCTTACAGTTGTAGAGCAGATATAGAGTGAGAAAGGTATATTTATGTAGGGTGTTAACAGATTTCCGAGAAAATTCTCAAAAAGCACTTGATGTTGAATGATTACATAGGCAGTGCAGCACAGAAACAGGCCCATGTTGTACCAAACTAATGACATTGATAACTTGATTGGTAATCAGTCTAATCCCCTCTGCCTGCGACATTTCCATATCAAGTTCAAATTCAAGTGTATTGTCATCTGACTGTACATACAGTATACACAACTAAATGAAACAACATTCCTCTGGACCATGGTGCATCCTCAAGCCATGTAGCACACATAGCACAAAAAAAAACAAAATATTACCATAAATAAGCTAATAAAATATAATTCAAAATGCATGTAGTGCCCAGGACAGGCAAACAATAAAAATACCTTTCCATTTCCTGCACATTCACCTGCATTTCTAAGAGCCTCTTGAATGCTTCTATCATACTTTGAAGTGCAGTTGCTATTGAGGTGTGGCAAATGAATAATAATTCAGTGCCGAAACAATGTAAAAGTGTCTGTTAATATTTAAAGCAAGTATGTTTGCCATCATAGAGTAGGAATATAGACATCGAGTCTGCTCCGCCATTTTATCATGAGCTGATCCATTCTCCCATTTAGTCCCACTCCCTCGCCTTCTCACCATAACCTTTGATGCCCTGGCTACTCAGATACCTATCAATCTCTGCCTTAAATACACCCAATGACTTGGCCTCCACTGCTGCCCGTGGCAACAAATTCCATAGATTCACCACCCTCTGGCTAAAAAAATTTCTTCGGATCTCTGTTCTGAATGGGCGCCCTTCAATCCTTAAGTCATGCCCTCTCGTACTAGACTCCCCCAATATAGGGAGAGTGTCAGATTATTTACACCTGTATGTCTGATTTGGCTTTGAGTGTGGTCATGGTTTACTAGTGACATAATTCAAGGTACCCTCTTCTGCCTCATTTTCTTAAGAATCTTGGTTGGTAAGAAGCCATCAGACACTTAAAATTAACATGACTAAATACCAATTTCTATTCATTGAAAGGAAGATCAAAACTTCTTGCTACCATTTTTGTTTCTTAACTTTAGTCCTTCCTCTAATGTCAGTCACTACTACCAAACTAGGATCAGCAGAAATAGTTTCTATCTACTCCATTAAGATCTCCTTCTCTTCTTGAAAGCTTCAATAAAATCATCTTGTTAACTTTTGGTTTATAGGAGTCATAAATTTACACCTATTCCTTACCTAAGGTTTAGTATGTTGAACAGCTCACTGTATCCTATCTCATTGGAAAGCTGTAACATAACTCCTAGCCACTTGTATTCCAGTTTCTCTGGATAGAAAAGCATACAATCTCTGAATGTTGCTTTCTGCTGCTATCCATAAGTTTTAAATAGTTTAAGTGACTGTCCATAATTTTCTTTGGAATGTCACCATTTCTTGCTTTTTATCATTTAAAAGTTACTCTTTTATTCTTTTCAGGTTCAAGATGGCAGACTTTCCACTTAGTCTTTTATTTAAAACATTTGCAACAGGGTTGTCCATTTGTTTGTTATCTTTTCGTTATACTGTTTGCAGCACTGTCTCTTGGTGTCATTGGCAAACTTGGAGATAAGACCACAAGACATAGGAGCAGAATTAGGCCATTCAGCCTACCAAGTCTACTCTGACATTCTATCATGGCTGATCCTGGATCCCACTTAACCCCATACACCTGGCTTCTCACCATATCTTTTGATGCCCTGACCGATCAGGAAACGATCAACTTCCGCTTTAAATATACCCATGGACTTGGCCTCCACCGCAGTCTGTGGCAGAGCATTCCACAGATTCACTACTCTCTGGCTAAGAAAAATTCCTCTGTTCTAAAAGGTCACCCCTCAATTTTGAGGCTGTGCCCTCTAGTTCTGGGTATCCCCACCATAAGAAACATCCTCTCCATATCCGCCCTATCTAGTCTTTTCAATATTCGGTAGATTTCAGTGAGATCCCCCTCATTCTTCTAAATGCTTGTGAGTACAGGCCCAAAGCTGCCAAATGCTCCTCATATGTGAACCCCTTCATCCTCGTGAACCTCCCCTGGACTCTCTCCAATGACGACACATCTTTTCTGAGATATGGGAGCCAAAACTGTTGATAATACTCCAAGTGCAGCCCGACTACTGTCTTATAAAGGCTCAGCGTTATCTCCTTGTTTTTATATTCTATTCCACTTGAAATAAATGCCAACATTGCATTTGCCTTCTTTACCACAGAATCAACTTGTAAATTAACTTATTGGGAGTCTTGCTTGAGGACTCCTAGGTCCCTCTGCACCTCTGATGTTTGAACCTTCTCCCCATTTACTATTCTCCCCATCTCTTCACGATTGTTCCTTTTACCAAAATGCATTATCATACATTTCCCAAAACCGTATTCTATCTGCCACTTTTTTGCCCATTCTTCCAATTTGTCCAAGTCCTGCTGCAATTGCATTGCTTCCTCAGCACTACATACCCCTCCACCTATCTTTGTATCATCCTCAAACTTTACCACAAAGCCATCAATTCCATTATCCAAATCACTGACAAACAATGTGAAAAGTAGCGGTCCCAGTACCGACCCCTGTGAGGAACACCGCTAGTCATCAGCAGCCAACCAGAAAAGGCTCCTTTTATTCCCACTTGCTGTCTCTTGCCTGCCAAGCCATTCCGCTATGCATGCCAGTAACTTTCCTGTAATATGTAGGATTTTATCTTGTTAAGCAGTCTCATGGGTGGCATCTTATCTAATGCCTTCTGAAAATCTAAGTAAATGACATCGACTGGCTCTCCTTTGTCCACCCTGCTTGTTACTTCCTCGAATCTTAACGGATTTGTCATGGTTCCTTTATAGAAACCATGCTGGCTTTGACTTATTTTGTCATTGGTCTCCAAGTACCCCAAAACCTCATCCATGATAATAGACTCCAACACTTTCCCAATGGCTGAAGTTAGGCTAACTGGACTAAAATTTCCTTTCTTTTGCCTTCCTCCCTTCTTAAAGAGTGGAGTGACATTTGCAATCTTCTAGTCCTCCGGGACCATGCCAAAATCAAGTGATTCTTGAAAGATCATGACCAATGCATCTGTTATCGCTTCAGCAACTACTGTCAGGACTTTGGGATGTAATCCATGTGGTCCAGGTGACTTATCCACCTTGAGACCTTTGAGTCTGCCAAGCACTTTTTCATTTGTAATAGCAATGACATTCACCCCTGTTCCCTGACGCTCACAGACTTCTGGCACACTGCTAGTGTCTTCCACAGTGAAGACAGATGCAAAGTACCCATTAAGTTCACCTGCCATTTCCTTGTCCCCTATTACTACCTCACCAGCATCATTTTCCAGTGGTCCAATATCAACTCTCACTTCCCTTTTACTCTTTATATAACTGAAAAAAACTTTTGGTATCCTGTTTTATGTTGCTGGCTAGTCTGCCGTCATATTGCATCTTTTCCCTTCTGATAGCTTTTTTACTTGCCTTTTGTTGGATTTTAAAAGCTTCCCAATCATCCAACTTCCCACTCACTTTTGCTACCTTATATACCTTTTCCTTGCCTTTTATGCAGCCCTTAACTTCCTTTGTCAGCTGCGATTGCTTACCCCTGCCATTTGAGAATTTCTTCCTCTGTGGGACATAGCTATCCTGCACCTTGTGCACTATTCCCAGAAACTTCAGCTATCTCTGTTCTGCCGTCATCCCTACCAGTATCCTCCTCCAAGCTACCCGGGCAAGCTCCTCTCTCATGCCCCTGTAATTCCCTTTATTCCATTGCGATACTGATACATGTGACTTATGCTTCTCCCTCTCAAATTGCAGTATGAATTCAATCATATCTGGCTTTCCATCTTACCATTCAAATGACCAGCAAATATGATGAATAGTAGAGGCATGTGGAAAACAACTAATCACCCGCTAATTTCTGTCTCTTCAAAAAGTTTATTGAAATTCACCACTTATACTCTTTCCTTACAAATCCATGGCTGATTTTTTTTCTGCTTAGCTGAACATTTTCCAGGTCTTCAGTCAACCTTAGTAATGCAGTGATTCCCCGACTATGTGTAATTCCCTCAGTTCTTTGTTAGTTTCTCTCGTACCTTTTTTATGTAGCAGAGGAACTCCACAATTTTCTAAAGGAAGTAATGGTTCCCAAATTGAGAGAACTTTAGATGACTAGAATTAGAGTTTGCATGATGATCTCATATACTCGCAGTAATGCAATTGCAGGACTTAATTTTATCATCAACAATTAGGATTTGGTTCCTCCAATGGCTCAATAACTTATCAAGAGAGTATATTAGTTAAAAAGATAAAAAAGATCTCTGATTCAATTCTAGATTTAAGTTATTCAGATTCATGTATGAACATATATATTTGACTCATAAATGTCCATGAAATTATATTCCTGGTAAGGATTTAGTGCCAGAGATGGTGAATGCTGGGTGCATGTTCAGCCAAAAAAATTACATTTGTATAAAATATTGAGGACTCATTGTTTTCTATAAAATTTAACAAGTATGATCTTGAAATCTCTTTTACACACATTGTATGATTTTGAAATCTTTTGCACACATTAACTATTAAGATTGAAAATGAAGCAGTAGATACACATGAAATTACACAGCTGAAGCTATTCAAACTACTTCAGGAACTGATATTCAAATGTAAATTTTGTATTTCTCCCACATTTCATCTGTCTACCTTTGCACTACAACCAATCAATACACAGATGTAGCACTGAACATTGTCCTTTTTCTGTATCATGGGATTCTTAGTTTTGTCCTGAATGATAATTTTAACAATCTTGTTTTCTTTAGCCTGGTGTTGCTAGTATTTCTGAATATGATGCTGTTTTACAAGCTGTGGATGTTGGAGTATACAACGCAGAGTCTCACTACTTGGCACGGGATCAGGCTCCAGGAAAGGTATTTGTTCTTTTTTTTAACTTAAGCAAAATGTACTTAAAAGAAATTTAACAAAATAACTGATTTCATCAGGTATTGGACTATATCTGTGCTTTTCTCCTGCACTCTAAGAAACTTGTATCTTATGTCACTAATGTGAGAAATATCTTTATTTTTTTTTCCTGTGATTGGTTGGATTTTTAGGCCTTGAGTAAAACCCATTGGTAAAGGCAGAAATTATTTTCAATTATGTATTTTTCATAACACATCAAAAACTCATTTGGACCAACTTGTCTGCAGCAATGTTTATGCTCCACAGTTTCTCCCACCTATCTTCACCGCATTTCATCATTATATAATCCTGTTTCTTCCTCTGTCATATACTTATCGAGTTCCCTATAGATGTATTAATGCTAGCCATCTCAACCACTCTTTGATTTAAGGAGTTTCACATTCTTATTAGTCTCCAGGTAAATAAGGAAGGTTTGTATGCATTTCTCTCATTGGATTTATTAGTATTTACAGTATCTCATGTTATGGAACTGAATTTAGATCTCGATCCTTTCAACTAAAAGAGGGTTACTAGTTCACCCCATTCTTGTTTTAGTGGGGGAAAAAATCCAGGCATTTCCTATTCATTATTTTCCAAATAAGCATCTATATCTTATCCTGCTTTCCCAGTTCCTGCTCATTCCTTTTCATAATACAAAAGCTAAATTTGTTCATAATGCACTAACTGTGATTTAATTGGATATAGAGAAGTGATGATCTGCATGAAGTGCTGTATAAAACAAAAGGCTAAATAGAGATAGATTAAGAAGATCAGATGCTGAGGAATATGAGTACTGATCTTTACTGTTTATAATGTGGCCTCCCCCACATTAGAGAAACCAAATGAGGATTGGGTGATCATTTTGGGAGCACCTGTTCTAATCCACAATGGTATTCCTGAGTTTTCTGGAGTGTACCCCTATAATTCTTAATCTCAGTCCAATTGTGAACTGTAGGTCTGAGGCTACCTCTACTGCCACAGTGAAGGCTAATGTAAACAAGAGGAAGAGCACATCATCTTCCATCTAACCTTTTGGAGTGACTGTTGAATATTCCAATTTAAGATAAGCTGCTTTCTTTGATTGATCAACTAGATAGGAAACAATGATTAGTCGACACAGATTTCAAAAGGAAAACCCTTGTTTGACAAATTTAATTGAATTGCTTGAGTTGATAGTCAATGCTAATGCAGTAAATACATTGATAAATAAAATATATAAATGTCTTACAGTAAGGTCACGCATAAAAGACTATTGAATGTCAGAGCATGCAGTGTCAGGAGACCATTAACAGAATGGTTAGCCAACTGCTACAAGGCAGAATGCAGAGCAAGAGCATCAATTCAAGGTACAAAAACAGGGAAGTAGTATTTCACAGGATTAGTGTTGGAACTGTTGTTGTTTAGAAGTTATTAACATAAGCACAATTTCTAAATCTGTGATGTCACCAAGTTGGGTGAAACATTCAAAACTGAGGAAGATGGCAACAAAATAAAGTGACAGCAATAAATTTGCAGAGTGGACATACAATTAAACTTGATAAATTAATTTAACATGTGTAAATGTGAGATTTATATTTTGGTATGAAAAATAAGTAAATGGCACTTTAACTTTTAGGTAAGAATCTAAATGAAGGGTATGAGGAGGCTGAAGTAGGACACCAGCATAGATTGGTTAGGCCCAACTTTCCGTTGTAAGTGCTATTTAAAAACATGTCATAAGATGAATTTTGACATATGTGACTTCTTCAGGAATGTTGCGGTCTTGGATATTGTGAATATTGGTCATCTTTTTATGTGGCACTGTAGCAGTTAACTCTGAACTGTAGATTCCTTGTGAAACAGTTGAATTAAACAATTGCATCAGTAACCTGAAGGAATCTTGTAAAACAGAAAACAGAATAGTAAATATTTCTGGAAGCAATTTAGAAGGCACAGGATATATACATTCCAAACAGGAAGAAGTATCCTAAAGGAAAGATGACACAACCAGGGCGAACAAGGGAAGTCAAAACCAACATAAAAGCCAAAGAGAAGACATACAGTATAATAGAGCAAAGATTAGTAGGAAGTTAGAGGATTGGGAAGCTTTTAAAAACCAACAGAAGGCAACTAAAAAAGTCATTAAGAAGGTATAGATGGAATATGAAAGTAAGCTAGTCAATAATATTAAAGAGGATTTCAAACGTTTCTTCAGGTCCATAAAATGTAAAAGAGAGGTGAAAGTGGACATTGGACTGCTGGAAACTGCTGCTGAAGAGGTGGTAATGGGGGACAATGAATTAACAGATGAACTGAATAAGTATTTTGCATCAGTCTCACTGTGGAAGACACAAGCAGTATGGTGGAAGTTCCAGGTGTCAGGGGCCATGAAGTGTGTGAAGTTACCATAACTAGAGAGAAGGTTCTTGGGAAGCTGTGATGGTAGATAAGTCACCTGGACCAGATAGTGTACACCCAGAGTTCTGAAAGTGATTGCTGAAGAGATCGTGTAGGCATTAGTAATGATCTTTCAAGAATCACTGGACTCTGGAGATAATCAAGGACACGACCCACCCAGCCAACACACTTTTCGTCCCTCTTCCCTCCGGGAGAAGGCTCAGGAGCTTGAAGACTCATATGGCCAGATTTGGGAACAGCTTCTTTCCAACTATGATAAGACTGCTGAACGGATCCTGACCCGGATCTGGGCCGTACCCTGCAAATATCCGGACCTGCATCTGGGTTTTTTTGCACTACCTTACTTTCCATTTTTCTATTTTCTATTTATGATTTATAATTTAAATTTTTAATATTTACTATCGATTTGTAATCCAGGGAGCGGGAAGTGCAGAATCAAATGTCGCTGTGATAATTGTACGTTCTAGTATCAATTGTTTGGCGACAATATAGTATAAAGTATAAATTGCAAATGTCACTCCACTCTTCAAAAAGGGAGAGAGGCAGAAGAAAGGAAACTATCGGCCAATTAGTCTGACCTCAGTGGTTGGGTCGATGTTGGAGTGAATTATTAAGGATGAGGTCTCAGGGTGCTTAGAGGCACATGATAAAATAAGCCATAGTCATCATGGTTTCCTCAAGGGAAAATCTTGCTTGACAAATCTTTCGGAAATCTTTGAAGAAGTAACAAGCAGGATGGACAAAGGACAATCAGTTAATGTTGTGTACTTGGATTTTCAGAAGGCCTTTGACAGGGTGCCACACATGAGACTGTTTAACAAGCTACAAGCCCATAGTATTACAGAAAAGATTCTAGCATGGATAAGGCAGTGACTGATTGGCAGGAGGCAAAGAGTGGGTATAAAGGGAGCCTTTTCTTACTAGTGGTAGAAGAAATGAAAGTGTTGACTATTTTCTAAATGGAGAGAAAATATAAAAAACTGAGATGCAAAGGACTTGGAAGTCCTTGTGCAGGGTTCCCTAAAGGTGAATTTGCAGCTTGAGTCTCTGGTGAGGACCCAATTTCCCTCGGGATCAATAAAGTATATCTATCTATCTATCTATCTATCTAAGTGCAATGTTAGCATTCATTTCAAGAGGACTAGAATATAAAAGCAAGGATCTAATGTTGAAACTTTATAAAACACTGGTGAGACCTTACTTGGAGCATTGTGAGCAGGTTTGGGCCCCTTATCTTAGAAAGGATGTGCTGAAACTGGAGAGGGTTCAAAGGAGATTCAAGAAAATGATTCCAGGACTGAATGACTTGTCATATGAAGAGTGTTTGATGGCTGTGGGCACCTATTCACTGGAATTCAGAAGAATGAGGGGGGACCTCATTGAAACCTATCGAAGGGTGAAGCTGTGGAGGACAAGTCTTTATATATATTTAGGGCAGAGGTTGGTAGATTCTTGATTGGTCAGGGCATGAAGGGATATGGGGAGAAGACAGAAGATTGAGACTGAGAGGAAAATTGGATCAGCCATGATGAAATGGTGGGGCTGATTCAATGGGCCAAATGGCCTAATTCTGCTCCTATACTTATGGTCTTATGGTCTAAAATAATTGATGAAAGAAGCATAAAAGAATCAGAAATGTTGCTTATTTGTGATGCATAAATAATGATTGTAGACTGTAATCAATTGAAATAATCATTTAATTTCAGTTATTTCTATTGCACAAAGGGTATTGATCAGTGAGCAGAGATACATTAAGGAAGATAAAACTTTAATTTCAGCACTGTTATCTGGAAACAAGCTTGTTCTGTGAGGGCTGCTTCCTGCATAGCAGAAACAATTGGTTTCAAAATAATGTGGCAAAATAACTGGTTTCTTCTGACTTAAGAGCTTTAGAGTATGTGATTTCCTTCTTAAGGATAAGGAAATATATTCTTAAACTCATTTGTCAGTCAATATTTTTGAACTTTATAGATAATAGTCAAGATTGAGACAGAATTGATCGTGTTAGTGTAAAAAGAAATCCCATGCTTACCAGGTATTCCACATATACTAAACCTTAGCATCTTGATCAGAAACATTTTTGAAATGACGTGACAGAAATGCATTTGGAAGGGTGCATTGTGGCTAGGAGCAGGGGAAGGGATATAGGGGAGGCTGGCAGAAGCAGTGAGAGGTGACCATGACTAATAAGCAGCTTGAAAGAGGTTGCGGAGTTCAAAGATTCATTTATTATCAAAGCAGGCATCCATATACAACTTAATTTTTTATTTCTCCAGATGGCCATGAAAGAAAGAGCATAAAAGTCATTTAGAGAGAAACATCAACTCCCCCCCATACAAAAAAGAACAGCATCCTGATCATCAACCCTCCCAAAACCCCCCCCCCGCCCCAACGCAAAACAGAACAGGACCATTGACCCCCCCCCCAAAAAAAACAACCCCTCCCCTGCACAAAAAACTAACAAAACACTAACAGACCAGCAACCTATAAAAAACCCTCCCCTCACATAACGAAAAGGAACGGGTGATAAAAAAAACACAGAATAGAAAAGCCTTAAGTCTGAGAAAGTCCACAGTCCGTAAATGCTATAGTCCAAGCCATAAACCCAGAACCAGGATACCATCCTACGATATCACCAACATTCAATGAAAAAGAGGGAAACCACATGAGACGGGGAGGCCTACCCACCAGCCACAGCAAGCCACACTATGATAGACCGCTCACAGATTTCTTCTCCAGCAGCTATTGTCGTGGTTTCTCGTTTCTCACAAATGACAAGGAGACGCAGAAAATTCTTCAAGAAGTTTTAAACTTCAATTTGCAAATCAAAGCTGAGACAGTGAGCTAGTCGCTGATTGCCCACTGATCCTTGTATATCGCATTTTTTATAGCAATTCTCCTATCTTAGCTACATTATCATATCCAATCGGCCTGTGATTATATATCATCAATATTATCCGTTCTTGACTTTCCACTATTGTTTTACTCCCCAACTTAATTATGTCCTAGTTTACATTTTAGACCATATGTCTTCTCATCCCTAACCACAGTTATTTCTTAATTAGTCTTGCATCGACATACTGCCACATATTTCATCATCTTACCCGCCACCGTTATCTTTCTACTTGATTTCATTCTAGTTCTCTCGTGAATTAATAGTGAACAGGTCAGAAGTCGTGGCTGCATAGTGAATACCTTCTAATGAGCTAACAGTGGTTACATAGTAAATACTGTAGAAAATACAATGTGTGCATTTACATTTTCCAATACTATCAAAAGGCAGGCAGTTGGTGCTTAATCTCTTGCTTGCCTTCTGCATTCACCTTGATATCTCAGTCTTCCTCAACATTTTGATCGGCGATTAATGGATGCTTTAAATGGCAACATGGAGTCAAACATCGGCTCGTGCCCCATTCTGTTCTGAAGGTCAGCCAGGATTAAGACCCTGTTGTCCAAGAGCCCACTGACAATGAGGTGCATATTCCCCTGCAGTGCTCCTGATGGAGCATTGCGCAAGGAATGGCATCATTCTGTGAATTCAGGTAGGAAATTCACCTCTGGCCATAAGGATGGTGCAGAATAGGTTGAGTTTCATATATGGCATGACCTAATGGTAAATGGCCACAAAAATTTATTTACTGCTGGTTAGTACATTTGCACTCGTATGTTGCTGAAAAACTAAGTACTTTAATTTAAAATTATATGTACTTAAATTTCTAAGCAAATTTTTTTGATAAAATAAGGTAACTTGATTTGCACTGTTTATCATTTACATTGGAGATGGCCAATTGAAAACAGAAATGTCCAAAAATACTGGATGGTGACAGATGTTGCAGCACACCAGGGAATAAACAGTTGTTGATGTTGTTAAAATAAGGTGGCTTTGTGAAAAATAATTTTCAGCACTCTAATTATAAGATGGGTTGAGCAACGCCTGCCATAATCACAGTATGGCCAAAATGCCTGTTTCAGTGCTGTATAATTTAATGACTCTGTCTCTAATTCCCACAGTATTGACTCCCAAGTTCCCCAGACTGTTGTTACTTTTTTTCCTTCTCTTCCATACAGCAAACTGCCCCAGTCTCAGGTGGAATGGGCCCAGTTATTAGAGTCACAACAGCGTTACCACGATGCTGAGCTACAGAAATGGAGAGACATTCTAAAATCATCAGTGGTGCTTCTAGATCAGGTGATTGCTACAATTGTGTCTAATGAATGGTTGAGGGACCAGATGTACAATGTAGTTCTAAGAGTGAGCAAGACTCATTCTGCTCTGAACAATTATTTTAAGTGTTCATCCCTCGCCCTTTTGTTTCTTAAGAAAAAATTAAAAGAAAAAATACAAGTATTTTTAAAAACTGGCCTGTTTAACCCTCTGTTAATTAACTATATACAGGTTTCCCCCGCCATCCGAAGGTAGAGTGTTCCTATGAAACAGTTCGTAAGCGGAAATGTTGTAAAGCGAAGAAGCAATTACCATTTATTTATATGGGAAAATTTTGTGAGCGTTCGCAGACCCAAAAATAACCTACCAAATCATGCCAAATAACACATAAAACCTAAAATAACAGTAACATATAGTAAAAGCAGGAATGATATGATAAATACACAGCCTATATAAAGTAGAAATACTTCTCTACAACGATTGCCTGCACAGATCTCCGTAGCGAAAATCTCATGCAAGCGCCGTTGGCAGAAAATCTCACGCAAGCGCCGTTGGCATAAACGTGCTCTCCAGTAACCTTTAAGCTATGAGGCTGCCAGATCTACCAAATAACACGTAAAAATACACAGCCTATATAAAGTAGAAATAACGTATGTACAGTGTAGTATCACTTACCGGAACCGGGAAGACAGCTTGCTGAGCAAACTGATGATGGTGTGTTAGGCTGAGTCGCCGCAGGTTGGGTGGTGCAGTAGCCCCCACCCTCCAGGCCGCCGACCCGATACATTGCCACGAAGAACGTAGCAGTAGCCAGGAGGCACACAACACATCTTTAAGAAAAAAGCCGAAATATACATGCTAATTAATTAGGTGCCGCCGACAATTATGTGTCAGTGGCACCTAATTAATTAGCTTGTTTATTTCAGCTATTTTCTTAAAGATGTGCTGTGTGCCTCCCGGCTACTGCTGCATTCTCCACGAATCGGTACAGTATCTGTCCGGGGCTCGGGGGTTGGGGTGGTGGGACACGGGGTCATCATCTCATCGTCGATCAGGGCAGGCAGCTCATCTTCTCCTATGACTGCCTGCCTCGATGTCGAAGATCGAGGTTCGTCGTCTGCTGTGGCTGATGTGGAATGCTTGCTTGACTGCTGAGCCTTGCGCATTTTTCTATCATACAGTTGTTTGTAAGGACTCAAACCATCCTGCAAATATCCCCTTTCAAAATTAAAGTCGTACTTTATCATTGCAGCGAAAATCTCACGCAGTCACTTTCGGTCCGTTCGCTACTGCATTCGGTTTCAATTGTTATCCTTTCCTCTTCCAATTGCATCAGCTCTTCGTCTATCAGTTCTTGGTCATGGGATGCCAAAACCTCTTCAACATCATCTTCGTTAGCTTCCACAAGCCAAACTCACTTTGTCCTTGCTTCGTTCACCACGATCGAAACGCTTAATTATGTCTAGTTTTACGCTAAGTGTAACACCCTTACGAGCTCTTTTAGGCTTTTTCAATACCTCAGAACTTATCTTGCTAACGGCTGCTCACAGGCACGTGTTAAAGCAATGCCGTTCCGAATCCGGGGGAGAGCGGCTGCTCTCTGCCTTTCTTCGTAACAGTGAAAACACCTTCTGAGAGCGAAAACAGGGTACTAATGTAGGTCTTTCGTAACAGTGAGGTTTCATAAAGCGAACGTTCGAAAAACATGTAAAACTGTAATGCAATCATCATGTAAAACAGGTGGGCTAATGGGTTAGATCATCAGAAAAGTCTGGATTCAAACTATGTCCTTCAAACTATGCAGAATTTTTTATTCTCTATTATGGAAAGATGGCTTTTATGCATATAGTGCAGTGACTCACACCCCTCCCTGAATTGCAGTTAATTAATACATACAGTAGATTCTAGCTAATTGGGCCACTGGTTAATCAGGGTAGCCATTAATTTGGGACAACTCTTAAAGAACAAAAACTAATCAAGAAAATAGTTGGGATTCCCTTTGTTTATTTGAGACACTATGCCGCTTAATTTGGGCAGAGAATCATTGCTGAATGGTTTCCAACTAGCGTCAGATGCATGCACTTGTGTGGTTGTTAGATGCTACACCATGCTTAGAGCGAACAGTTGCCTGTCTAAGAGTGGGATAATTTTGTGGTAGCTTTAATCTGCATCTCAGTTAATTATTTATAACAAGTGCTAGCTTGTAACATTGGTGCTGAGGATACCCACTGCTCTCTTTTTGATTGGGACATATCTGCTCCTGAGGTGAGCACCCACTCCAACCAGGGCCATATAAATTTAAGACCATATACCATAAGAGATAGGAGCAGAATTAAGCCACTTGGCCCATCAAGTCTGCTCTGCCATTGCATCATGGCCGATTTATTATCCCTCTCAACCCCATTTTTCTACCTTCTCCCTATAACCTTTGACTCCATGACTAACCAAAAACGTATTAACCTCTGTTTTAACTTGACCTCCACAGCTGTCTGTGGCAATGATTTCCACAGATTTGCCACCCTCTGGCTAAAGAAATTCCTCCTCATCTCTGTTCTAAATGGATGTCCCACTGTTCTGAGGCTTTGCCCTCTGGCCCTAGGCTCACTACTGTAGGAAACATCCTCACCACATCTACTCTAACTTGGCCTTTCAATATTCAATGAGATTGCCTCCCTCATTCTTCTAAACTCCAGAGAGTACAGGCCCAGAGTCATCAAACACTACACATACATTAATCCGGAGGCGGTGTAGCGTGGCGTCCATGCTCGGTTGGCGATTGGCCTCTCCCATTGGTGCTGCCCTCCAGTGTTCGACAGGCAGAATGACAGGCTGGATTACCGGGAGCTGTATTGTCAATTTGTATGTTGCTCAGGGTCTTGGACTATACATGTGTTTTCTTGTGAAACAATGTCTTTTTTCTCTTGTTATTTCGAATGTATGTTATGTACCTTGGCCCCAGAGGAATGCTGTCTCATTTGACTGTGTCCATGTATGGTTTGAACGATAATTTAACTTGATTCTTCATTCCCGGATTCATTCTCGTGAACCTCCTTCAGACCCTCTCCAACGCCAACACATCTTTTCTTAGATAATAGGCCCAAAGTTGCTCACAACACTCTCAAATGAGGTCAGACCATTGGCTTATAAAGCCTTGGCATCACATCCTTGCTCATAACTTCTAGTCCTCTTGAAACAAATACTAACATTACATTTGAACATACCTCAGAGCTCAGTGCAGTCCATTGTGAAAAAGTGTAAAAAATATGAAATATCAGCCACACTTCCGACGTCAGTCCACTCCTTTAAACTTGGTCATTGAAGAAGAAAGCCACTTGTAAGAGAGGCTACTTTGATGCCAAAATGTCACCTAGAAGATACTGTAAAGATGTGGAAAAAGGATTTCTTGTTGGACGAAACTAAAGTGGAACTTTTTGGCCTCAACGCTAAGCAGTACGTGTTGTGTAAATCTAATACTACACATCAGCCAGGTAACACCATCCCTACTGTAAAGTATGGTGGAGGTAGCATCATGCTGTGGGGATGCTTTTCAGCAGCAGGGACTGGGTATTTTGTCAGGATTGATGGGAAGATCGATGCTGCTAAATGTAATGTGATCCTGGTTGAAAACCTGCTAGCCTCTGACAGAGAGCTTAAACTGGGGAGCAAGTTCATCCTTCAGCAGGACAGCAACCCAAAGCACACTGCCAGAGCAACCGTGGAGTGGCTTCGAATGAAGAAAATTGATATCTTTAAGTCAGGGGTCCCCAACCTTTTTTGCACCGTGGACCAGTTTAATATTGACAATATTCTTGCGGAATCTTGCGGGGCGGGGGGGATGTTCAAGTAGGGTTAAACTCACCTCAACATGTCTTTTACAGTTAGGGTTACCAACTTTCTCTCTCACTCCCAAATAAGGGACAAAAGTAGCAGTCAAATCCCGGGACACTTGTGTTTACCCCAGGAAAGACTACCGAAGCCTTGCACAGGCACCTGTGTGCGCATGCCGATTTTTTTCCACAAATCGGTTTTGCCTTAATCTTCCTGACTACACTGTACATACATTATTTCTACTTTATATAGGCTGTGCATTTATCATATCATTCCTGCTTTTACTATATGTTAGAGTTATTTTAGATTTATGTGTTATTTGGTATGATTTGGTAGGTTATTTTTTTGGGTCTGGGAACGCTCAAAAATTTTTCCCATATAGATTAATGGTAAGTGCTTCTTCGCTTTACGTCATTTTGGCACGAAAGGTTTCATAGGAATGCTCTACCTCAGACATTCCACCCTGCAAAAACTCATTTCAGGGAGGTAACACCATCAATTTGAGGGAGAATTCCGGGAGAGATGGGATGTCTGCAATAGGGTAGCTCCTTAGCAGCTAGCCAGCTAGTTTAAATAACGTTAACTATGCTGATGAATGAATGACACCTGTTAAACTCACCTCAACGTGTCTTTTACAGTCTTAACCCACCATGGGCAGTAGAAAAGTCACTGTTGCAAACAGTGCAGCAAGCAACACTGTCATTATTTTTGACCCCTATTAGGCAGGGGTACACTTCAGTGTAGTCTGGGGTGACGTACGTTTTATATTTTCTTTTTTTTGGAACACTCTCCCATGGCGCACTCTTGCTCTCATGGTCGCTCTCTCGCGTTCTCGTTCGCATTCTCTCTCGTTCTCACGCTCTCTCTTGCTTTCTCTTTCTCGCTCTCAAAAAATTGATTTCCGTGATATTGTATATAATTTGTGGGCATCAGGGAGCCACTATTTATATGCGGGAGACTCCCGGATCTTCCGGAAGAGGTGGGATGTCTGCTACCTTAGCAGGGGAAATATGGGACAAGAGCGGTCCTGTATGGGACAAACCAATTTAGCCCAATGTACGGGACGTCCCGACAAATACGGGACAGTTGGCAACCCTATGTTCAAGTTCAACAGTGCGTGACAGGGAATGAGGAAAGGTGCAGCTGGCTCATATCGTTTCCTTGCGGCCCGGTAGCACATGCTTTGCGGCCTGGTGGTTGGGGACCGCTGCTTTAAGTGGCCCAGTCAAAGTCCTGACTTTAGCACAGTTCAAAAAGACTACTGGCTGGTGGTTCAACTAAGTACAGAGCAAAGAGGGATGGATACTTTTGATCTGCTGACATTTCAGTTTTTGAATTTTTAGTTTTCATGCTTTACAAATTTCTCTGTATTTTGGGGGAAAAAGGAGCATGTGGTACACAAAATAAAAATGTTAAGTTAAATTGA
This sequence comes from Mobula birostris, assembly GCF_030028105.1. Lineage (NCBI taxonomy): Eukaryota > Metazoa > Chordata > Chondrichthyes > Myliobatiformes > Myliobatidae > Mobula > Mobula birostris. The sequence continues at coordinate 17,285,700 of NC_092389.1, forward strand.
TCTAAATCCCTGGTTGTAATACTCATTTATATGAACAAAGATTTGGGGGCTGAATACTTTTACAAGGCACTGTATAATACTTTCAGTCCTGTATTCATCACCCTTTTTGATTTTGCCCCCATGTTACACTTCAACTCATCCCACTGACTGCAGTTTTGTCCTATCATTTGCTTGTCTTTCACAGTTCAGTACACACTGCATTGACTTAAATACCAATTGCCTCATCCTCATCTTAAAAGCCAAGACTTCCTGGCATTTGCACCACTCTGCTGATGAAGGACTGAGGGTTTGCCACAGATGACTTCAAATCCTTTAATCTATCATCTTTTTATCTTCCTCCCCTCCTCTCACTGTATACTCTGGAGAAATGTTTCACTGAGTTGATGAACTGGCCAGCAGAAAACAGCAGGAAAATGGTACAGTGGAGCATGGCTTCAAGTAGCTTTACCGTTACAAGAACATTGAAAGAACAGCTTAGGCCTGAGTATTATAAATGAGAAGGTGCTTCATTTATTGACATTATTGTGTTTTAAGCACCAACCTCACCAAATTCAAGTAAAGTTGTTCTTTGATCAGGTGATTCTAAAAATGCTTTCAGTCTGATTTCATTCTGCATGAGTGCAGCTACATGTGGTGAAGAGCAGCAGCTGTAAATCCTGATGGAGTTTGTACCCACATTAATCTGGCCCTCAACCAAAGTAGCAGCTGTGACTGACAAAGAGGACCCATGGGTCTGTGATTCAGTGTGTAGTTCCAATAAATTGTTCGGCAAAGATTGGTTAATTAGAATCTTCATCTTAGATGCAAGAAAGATTAACCCTTCCAGAGACTACAAATTATTTTGCACCAGCAAAGAAAATTAACGTTTATACTTTTAAGTTTTAACATTGTTTTGTCCTCTAACTAGAACACCACATGGAGAAAATTAAATGTAAAATTCCTACCAAGTACCGGAAGATATCTTTTAAAGACTATTTCCTCAACAAGTCTTTTGAATGTTGTAACATACTGAGGTAGTCAGTTTGAATGATATATTTTTTGAGCATGGTTTCATCCCGAAGAAAATAATTTTGTTTCATTTTTAAAAGTTTGTTGTAGGACTGCTCTTTTTTTTGCCCTTGTCCAGTAGCAGAAAAATGTGTTGTGATGCTTCCTTGAGTATTTGCTACGCCTGGTAAAGGTGTATGTTATATACACATAAATGGAGTCTGACCTTTGCTCACTTTGAAAGCATGGCCTTTACTTCGGCTAGATTTGAGCTTCATCTGCATATAATGCTAATGTAAGTTAAGCTGGTCAGATAGACTTTGGAATTTCACCTTTTCTTTAATTTATCCCACAGATGAGAAATTCGTTAATAACTCTACAAAAAGGCATTGGTTTGCGTGATTACAGTTCAGAAACAGACAAACATGATCGATTTCACTGACTGGCATCACCGAGGCCGAAGAGGGAATTGTGTGCAATATATGTTATGTATAAATTATATATATGTTAAATATATATATAAATATATATATATATATATATTCATATATGTGTGTGTATGTATATATATATATATATATATATAAGAAATAAAAAGACACTGGAACCGCAGGCCGAGTTGGATCCCCAGGATTGCTGTCTGAATCAGCAAATTCACAATTGACAACACCAAGATCCTGCACTGATGTGAAAACTAGGAGAACTACTGAAGCATTGTGGAAAACAACAGCCACACTAATCTCCCTTCACGCTCCTGTTATAAATCCTAGAACATTGTACTGTAAGTGTAACATCTCACAAAAGCATGTAATAATCTGTAGGCCTTCTCTTTTATGGAAGATGTGTAACTGAAGTACCATGTGGTCTTGTTTAAAATAAGGTATTCATCAAGCAGAGATAGGAGCAGGGTGAGGATCTTGAAGCTGTTATTAGTTAATTGTGCCTGCAGAAACACAGAATACATCCTATTTAATATTAGCAAAATTAATCTGATGTATTGATTCTGGCTCAGAGTGAATGGTTTTAGAAACTGTGAATATCTGTATTGAAAAAAAAACTTGAAGATTTTCTAAGTTACAAGTGAAAAGTAACTGGAATCCTGATGCAACTAACTTAGTTATTTATTATTGTTAAGAACAGTCTAAACAATCTATCACAGGCAGGCCCAAGAATATGTAGAGAAAAAACGTGTTCTGCTCTGTTATCCTCATTGCAAGATGTCTACAAGTTGCAGGTTGTTCACCTGATAACTGCATTGAACACGTGTGAAGTCTGATTCTGAAGAATCCCATATTTTATGACAAATTAGGAATGAATTTCATGATCAGCACCATGAACGTAGTGAGGCACCTACAGGGAAGCGTGAGGCCCCCGTGAAATGTGATGTCATGTTTAACTGCTGCAGAGGTATCGCATGCTAGTCTGACCTATTTTTTAGTTTCATGGTTTTCTGATGGAAAATTAAAGAATTATAGATTAGTGTAGCTAATCTATAAATATCCCAAACTGAAAATAATTAAAGTGATTTCAGTTTTCCAACATGTTAATGAGCCACAGTTTAAAAAAAGGAAAATATTAAAGATTTGTCTTAAAGCTTACTGTTGAATTTGATTCGCAGATCAGACAGGATCTTAATAGATACAATGAGATATTTGAATGTCCTGTCATTTGATAATATTTCTTACTTGAAAAGCATGGAAATTGTGCTGTGCACATGCTAATCTAGTATAGTATATGACAGATACAATATTTAGTGACCAAATTTCAATGTGGTTGTCTTATTAGAACAAAATCCAGGCAGGTGCAAGTGCAAAATGATGCATACTGTGTCATGGGATAGGCACAGAACTAATGAGACCATGTAGCAACAGTCAAGTGGTTTAATCCAGTCAACACTGAACTAGTGGATGCTGGCACTTTAACCTTTGGTAGGCAATTTGCATTAATAATGCAAGAATAAACCAGATTTAAAGTGGATTTTGAAAATGAATTATGTCCGATTAAAATACAATCTTTAAACATGCGTCTATAAAAATTGGTGCTCATCTGTGAGCTGTTTTGGTATGAACAAATAATCAGCTATTAACATAGTCCAAGAAAATAAGTATTTAAGTTGTTTATTTATAAGTATATTGTGTCACGGCTAATGTACAGTATGAACTGATAGAACTGGGAGATACGGTGTTAGGGTTAACAGGTGGAGAATTGCCTTGTAATTTTGTTCAAAAATTTGATCATTCATTTATGACAGTTGTTTTCAATGGGAGTCCCTGATCTGATAAATTAAGAGAGTGGGGGAATTCTAGCATCTTGAAACAAAATTATTTTGATGAATTTAGTGCTCCTCGATGTGAAATTTGAGGCATTTTGACCTACATATATTGTGGGCAGCTGTATGACTCTCTAGCATATTAGATTGTATTTGGAATACTTACTGTCAAATGTAAAGCTGATATCTCAAAGGCGTTCAATAATTTCTGGAATGAGAACTTTGTGATTTAAATTTATTAAATATACATGAACTCCAGTAACTAACCAGGTAAATACACCTTATCTAAGGGTATAACGTCTGGACGATTATTAGCTAAGTGATACAGCTGCCAATATCTGCCTTTTCAATAGAATCAGATATAATAAGATTTGATGTTAAATATGAGGTGCTTTTAATATGACTGATACAAAAGGTTGTTTTCTAAAATGAACAAAGCTTTCTATTGATCAGAAGTTTTTGCCGCCAATCAGAAAGTATTTAGCAATATTTAATTTATTAGGAGGAGGTGTGATTGGCCAGTCAGCTAACTGCTTATTAAATTGTGTGGGCAGATATTCCAAAGTGCACTATTTACACCTAAAAACTAAATTTTCAGTGCAATGGATTTTGTGGCCACAATATTTTATCTTAAGGACTTGCCTCATGTCTCTGATCATAAATCATTGGGAATATTGACAAAGGCAGTGTCTGAAAACAAATATCAGAGTTGTATTGCACATGCATACTTTGACAATAAAATGAACCATTGATTGATATATATATATATATATATCATGGCAAATGCTGACAAATCCATTTATAGCTAAATTATGGCATCATATTTTCTTTAAGCAGGTCATCCTAATTCAGTGCTGCATTCACTTTTTCACTTTAGTTTTTTTTAATTGACCATTGCTTCTACATTCAACAAGACTAGTAGAATCATGATCCTTTGCAGTATGCCATTGAGCAGATATAGTAGGTTGTGTTTGTGATGTTAATCACTCCATATATAGCATCATTTTGATGAATATGGGTTTTAATTTTTGTGCTATAGTAGTAACATTTTTTAAAAATTCTGGATCAAACTTTTGTTGCCTTTAATATTTAATTTCACATTTTTAATATGAGATACAAATAAGTCAGCAAATAGATTTGCACTGTAGAAGAAAAAAATGATATCTTGATACTGTGCAGCTGCTTATGCTTGTTGTATTTTTATTTTTGTGCTTGGTATAGTAGAGGATTGCTGGAATATAATGAAGTGATTTGAATCCTTTGCTTTTAAATTAGCTGACATATATGGCTAGTTTTGTTTATAGTGTTTACATTATGTGTAACACCAAAAATCAGTCAAGCCGGATTTGTGAATAGTAAAAAGGTCAGATTTGAGGGTAGGTTTACAGGCCTAAAGTGAGTGAGAGTGTGTATGAGTGTATGTATGGGAAGGCTAATATTCACATTAAGAAAATTCAAATTGCTGTAACAAACTACTGGTTGTTAACCCATGAATCAAATTTCGGTAGCACAGGGGATACTGTTGAACAGACAAAATGAAAACATTTTCTTATCAAATCCAAGTTTTTATTTTGCTTGAAATATAGTTGGGCCTATACCTTGCTCAGTGAGTCACCTTATTGATATATCTCCTAGCTTTCTATTTCGAAACAAAAATCGATTTAGGACATATTCTAATGAATTTTATGGGAGTGATAAAATCTTGCTGGATTTTTGATGAGTATAGTGTTTTAATGTACATTCTTATACATTGTTTATTTCCTGTTTTAACCTCGATGACCTGGTTGAAGTTTCATATTTTCTTTTCTTACAACTTATATAGTTACCATGTTGTGATAGAGGTGGTAAAGTGTCTCCCATGCCTGAAAATAACTTGTGACCAAAAGAACTGAGTCAAGCAAAGATAGAAATGGTGATGAATTTTAGTGAACTTTCTTGATGTCATTTATTTCTAAATCATTTTGTAATCATATGACACTTTTGAAGCATTAATGTGTTAATATTACTTAGAACTAAAGTGCTTTTGTCCTCTATTGAAAAAGATACAAATAATGTGTATGAATGTTCAAGGCCAACTTGTACATATTGCTATTATTTGCTTTCTTTACATTCAAGCTGGTGGTCATGTCTGTTGGCCATCTTTTACTTCCTGATTTCTGTATTTAATGGTTAAACAAGTTTGAACACAGCATCTATCAATCATTCACAAATTCAGTATATCCTAAAATCAGGTTACAGAGAATGGAGATGCCATGTCTGATAGCTGAAGAAGCTATGCAGTCACTGGCATTTAATAATTGATGTAAGCCTGTAAATTTGCTTCCCAGACCTCCAACATGGAGGACAGGAATCGTGTTCATTGTGAATTGGTAGTGGGTTGTAGCCCATAGATAAAGACCAAAAATCATATGCATATGCAATTAAAGGGTCTAACAACCCTTCCATAAGGCCTCCACCAGTGCTAATTTCCCCCAAGGTACCAGTGCTGGCACTGGCTACACTTTGGGGAAACTAGTTTTAACATGCAGTGCATGGTGGTCAGAGAAGGACCACAAACGATATGAGGGAGGTTTCAAAATGCTAAATATGGAACCAGTGAGAGTAGGATTGCTGCTTCTTAACCCACGTTTAAAGATATTGCCAATCATTGTTTTCTCACTTCCTAAAAGTTATTGCTATTTTCCTCCCCTTGATCATTGGCAATACTTAACTTCCTTAAAAATCACTTTCTTTCCACTCTTTCCTCCACATTTCTTATCTCTATGCTTATTTGTCCTCTCTAGTTATTTACTTATTTACATGATGGCTGCTGCTGTTGACATGATGGTATGATCATCTATCTCTCATTGAAGCCAAATATAACTATGTCATGAAATTCACCAGTCAAACATAAGAAGCTGTCGCTGTGACCTCCCATTCCCTCCACAACTCTCACAACTCCATGTGTGTCCAATATGGGGATGTTTAAATTCAAGGCTTTGGACCTTTGAGAGCACCATTCCTCTGTGCATACATTGCAATGGTTTATGTTGCACACCTACTACATCTATAATCAGGCGCTGTCTACACTGTAGCCATCCTCCTGTTTGTTGCTTGTTACTCAAGGTAAAGGCTGTATTATTACGTTTTCTTTTCCTTGAACTCAATATTAGATATAGTATTGTTTCAGAAAAAAATAGCTCATAATGTGTTTTGCAGAGTCAGTTACTGCACCAATGTTGAAATGTTAAATTTTGTTTAGGGCTCTGATGTGTCGTGTAAAAAGTAGATCCGCAACGGAATTTGCTGTTCAAGAGTGTTTTTGGGCTGTGTATTTTCAGCAATATATGGAAGGCATTTTATTGAACTGATTGTAATTTTACAAAACATTGAACGATTATCATTGTACTGTATGCAGGATTTGAAAATGTGAATACGATAAGAATATAAGAGGGATAGAGTCTGCCTCACAGCGTACTCAGCTTGTTTGTTTGCATTTAAATAATGCAAAGAATCAGGAAAGTACAGATCCCCAACCCCTCGCCCACCCACCCTCCCCCCCGACGTTACAGGGAGGTTGTGCTCTGAGAAAATAACCTGTATTCACAATTTTCCCTTATGTCAATCTGCGTCATATGCACATGTGTCAAGAAACAAGAGTTGGGAAATCAATAATTTCTTGTTGCTTTTATTTACTTTTTACACAAAAATTCAGTGAAAGCAAATTTCAATCTTTCTCACATTTGGGTAGTGATTTTTGAATACTGTAAGGAGGAATTTTCATAGATCTAACAGCTGTAATGCAGGAGTGTGTGGTCATAATTGTTGAATTGGGATGTTTTAAATTGGCACAGCTAATGGACAATTGAACACATTAATATTTACTTCAGCCTTTCAAACCTGATACTCAGTAACACATCATTGTTTCAGATTTTATGATAAATGAAAACTGAAAAATAAGGTGCAAAAGATTTTCTGTGCACAAGAATGCAGTGAAAACTTTTGTTGTAAATCGCTTAATTGTACAAACTAATTCCTCTATCCCATTGTTTCAATTAAGTAATCTTTCGAATGTACAATAAATGAATTGCTCCCCAAGGGAATATTTCCCCTTTTTAATATGATCTTCCCATTGAACAGCATGGTTGTTAGTTGGCTAATGCTGTATTACAATGTAATTTAGTTCATTGATAAACACTGCACCCACTCCAGGAATTTTTTTTTAAAGATGCATGTGGATCTGATGCTGCCTAATGCTAGCCTGCAGGGTATGCAACTGTCGTCAGATGAAGTAAGGTAAAATTGGATGTGTGGCTTGTCTATGCCATTACATTATGTAACAAACTATCTTAATGTGCATTCAAGAAAAATATACATTTTTTAAGAACTGTTTTGATCTCCATATATGAAACATAACTATGAACTTTGCGCTGTGCGCAGGTTTAGTTTTAATAACCTTGCCTACTAGAGTTTCGGTTATCATGGTATCCCACCTGCAAGTTCATGTAAAGTAGAAACAAGCTATGAATAAAAAGTGTTGGAAAAAAATCTTTAATTGTCACCTTTCTTGTTTGGGTGATGTTGAAGAATAATGTTTGGTTATCAAAATCTTTTTCTCTGATCTATTAAAGAAAATGTGTTGGAAATTTTGACAACCACACATTTTCAGCCTCTCAGTTTATCTCGGATTCTTTCTCTGTATGTGTCAGTGATGCTGGTGTGTTTTACTGAAAGTAAAAGTTTTGTTCTCCATCCTTTTTCAAGAAAATGCCATGTAGGATATAATTTTCATTAACTGTTGTTTCACTTTCTTGGATGTTTTACTTTGAAAATTAGCCACGTAAGTAAAATGTTACTGATTTCTGTGGAAACCCTGTTTTTCTCGATACCAATTTGTGCCATACTTCAAATGAATATTTATCTCTCTCTATTAAGGGATAAGCAGAAAAGAGGACAAGGATCTAAGGAATTTGAAAGATCCCAGCCAAAGCATTAACTTGCTTCTGGCAGTGAGGTAGGATAAATTACAGCCCATGGGTCCTCATTTTAGAAACCTGTAATTTTTATAGGTTACCCAATCTATTTTGGTTTAAGACCACTAGATTATAATTTGTGGTATGTAGCATGTGTTGAGTTGGAAGGTGATTAATATATTGCAGTATCAAAAGAGAGTTCAGACCGTTGATAGATGCATACAACCTTACTGACCTGACAGATAATTCTTGCCAGAGTAGCAACACTAGTGTGTATTTAGACATTTAGAAAGAATAGTGTTTCAGTCTATACAGTTAGTGCAAGTGATTATAAAATTCACTTTCACATTCGGAAGGTCTATATACCATCTCAGATGAAGTCTTCTTTTTCGGCTATTCAATCACATTTGTAGGATCTTATTCCATTTTATGTAGTCGCTTCTGAGTTATTTGGGGAGAAAAGTACCACAGGAATTAACAATAGTGCAAAAAGTCACATGTTTAAATTAATGTTGCCTTCTAATCAGATTCCAGTGGTCCAATCTATATTTTAACATTCTACTTAAAGTTTTTTTTTCTAACTTTCCTGCATATATATCTGGGAATTGGTATTACAGACATACTGTGAATATCCCACAAGTCTACAGGATACTCAAAGGAATACAAGGGAAGCTATGAGAGTACCTGAAATTACAGCCCAGAATTTCATGAGAAGGTTGCCTGGACTAGTGGGTCTTTGCCCCTGTAATTTTTTTTGTGTGGTCTGAACAGGTGGTCTGAAGAGGTCGCTGCAAGTCTTGTGAGACTGATCCCTGCTTAACACATAAACATCTCAAAAATTTGATGTTTACATATTGATTGCTATGTTTATTTCAGCATAAATGGAACTTAATGCACATACTGTATTATTTGAACAGCATTTTACAATGAACAGCTGAGAATTACAACCTTATTTCAACCCTGTTTAGAAAATCACATTTTCCTAAATCCCCAACATATATTTGTACATGTATGCAGTGTATTCAGCCCTTCTGTCCTGAGACTAACCCAGAAATGATCAAAAATATCAACCAATCATCGGGAGACCCATTTTGTTCAAGGTCTTGAGACTTTATATAAGTATTTTTCTTTCGCTTCATACAAAAGCTTTGGTATTCCTTCATTTGATGGTATGTCCTGGAGATCTTGAATATAGAAGTTTTAACTGGGCTTCTTTACTTGTATAGACTTAACATAGACAGCAATCTTCCAGAAAATGCCAACATGCCAAAAAAGGGAGTTATGTTTCAATATTATATTTCAACAACTTCAAAACGTAAATTATTCTTTGATATCACTTGAGAAACAAAATTAATCCATGTAATCATTCCTTATTAAGCACCATCTTATAAAGTCAAAATCTAAATGCAGTTCAGTTCATCAACTTGAAGTTCCAGCCAAAGCTTTGATATCAAATTCTGCAATATCTAATTTGTCTGATCGTTAGAACCCAACTTTGGCCCAGTGATAGGTATGAAGGGAAGTTATTTCTTATCCTTCTACATGATACCTTCTAATTCTGTTGCTAATACACTGGTTAAGTTTTCTAAGCACACATTTCAAGAAACAAAAGAGTCAATAGAAAATAATAATATACTATCCTGGAAGTTTGAATCTAACAATCAGCAGAACTCCCTTTATCTATTTGTTCATCTATCTCCATCTTGTGAATATTCTTGCCAATTATGAATCTCCTTACAATTCAAATGCACCAATCCAAATTCTGTGCTTGACTGTTTCTTTAACAGTTAGATTTAAATTTTTGTGGATTGTTCCATAAAATAGTTCGATCTAAAAGGCTACCTCATTTTCTGGACCACATTAATCATTTCATGTCCTCTCCTGACTGATTTCTTCGGTGCAAGTTCACTATGCACTTTCTCATGCATTTGCCTTGTGTAACTACTCACTTTTGCAGATATTCATGCTGGATATGACATACAAGCCATCCTTTAGGTTTCAGGTGACATTAAAAATAATCAGATGGTCTATGAAAATTATTCTCATTACAGCATAGGGCTAGTGTCTCAGATAATGTCCTAAACATTAAGTGAGAAAATCTGATTTCCATGTGAAACCTATCAACTTACTATTATTGATTTATTTTTTTTTGCAGAAATGCAAGGTTTCAGATGCCAAGATCAGTTTTATATTTCAATCTTGAAGTTTTTTTCAGTCAGCTTTAAGTGATCCATTACCATCCTATATCATTCATCAACTCTGGAGAACTTGGCTGCCCATTACAAAATTAAAATTAGAAAATTTAGTTTAAACTTTACTTTGGTCACTGGTACAATTTGTTTAATTTAAGCAATCTCTTACTTCCAAATATGTTCTCATGAACTCCCAGAATTAGATCTCTCCCACCCTGCTTCCAGTTAGGACTCCATTGTTTTCTACCAGTTTTACCTGTTCTGTTCACCCATGTTCTTCCTAGATAGCTTCCTTTTTCATTAACCATGACAAATTCTCCAATGTCGACTGATGCATCTGTTCCATTTAATACACTTTTGTCTCTCCTCCAACACAGCACAATCTTCTTGCTATCAATTCCAGCAGCTTCTCTATCCTCTGATTTTTGTCACCATGCACAATATGCCACTGGCACATTATCCCCTTTCCACTCCTTTTGGTATTTTGAAGGAATCAGTCCCTTCATGACTGCTTTGTTAACTCTTCTATTTCCACTAATCCGCCCCTTCAGTTGCCTGCCACTATAATTCTACTCAAGCAAAAGAAAATCTGCAGATGCTGGAAATCCAAACAACACACACAAAATGCTGGACGAACTCAACAGGCCAAGCAGCATCTGCGGAAAAGAGTATTGTGGATGTTTTGGGCTGAAACCCTTAATCAAAACTGGAGTAAAAAAGATGAGGTAGAAGGCAGGGGGAGGGGAGCAAGAAGCACAAGGTGATAGGTGAAACTTGCTGAAGTAAAAAGCTGGGGAATTGATTGGTGAAAGAGTTACAGGGCTGGAGAAGGGGGAATCTGATAGGAGAGGACAGAAGGCCATGGAAGAAAGAAAGGGGTAGGAGCACCAGAGGGAGGTGATGGGCAGGTAAGGAGATAAGGTGAGAGAGGGAAATGGGAATGGTGAAGTGGTGGTGGGGGGGGGTGCATTACCGGAAGTTTGAGAAATCTACGTTCATGCCATCAGGTTGAAGGCTACCCAGTAGGAATACAAGGTGTTGCTCCTCCGACCTGAGTGTGGCCTCATCGCGGCAATAGAGGAGGCCATGGACTGACATAAGGGAATGGGAAGTGGAATTAAAATGGGTGGCCACTGGGAGATCCTGCATTCTCTGGCAGTCAGAGTGTAGGGCAAAAGGATTTCCCAATCTACGTCGCGTCTCACCAATATGCAGGAGGCCACGTGGGAGCATTGGATGCAGTAGATGACCCCAACAGACTCACAGGTGAAGTGTCGCCTCACCTGGAAGGATGGTTAGATGATCCCTCCCCACTGGTCTCCCTCCTGGCATTAATACTTGTAAGCAGAACAAATGCTACACCTCCTCCTTCACTACCATTCAGGGACCCAAACAGTTTTTCCAGCTGAGGCAACACATCACCCTTGAGTCTGTTGGGGTTATCTACTGTATCCAGTGCTCCCAGTGTGGCCTGTCCAGATTGGGAGACTGCTTCACCGAGCACTTACGCTCTGTCCGCCAGAAAAAGCGGGATCTCCCAATGGCCACCCATTTTAATTCCACTTCCCATTCCCATTCCCATTCCGACATGCCTATCCACCGCTTCCTCTACTGTCATGATGAGGCCACACTCAGTTTGGAGGAGCAACACCTTATATCCTGTCTGGGCAGCCTCCAACCTGATGGCATGAACATCGCCTTCTCAAAATTCCGGTAATGCCCCCCTTCACCATTCCCTTTTCCCTCCTTTTTTTCCTCCAGTCCTGATAAAGGGTCTCAGCCCGAAACATCAACTATATTCTTTTCCATAGATGCTGCCTGACCTGCTGAGTTCTTCCAGCATTTTGTGTGTTGCTTTAATTCTACTTAATTGCACTCTGACCACTCTGTCTTTGGCCTCTTACACTATTTAATCAAAGTTTAAGGACAGCATCTTACCCTCTGATTGGTACAGCCCTCAGGACAACATTTGAATTGAACGATATTAACTCAGTTCACCCCCCCCCCAACCCACTGTTACTGCCCGTACTGCTTGAATTCCAGCATTTTGAATTACTTTAGATTTCCAGTAACTGTGGGTGTTCTGCATCTTTCAGATGGAGCATATATTTTCTCTTCACTGTCCTTTATTCTCGTAAGAGATTAGCTGAAACTAACAAAACTGCCTTCACCTGGACCACTACGGTTGGTGTTATTCAGTCTCTTTAGCTCTCCACTATCACTGATATTCCCTTTGTACTCTTCACTGCTGTCCCTTCTCTGCAACTTAAACCATGCCTGTTTTATAACTTCCTAGTTCTTAAGGTAGGTTGTTGACCCTAAATGTTGATTCTGTTTCACTGCCCACAGATGCTGCCTGACCAACAACATTTTCGGTCACTATTTTAAAACTCAAGATATCATGTTTTGCCACAAATATTCTCACTATCCTCAAAATCAAAATTTCAACCTGGCTGTTTGGAAGTCCAAATGGGTCAATTTGTCATAGTTTCAGAAAATGGCAGAGAAAATTATTATCAGGCCTCAAAAAACAGTGTCCTGACCATATGGAATGAACCTAGTCCATTTTGCTTCCTTCTAAATCGTTGTTCTTGTCTTACTTCCGTCAAGAAATTTGTGTTTGGTAACTACCACTAAATATATTCATGGGTATTGACTGATGGCTGTACATGGTTTGAAGAGGTGCTGAATTTCGTAACATTTAGGACTGCTAATCGAAGGAAAAGTTCTCCCTTTTGTCCCTTCAAAACTTTGTTATGCATTAACTCTCCAATTGGTACAATCCAATAGCAAGCCACCTCTGGAGAATTAGAATAGAGAGGACCATTTCTAACTCAAGTCATTAAATTGAACAAAATGTTATACTACTAATTGCCTTATTATAGTCTCATTTGGAACTAAAGATCTTAACAAAATTTGCACTGTGGCCACAGAACTGCTTATTCAAAATTTAAGATTATTTATGCTTAAAAATTGCAGTTTAGATAGACTGCAATAGCTTCAAACGAAAGGCAGTATATATAAATAAAATTGATCAATATGCTGTGTATTGCTCATGATGACTTAACTTACATTATTTTTTTATCTAATATAAACTGCTTGAAAGAACACTGGGGGCAGGTTTTTAAAGGAAATTGAAGGATAATTGACAGCAGGTCACCAATATAACAACATATTAATGAGCTTTATTTCATTGCTTTCATAAGGTCAGCAAAGGCAAGATCAACAATTATCTTTTTAAGATTTTTTCATTCTAATATCACTTACAATGAATTTCCTTTTCAGAAAACCATGTTGTAGTATTTCCCTTTATTTTGTAAGAATCTTTTGGTTTGTTTTTTAATGATGACTAATATTCAGTGCTGCATTTATTCAGCAATTGATACTGGCTTACAGTCGATATGGAAGAAAAAAAATCACCATATCACCCGAATGAAAATAATGTGCAGACGGTTCAAGAGAAATTTCTCAGAGACTGTATAGAAAGTGGAATTTGCAACAGCAGGGAGTGGCTAAGGATGCTTTTAATAAGATAATCATGGGGGGGAAGGGAAAAGAAGGGTATGTTGATGAGAATTCGATAGAGAATTAGAAAGAAGCTAATGTGGAATGTTAAAAAAAAGTGTAAACCAGTTGTGCATAATGAACAATTCTCAACCTGTGCTTTCTCTGCATTTTTCGAGGCTTTTCCTGTCTGTCATCATTTTCATTGCCCTATTACTATATCATTGCTGGAAGTAATTTTCCAAAACGGATATGATGCAACACGAGATAAAGAATAATATATGGGAACTTAATAGAATCATTCTTTGATTTGTGTTCTAGGACAGGTTTCATCTCACCGATAATAGATGATATCAATAACTAGATCCACTGCCCCCAATAGTAAGTGAATTTAATTTGATAAAAATGTTTTTTTTGCTGCAAAGCTGATTACTAGTGGCATAGCAGCAAAGGATATAAAATATTATATTGGTCAGTACACTTCCTGACCACCAGATATATGTGGAGAAAGAAATTTACTCTATGTCTGCCTGGATAGTGAAAGGCATTCTGGCTTTAAACTGTGTGTAAATCCCAATGAAAGCCTTTCCATATGCATTAAAATATCACTAATACTGATTAGTATCAGAAATATTTACCTTTTTTTCAGACACCAGATATAACTGCTAAGTTTCCACAGCACTTAACAGTGTCAGTTTTTGGAATTACTTGATTTTTTAAAATGACTGTTTCACTACCTCTGTTAGTTTAAAATCTGCATTAATCTACCACCTGCAGAGTCACAACAGATGATGCCAAGAACTTCTTGGGTCACTTTAATTTAGACTAGAGGTTCTTCCATGGTTTTGCACACAGGAAATTATGACACAATAATAATGGGGAATAATAGAACCAATCTATTAAGATATGATTCAGTATAAATTTTGGGATATCAATTGTCTTTTTTTACATAGCTCATTATGGGTTTGTTTGTCCATAATATGGATGCAAATTTGTCAAGGTGCTGGCAAAGTTTCCCATGACTGGTAGTGCAACAATGCTTATAGTGGTGGTTATGTAAGATGGTTCATGGAAGTGCAATATTTTAATATTATTAAAAATAAATTTTAAATCATCATTGATCTAATTGAACTGATGAACGTCTGACCCTAAGCAAACCAAAAGTATAGCTATCAAACAATAGTGGATAATGGAATCTGTGAAAGCACAAGCATTCGGATTAATAGAAAAATATGAACTTGAGAAGGTATTTTGTATTTAAAAAAAATACAAAATCTGCTGATTTTCAACATTTACTCCAGGTCATATAAAAATGTATTATTAGAATTTTATTGAACTGAAGTTTAAAATGAAATCAAATAAACTATTTTGGACATCTGATGTTTTATAAATACTGGTAGTAATTATCCAGATTAATATGTAGCAGTAAATCCTCTAGCAGTTTCTGATAGGTGGAGTTGCTGATCCATGCTGTAAGTTTGTGATTCTGCAATTTACCTTTGAAAGACTAGGTACTGAATATATGTATAAGCTAAAAGAGCTGTGTTAATGTGAAACATCTGTTTGAAAAGCAGATATAATTATTAACCAAATTTAAGGAACCTTTCTAACCGCTGCTCCCTCTTGTACTCGTTTCAGACTTTCTGGCAATGGCTATATGGTCCTTGACTTTTCATATGGATTGGCTCAGTACTTGTGTTGCGCCAATAAAACACACTCCCATAGTTCAAGTCTTACCTAAGATTTATATTTCTTCATTCCAAACAGCTTACTGGCCAATCACCATCAGACCTTTGTATGCCTAAATATTTACATCTGAAACATACAGTGCCTATGAAAGGTATACAACCCACACACCCCCTCCCCCACTTGGAAGTTTTCATGTTTTATTGTTTTACAACATTGAATCATAGTGGATTTAATTTGGCTTTTATGACACTGATCAGCAGGAAAAGTCTTTTACATGTCAGAGTGAAAGCAGATCTCTACAAAGTGATCTAAGCTAATTACAAATATAAAACGTAAAATAATTGATTGGACAAGTATTCACCCCCTTCAAGTCAGTAGTTAATAGATGCACCTCTGGCAGCAATTATAGCCTTGAGTCTGTGTGGATAGGCCTCTATCAGCTTTGCACAGCTTTGAAAGGGAGAATATAACTACAGCTGTGAAGATCCCTGCTGTACCCGGTGACCCTGTGATCTCTGTCTCAGAGGCCGATGTTAGGCTGCCTTTAAAGAGGGTGAACCCTCGCAAGGCAGAAGGTCCTGATGGAGTACCTAGTGAGGCTCTGAAGATTTGTGCCAACCAACTGGCGGGAGTATTCAAGGACATTTTCAACCTCTCACTGCTATGGGTAGAAGTTCCCACTTGCTTCGAGAAGACAACAATTATACCAGTGCCTAAGAAGAGTAATGTGAGCTGCCTTAGTGACTATTGTCCGGTAGCACTCGCATCTACAGTGACGAAATGCTTTGAGAGGTTGGTCATGACTAGACTGAACTCCTGCCTCAGCAAGGACCTGGACCCACTGCAATTTGCCTAAAGCCACAATAGGTCAATGGCAGATACAATCTCAAGGGCTCTTCACACAGCCTTAGAACACCTGGACAATACAACCACCTATGCCAGGATGCTGTTCATCGACTATAGCTTAGCATTTAACACCATCATTCTCACAATCCTGATTGAGAAGTTACAGAACCTGGGCCTCTGTAGCTCCCTCTGCAATTGGATCCTCGACTTCCTAACTGGAAGACCACAATCTGTGCGGATTGGTGATAACATCTCCTCCTTGCTGACGATCAACACTGGCGCACCTCAGGGGTGTGTGCTTAGCCCACTGTTCTACTCTGTATATACACATGACTGTGTGGCTAGGCATAGCTCAAATACCATCTATAAATTTGCTGATGATACAACCATTGTTGGTAGAATCTCAGATGGAGATGAGAGGATGTACAGGAGCAAGATATGCCAACTAGTGAAGATACTCAGCCTGTTGGTTGCAACTAAGCCCCATCACCTGCCTGCCCTTCCTCACAATCATACTTTTTTACCATCCATCCTATCCTGAGTCCCTTCACTCTGGTTCCCAACCCCCTGCCAAGTTAGTTTAAACCTTCCCCAACATGTCCAACAAACCTGCCCGCGAGAATATTGATCCCCCTTGGGTTCAGGTGCAACCTGTCACTTTTGAACAGGTCATGCCTCCCCCAGAAGAGATCCCAATTATCCAAGAACCTGAAGCCCTGCCCCTCTGCACCAGCTTCTCAGCCAGATCATCCTGTTTTTACCCTCATTGGCGTGTGGCACAGGCAGCAATCCAGAAATTACTACCCGGGAGGTCCTGCTTCTCAGCTTTCTACCTAGCTCTCTAAATTCTCTTTTTGGGACCTCATTGCTTTTCCTCCCTATGTCATTGGTACCAATATGTACCAAGACATCTGGCTGCTCCCCCTCCCGCTCCAAAATGTGGACGCAATCTGAGACCCATCACACTCTGTGTAAAAAAAATCCCCATACAGTTCCTTTTAACTTACCCACTCTCACCTTAAGCACATGCCTTTATTTAGCCTGAAACAGCAAAATATTCCCATAACACTTCAAAGGAATTTTCAAAATAATGCTTAACGTTGGACTATATTTGGAAACATTAAGTCTGGGAGGCAAGTTTTGCAGACTAACTCAAGGGAAGCAGAGGTAGAGTAATAGTAAAAGGAAATGAATCCAGGACCTTAGAGTAATAAAAGTAGTAAATGCTTGGAAACACTCAACAGGTAGACAGCATCTGTGAAAAGAGAAACAGTTAACTTTCAGTCTGTTTGTCAGATCAAGGATGAGCATCTTGGACATGAAACATTGACTCTGTTTTTCATCTTACAGTTGCTTCCCATCCTCCCATGTGTTCTAGCACTTTTTGGCTTTATTTCAGATTTCCAGCATCTGCAGTTTTTTTTTAGATTTTCATTCTTTGACTTTAGAGTTTTGTCACTAGAAGGCATAACAATATAGAGCAGTTACACTTAAGAATAATCAAATGCCAGAACTTCAGAAGCACTTATCAGTAGGCTATGGGTCTGGAGAAAGGTTTGGATGTAGACTGATTGAACTGATTGCATTTTTTAAGGAGTTAGCTAAGAAAATTGATGAAGAAAGAGTGGTAGATGAGGTTTATGTAGATTTTAGTAAGACTTTTGACAAGGTCTCACTTAGGAGGCTGGTTCATAAAGTTAAGATGCAAGGGA